>NC_059163.1:87169799-87798687 GCF_019923935.1 Bubalus bubalis
ATTGCAATGGTGAATGGAATTGTTTCCTTAATTTCTCTTTCTGTTTTCGCATTATTAGTGTATAGGAATGCAAGTGATTTCTGTGTGTTGATTTTATATCCTGCAACTTTACTATAGTCATTGATTAGTTCTAGTAATTTTCTGGTGGAGTCTTTAGGGTTTTCTATGTAGAGGATCATGTCATCTGCAAACAGTGAGAGCTTTACTTCTTCTTTTCCAATTTGGATTCCTTTTATTTACAGAAATGTTTTTAAATTCTTAGGACCTGAACAAAAATTTCCAATAGCGCCCCATTAACCTTTCAAAAATCAAACATTTCCATCCCAGTTGGAATGCAAGGAATATGAGTAACTAATAGATCCAAGGAGAAGGGAAATAGGGCATTAATTCTTTCTGCTCTGCCGCTTGCTGTCTCTACTTGATGTTTCCATTTTCTCTGTAATGATCAGCAGAGGAGTATTTGAGTCTAAGGAAATGAGAAGCTGATTTTTAGCAAGGGCTTAACCGAAGCTACCAATAAAAGACAGTATTTTATTGGGAAATCTCCAAATACTTGACACTAATAAAATCTTTAACAAATCTGTTAACATTTTGGAATTTAGCCAAGCTAGCTAAGTCTTTTTTTGTTTTTCTTGACTCGCAGGCTCCTAGGAATTTTTTTATGGGAGTTTTGGTGCCCATAAACTTTACAGATATTGCTTCTGACAATGTAATGAAAACCATGTCGGAAATTCCAGAATGCTACCTAAGGATGTTGTTTAGGATTGGCTTTCTCATCCAACCCTTTACTCAGAATTATTCTTAACTATCCTGGTGGCTCAGTGGTAAAGACTCGACCTTCCAATATAGAAGACGTGGGTTCAATCCCTGGGTTGGGAAGATCCCTTGGGGAAGGGAATGGTAACTCACTCCAGTATTCTTGCCTGGAGAATCCCATGGACAGAGGAGCCTGGCAGGCTACAGTCCATAGGGTCACAAAGAGTTGGACATGACTAAACAATGACAGTTGTTCTGTTCTGTGGATGGTATCTATCAGGAAGTTTAGCTCAGAGTCAGTTTTTAGCCAGTTTTTAACTAGTCTGCTACAGACTGGTTTTATAGACATGACTGAGCGACTTCACTTTCACTTTTCACTTTCATACACTGGAGAAGGAAATGGCAACCCACTCTAGTGTTCTTGCCTGGAGAATCCCAGGGACGGGGGAGCCTGGTGGCTGCCGTCTATGGGGTCGCACAGAGTCGGACACGACTGAAGCGACGCAGCAGCAGCAGCAGCACATCTCCTGTGGATCAGAGGGAGTATAAATGACTTCCTGTGGGTTCGTAATTGAATAAGGAATTAAAAACTTTCATGAATACTGTGCTTTATGAAAACCATTATAAGCAGTTCTGCAAATTATATTAATGGAACTTGAAAACAAAATTCATCTTAAATGATAGTGAAGATAATATTCCTAAGAATAATGTAAAATTCATACACCCATGTGCATGAAATATATAACAAAAATATTTTATGCAAGTATGTTTTCTATAAAGGAAAAGGAATTAACTGTATATGTAAATCATTTGTTGCAAAAGGAATTAACTCTCTATGTAAATCATCAAAAAATAATATTACTCAAAAAGTTCACAAACTGAAGATTATGGGTGTACTTTTATTTAGTGAATGATGTTACCAAATTGATATTATATTCATTTTAAGTCTATTTTATCAGGAGGAGTGAGGATACCTGTTTTTATCCTCTTAAGATGAATTGGTATTTTCGTGTATGAATGAAAAGAAATAAGGTTAGCAGAGAACTCTTGTGCAGGGACAAGGCACCTGGAATTCATGAAGAACTTTTGAGCGCTGGAGATAATCTTTTCTTAGAGAACCAGAGATTGAAGATTGAATAATTTGCATCCTTGCTAAGAATCTCAGTGACTTCCTCAGTAGCATTTTAAGTCCTGCTTATGGAATTGTTTCATGGCTGACTTTATTTTTCTCATGTATTGCTTATTTTTCTGTCCTTTTCTCAGGAGTAGAAAGAAAATTTCATCAAACACAAAACAGAACCCAAGAGTCATTGTGTAACTTGGCCATTTTCCCACATCCCCCTTTTAAGCAGTGTGGTGAATGTAATTGGGATTTCCCCTGTCTGCTTTTGGGAACATTGATTAATCTTTTAAAATGTCGATGTAGCCATTGAATATAGCCCAGGAACATCTACGAAACCTGATGCCATTGCTTTTAGTCCCATCATCAGACTGTGTACTTCTTTCAACCAGTTTTTCGATTTAGGATGCATAGTTAGCTTTAATGTTCTAAAGAGTATATGCTTTCATGTTCTAAATTATTAGTGGAGCAGATATGGTACCTAAGTCTAGGACTCTCTGCAGAGCAAGTAGGGTTTTCAGTCTTCCAGTTTTAAGTGTTGTGATGGATACTCCTTGTACTTTTAATTTAAATGGAGAGTGTTCCATTTTTTAAGAGTCTTTTTTATGATAGTAATGACAATGAATGCCTTAATGCACTTGGGTTGTTGTGAAAGCAGAACACTTTATATTAAGGAATGTTTTGTGTTGTATATCACAAGACAATCATGAATTTTACTCTGTGCTTGTAATAATAACTTCTCTAGCATTGTAAAATATTCTTAGTTTGTGTCTAAGAATTTTAGGCCTCAGAGCATTCACAAATAGCCCCTTTCATATTTCCTATGTGATTTATTACCAGTATCAGTAGAGCAGTATTCAGAGAGAGAAACTGGCTTAAGATTGAAGAGCAACTAATATCGTATATAGAAAGACTGTTCATGAATTTCAGTTTTACATTTCAGCTCAGTTCAGTCACTCAGTCGTGTCCGACTCTTTGCGACCACAATACACAGTGCACAGTGAGATCTGTGATTATTTGTTGAATCTGTTTAAATTAAAGCCTGCCTAGGATCAATCTGGAAATCATTCAACATTTTAGGAAAATACAGATATTTTAAAGTGGGGCAGAGGTCCAGTCATCATCATACATGGCAAAAGGTGAAGGCAGTTGCTGGGAACTGCTTAGTAATGTAGAAATCATTCAATAGACATTTTGAAAGATATAACCTTGGTTATTAAAATGAATATCATAACAACATTTCCATTGTTTTTTTTCCTTAGTTTCTCCAAGGTAATAATTCTTTACAGACTTATATATAAGACCACAATCAGGATGGGCACAGATCTGCTAGGAGGGCCTTTCACATCTGGGGGCTCATTTTGCTTTATTTCATACATCACATCCTTAACATTCTGGAATCTTTCTTTATAGATTTCTTGCTGGAAGCATTAGGAATTTAGATGAGATGTTCTGTTGGCCAGGGTGGTAGAGGTTATAGACCTGTGACTTTTTGTTCTCCTCTCACAGTTTTATCAATACCTGCACCAGTGTGAATCCAGGAATGAGTACCCACCATATGCCTGACACTTTTCTAGACTTTGGAGAAACACTAATGAACACACAGGTCCTTGCCTTCAAGAAGTTAATATTTTAGTGAGAGGGGGAGAATGGTAGGAGATGGGAATAGATTTATTTCAAGCAAGTAATAAACACATATCATTTCAGATTGTGTTGAATGTTATGAAGGGAATAAACAGGGTGATGTGATTCAGATTAATAGGATGAGAGTGGAGCTGCTTGGGAAAGAGTAATAAGAGGTGTGGCAGTAACATTTGAGCAGAGGCCTGAATGATGAGATTGAGCTTCCCATGGAAAAAGCCACAGGAAGAATATTTAAGCCAGAGAGAAAAAAGAAAAAAATCCACTGAAACAAGAATAAGAAAGACAGATGGAGGAAAAGAAAGGCCATTAGTGTATGTGGACTGTAATGATCAAAACTGAGAGGGGATTGAAATGAGGTTGGGAAGATTGGGAATGATTGGTTTAGATAGGAACTTAGAGGCCTTTTATCTTAGGTTCTGGGATGGAGATTTACGTGAAGGAAAGTCCCAGGGAAGTTACCTAGTCACACTTGTATTGGCATCTCTGAGGCAGTGAAAACGAAGGACTGGGCAGCATTAAAAGTGGGACTGTAATGCACCCCAGAAAAGGCCTTAGTATATCTACAGTGGACCCTAGAGTGGGACTGACCCTTCAAAATGGTCCCACTTTAGCTAAGGAGGTTGAATGTTTAAACCTGTGCATGGAGCCTCAGTAGATGCCATTCACAGTCCCTGGAGAAGGACTCAGCTGAGAGCCAGCCACCTCCAACGATCCCAGCAACTAAGGAATGGGCGCCTGGGTCCCGAAGGGGGATACCACCACATTTTATCACAGTCAATATTGATGCTTCAGCTTGGTATACAAAACCATTTACATATGTTTTTTAAAATACATTTGGCGCTTGAACACTGTGGGGGTTAGGATGGCAATCCTCTGTGTGCAGTCGGAAATTTGAGTATAAATTATAGTTAGCCCATAGTATCTGTAGTTCCTCTGTATGTGTGGTTCTGTATCCGTGGATTCAGTCAATGATGGATCGTGTGGAACTACAGTACTTAGTACTGAAAAACGTTTGCATGTAAGTGCATCAAACCCACGTGTGGTATCCAAGGGCCAGCTGTACTTGGTAAAGATTGAGATGAAAACAGACCTAGTTTACACACATGTAAAATTATGCATGTGTATGTGAGGTTCTCTCATTAACATATATGTACACCTGTGAGTTTTAAGGTCAGAACTCGGAATGGAGGGCATTCAGCAGCAAACAGGTTTGTTCTAGTTCAGAGTGAGGTTGAACAGGACAGGAAGAGTGATAGGGATAAGGAAGAATCTCCCCTCTTCTCCCCTCCCTTCTTGTTCTAGAAATAAAGTGTTAGTCTCTCAGTCACGTCCAACTCCTTGTGACCCCATGGACTGTAGCCCACCAGGCTCCTCTGTCCATGGAATTCTCTGGGCAAGAATAGGAGTAGGTTGCCATAGGTTGCCATTTCCTTCTCCAGGACATCTTCCCAACCCAGGGATCGAACCTGGGTCTCCTACATTGAAGGAAGATTCTTTACCATCTGAGCTACGTATTCTAGTTTGTTCTAATTTATCCTTTTAACTATTTTTTTTCCAAATGTACTCATTCCTTTCTTTGTATGTTAACCTGTTTTTGCTTTTTTTTCTTTCATGGTCACTTCTTGGTATAGGATCTAAAGAGACTGAGAGACAGGGTTATAAATCCAGACAGGAAGCAATGACGACGTGGCTTAGGGCAGTGGAAGTGGAAGATGAGATGGATGTGGGTTGGACTTGACAGTTCAGGGTCAGAAATTTGACAGCTGAACAGTGGGACTGAGTACACCGATGAAGCAAAGTCAGGAGTGAAAGGGGACAGAGCAGGTCTGGGCAACAGGAGCCGGAAGAGGAGGAGTTCCAGTCTGTGAAGGATGTTTCAGAAGCCCCTGGAGGACAGCCTTGTGAAGATGGACACCTGGCAGCTGGAGATGTTTGGAAATCAGAGCAGAGACCATGCTAGAGACATGAATTTCAGAAACATCTACATGGAGAAAGCTGATTGTTTAAATAGATGGTTTACTATGCTATTTCTAATGTCAAGTACATGTAACAGAAACCATGTCATTTAACTGGAAAATAGTGGGAACATGTTTTATTTTCACATATTTAAAGACTTGGCATGGTTAGAAAAGAGACTGCCTCCTCCCTTTCCACAGGGCATCTAAGCTGTTTTGAACAAGGTTGTTCAAAAGTATGAATTTCTGAGATCAGACGTCCTCGTGAAGGGCATGGGTTTGATAGATACATGATATAAAGGAGAAGTCTCCTTACTTCGCCTCATGATGCTTTGGGATGGTAAAAGTTTTGGACCCTCATTGCAATAGACATGGTTTTGATGGCTAACGTTGGAGTGCAGAATCTTCTGGAAGACTTGTTAGCAACCAGAGAAATCAGTCATCATTTAGTAATTAAGAGAGTTGTTTTTCCTTTGCTGAGCCTGATCCACCTAATGGTTTTGTTTGATAAGGTGTGAAGCTTTTTTTTTTTTTCTCTTGTGTGTGTGTTTCAGTTTAAAAATGTCAACATTATTCTTAAATAGTATTTTAAGTTTTAATTCATATATAATTTTGTAACAAAGAACTGTTTGAAAATTATAAAGTTTGTATGAGATTCTTTGTGATAATTGAACCAAGAAGGGGTGTAGGAAACAGGCAGAGTGCCTGATGATTTACTATTTTATGTTAAGAGTAAAGGGAGAATAAACATATCTCATTTGTGTTTGGCTGCTCTCGTGTTATTGACAAGAACAGTCAGAAGCTACCCATTTTCAGCTGGTGGGTGGGTGTCTAAGGAATTAAGTTTCTTATTTTTTATATGCCAGATAAAAAGCTTTGGAGACTGAAGATTTCCTTGTTTAGTCATAAGACAAACCTGAGGATTACTTGTAGCAGACAGTTTTATTGCCCTTTGTCTGGCTTTATGGTTAGTTCTAAATGCCCATCGGTCCATTTTGGTCACTGGTTCTCCTGATAAAGGGACTCACAGCTTTTTAGGCTATCCATTTTTCCATCCTAGTTGGCTAAACTATTTGAATTGGATTTGATTGATGCCCTGGCTTGCCCTTAAGAAGATGGTTTGTGACACAGGCCACGTAAAATGGCATGTAAGACCAGTTGATATTTATATGGTCAATAAACATTTATATTGATATATCGCACATCTGTGTGGATATTGTACTGTTAGGGGTTTGTTACTGTTGCTCACATCTATGCAATGATATATAACAGATTACCTAGGAACATAGGAAATGATTACTTACTGTGTGCTCTAAAATGTTTTTTCTCCCCTTCAATAGCACACAGCTTAAAATTTAACATGAACTTATCTCCCTAAAATGCAGAAAGGGGGAAAAATAGGTGAGGATTGTTGATAATTTCCTGTGCTCCGTTTAGGAAAGGACACAATACACAGATTCAAAGAAGAGAACATAAGTGCTCCTGGCTAGTTCCCAGGTGAATTTTGTGAACTGAGAAACTTGTATCTCCATTAGTACTGGATTTGTGTGTTGTGAAACTATTATTTGAGCAATCTAGTGTGTGTATATGTGCGTACATGTATTTAAAACAAGAAAGGAGTTTACTATGTTGGTATTAAGACTTGTGGGATAAACTTAAACTAACCAGGATAGATAAGAATGGTTCTCTTACTGAGAAATCAGGGCTGAAAGCTTTTTTCCCCTCAATGATCATATTAAAAATAAATCTTTGTTCAGTTGCTCGGTCATGTCCTACTCTTTGTGACTCCATAGACCGCAGCACTCCAGGCTTCCCTGTTCTTCACCATATCCTGGAACTTGCTCAAACTCATGTTCATTGAGTCAGTGATGCCATCCAACCATCTCGTCCTCTGTCATCCCCTTTTCCTCCTGCCTTCAATCTTTCCCAGCATCAGAGTCTTTCCAGTGAGTCAGTTCCTCACATCAGGTGGCCAAAGTATTGGAGCTTCAGCCTCAGCATCATTCCCTCCATAGAATATTCAGGATTGATTTCCTTTAGGATTGACTTGTTTGATCTCATTGCAGTCCAAGGGATTCTCAAGAGTCTTCTCCAACACCACAGTTCAAAAGCATCAGTTATATCCAGAGCATTACAAGACTCCAAATACTTGGCTTGTGGCCGATTTTTTTTTTTTGGCAAATTTAATTCCCCAAATTTCTAATTACTCAGGAAAGAAAGTGGTTCCAGAACTAAGATGTGTACTTCTTTCTTAAATTTAAAGGTCAGTACATCAAGGGTCTAATAAAAATCCTTCTTTAGCAAGATGAGATCTCCCCAAAATGTGCAAATCATGGCATTTAGAAAAATAACTTAAGATTTTGTTGTTGGGAAGATAGGATAAATAAAATGTTCCTTTTAGTACCATTGCTTATGAATATTTTTTCAAAGATTTGAGAAAAGGTACAAAGGCTGACGGGATACTATCAGCTGCCCTAGTGGCTCAGTGGTAAAGAATCCACCTGCCAATGTAGGAGACTTGAGTCCAGTCCCTGAATCAGGAAGATCCTCTGGAAGAGGGAATGGCAACTCACTCCAGTATTCTTGCCTGGGAAATCCCATGGACAGAGGAGCCTGGTGGGCTACAGTGCGTGGGGTCGCAAAGAGTCAGACACGACTTAGTGACTAAACAACGACAGAGACTGATACTACAGAGGTGTACCAGAGGGTACTTGTTCATATAAACACATCTGAATTATTTGGACTTTCTTATCTGAAAATATTTTGATAAATTCTTCCCATTACCTTTGAGATAAAAATTTATTTAAATTTTAGTGTCAAGGATGTTACTTAGAATCAAGTACATTGTAGTGACTTGCCTTTCATTCATTCTTCATTTTTTTTATCTTTTAATTGTATTTTTCAAGGAAAAGAATTAGGAAATAGTAACTAAATGTTTATCTCTTCTGATGCTCAAAAATGCCTATTCTAATAATTTTCATGATTATATTGACGTAAAATTAAAATGTCCCTGAAAAGTGAAAGTGTTAGTTGCTAAGTCATGTCCAACTCTTTGTGACCCCATGGACTGCAGTCTGCCAGGCTCCTCTGTCCATGGAATTCTCCAAGCAAGAATATTGGAGAGGGCAGCCATTCTCTTTTCCGGGATCTTCACGACCCAGGGATTGAACCTGGGTCTCCTGTATTGCAGGCTAATTCTTTACTGTCTGAGCCACTAAGGAAGCCTCGCATTGCCTATTTTTGTTTATTTTCATAGTTGATAGATGTATTTTACTGTGCTCTATAAGCTCATGAGTTTCCTTTTTGAAATCTGAATGTAAGTTATATATGTATCTGTTCAAACCATGCAAGGTGGTATCAGGGGCTCTTACACAGGATAGCCGGCCCTGAACATTTACAGGATTCTGGGAGATGGGCTCAGCTGCCATTTGGAAAAGCTACTGTGTTTGAAGAGTCTGCCCTTTCATTGGTGTGCTCTCTCCGGATGCGCCTTACTGAAGGCAGTCAAACAGAGTGAAGGACTTGGCTTGGCCTCTGCTGCCTCTGAGGCCTGTCCGGTTCTCTGCTGCTGGTTCTCTGCAGGTGTGTGCATCAGAGACGAGGACGAGCGGGTTTGTCCTTTCAGGGAGCCCACCGCCTCCAGTGGGATGCCGTGGGACCACAGCTTCTAAAGCTGCTGCAGCACAGTATTTGAAACTGACCTCAAGATTTTGATCTGCTCAGTTTATTTTTAGAAGTAATGACAGTATAGCGCTTTGAGGCCTGGATGTTATTTCTAGACTGAAGAGAAATATTATTTTTCTGAGAAGTAGAATTTGGGGATTTTAAATGGATTTTTGGTAAGGGTTCCTGAAGCTTTTCCAGTAAATGGGACTTGCTAGCCAAAAAGGATAGTTGGGAAGCCATATGTTTACCCTCTTCCTGCTGAATTTCGTCTCCAATCCTGGGCCTGGGAGATGTCTCGGAGAGGATGTGTGATCTTCTTGCCCCTCATTCTTAGCGAGTCCCCAGATGCACAAAGAAAGAAGCATTCATTCTTTTCTGCTTTCCAAGTTACTAAATTTTAAATTACATTTATACATACAATACCTACTAGGTTGGCTATAGGGAGTATATTTGTAACTTGTAACATGGTGTATCTGTTAGTTTGCCTAGGAATTTGGAGACACACATGCACTTATTTGTGTCTCATTTGGAATGAATGAACAGTAACTTTTTGTGTTTGTGTGTGTATGTATATTTTGGATTGATTATATGTTAATTTATATGATACATGATTATTCTGTTTGGAGAAATGTCTTCATGAATTTTAATTTTTGCAGATACAATATTCATTAGTCTCCTAATTGAAATCCTTGCCTATAGTCAATCTTTTTTTCTTTGGTTTCATACTCTATAATACCATCAACTGAATTTTTCTAAAATAACAATATCCAGCACTGTGGTACTGCTCACTGTATGCCAGACACTGTTCTGTTCTTATATAGAAATCTCTCTACAACTGCATGAAGTTGGTACTATTAATATCCTCATTTTTTATAAAAAGAAACTGAGGCACAAAGAGGTCAAAGCACTTACTTACCCCAGGTCACAAACCTCGTGGTAAGTGGATGAGATGGTATTTGAACCCAGGCAGTCTAACTCTGGAGAAGGCAATGGCACCCCACTCCAGTACTCTTGACTGGAAAATCCCATGGAGGGAGGAGCCTGGTGGGCTGCAGTCCATGGGGTCACTAAGAGTCAGACACGACTGGGTGACTTCACTTTCACTTTTCACTTTCATGCATTGGAGAAGGAAATGGCAACCCACTCCAGTGTTCTTGCCTGGAGAATCCCAGGGATGGGGGAGCCTGGTGGGCTGCTGTCTATTGGGTCGCACAGAGTCGGACACGACTGAAGCAACTTAGCAGCAGCAGTCTAACTCTACAATCTCTGTATATAACCATTGTATTATACTTACTTGCAAAAATAAAAAAAACCTTAGTTCACTCTTCTAATTAAAGCCCACATTCTCTGCAGCATGGTTCCCATCTTCTCAGTATTGGATTGCAGTTAACCATTCAACAGCACAAGGGGATTAGAGACACATACCTTGTGTGCATTGACAATCTGTGTGTGAGTTCCAGTCCTTCTATATCTGAGGTTCCTCCACATCCGTGGATAGAACAAATGGCAAATTGTATATTGCTGTAGTATTTACTACTGAGAAAAAAATCAGTATATATAAGTGGACTAATACAGCTCAAACCCGTGTTGTTCAGCTCTTTAAGGTTCTCCCTAGGTCATGTTTAAGGTCTTTGTTCACAGCAAGTATATTAAACTGTTTGCTCTTCTCCAAACATTCCAAATACTTTTTTTGCTGACTGTGTAGTGTTAGTTATGCTATGCTTTTTGTCTAGAATCTGCTTCTTCATTGTCTCACTGGAAAACCCATACTTATTCTTCGAAGCCCAGATGGGACTTCACCTCTTTTTCTCTCACCTTTTGTTCCCACAGTACTGAATGTGTAACTCTGCTTGGGTGCTTCCCTCATTGTATGGTGCTGTTTATCTATCTTTGTTTTTCCTTCTTGACCTGCAGGACTTCTTGAGGTCTGGGATCCATTTTTCTTGTCTTTGTATCCTCAACACACCTAGCATAGAGCCAGATTCATGGGTAGCACTCAAGAAATATTGTCAATATTTAATTAAATTAAACATTGAATCAGTTTGCTTCCTAGAATTGCAAGAAGGTCGAGGCAACCAGAATCTGGCAGCAGCGTCTACTGAGAGGAAAACGTGTCAGGCGCTGATCTCGTGTGACCATCTCCTAAGCAGACTCAGCCCTCAGACCCACTGCCGTGTCCTGGGTACTATGCTCTCAGAGTCTCCTGTGCAGGTGGTGGAGGCTTTTGAAATGCCTGAAACCAAACCATTACACCCACTTAAAATAGTTTCTCTTGTCTGGGTATGATAAGAGGTGGTGGGAAAAAATTAGTGCACACAGCCCATTTCTTGGGAGTTGAGGTTGCCAATTAAATGTCATGAATGGAATAAAATAGCACATACAAGTTGTGTTTAAAATATTTTGCTTCTTATTTTTCTATTCACTTTAATTTAGAAAGTCAGTTTCCAGATGTTGGATGAGCATTGACTAATTCCTCAGTACCCTCTTTCATTCTGTTTTCCTGATTATAGATCATCTGACTCAAGTACATTTAGAGAAACTGGCAGATGATTGAATATGGTGAAACTAAGAGCCTTTTGTTTCTCTAAAGAAGTGAATTCAGTGAGGTTTATTACAGTCACAGAGCACCATGTACTTTAACCCTTCTTTGATCCAGCAAAACTTTGATGACTCATTTTGACTTTAATTGAAGAGTGTTTGAATTGAAACATTTAATAATAATAGTGGAGGAGCACTTTTCTTTACTAAATGTTAAAGATATTATTTCTAATTGAAACTAAAAGCCAAGTTAAAGGTCTTTGCATGGTTTCACTAGAACAGAGGGTTAGAGAGATGGAGATTTTTTGAGGACTCTAGGCATTTGGGATGTAGTAGAGAAGGAAAAAGTAAGAACAAAAAAGGGGCCCACTCATAATTGTGCTATAATTTTAGTCAGTGTTGGACTAGAAATTAAAGTCTGAACGATGCTGCAATGAATTCGGGATTTGAATTGTCAAGACTTACAAATTTAAAAAATGAATCTAAATGAAAATAGATTTAGAAAATTTAGAAAAATTAAGGGACCTAATATTTTTAAATCAATTTATAAAGATCTCTGCATGTAGTTTTCTCATTTACCTTATTCTCTTTTTAAAGTATTTCATATTTAGGAATTATTAAACAAAGATCTAACGTATTGTTCTTCTTCCCATATCAAAATAGCTAAAACATTGATCTCATGTTCTGTGATGGAAGTTTCCATGTATGCAATCTAATTTAAGTCTCTCAATTGTCCTATAAAGCATTTTCATCTTCCATCATGTAAGCACAGAAAAGGAAGCTCAGCCATTGCCCCAGAAAGTAAGGGCAGGATTCCAATTTGGGTCCACAGTTCCTGCATCTCATGCTTCATTTCACTGGATTGAGAATTTCAGTTTCAGAAAAATGCCTTGAGCTAGGGAAACAAACATACTGAAGTTACAAAACTAATTAAATAGCAAATTTTAAATGGAAAGGCCATTTTTTTATATGGGGTATATCGTTTGGTATATTTTAAATGGAAGCCATCTGTCTAAATAAAATATTTCATTTTGCAGTTATTTAAATCTTAATATAGGATTTGATTAAATGGTGGTCTAACCAGGTATTAATCTATGATTTTTAACTCTCGATGTGATCACTCATATGGTCTTCCCTGATAGCTCAGCTGGTAAAGAATCCACCTGTAATGCAGGAAACTCCAGTTTGATTCCTGGGTTGGGAAGATCCCCTAGAGAAGAGATAGCATACCCACTCCAGTATTCTTGGGCTTCCCTGGTAGCTCAACTGGTAAAGAATCCACCTGCAAAGCAGGAGACCTGGGTTCAATCCCTGGGTTGGGAAGATCCCCTGGAGGAGGCCATGGCAACCCACTCCAGTATTCTTGCCTGGAGAATCCCATGGACAGAGGAGCCTGGCGGGCCACAGTCCATGGGGTCACAAAGAGTTGGGCACAACTGAGGAATAAGCACACATGATCCTTGTAGTTTGGAATGAACTTGGGATAAAATTTAAGGTCAGATTTTATTTCTCAGAACAGCTTTGGAGTTTTCTGTGGCTGTTGAATGACCTTCTGGGATTGGTCATATCACTATCTTTGCACTGAAAATTGAATGTACAGTTTATCTCATTTTTCATTTTTTATGTAGAAGTATCATCTGTGATAGATGGGAGGAAGGGAAGGAGAAGAAATAGCTTAAGCTTAAATACAGCTTGCAGTACAGCTCTTGTATTTGCCTTGGAAAATGCGGTCAGCAGGGAGCTGATACCTGATCTTCTACTGGTGCTTCCTTAATTTACTGAATGACTATAGGGAAACTACAGGATCCCTTTTTGTATTTCATTCTCAGTGGCTCTTAATTTAGGGCTATGCTCTTTGTAACCTACCTATCTCACAGGGAGACGGTGAAGGTTAATTATACCATGCCGGCCAGTTGCCTAGCACTGCCCCAGAGAAAGGGGCAGACCTGTCATTAGGAGGCCTTCCCCTTTCTCACGTCCCTGCACAGGATGGTGCCATCACTCCGTATCCTAACGGGAGGTCGCCTCCATTCAGGCCAAGGACAGGTTTTCCCATGACACAGAGAACATCTTCTCTTCTGGTTCTGTGTGACCAGGCAGACTGCCATCTCTGCGGACCTCAGTGTCCTCATCTGTGAGAGCAGCAGCCCTCAGCCCCGTGACTCCTAAAGGGAATTACCCTGGAGTTGCTCTCATTTTGTCCTTTCGCTTCTCTCGTCTCACCCAGTTTCTTGAACCTATTAAGCTTTTTTTAAGCTCATGTGCTATTAAGGAAGTGTGGCAGACGCTGGGGTAGGCCTTTCTGGAGGGGGGCCTTGCTGGGCGGAGAAAGGGGGCAGGCGTTAACTTCAGCTGCAGAGATCTCTTGTCTTGGGTCCAGTGAGCCAAGGCCTTGTTGGCTTGCCTAACAGTTTCATGTCTCGCTCTGCCTGATCTTCCTTCCTTCCCCTTTCTTTTATGAGACTGATCTCTAAATAGCTTCTGGTTCCATTTCCACAGAACTTGGTCAGTGAGAAGAACTTAAGCATGTGAAAACAGGACTAGTAGAAGGAATTTCCTCAAGTCACAAACGAATACACTTTTTAATAATAAACTGTGTCATATTCTGTAATTTATTAATTTGGAAGTAATATTTTCAGATTAAATGAGGATACCCAAAAGAGAAAAGTTCAGTCACTATTAGATTTGTGATTTTCATATAGATTAACTGTATAGGATATTTTTTAATGGACATAAGCGAAGCCTTTGACAAGTAAAGTCCTTACTTAGTTCTTTTAGTGATATTTGTAGTAAGTCGTAGTTTTAAAATCACCATTCTTTATCCCTAAATACATCTTCATTAAGTTTTTTTGTATAATTAACTATTAGTCCTTGCAAAGAAATAAACAGCAAATATTACAGCTTTTTCCTGTGTGCATTAGAGATATTTAAAGTGTTCTTTAGCTATTCTTCAAATACATCATTTTGGGTATAACTGAGGCCTTCTCTTTTCTCCTTTCTTCCTTCTCTTTTTTCCTTTATTCCTTCCTCAGTGGTTTGGGTATTGTTATCTTTGACTTAAAAACAAAAAACAGTGAGTCTGACAGCTACTATGGAATTGATCTCATTATGAAGAATATGTGCTGGGCATTTTTAAGAAATTCAATTTTATATTGTAATGGGGGAGTTGATGTCTCCTTTCTTGTGCTTTAATTTCAAATTTGCATTTGGACATTTGTCTTACTTTTTTATATTTTGAATTTTATATCTTTTCATATTTTGAGAGTTGCCAAAACTCAATGTAACTTTTAAAAAATTTGATTTCTCCCTATCTGTGCTTAAAGGATATGACTCAGTATTTCTGTTTTCTTTCATGTGTTATTCTTGATTTTTCTTTTCTTTTTTTGTTCACAGTCCACAGCTTGTGGGATCTTGGTTTCCAACCAGGGGTTGAACCCGAGCCCTCAGCCCTGAAAGCACGGAGTCCTAACCCCTGGACCACCAGGGGATTCCTGATTATTGTTGATTTTTTAACTTAGAGCAGAGACACAGAGACTGAGAAATATGTAACTAGTCTCCGTGGCAGACATATAGAGACGAGTTTAAAGAAAAGAGGCTTGGAGAAGGAAGCGTTTAAATGACAATAGCATGTATCAGAAGAGAAGAGGATCAGAGACTGAATTCTGACATATGTGTGTTTAGTAAATATAAGCTGCTTTTGATTTTATTCACTATTTATTTATGTTGTGGAGAGAAAGTAAATAATGTCAGTTACATCGGGCCTTTGAAAGTTTACCTCTGTAGCATTAACTGACCTTCATATTTCCTTATTTGTTTTTTCATCTGCCCATTCATCCATTTTAACAAGTTTTCAGCTCTTAATGGTATTGCTAACATCAGACCGCAGAACAGTATTACATGAATGGAATGTATTCCAGGGGTAGAATACCAAAGCACAATGCATACCATGTTATTCCTTTCATGTAAAGGAGAGGAGCACACTAAATCTGTGTGATCTGAAGTCAGGGTAGTGGTTACTGTGGTATGGGAGGTGGGGTCTGGGAGTATCAGAGGGTTCTGGGTATTGATTAGGTTCTGTTTCTTGATCTGGGTGCTGGTTTCATGGGTGTGTTCATTGTGCGAAACATCATTGCACAATATACTTATGGCATATGTAGTTTTCTGTTTGTATTTTATACTTAAACATATTTTTTAAAATATCAGGCTAGGAAAATTCCCTTGAGCTACCTAGACTTTTAAGAATCGCATATCCAAAAAGCAAAGAAATAAACTCCAGCCACAAACAACAAGAAACAATCCCAGAATTGAGTACAGAATCACACAAATGGAAAAAATCTTCGTCTAGCCTACTGACATCATGAGCCTAAAAGACTCTGGAGTCTTGCATGTGTCCTGTGGTCTGTGATTTCACTTCTTACAGCCAAGGGGACTGGTGTTCAGAGAGGCCCAGTAAGCTGCCCAGGGACTGCCCCCACCCCAAATCTGCTGGAGAGCACCCTGGTCCACCTGCTGCCTCTGCATGAATTGTACTGGTCTGATGCTAAAAGCAGCTCCTTCGCAGGACTCTATTACAAAGACTTCTAACGACAACTCAAGCAGAAAGCGTTTCTTTCATTTAACCCTCAGGTAACCTGATTTTCAGCTGCCCAGAACTATCAAATTATGAAAGATTCCATTTGTTTGAAAGTTTACCAAGTGATAGCTGTCCTGTCACTTAACTATTATTTTCATGGTTGTTTTAAAAAAAGAGCTTTGGAAGATCTTTGAATCTGAGTCAAGATACTCTTTTATGCATATTTATACATATTTCCTACATAAATAACCTTGTAAGAGATCCCCTTTCGATTTTTGTTTTCTGCCACCATGAAAGACATTTTTTCTCTGTGCACATGGGGCTATTTCTACTTGAATGATAACTCTCCTTAATTTATAACCTACAGTTTGTATATAGATACATATACATATGTTTGTGTATGTATATACGTGTGTATGTGTGTGTACAGATATATAAAGTAAACTCGATCATAGCTTTCTTATAATCTAGTGAGTATCCCCATCTTAATCCAACAAGCATTGCGTTTTCTAGACTCTAGGCTCATTTCTCATCCCGTGGCCAGTGCTGACACAGGGCTTTCTTACTCAGAGTCTTGTCTGACTCTTCTAACAGCCTCTGGATATACTGACTATGTTATCTTCATACCTCTGTGGCCACCTGGAGAAGGAAGTAAGCCAAGTTGTATCAGGAGCAGTCTCTATTCTTATTTTTGTTTCTGTTTTCCTGTTTGTTCTATATTATTTTTCCCTGTTTATTCACAAATTCATTTAATAAAATTTCATTGCTTATTTGCTATGTGCCAGACACTGTCTTAGATGTAGGGTATAGAATGGTGAACAAAAATTGACATATCCTGCTTTATTGGATCTTACCATTTATTTCAGAGAGATCATTTAAAAAAAATATTACAACTAAATAAAAAATCAACTGTGGCAAATAACTATGAAGTGGAATTTCTGCTATGTGTGAGCAATAATAAGGAATTTCAACCTGTTAGAAAAATGCTTCCTTGAAGAGAAAATACTTGTTTTAGTATGTGGAGAATAACCAAATATAAATCAAAAAGAGGTGAAGTGAGTTTCCAGCAGGTGGGATACCTGCACAAAAATCCTGAGGCAGGAGAATTCATGGCATTTATGAAGAAATCAAAGAAGGTCAGCCCGTATGGCTGGAGTAGAGTGCAGACGAATATGGAGGAAAGTAAATGACGGATTAGGAAAAGTAGAGGACTTGATGACCTGTTTTCCTGATGGTTTGAGAAGAGTTACCTAGGAAGTGTTGAATGAACATTTTGGAAAGTCAGTAGTTAGTGGTTAGAGATTTGAATTTTTACCTTCCTGATTCCGGAGGCGGATGGCCAAGTTTCAGGCAATGACTGCACAAGTGGTAGCCATACTGGAGTGGAGGTGACGCTCACCGGAGACGGAGAGGGAGGAAACGAAAGTCTGGGACTAGGTATCCGTGTGTGTGTTGAAGTAGCTGTGATGACAGACTTTGGGTGAAGTAGAAGACTGGCTAGATGCCGAGTCTTAATAAATAAAACAGACTGAATTATTGGGGTAGGGGGAACCACTTAATCCAATTAAACATTTCATAAGATCTGAATAATTCATTTTCCTCTGTTGACGTGAGAACTTGACCTTTGATGCGAGTATTGTGTTGGCTGAGAAGGTTATTCGGGCTTTTCCATAACATTTTATGGGAAACCATAACGAACTTTTCTGGCTGACTCAGTATTTTGAGGAGCCAATTAGTCACATCATTTTGACAGATACTGTACAGAGGCACACACAGTGGTCTAATTTGGATATATTTCATCTGTAAGGGATAGTCCCTCTCCCCAAATTCTGGTTTGTAGGCTTTTATCATTCATCTAGCCAGTCAGTCAGTCACGCCTCTGTTCTAAAGCAATTGCCTGGGGGACTTAGGCAGTCTACAAAAGAATGGTTTTTAAATCATACTTCATACACTACTCTCTTCCTTTGCTTATACATAACTTTAAGTCATATTTAGGTATATGCAAAGGAAAAGAGTAGCAAAGAGTGCATCAAGATGTAAACAATGGTATATCTGGGTAGGGTGGAGTTTTTGTTCATTTGTATTATGTTTTGGCCATACCTGTGGCCCATGGGATCTCAGTTTCCCAACCAGAGATTGAATCCAGGCTATAAAGTGCCGAATTCTAACCACTAGATCAGATCAGATCAGTCACTCAGTCGTGTCCGACTCTTTGCGACCCCATGAATCGCAGCACGCCAGGCCTCCCTGTCCATCACCAACTCCCGGAGTTTACTCAGACTCACGTCCATCGAGTCAGTGATGCCATCCAGCCATCTCATCCTCTGTCGTCCCCTTCTCCTCCTGCCCCCAATCCCTCCCAGCATCAGAGTCTTTTCCAATGAGTCAACTCTTCGCATGAGGTGGCCAAAGTACTGGAGTTTCAGCTTTATTTTTTATTTTATTTTATTTTTAAACTTTACATAATTGTATTAGTTCTGCCAAATATCAAAATGAATCTGCCACAGGTATACATGTGTTCCCCATCCTGAACCCTCCTCCCTCCTCCCTCCCCATACCATCCCTCTGGGTCGTCCAAGTGCACTAGCTTCAAGCATCCAGTATCGTGCATCGAACCTGGACTGGGAACTCATTTCATACATGATATTTTACATGTTTCAATGCCATTCTCCCAAATCTTCCCACCCTCTCCCTCTCCCACAGAGTCCATAAGACTGTTCTATACATCTTCAAACAAATCCTAGGGCTGATCTCCTTCAGAATGGACCTAACCACTAGACCACCCAGAAATTCCCTGGGTAGTGGAGTTTTAACAGATTTTGTCCTGTAAATATAATTTTCCAAATAAATGAAAAGATGCCAAAGTTTCTTAGAGAAATAGCTGACTCCAGGGTTGGAACAGGGAGAGAACAAGAGAACCCTGGAACATTTTGAGAATCTATCATTTTTACAATAAGATTTTTTAGAAAAATAATATTAGAGTGAAAGAAATGAGGATGGCGACAAGTCAGAAATAATTAGGCTAGGTGGAGGAGATGTATAGGAGATGCATGAGTTGTCAAGAGGGATATGCAGGGTGGACTGTGGCCGTGTACTCACTTCTGCTGCAAGAGCTAATGCAGAATGCTCTCTTCTGTTGGCCTCTGGTCACAGCCCCGCATTTCCAGGTCACTTGGCAGAATTCCTGGAGTCTCAGGTTTTAAAGGAGCAATTGGTATGGGTTTCTCCCTAGTGCCTCTGGCGTTTTATTCCCTGAGGAGAGGTTTAGCTGTTGATTTTTAACTGTGATGCTGAAAACCTCAGTAAGCTCCTGGGGTTTCCCCTGCCCCCCTGTATAGCTGTTAGGGAGCCGTGCTTTGATTCTGATAATACCTGTGGATTAACACAAATCAGAAATTGTTTTCAGTGTCACTCTGTCTACAGCAGCTGGGCAGTGGGTCTGTTCATTTACATGGAAGTGGATGTTAACTTCACATGTCAGCCCAGGACAGTTTTTTGCCTGACAGCTTTAAAGTTCACCACACAGAGACTGATATCTTCCTCTTTCAGAGTTTAGGAGTCACCAGAGTCAATTGAGGTGGCATTTAATATGCCTCCTTATAAACTGTGGGCATTGGGCCAGGCAGGGTTGCAAAAAGCTCTTGCTTTAGAGCTGGCCCAGTTTGTAATGCCATGCCAATGCCAAACCCACGTCCTAAATGATGCAGCACTTACTGGAGACAGAGCATTCTAGGTAAAAGATAAATGTTCATTCCTGATGGATGACGAAGACTTACATCTGGAATGACAATGGGTTAAGACTGCCTGCCACTCATCTTAAGTCCAGGGAATGCTGTCCTACAGTTTCAGGATCAGAAAGAATAAGATGGTACATTTTTAAAGTGTACGTTACCTAGAAAATTTTGAGGTAATTGGAAAGTGCATGAAATGCTCTCATGTAATGAGAACCTAGACTATTCTCCATAACTCTGTTTCCCAAGGAAACTAAACATGGTACTCTGAAAGCAGAGGAGTGGACGATGCGAAGGAAAGACTATGACAGTATTATTAATAGTAAATCCAAGCTTTAGATGGTTGCAGATTTTTTTAAAGAAAATATTTATAATCTAAATCAGATCATTTGTCTCCCACTGAAACTACCCTTTCTCAGCTCCTGCGAACCCATGTACATATTCACTTTTGTCCTTGATGAAATCTTGGTCAGATGTCAGAGCTTTGCAGTTCCTTAGTCACAAGAACAATCTCATTTCAGAAATGTAGAAGTCCTGACCAGTGTCATATTTAAAACTTGTCCCCTCTCTCATTTTAGGGTTAATGGCTCAGTGGGTGAAAGATCCACCTGCAGTGCAGGAGACACAGGTTCAATCCCTGGGTCAGTAAGATCCCTTGGAGAAGGAAATGGCAACCCACTCCAGTATTCTTGCCTGGGAAATCCCCTGGACAGAGGAGCATACTGGGTTACAGTCCGGGGGGGCGATTAAAAGCGCACACACCCACCCACCCTACTTCTCAAGTCAAGCTTGTTTCATGCTTGAGAGCCTCCATGGACCAGGGAAGGGGTGTGATACCTAACACTTTTTTTTTAACCTTATTTCCCCTTCTAGTCACTGATTGCTGTTTGTGGCCCTGGGGGACAGAGCTGTAAGGAGCCGTGCAAGTCTCATTCCAGTGGTGCAGCTGTAATCTGCACTGCTACTATCTGATGGATGCAAGATCGCCAACTAGCTTTCAAGGCCCGTCAACAATTCCTCTTAGGGACCTCTGGGGATAGTTATGCTGATGATGGCC
The DNA here is from genome assembly GCF_019923935.1 of Bubalus bubalis. Lineage (NCBI taxonomy): Eukaryota > Metazoa > Chordata > Mammalia > Artiodactyla > Bovidae > Bubalus > Bubalus bubalis. Next base: position 87,190,840 of record NC_059163.1, read on the forward strand.
ATGTTTCCCCTGGCAGGATGTTTGGGTTGTTTTTAACCGTCTTTCCTGCTCCTAGGCTTCTGGCATTCCACCCCTCTGTTAGGATCACAGTGCCTCCCTGGGTAACCTCTTCAGGATCATCTATTAGAAAACAATCAGTCCCTCCTATGGGCTCACAGTCTGTTTTCATAGAAACGTGGTCTTAGCATTGTGGAAGTATAACCTGATGATGGACCTCTTTGCTTTACAATTCCAGGGGTAGCTGTTCTTATTTTTCTCAAAATCAGAGGGATGCACCTCATCTGATATTTATGAGTCACCCCTTCTTTCCTTAATTCGGTACCTTTGGGTAAGCTCCATTCCAGTGTTGGGTAGGAGGAGATGCAGAGTGTTCTGATGACTCTATCTGGAGCAGTTCTCCCTAGTGGTCTTATTATCTGCTCCAGTTCAGCTGGAAATGAGCAGTGGGCTCATGACTGAGAATGGCTTCAACTGACCTCTTGATAAGTCCTGAATATACGGTCAGCACCCTGTAACCGACAGCTGCTTTTAGCTTTCAGGATTTCAGCTAAAACTGAGACACTTTCATTTTAATATCTTATCATAATAGTGCTTTTAAAACTCTCAGTTAGATGGTTACATTAAATCTCATATTTGTGCAGTCTAGTAAATAAAAGTACCCATAAGTGATAAACTAGGAATATATGATTAAAATATGTAGTGGCAAGAATTTAAGGTGCCTTGAATTTTTTTACTTGGGGTATACACTAATAAATGATAGTGTCATGTCACCAATTCGATGGGTATTTTTATTATTAAAACCAATAATTTCTAGTTTAATTCGAAGTTCATGAGTAGCTAGACTGTAATAAGTTACTTTACCTTCAAAACATCATTCAGAGTCTTGTGTCTGCTTAATAAATATGCTTAAGTACCACATCTGACATAGGGATTTCCCCCCAACTGTAAAGATAAGGTATCTCAAATCTGTAGTATTCTGCTAGGATAGAAAGGAATAAGCATAGCTTTTTACAGATATAAGATGTGCTGAATTTTGCCCTTATTCCTGGCAGAGCCTCTGTTGTGAAAGCCATTTTTTTTTTCCTCCTGATTTTCTACTTGGTGATCTTTTCACTGTGGTTTGTCACTCATGATTGATACGTATATGACTTTTTAATGACCAGTCTTAGTAATAGAAATGAGTTTATACTTACATAAAAGAGAAAGTTAATATACATTTTGTGAAGTATTTTATTTGTGGTTGTTTTATGTTTAGAATTTAAACAATAATTTATCTTCCTTTTTTTCATAAGTATAAGAAGGAGTGAGGATTCAGGATTAGTAGGGTCTGAAGCTTATGCAGTTTGAAAATTCTCTAAGGAAAAGAAAACAAAATTACAAACACAAAATTAAACTCAAAAGTAAATCTATATTGAGAATAAAAATAGTCACAAGAAATTATAAATTTTAAAGCTGACAGGTACTGCAAAGCACAACAAAATCCAGAAAAACAGAAAAAATAAACCTTGCTTTCCCTTCTCTGTGTCCTTACTTGTGGGGTGAATGGCAGTACAAGGTTATATCATGATGCCTCTTCTGGGGTGTCCCGTCATCTCACTGCCAGCTGGATGCAGATGTATTCCTGGTAGCAGCCCTGCATTGGGATGACTAGCAAGAACATAACTATACCCAGAAGTGACTGGGAACAATGTAAGTGTATCATTAAATCCAAATAAAACTAGATCTTCAACTCAGCTTCCCCTTAGCTAGATCTCGAAACAGTTCATGCCCATTTCAGGATCACTCAATGCAAGGAGAAGTGTGATGGAGCAGAAGAAGGTGTGGAAAATAATGATCCTAACTGATGATGTTAAAACATCTTGTTTGGCGAGTTTTATGAAAACATACAAGTGTGTTGTTAAGATGCTTTTGGTGGCCAGTGCATCTGCAAGGCTCTGAGGTTTAAGTTTTGTTAGCTTCAGTTACTTCTGAGGGAAAAATGTGAGTAACTGAATATTCCAGATGCTTAAGGGAACCATAAGAATCCATGTTTCTTACATTTCTTTTTTACATTCTTCTAAATTACTATCCAAACTTTTAATGTTAGAATTAAACTAGATAAAGGAAAAATGTGTAAATATTTTATACTTTTCATGTTTTGAATAAATTGTATACTTAATTATTAGAAAAACATATTTCAGCTCAGTTCATTCGCTCAGTCATGTCTGACTCTTTGCAACCCCATGGACTGCAGCACACCAGGCCTCCCTATCCATCACCAGTTCCTGGAGTTTACTCAGACTCAAATCCATTGAGTCAGTGATGCCATCCAACCATTACATCCTCTGTCGTCCCCTTCTCCCGCCTTCAGTCTTTCCCAGCACCAGAGTCTTTTCCAATGAGTCAGCTCTTTGCATCAGGTGGCCAGAGTATTGGAGTTTCAGCTTCAACATCAGTCCTTCCAATGAATGTCAGGACTGATTTCCTTTAGGATGGACTGGTTGGACCTCCTTGCAGTCCAAGGGACTCTCAAGAATCTTCTCCAACACTACAGTTCAAAAGCATCAATTCTTCAGCACTCAGCTTTCTTTATAGTTCAACTCTCACATCCATACATGACTACTGGAAAACCCATAGCTTTGACTAGACAGACCTTTGTTGACAAAGTAATGTCTCTGCTTTTTAATATGCTGTCTAGGTTGGTCATAACTTTTCTTCCAAGGAGCAAGTGTCTTAATTTCATGGCTTCAGTCACCATCTGCTGTGATTTTGGAGCCCCCCCCCCCCCCACATAAAGTCTGTCAGTGTTTCCACTTTTCCCCCATCTGTTTGCCATGAAGTGATGGGATTGGATGCCATGATCTTAGTTTTCTGAATGTTGAGTTTTAAGCCAACTTTTCACTCTCCTCTTTCACTTTCATCGTGAGGCTCTTTAGATCCTCTTCTCTTTCTGCCATAAGGGTGGTGTCACCTGCATATCTGAGGTTATTGCTATTTCTCCAAGCAATCTTGATTGCAGCTTGTGTTTCATCCAGTCCAGCATTTCTCATGATGTACTCTGCATATATTTTTTCTTGGGCTCCATATATATATATTTTCTTGGGCTCCAGAATCACTGCAGATGGTGAGTGCAGCCATGAAATTAAAAGACACTTGCTCCTTGGAAGAAAAGTTATGACCAACCTGAACAACATATTAAAAAGCAGAGACATTACTTTGCCAACAAAGATCTGTCTAGTCAAAGCTATGGTTTTTCCAGTAGTCAGGTATGGATGTGAGAATTGGACTATAAAGAAAGCTGAGCACTGAGGAATTGATGCTTTTGAACTGTAGTGTTGGAGAAGACTCTTGAGAGTCCCTTGGACTGCAAGGAGGTCCAACCAGTCCATCCTAAAGGAAATCAGTCCTGAGTATTCAGTGGAAGGACTGATGCTGAAGCTGAAACTCCAATACTTTGGCCACCTGATGCAAAGAGCTGACTCATTTGAAAAGACCCTGATGCTGGGGAAGATTGAAGGCAGGAGGAAAAGGGGACGACAGAAGATGAGATGATTGGATAGTATCACTGACTCAATGGACATGAGTTTGAGTAAACTCTGGGAGTTGGTGATAGACAGGGAGGCCTGGCATGCTGCAGTCCATGGGGTTGCAAAGAGTCGGACATGACTGAGTGACTGAACTGAACTCTGTATATAAGTTAAATAGGCAGGGTGACAATATACAGACTTGACGTACTCCTTTCCCGGAACCAGTCTGTTGTTCCATGTCCTGTTCTGAGTGTTGCTTCTTGACCTGCCTACAGATTTCTCAGGAGGCAGGTCAGGTGGTCTTGTATTCCCATCTCTTTTAGAATTTTCCACCGTTTGTTGTGATCTGCACAAAGGCTTTGGGGTAGTGAATAAAGCAGATATAGATGTTTTTCTGGAACTCTCTTGCTTTTTCAGTGATCCAATGGATGTTGGAAAAACATATTTAAGGACAGCAAAATATGTTTACCACAATAAGAAAAGCTAAAAATGAACAGCACATCCATGATGTAAATGCTCTCTTGTTTTACTGTGCATCTGCCTGTAAGTCATCTGGGCCAGTGGAAAAAAATGGTACAGTGTGGATTGCATATGCTTTGTTTCCCTTCTGGGTCCATTTAGTCTCTAGGTAGTAAGTCTGAAAGATTTAATGCAACACGTCTCAAGTGATTTAACTCTGTTTCCTAAACAGGAAATTGGAATTGTGCAGCAATTCCTTCCAAAACAAGTAAAATTACACCTGGGGCGAGTGCTAGGGTCTAGACCAACTTGTAGAAACTGAAGGCAGAATGATATATAAAATTTATTTCATTGCCTCTTTCCAGGAGTATAATTAGAATGTTTAAAAAAAAAAAAAGTTGTATGGATTAAATTATTGGTGTACAATTAATATAGAGATGCATGAAAATATCTTTAATTCTTTATATATACAGAATAGTACCCTCATAACTTGTTTCTATAGTGATTTGTCTTTTATATTAACAATCACTTAAGACATAATGGTTTAAAAATGGTACCATTGACAGGCAGCCATATGTTGTGTGTGAGCTCTGACACCTCGTGTCCTAAATGTCACCTTGGCACATTGTGCTCTCCTTCTGTGGACGAGTCCTGATCGTTGCCTTCTGTGGGGACTTTTCCTGGCTATCTGCCTGTTCTGGACACCACCCTTCTTTTCTTAGGCTTCTGGTTTGCTTCTCCTGATGGACTCCTGGTGACCCTCGCAGTACTAGAGCGATGCCCTAGAACACGCGGCGAGTGATATTGCCGTCTTAGCAGAACGGTGGACACGCAGGCAGGCAGGGGCACCCCCTTGAGAGGGAGACGGCAGTGCCATCAGAGCTTGTGGAGCTCAGAGGAGAGCTGGCTGAGTTCACTTAGTGCTCTAAGGGCGCCATCGGGGCTTCCTGTCCACCCCCTTATCATCGGGAGGAAATCCACACTCCAGCGACAGTCTCCTGTTTAGAGCCCTGTGTCTGGGTTCTACACAGTTACACTCCCACTTCCCGTCCCAAGGGAGGACAGCTCAGTTCAAGTTCCTCAGCTGATTGGTTACCCACACCTCGTGAGAGGCTTACTAAGAGACTCCCCAAGACTTCTGTTAGGTCTGAATGGAGTGTGCCCATCTCCTCACTGTATTTTTGGTAGCTATGTAGATATTCTGTATAATCAGATATTAAACATTTATATGAAAATATTTTGTGTAAGTTAATGTTTACTTTGCAGTTTTAAAAGGTCTATAACATTGTATTCTCATTTAAAATGCTGCTGAACAGAAGCCTGATAAGATAGGGATTTTTTTTTGATCTTACATTTGCATAATTTTGTTTAAAGCATTATTTTCATAGCAGATAGAATGTCATGTCTCTGAATGAATGCCATTATTGTGGTGGAAAAGGGAAGTTTTTTCTCCTGGAGGGCAGCATTAGAATAGTTGTATCAGATTTCACTATTTATTCCTTTACAGATATAGCAAATAGGCGAAATATATCATCTACCAACTCCCTCTAAAATAATAATATATGATAAATTATTTATCAGAACAGCATTTATTTTGGATGTGTGAAATGGTTGAAAGAATATCATTAGTTTATATGTAACTGGTTAATTTGTTTAAAAGTTTTACATTTATGCAAATAAATTTTCTTTTATTCTTTTTGTTGTTCAGTTGCTCAGTCATGTCCGACTGTTCGCGACCCCATGAACTGCACATTCCAAGCTTCCCTGTCCTTCACCATCTCTCAGAGTTTGCTCAAGCTCATGTCCATAGAATCAGTGATGCCACTGACTGTATTCTTTATTTTGAGCTATTTAGAGTACAGCATGAATTTGAATAACTATGAGTTTTTGTCCATATTTTACTATATTGATTTTGTCTCTGTCTGACCATTGATATCAGTGATTCTCTCACTATTTCAGTTATCAATGGCCTAAATAACATAATCATATGATTTTATGGAAAATCAATTTTTATATTAAAATGCATGTAGAATGAATAATATTTGATGGAATTAGTATAGTTTTTCATGTATCTTTTAAAAATCTAGTTCTTTTAAAGTTGGACAGATTTTTTTTTTTAAATAATGATGCTATAATTTATTGATGTCCTACTTTTTTTTCCAGATGCTGTACCTGATGCTAGATATTTTATGCCCATTTGATAAACAATTTTTTGAGAGGTCTGGGAACTTTGACATCCAGCTGATAGTAAGTGGAAGAACCAGAGAGCAACTCTTGTCTGCTCTGCTCTAAAACCTGAGATCTTCCTCTCCCTCCAGGATATTAGTGGGCACAGAACTGATGGAGAGTGACCAATACCTGATGTCAGAAAGAATCTAGGTCAAGTGCAGGGTTTAAAAAAATCAGTTTTATGGTGCGGATTAAAAATAGTCCAAAATAAAAGAGTGATGTGGAAGTATAGTGTTTAATTATGAGTTTAAAAATCCTTTTATTAAATGAATATGACAGCTTCAAATCCATATACATCATGCTCAGGTTTTGTAATGAAGTGAACCTTTAAATAGTTCCTTTTAACTTACAATGCAGTTTTAAATATGACCTACTTAAATGGACAGAATTTATTTTTCTACTGGAGGAAGGCCTCATTTAACGAGAAGTAATCTCTCTAACAAGAAAAATGTATTCAGAATGTAATTCCAAAACCTCCAGGAATAAGACTTCTATCTAAGTAACCACATAATAGTGTTCCAGAATCTGTATATTAGAGTCCATCTTTTATTCAGAGAAGATCTCTTCACGTGCTTACTGCCAGGTTATTTGTGATTACTTTGTATTTTTATATCCTTGCTGGAGAAACTCAAAGCAGTAAGAGATGGCAGCAGCAAAAAAAAAAAAAAAAAAAAATTGTGAAGAACTAGAGAAACTGTAATAAACAGATGCAGGAGTGCACACTGTGCAGTAGTTTACATAACAGGTTTCACCTACCTTCTGAGAGTGGAGAACCAGTCAGGCTTGGTTTTACAAGGAGAATAGGAGAGTCTCTTATTTGAGGCTGTAGTTTCTTAGAAACTGAACAAATGTGAAAAAAGTTGAGAATCAAGTTGGGCTGGTTGTAGTGCAGAAGCCAGAGAAGCAGGATTAAAATGGATAGATCTGAGGCACTGGTCTCCCACTGGAGCTCAGGGCCAAGGAAGGGCCAAGGAAGAGCCAAGGAGACAGGAGTAGTGAAGGCCGCCGCTTAGGATGGGAGTCCCAGAGGCCAGCAGAACAGAAAGGAGGGATGGAGCTGGATTTTAAACTTCCCATTTTCCTGGGCTTCGGGGGTGACCCCTGCTTAATTTCCATATAAGATGATTTTAAGGGTGACGATCTGCTTGTAGGGAGAAGGAACTGGAAGAGTTAAACCTTGGGCGTAGCAGATCCATGCCTTCCTTAGGCTGTAGGTTTACACTCGTGTGTGTGTACGTGTGTGTGCCTGTGTGTGTGGTGGGTGCGTTTGGGGAAGGAGGTGGTAAGTGACTGATGACTAGAGACTGAGCTCAAGCCACTGCCCAAACCATCCTTTGGCATTGCCCATGCTACAACATGATTCCACACAGAGAGGCAGCGCAGACAGGGATACAGGGCAGCTACCTGTGGCTTTTCACACCTCAGCAGGCCTCTGAGGATGGCACTTAAATACAACAGAATAATAACTAAAGCTAAAATGGTGACCCTGTGGTGTCAAAGATATTAAATTGTATCTCCTCAGTGTAAGAAAAAAGACTAACCATCCCCCCTCCCCAATCAAGAGATTAACCTTTTAAAACTTTGTCATTTTTGTGGGACAGTTAGTTTTGAAATTTACTTCCTGATAAAAACTCATTCCCTGATGCTACCAGATAAGTAAGTTGCTGCTCTATGTAGCTTTAGTAATACTCCTGTTGCTTTTTGAAGGTGATTCAAGGATAGCGCTTTAAGTTCACTTGTGATCAGTTATTTTGCATAAAGATTAAAATTTTATTTGAATCAGGAGTGAAGGATGTATTTCATTAGGTCCAAATTCAAATTTTTGACCTCACTTGAAATAAAATATCTGAAGTTTAAGTATTAAAAAGTACCTTAAAACTGGGAAGAAATAATTACATTTTCTCAAAATTCTCAGAAACTTTTGTAATATCTAGAGTTCTCTGTACTGGGTAATACTAGTCCCCACTTACTCTGTGTCTAAACTGGACAATGATACATTTTCCTTCCAGCATTTTTATGTGATAGGTCTTCAACCATGTATTGCTAACAGCATGTACCTTGTCACACCTGACAAGATTGCAGCCTGAAGGGTTATACGTTTATTCATATTGTGGACTTGAGCTTCAAAAGAAGAATAAAGCCAAACTATTATAGGTTGAGTACTTTAATAAATATTAAATGATAAATGAAGCTGGTTCTGCACTAGCTGCAGGGTGTGTGGATAATAAAAGAAAATCTTCAAATGGTGATATGCAGTATTATGGATATCTTTCTTGCCTTTTTTCATCTGTTTTTGCCTCTTACCATCGTAGTTGTAATTGCTGGGCATGAGGTAGGGTGTATAATTATTGTTGCCCCCTGAATGAGAAGTAAAGGAAATGTTAAATGTAAAACTAATTCTTCTCTTTAGCAGGATGAATGCAGAAGTGTGCTTTTGGTAATAATAGGTGCTTAATGACTCCTCCTCACCTACCTACTCCCTCGAAAGTCATGAATTTGATGTTGAATGTGGAGCACACCAGGCAACACACATTTCCATTTAATGAAAACTTTAGCTCAATCATCATGTTTGAGATGTCACAACATCCCCCAACGAAAGCGTGCAGAATGCCTTGCGACTCATAGGAGATCACTAAGTTATGTGATTGTATGGAAGAAAAAGTAAGTGAACGCGGTATCAGAAAGAGACTCATGAAACCTCAGTCCTCGTAGTCAGGGGTGGCACGCAGCCTCTAAGGTGGCCTTGACAACCTTACTTCCTGCTGTTCCTGCTCTTGTGTAACTATTTCCCCTTAAAAAGTAGGCCAACTTAGTGACTTGCTTCTTTTTTTTTTTTTTAATTGGAGGCTAATTACTTTACAGTATTGTAATGGTTTTGCCATACATTGACATGGATCCGCCACGGGTGTACATGTGTTCCCCATCCTGAACCCCTCCCATCTCCCTCCCCATCTCATCCCTGTGGGTCATCCCAGTGCACCAGCCCCAAGCACCCTGTATCATGCATTGAACCTGGACTGGTGATCTGTTTCACATATGATAATATACACGTTTCAATGCTACCCTCTCAAATCATTCCACCCTCACCTTCTCCCACAGAGTCTAAAAGACTGTTCTATACATCTGTGTCTCTTTTGCTGTCTCACATACAGGGTTATCGTTACCATTTTTCTAAATTCCATATATATGCATTAGTATACAGTATTGGTGTTATTCTTTCTGACTTACTTCACTCTGTATAATAGGCTCCAGTTTCATCCACCTCATTAAAACTGATTCAAATGTATTCATTTTAATGGCTGAGTAATACTCCATTGTGTATATGTACCACAGCTTTCTTATCTATTCATCTGCTGATGGACATCTAGGTTGCTTCCATGTCCTGGCTATTATAAACAGTGCTGCGATGAACATTGAGGTACATGTGTCTCTTTCAATTCTGGATACCTTGGTGTGTATGCCCAGCAGTGGGATTGCTGGGTCGTATGGCAGCTCTATTTCCAGTTTTTTAAGGAATCTCCACACTGTTCTCCATAGTGGCTGTACTAGTTTGCATTCCCACCAACAGTGGAAGAGGGTTCCCTTTTCTCCACACCCTCTCCAGCATTGATTGCTTGTAGACTTTTGGATAGCAGCCATTCTGACTGGCGTGAAATGGTACCTCATTGTGGTTTTGATTTGCGGCTCTGATGAGTGATGTTGAGCATCTTTTCATGTGTTTGTTAGCCATCTGTATGTCTTCTTTGGAGAAATGTCTAGTTCTTTGGCCCATTTTTTGATTGGGTCATTTATTTTTCTGGAATTGAGCTGCAGGAGGTACTTGTATATTTTTGAGATTAATTATTTGTCAGTTGCTTCGTTTACTGTTATTTTCTCCCATTCTGAAGGCTGTCTTTTCACCTTGCTTATAGTTTCCTTCATTGTGCAAAAGCTGACAAGTTTAATTAGGTCCCATTTGTTTATTTTTGCTTTTATTTCCATTTCTGGGAGATGGGTCATAGAGGATTCTGCTGTGATTTATGTCAGAGTGTTTGCCTGTTTTCCTCTAGGAGTTTTATAGTTTCTGGTCTTACGTTGAGATCTTTAATCCATTTTGAGTTTATTTTTGTGTATGGTGTTAGAAAGTATTCTAGTTTCAGTCTTTTACAAGTGGTTGACCAGTTTGCCCAGCACCACTTGTTAAAGAGAGTGTCTTTTCTCCATTGTATATTCTTGCCTCCTTTGTCAAAGATAAGGTACGTGGATTTATCTCTGGGCTTTCTATTAGTGACTTGCTTCTAACCAAGCACACATGGCAAGTGTGGTGGTTGTCACTTCGTGATTAGGCTAGATGAGATAGGGACTTCCTTTTGCTAGCAGTTTCTTTCCTTTGGTGGCTTTGATGAAGCAAGTTGCCATGTTGGCATGTAGCAAGGAAGTGAGAGCAGCCTCCAGCCAGTGGCCAGCTAGAAAGCTGAGACCCTCAGCTCAGCAGCTCTTGGGGAACTAAATACTACCCCCGGCTATGGGCTTAGAAGCAGATCCTGCCCAGTCAAGATTCTCGATGGTACCCCAACCCTAGCTGATACCTTCATGGCATCTTGTGAGAAACCCTAAAACAAAGGGCTCACTTAAAATATGCCCATGTTCCGGGTGCACAGAAAATGCAAGATTAAAAATACATATTGTTTTAAGCTTCTAAGTTTGTAGTACTTTGTTTTATAGTGATGGAAAGCTAATACTTCTATTAGTTAGCTAGAGGCTGTCATAACAAAGTACCACAGACTAACCCTGAATGATAGAAATTTATTTACTCAAATTATGGAGGCTAGAAATCCAAGACCAAGGAATTGGCAGGGCTGGTCTCTTCTGAAGCCTCTCTGTGATTTGTAGATGTCCATCTTCTCCCTGTGACTTCACGTGGTCTTCCCTCTTGGCACGTCCGTGTCCTAAACTCCTTTTCCTTTAAGGACACCAGTCATATTGCATTAGGGTCCACCCTTAATTACCTCATTTTAACTTAATTATTCCCTTTAAAAACAGTATCTCCAAATACAGTCCCATTCTGAGGTACTAGAGGTTAGGAGTTCAACATAGGAATTTTACAGGGACACAGTCAGCCCATAAGAATAGGCTATATAAAATTCTACGTTTATCTCTACAGCTAAAACTTGATACCACTCACTTATTGTCCATAAAGGTCTTTTGTTACCTCCTTTCTTCATTTTCACATAATTGTAGGTGTATCAGATGATATATAGCTCACATAGTTTAGCATATGTGTTTCATTTTCCTGTCTCCATTACAAAAATTATAATTCCTATAAGCATATGCTTTCCATATGCTTTATGTGTATTACTTCTACAGTATTTAACATGGTGTTAGATGCGTCTTCAAAATCTAGTTTAACATTTTGCGTTCATTTGTATATGCTGGAGTTGGAAAATCAGCACTTAAGCGCCTATTGTTCCCAAAAGCACATCAAATTAAAGATTGGTTCAGGCAAGAGTTATCACTGAATGCTAAATATAGAGGGAAATTTTTATGAAGAGCAAGATGTTTTCATGATCTTAAAATGTCTTCCCACATACTTGTTTGTTACAAAAGAAAATTAAAAAGATAATTAAAGAAATTCAGCAGCACCTTGATCTGCTTATCATTACTTTTGAGGAGCGGTTGGACAGTGTGTACATCCAGATGTGAGAGCCTGAGAAGGATAATGTTCTAGCTGAGAACACATAGCCTTAATCAAATCATGAGCGATCATTTGACAAAACCAAACAACCAAAATGAGAAATATTCTCTTTAAAAAATAGACATGATGGTATTCTTCAGAAATGTCAGGTCACAAAAGATAAAGGGAAACTGTGGAAATATTCCAGACTAAAGGAGCTAAAGAGAAATGACAACTAAATGCCATATTTGAACCTAGACTGGATCTTGCATTAAAAGGAGAAAAATGCTATAACGGACATCCTTGGGTTAAATCGATAAAATGGGAGTGTGAATGGTAAATTATTGTCTTATTGTTAAATTTGTGGAAGTTGATAACATACTATGATTGTAAGAGAATATTCACAATTCTTGGTAATGCACACTGAAATTTTAGGGGTAAAGGACATTAATGTTTATTAACTTACCTTTAAATGGTTCATTTTTTAATAAACATATGTATATATTTGTATATACATGTGTCAATTAGGTAAATATGTATAGATACACATGATCGTATACATGGAGGGCACGTAAAATTGTGTAAAAGAAAATGGGTAAAATGTTAATAATATATCTGAATTAACAGTACCTAGGATTTGGGGGAACTATTCTTGGTCCTTGAGTTTTCTGTAAGTTTCAGTTATTTCCTAATAAATGTTTAAAAATTAAATGCAGTCACTTATGTTAATATAATGGGTTCATTATTATATTAAGTGAATTTATAAATATCTGTTTAAAGTTTGTCTCAGTTTTATTGCTAATAAGCATTAATAGATCTAATCCACATAATCAAAAGCTTTGTTGGGGGATTCCCAGATAATTTAAGAGTGTGAAGGGGTTCTGAGACCAGAGTGTGAGGACAGTTGGTATAAAATGTGTGGGGTGGTTAGGTAGATGCCCCCTCAGTCTCTTAAGGCTGTCTTGTGACGCCAGTTAGTGAGAGCAGGTTGGTAGATGCAAGTAACTAGTTTTATGGTCTTAACCTTTCTCTGCCTTAGTTTTTGTACTTGTAAAGGAGGGATAATAAGATTGCCTATCTTAGAGGGCTGTTGTAAGGTTTAAATCAGGTCTTTGAGGTAAGGACTTCCAGGTCTTTCAATAAGGACCACTCTACAACACTATTCTTAACTGGCAACATGTGTTTTCTGCTATGTTTTTGCTTCTCTCTCTGTTACTTTTTTTGTGCTTTGGCTAGTGATTTTGGTTATAATTATGTGCATATGAACTACTATAAGGAAACCAAAGAAGAGTATCATATAGTTTTTAAAATGCAAGTTTACAGTAATCTCTGTGCCCCTTCAAAGAAATGCTTAGGGATACAGAGAAGGGTGGAGACGAGCAAGCAGTTTGGTGTTTGGAGAGTCCATGATACATGGAAAAGTATCCTACGCCTAGGAAGCTGAACCAGAAATTCTGTGGAGTAGTTGATAGAAAGTATGTCTGGACAGGAAACACTTTGTTGTTAGGAATAAACTGTTACTAACCCTGTTTAGCACTGGTTCCATTGGCATTCTGATTGCTAGATAGATATCTTTTGTTTAAATGTGTATGTCCATATTGGCTAAAGTTGTTGTAACAGTATATACCTAGGGTAACGATAAGAAAGAATGTTATTGTTTTGTGCCATTTTTACTGTTTTCCCCAGCTCAAATCTAAATTCAACGCTGTTCTATACTGCAATCAAACTTCAAGCCAATAAAAATATTTAGATTATTAAACTATTGTGTTCACCTAATTCCCAACTCAAATGACTTAAAGAAATCAAAATATAAATAAATGTAAAGTCTTTATGTCATTTTAATATGTTGTTTATCATTGCTTCATCTTTTGGTGAAATGTAATTTATTTTTCTGTTTTTTTTTTTTAATAGATCATCAGAAACTGGAAAGGGAAGCTAGAATCTGCCGTCTTTTAAAGCACCCCAATATTGGTAAGGAAATGTTTTCAGCATGTTTTAAATATTAATTAAAATTTTACATAACATAATTTTACACAACTTAAGATATTTCATAAACTAGAATATTATTTTTAATTATTAATTAATAGGTTCCTAACTTTTGATATGGGTTACATTTGATTCTTCAGAGTGTTTGAAAGTTTTTCAAGAGGTAGCAGTTCTTTCTTACCAGCACGTTAGAAGTAATGTACGGCATTTTAGTTGAACAGCGCTCTTATGTATCTTTGATGGTTCTTCAGCTGCTGCTACTTTACGGAGAGGCAGAATCTAAGCCGTTATGTTAGTCAGCGAAGTCACTTTTCACCTCTCCTGTAAAACGTTTACTTTGTAATCATTGATTCTATTCTAGAAACTAGTATAATTATTTTAGAATATTATCCCTCATGAATATAATAACATGATAATGTTCAAAATTGAGACATAATTGAATGTAAGAGAAATAGAGGAAAGAAACAAAGGAAAGGAAAAGAAAATGCCGCCTTCTGTGACAATAGTTTTGATTATTTTTGAAAAATGTTACTGCCCCACTCTGTTGGTTTTACTGTCAGCCAAAACATTTCTGATGTGGGAGAAGGGGAAGAGGGAGCCACAGTGCAGTAAAAATAACAGTCATTCATTGACAAGATCTAAGTTTCTCTATTTTTATGTATAAAGCCATTCTGGCTCTGTTCCTTCCTTGAAGTTTTTAGTATCCTTCATTTTTGTAGGTACTTCTTAGGTTCTTGAGTAAATAGACACTAACAAGTAAATCTGAAGCATTAACAAATGAGTGGCTGTCTAATAAGAGCCTTCTGGTTACAGAGAACAAAACAACTTCTGAAATGTGAATATGCCTCTTTCTAAGTATTTTACCTTAATAACAGTCTATGGCATTTCTTAACTGGATGGATTATTTTGCTAGGACTGTCATAACACCAAGTTCCACAGACTGGATAACTTAGAGAAATATCTTTTGTCACAATTCTGGAAACAAAAAGTCTGAGATCAAGGTGTGGAGAGGCATGGATTCTTCTGAGACCTCCCTCCTTGGCTTCTTGGTGGCCATCTTCTTATGTTTTTACATGATCTTCCTTCTGTATAATGTCTCTATTTTAATTTCTTCTTTAAGGGCGCTGATCACATTGGATTAAGGTCCCTCCTAAAACCTCAATTACTCTTTTAAAGACCCTAGCTCCAAATATCCTCCCATTCTGGGGAACTGGAAGTTGGGACTTCAACATGAATTTTGGAGAGACACAATTCAGCTCATAATATTGACTAAAGAGGACTTATACAGTACAAACTGATTATAGTTCAAAGACTGTTTTTCTCACTCAGGTTTAAGGTAAATGAAATCGTAGTTTACTGAACTTGTTATTCATATGAAGGAAAGTTGTTTTTGCTTATTTGTTTTTAATAGGGATTCTTCTATGAAACTCAACTTCTATAGATAATGAAAGTAGTTGCCTCCATTTCCTTTAGCAGACCAAAGTTGAACCAAAGAAACCCAAAGTAAAACAAGAATGATTTTCATTTTGACTCCCATACAGAATAGCCTTACAAAAAAGGGGAAGCTGTACACTGGGCAAAGTTCTAAAGTCTTATGAGATCGCGCCATCAACACACTCGGACACAAAATAGCGTTTTCTCAAGGGTCCGTGGCAGCCAGCGTCGTTGGTCGCTGCACTTGAGGTTTTCTTCTCTCTCTCAGGTCTTTTGAACTTTCAGACCCGTTTCTAACCACAAGAGAGATTTCTAGTAATCCTGTACTTTAGTGTATAAATCATAGATATATTAAACTTCTAAGACATGATCTCAAATTATAGAGTAGCAAATTCACTCATATCATTCATTTACTCAACAAATTAATATTTTGAGAATATAGTGAGAATACAGCAGTCTAATATTCCTCCCCTTGTGGAGCTTGCATTGCTGGGGTAGACACAGCACACATAGCGGACGGTAGGCTGTGTTAATTACTGGGAGAGAAAGCAGGGGAAAAGAAACTGGGTATGATGGGGGATTACATTTTAAAGGACTGATAAGGATGACTTTACTAAGAATGAAATTTGATTGAAAACCTAAGAAACAGGAGGAGGCAAGTCTGCTGGAAGAGACTCTCTGGGAAAAGAAAGCTCTACAGGCAGAGGGAACAAACTGCCTTTGCAAACAGGCCCTGAGGCAGGCACTTGCTCCATGGACTCCACCAAAGCTTTTTATCCCCCCCGATTGGAGAAAGGAGGATGAGTCGTTTTTATTTTATCTTAATTGATGGAGCTCCATGCTATGTAATGTGACAATGTTGCATTTACTCTTGTAATGACAAATGGTGAAACAACAAGGAAAACAGTAATATAAAATGGTCAGGCACCACAGACAAAGGTGTGCTCCATAGATAGTTGCTACCATGGACACCTGCTGGTGGACTGGCAGGTGGTCCTGTTGAGGTCGTTAACAGCTTCACAGGGATCTCTTGCTTACTTGCTACTCATTCAGGAAGGAAAGACAGCATTTGGCCTTTTCTTTTTTTAATGTGTTTATGTATTTCTTTGGTTGTGCTGGGTCTTAGGGGCTGTATGCAGGATCTTCATTCTTCATTGCCGTATATGGGATCTCTTCAGTTGCAGCATATGGAATCTGGCTTGAACCCAGGCCCCCAGCATTGGGAGCATGGAGTCTTAGCCACTGAACTACCAGGAAAGTCATAGCATTTGGTCTTGATTTCCTTGAAATAGATAATTTGGTATCTAAAGAATATGAGATTCTTATCCTCCTCTACTTCCTCTGTTCTATTATTTGCTTGGTTTTCTTAAATCTGTCAGGTTTTTTGAACTTCAAGGATGGAAATACTATTTCTGACGATTTTTTCCCCTGTGAAAATTGGCTTGGTGCATTTTTATTTTTGTGTGTCTTTCTCTTGGCACAGAATCGATAATCTGAGGATTTACAGCAACTGAAATGTTGCTCCCAAAGAAACATATTAAACCAACTAAAAGTGGTCATTCACTAAACCACTTTTTCTTCAGCAGTTTTTTTTTATGTTTTTCTGATTTTCAAAGTAATACACACATTTAGTGGAGAATTTGGAAAACACAATTATATAGGAAGAAGAAACCAGAGAGAACAACTTTTTAATATTTGTTCATGTCTGCCTTTTTATAATGCATCTTCTGTGTATGTTAATTTCCAGCATTCTCTTGTATATATTTCATTCCCCTTTAGACAAACCATGAAAATATAATTTTTAATTGTCAACAAAGGTTATTAGTGTGAAGCTATCACCAGCCCATGTTCTAGGCTTAACATACTGGTAATGAAGCAGTGATCAAGAAAGATAATATCCCTGCTTTTCCCCAGGCTTGGAACCTCATGGAAGGAGAAAGGCCGTAAACAAATAAACTTTGGGAATAATGTCATGGGAACTGGTTCTCTGCAGAGAATTAAATTAGGGTAATTTGATACCAGGGCATTGGGTGGCTACTGTCGAAGAGAGACACAGCACACACAGTTAAAGTCAGTAGACAGATTTGATTCAGTATTACTGCAGTAGAAGAAAGAGCTGAGATAAATTCTGATTTTAGCAAAGACAACTGGAGATTTTATGGCCAAGGAGTAAAATGAGGGATCAGTGAGTGGAAAGTTATTAAGAAGAGCTATCAAAAGTAGGGGGATTCTTGCTAAAGTGGCCTAGAATAACAAAATTCTTATTAAAGGCAGACTGCGGACTTAGATATCAAGGATAGATGGTGAAGAACTTGATCAGATTTCAAGGGTAAGCAAATATCAAAGGTGGGAGGGTGACTTCCTGGGATTCTTTGCTAAAACTCACTCAGTTAGTTTGAGAACAGGACCTCAAAGGACATGACCTAGTTGAAAAGAGGGCTTCAGTTCAGTTCACTTGCTCAGTCGTGTCCGACTCTTTAAGACCCCATGAATTGCAGCACGCCAGGCCTCACTGTCCATCACCAACTCCCGGAGTTCACCCAAATTCATGTCCATTGAGTCGGTGATGCCATCCAGCCATCTCATTCTCTGTCGTCCCCTTCTCCTCCTGTCCCCAATCCCTCCCAGCATCAGAGTCTTTTCCAATGAGTCAGCTCTTTGCATGAGGTGGCCAAAGTACTGGAATTTCAGTTTTAGCATCACTCCTTCCAAATAACACCCAGGACTGATCTCCTTTAGAATGGACTGGTTGGATCTCCTTGCAGTCCAAGGGACTCTCAAGAGTCTTCTCCAACACCAAGGTTCAAAAGTATCAATTCTTCGGCGCTCAGCTTTCTTCACAGTCCAGCTCTCAGATGAGCCTAAACCTGGGTTGAGGAAAGAGTCTCTGTCATTACTTTAGAGTGGCTTGTCTGGCACAGTATGTATGCGGAGGTCACATTTAAAGTTATAGCTCCATGATAGGAAGAAGCCGTCATGGAAAAGCTCAGAGAGGAAGGACTGTGAGCAGAGGAGCTTCTCTTGTTAGGTGGGGAGTCAGGCTCCAGCGTGTGCCCTGCGCTGGGGGAACAGGAGGTGCCCTTAGATGAGTCAGAAGGATAGTAGTACCTGGTGGGAGGGCTTTTAAACCAGGTTAGAGGGTTTGGGTTTTATTCTAAGTGCAATGAGAAGCCAAGTGAGAGGAGCAAATCACAGACCGATTTGCTCTGTCTGCGGTGTGTGAAACGGGTTGTAGTCACCTAAGCAGAGTCAGAAATAATAGTGCTCCTCCAGTTCACCAAAATCCAGTTTTTATCACCCTAGTGCCCTTGGCTCCATTGTCTTGGGTAAGAATTGCAATAGCTCCAGCGTGGCACCCTTCTCTGTGTGGGCTGTGTAGTCTCTGAAAAGCCCCATGCGTGCTTTGATGCCACTAATTTGAAAGTAGAGGCAATTTCCTCAGTAGCCCCATCGTTTCTCTGACCTTGGAGCAGCACGTCAGTTTGTTTGAACAAACTGGAAGGATTATATTGATGGCTAACTCTAAACTGGCACCACAGCGTTGATGAAATTTGGAGAGATTGTCTGACCTCATGCTTCTGTTAATTAGCTTGTTTTCGATTGTTCATCTCTTATTTGAATAAAATGGCTTATTTTCTCTTGAGGTACGAAAAGATTTGTGGTAAGCCAGATAGTTTGAGCTACATGTCAGCATATTTACTAAACCAGGGGAAAATGCCACTAAGGTAGTAAAATAAAATATTGATACTTAAGGTAATAGCTAAATCGTTCTCAAAATGATTCTGTATTTCCATTGCTTTTGTGCTTGATCTTTGATCAGCATTATTACTGAGAAATTTATTGAAACCTGTAGTGAAGCCCAAATAATTAAAAACAGTAAGGAAAAACTAGGAAGAGAAGCAATATACTCATTAAATTCAGCTATACGAATCTGAAAAGAACTGGACTAGGGAAAGAAAAGAGAAAATATCAAGAGCTTTGATCTGATAAACTTGATGCCCTCAGTGAGAAAATGCCTACTTACAATCCTTTATTTCCGAGGAGATCAGTATTTGAGACAACTTTGCAGTTAGTGGTATGACAAGATTTTGTTACTGGGTTATCCCATTCTCTAAGGACTTGAATTTACCCTTTTTGTAGATGTTGGAAAGTGCAAGACAAAGTTTTTGAAAGTTGGAAGGAACATTTCTATTTGTAGCGGATCAGCATCACCTTTTAAGGGGAGCCTTTACTGACGAGGCTTAGTGAAGCCCAGTAGCCGGAGAGTCAATGGAAGGGATATGTGGCCTTTTCAAGTCTAGTCTGTATTAGAGCCCTGGGACCCCACCTACAATGAGTTAACCTTCCTGAGATCATAATCTCTTCATGATTACATCCTTTTTACTGTCTCTCATAGCCACGACCCTAGAACACATAAACATAGTCACTGATATGTCGTTATAAAGTGCAATAGAAAATTAAAGATGTAGTATTAATGGAAAACTCTATAGACTTGTGGACCCCGCTTTATTCTACTTCTGATGCTGATCTGTGAACTGCCAAAGCACGTTCTGTCTGCTCACTAACTTCTAGCTGTTCTCATTGTAAAGAAGAGAAGATTTTGATCTTTTTATTTCCTTCTGAGAATTATTAGAATTAAATAAGGCATCTTGTCATTTTGGTGAGGAGTTAATAAACTTTGGAAGCTATTTAATGTAGATAAACAACTGAAAAAATTATTATGGAGCATTACTTACCAGAAACTACCTAATTAATCATTTTACTTTTTAATTGAGGTATAGTTAGTTTACCATATTGTTTTAGGTGTACAACATAGTGATTCACTTTTTAAAGGTTATATTCCATTTATAGTTATTATGAAATATTGGCTATATTCCCTGTGTTGTACAATATATCATTGCAGCCTATTTATTTTATACAGAGTAGTTTGTATCTCTTGAAACCCTGTTCCTATCATCCCCCTCCCCCTCTCCACCCCACACTGTAACCACGAGTTTGTCTATGTCTGAGTCTGTTTCTGTCTTGTTGTATTTGCTAGTTTTATTTTTTAGATTTCATAATTAAGTGATATTATACAATCATTTCTTAATATTTAGTAATTTCTTCCTGAGAGGTATATGTACTCAATAGTGGGAAAATATATTTCAGAATCTGTTGTGTATTATTTGTATGATATAAACTGTCTGTATATATATATATATATCATATTATGTATAATATACATATTATAAATAATCAGAATCAATATTGCAGTGAAAGAGCTCTCATAGATTATCAG
Organism: Bubalus bubalis; assembly: GCF_019923935.1. NCBI lineage: Eukaryota > Metazoa > Chordata > Mammalia > Artiodactyla > Bovidae > Bubalus > Bubalus bubalis. Next base: position 87,211,385 of record NC_059163.1, read on the forward strand.
TACAAACTTCTTATTTTTTTCAACCATTAATGAAACTAACATTTTCTAAATCTATATGACTTAATCCAAAGTCACAGTTCTTTAATGACATTGACAAACTTAAATTGTTAATACCCTCTATATACAGAGGTATTGGTGTTTAGGAACCTGATTTGTAGCAATATGCTTGAAAAGTCATTGTTATTTGTGTTTTCCTTTCTAGGAGAATTTTGATGATGTTTTTGGTTCAAATAAGTCTTCCCCTCATATAGGGTAAACATTAAGTTTAAGAATATAAGTTATATCTTATATATTTACCCGGGTATGAATCAGAAAGATGCTCTGATTGAACGAGTTTTGTAATTTGACATATATAACAATACATGAAATTACATTCAATGACAGGTAGAAATTAAAGAATATATATAGACATTTCTTTCTATATAAGCAGTTTTCCCATGCCTGTGAGTGATAATTTATGGCATCGAGGGTATATATAATTTCCTTTTCCTAAAATATAAAACTGGAAGAGTCCTTAGGAATTATTTAAGCCCAATATAGAGTCTACAGATAGAGAGTGGAAGTTTTAGTAGGGAAATATGCCCAAGGTCCCTCACAGATCTCCAAAGAGATGATAAATGTACAACGTGCTTATGACCTCATTGTGCATGTACTGTCTCTTCTTTTACTTGATCTTGGAGGTATGGTGTCATACTGTAAAAGTAATATGTTAACCTCATTTTTAGATCTCCCTAGTCTTTTCAAAAATTTGTTGGGTCAACTAGCATCCTTCTAATTTTTACAAGATAAAATTAATAGTCTCATGTTCTTATGTTTCTAACAAAATTTTACCTTAATATCTGCATGCAGTCCTCTTTCAGGTTTCTAGAATTTATAAGAAACCAATCCAATCACGTTTTGTATAAGCTTAAATTCAGTAAATATTAATATTTTTAAAAATATTTATTGATTTGTCTGTGCCAGGTCTGGTCTATATGTGGGATCTGGTTCCCTGACCAGGGGTCTAACCCCAGCCCCCTGTATTGGGAGCTTGGAGTCAGCCACGGCACCACTAGGGAAGCCCCAGCAAATACTAATCTTAGACATTCCCAGTAGTTATCAGATGATTAAATTGCCTTACATGGCTATTGCTACAAGATTTTGGTTTTGAACCCTTTAAAGAGTCACATGCGGAAGAACAGCTCGTGTAAGTAAATGTTGAATTGGTGTGCTGAGAAGACAAAATTAATGTTTTTGTGGATGACAGTCAAAAGTTTTTTTCAGTGTTGTGAGAAATTCAACAATGTTCCAAGCACATAATACTTAAGTAGTTTTTCTCTATGACCTCCTTCATTATTGGCAGTTAGGCCTAATATTCATGTTTGCAGTTACTCAAGAATATATCATTTTTATTGTTAACCAACTTTCTCCAGTGACTGTCCAACAGATAAAAGGTAATTTAACACTATTCAGTAATAAAAACCAAAGTACTCTTGGTTTATCTTCACCTTTTATTTGATTAGATCTCACTTCTTTTACTTGATTATTTGGTGTGAAGGCTAAGTTACTTTTTAGAACATCTTGCTGTCTGCAGAATTGATTATCCTCTTCTAACAAATGTAGCACAAACCTTTTTTTCTCCCACCAAATAAATATTTTCAAAAATACTCATTATCTATTAGCTTTTCCTCCCTCCTTGCCTCCTTTCCTTCCTTCCTTCCTTTTTGTTTATTTAATATGGCTAGTAATATACACTTTATAATTTTTGGTTGAAAGTTAAATTCATAATCTTTAAGAGTAAACATCTTATTTAGTAGAAAGATAAAATACTGGTGTAAAAACTCTAGATTCAAGATAATATTTTAGATTCTCTTTTAATTAGTGAGTTTGGATCTGAGTCCATTTGTTTTTGGTTCCTTTCTAAGTTATTTTTCCCATCCATCAAATGAAAAAACCAGCTCCTGAGTTACACAAAAAGTAGCTGGATTGTGTATGAAATGATAGAGAAAACGGTCCTGTTACAAATGAAGGACAATTTGTGATTGAGACTTACTGGGTAGTACAGGTTGATCTATCAATGCATATTGTTTACCCAAACATATCTCCTGATTTTTCTACTAAACCTATTTTGTCTTCTTGTCCCGTCTTCCCTGGTTTCAGGGTAGAGTCCCCTAACAGAGTACCGGAAGTTTGTGTTAGTTTCTCAGGCTCAGAATTAGACCCCAAACTAAAACTTGAAAGAAAAATAATTCCAAGTATTACTTGCACCTTTTTCTTTGTTTGTTTTCCTGGGACTTGAGTTGGTTGGAATCATCTCCTCTCTCTGCCCTCACCACAGGCAAGAACAGTAGTCAGGAAGCCATGAATAGAGCTCAGGAATCTTTTAATCACTTAAAAATCATTGCTGTACTCCCTGTCTTCTGATAGCTTCGATAATAAAAATAAATTTAGGTATAGAAAGCTATTGTGTTAAGATTTGAAGATGGGCCGAATGAAAAGAAACATTCCAGTACACTCTGTCACCAGAGTTACTAACAGAACTGTTAGCTGTGCTGTCAGGCACTGGTCTGAGCACTCTCCATGCTCATGGTCTTTTAATCCACAATGCAAACACATGCCCTTCTTATCTCCATTTTACAGACCAGGAATCTAAAACCCAAAGAGATTACACAGTTTACCAAACTCATACAGCTGTAAGCAGTCAAGCTGGAATTCAAGCCTGTAGATGCCACTGATACTCTCACAGTCCATGCTCTAACTTTGGATTACTCAAACTGTTGTTTAATAAGTAGATAAAAGAAGCTCCAAGTTTTGTGAAGATTGATTAAAATAACAGTAGACTAAGACCCTTTCCTAGAGATATTGTGTAATTTTACTATTTATCTTTATTTCTAACCCCAGAGGGGAAATATCATCCTGAGATTATTGAAACATTCATAGCAGATACAGATATTATGGAAATAATTTGATTTTCAGTTCAGTTCAGTCGCTCAGTCATGTCCGACTCTTTTCGACCCCATGAATCGCAGCATGCCAGACCTCCCTGTCCATCACCAACTCCCAGAGTTCACTCAAACTCATGTGCATCGAGTTGGTGATGCCATCCAGCCATCTCATCCTCTGTCGTCCCCTTCTCCTTCTGCCCCCAATCCCTCCCAGCATCAGAGTCTTTTCCAATGAGTCAACTCTTTGCATGAGGTGGCCAAAGTATTGGAGTTTCAGCTTTAGCATCAGTCCTTCCAATGAACACCCAGGGCTGATCTCCTTCAGAATGGACTGGTTGGATCTCCTTGCAGTCCAAGGGACTCTCAAGAGTCTTCTCCAACACCACAGTTCAAAAGCATCAGTTCTTCGGCGCTCAGCTTTCTTTACAGTCCAAGTCTCACATCCATACATGGCCATAGGAAAAACCATAGCCTTGACTAGATGGACCTTTGTTGGCAAAGTAATGTCTCTCCTTTTGAATATGCATGTATACCTGTGGCGGATTCATTTTGATATTTGGCAAAACTAATACAATTTTGTAAAGTTTAAAAATAAAATAAAAAAATAAAAACAAAACAAACAAAAAAAATGAATATGCTATCTAGGTTGGTCATAACTTTCTTTCAAAGGAGTAAGCGTCTTTTAATTTCATGGCTGCATTCACCATCTGCAGTGATTTGGGAGACCCCCAAAATAAAGTCTGACACTGTTTCCACTGTTTCCCCATCTATTTCCCATGAAGTGATGGGACCAGATGCCATGATCTTTGTTTTCTTAACGTTGAGCTTTAAGCCAACTTTTTCACTCTCCTCTTTCACTTTCATCAAGAGGCTTTTTAGTTCCTCTTCACTTTCTGCCTTAAGGGTGGTGTCATCTGCATATCTGAGGTTATTGATATTTCTCCCGGCAATCTTGATTCCAGCTTGTGCTTCTTCCAGCCCAGCGTGTCTCATGATGTGCTCTGCATGTAAGTTAAATAAGCAGGGGACAATATACAGCCTAGACGTACTCCTTTTCCTGTTTGGAACCAGTCTGTTGTTCCATGTCCAGTTCTAACTGTTGCTTCCTGACCTGCATATAGGTTTCTATATGGTCTGGTGTTCCCATCTCTTTCATAATTTTCCACAGTTTATGTGATTCACATAGTCAAAGGCTTTGGCATAGTCAATAAAGCAGAAATAGATGTTTTTCTGAAACTCTCTTGCTTTGATTTTAGTGACAGTAATTTTTTGTATCTTGGTGAAAAAAATTTTAAATGGTCATTTTTGATCCTGCATTAATAATTTGCTTGCTGTGCCAGACAACCTTTTACTATAAATATCTGTCAGAAAACAATGAAAGTTAACAAACTAGCAGTGGTAATTAAGGTGATGTGTAACAGGACAAAACAAACTTTAGAAAACTATTCTTTACGTTGTAAAAAATGAATTAGGACAGGACATTTACAGGATGATGGATTCTAAGATCAGATGAACCCTCAAGTTGACATGTGTTTTAAAAAGCCAGTGCTTATAACTTATTTTAATAGACTATATTCAGCAATAGTAATTTAGTTTTAAGATAACTTTTGAAAGCGCAGTTTAGAGTTCAAGTTTAACAGGTATTTCTACCATTTTATAATGCTTGCTGTGGTTTAGTTTGGTTTAAAAAAAAAGTTGTCACTTTGGTAATGCTGTAATCTCATTCTCCTTAAATTTGAATATAGGGATTGGTTTTCTTTACAAATGCTCCAAAGGTAGAGGTGTTTGCTTTTTGAATTAGGTTTGTAGTTCATCTGCTTAACAAAAACAACCCCAGCTTTGATAAACTTGCCCTGGAGTGATGATTGTGTCAGATTATTTTTTGATATGTTAATTTTGTTGATTATTTAGTTTAAATGGCTAATGGACTGTGTTGAAGGAAAGGAAATAGATACATACAGTAATATGACTTCAATTCTTCTTAAAATATTTTTTCATATTTTGTATTTCAGTGGTCATTTACAGTATGCTGTCTATGAAATGACAAAAATCTTTTGATAGGATTTCATTCACACTATTGAAATTCAGTAGTTCACTGTTTTCAGTAACAAGTATATCATGTGAGTTTTAACAAAATGCTTAGAATAATAAAAATTTCTGTAGCCTAAAAAATTAATCTCCAAAGAGGATAGCAGTAATTTGTGAGTCCATTATTTTTATGTATAGAAAATCTTGTCTTTCATTCATTCTGTTCAGATAATGAATAATTTTACTTTCAGATATTTAACTGGGAATCTTATGTAAACAGTTCCCCTGTAGAGAGAGTCATAATTATGATTCCCTTGAGTATAAGTGGTTTTGCATATTCAAATGACTTTGGGTTAGATTATTTGTAAAAATAAATAAATAAAACAATGCTTTGTTGATCTATTTTGTATTAAAAGCAAAGCTCTTTAAAATCAAAGTGGTAGAAGAGTATTTTATACTTTGATTAGCTCTGAAAATATTTACCTTTAAAAATATTATTTAAAGATACTGATTTAATTTGGCACTTAAAATACTGAAAGGCAACAGAGATGAGTGAGACCTAGTCCTTAACCACAAGGAATTTACAGTTTAGAAGGGCAGATAGTGATGTATGCAATTAAAATAAAATGTGGTTATATACTATAATGAAGCAATTACTAAGTGCCGTGAGAACACTAAGGAATAAGCTAAAACGTTTAACTGAAATACGTTGGGTAATGAACAGAATTTTGCCATAAAGAAGTAGGGGTCAGACTCCAATAGCATTACAGAAAGGACATCAAAGGGAAAGATCAGATATACGTGTCCTTATCACACTTGAGGAATGATAGAAACTCTGGAATGATTAGAGTGTATCTTGTGTGTTGGTTGTAAAGATTGATTGGGAGTAATAATGGAGAGTCTTGACTTTCTATGCCAGGGAATTTGATCACTAATCTATAGAAAATAGGAAAATATTAAAGATTTATTTAGTCGACACACATGATTATCTCAGTTTTCCCCGAAAGACAAATTTGGCAATAATGAACATAATTGTTTAGTGTCAGGAGAAATGTGTTGAAAAGCATTTAAGAGTCTTTTGAATTAATTTATGTATAAGACATGATGAGTTCCTGAACCATGGTAGAGGTGTCTAGTTTGGGTGACTAGAGAGATGGTGGGCCCTTTAACAACAGGGAACAAAGCAGGAAAAGAAAGTTGGGAGAGATTAGAAATTTAGTTGAATTTGAGAACATGAAATTATTTTTTTAAAGGTTGGAAAGTATCTCCTTTGAGGGACCATGGGCAAAAAAAAAAAGGAAACTAGAAAGAGCACACAACACCACCTAAAACCCAATCCCTTTTTGTCAGAAAGTGTAAGCCTCTCACCACTTGGGCATTCCTCTTCAGGATGGAAGTGCCTGACAGTGATTATGATCGTCCCTCCTGGACCAGGGTATGACTATAGCTAGACTCTTGGTTTGGGGTCTTTTGTTTTTATGGAGGAAGTCAAACCAGTCAAGTGTTCTCAAAGTGTCTTCTGAACAAGGAAGATAGTTTCTGTCCACTCTGTCGCTTAACTGTGTGGTTCAGCATTTCTAGGATGTTCTTTTCCCATGTCTCTCAACGAGGCTCATTTCTCACTAGTCCCTCAAGCCTCAGCCAAACGTGTATCTTTTATTGACTCAGGACTTTAATTATTTTAATTTGGATATATCTTATCTGACTTACACGTGAGACATGACAGGGGGCTCTAGAAAAGGTGAATACGTATTTGGAGACATTCACATGTAAGGAATGGCAGCCCACTCCAGTATTCTTGCCTGGAGAATTCCATGGACAGAGGAGCCTGGCGAGCTACAGTCCATGGGGTCACAGAGAGTCGGACACAACTTTGCCTACATGTACTGAACTGAACATATAGGGGATAGGCTTTCCAGGTGGCGCTAGCGGTAAAGAACCCTCCTGCCAGTGCAGGAGACTTAAGAGATGTGGGTTTGATCCCTGGATTGGGAAGATCCTCTGGAGAAGGAAATGGCAACCCACTCAGTATTCTTGCATGGAGAATCCCATGGACAAAGGAGCCTGGCAGGCTACAGTCCATAGGTTTGCAAAGAGTCAGACACAACTGAAGCAACTTAGCATGAACACTCATGTAGGGGATAGTGAGAGTGGATAAACACACTCAGTGGTATGAGGATTATGAAGGGGCCAAAGACAGATGATAACAAATCCCTGCTTGTAAAGGGCATGAAAAACTTATTTTCAAAAGAGTTTTAACAGCAACTATCTTTATTCTCAATGTGCTTTAAGAAAATGTTTGTATAAAATAACTAAAATTTCCTAGATAAATAAAAGGAAATTACATTTTGGGACAACATGTTTAGAAATATACAAGAAAGTAATATTGACTTCATTTTTAGCAATAATAGCTCAAATGTGTTGATTTTAGGTAGACTTACATCAATTTACTCTGTAACTACCAAGACTGTGTTTTATTAACAGGCTTAAACTTTTTGGAGCTGTAATGAAGTTACAATATTGAAGATCGTATTTTTTTCTTTAGCCAATTGCCATTCCCCAAACAATTTCTCACTTAGAAGCTGGTAATTCCAATTATATATTTAAATTTATTTGTAAGGAACTTTCTAAAAGAACTCTGACAACGTGGTTTTCAAAACATATGTCATTCTTATATGTGTAGATTATTTCAGTGATCTTTTCTTTTGATATTCCTTATCCAAATCTGCCTTTCAAATTATATCTCCTGGTCACTTTCTAATAACCCATTCATAATATGGACAAGAGAAATAAAACAAGGCCTTTTCCGCCTCAGAAAGCCAAAGAATCAGTGATTTAAAATCACTGATTGTCAGCCTGGGGTGATTTTGTCCCCTTCTCTCTCTCCTTCTCCTGGAGCTATTTAGCAGTATGTGTTTTGGTTGTCACAGTTTGAGGGTGCCCATATGGCATCAATTGAGTAAAAGTCACAAATGCTGCTAAATATCCCACAGTTCAAAAGACAGCCCCTCACGATAATGGATTATGTGGTCTAAAATGTTAATAGATAGCTAATGGAAATTTGCTGTATGACTCAGGGAACTATGACTGGGGCTCTGAAATAACCTAGACGGGTGGGAAAAGGCAGGAGGTGGGGTGGGAGATTCAAGAGGGAGGGGACATATTTTCCTATGGTTCATTCATATGAATGTATGACAGAAATCGAACCAATATTGTATATCAGTCTTCAGTCAATTAAAAATAAATATTTTAAAATTTAATATTTTTAAACTGAAATTGAGTAGATTGGAAGACTCTAGTTTAAAGTAAGAGTGACAACATTAACAATAAGGCAAATAGCCAGACTAGCTATAACTCTGGATACTTGCAATTTCCTTACGTTAAAAAAGTTTAATCAATGTGTCCCCTTAAATGAAGGACAAGTAGGCAATGGTACTTGCACAGAATATCCCGCAAGCAAAAGTTTCTAAAATATTTCATTTAACAACAAAGTAGAAAAAGAACTAGTTTAAATGTCAACCGTATATAAGATGAAATACAGATTAGGATTTTGTTTTTTCTAAGTTATTTTTTTTTAAAGAAGGGTATTTGTATAATGAAATGTTTTTTATTTAAAACAAAGTGAAAACTATATGTCAATACCCTCCAAGAATCAGATAAATGGAGATTAAAAAGAAATATAATTCTCTAGTGAAATAATTTTGTCTTCATTGTGAGTCATTTAGAACAGTGGTTCTTACCACTTTTGGATCTTGAACCGCCTTTGGATAAATTTCTATAGGTTATAGATTCTCTTCACAAAATAACATATTGATGTCAAAATTTTCATATAGTTTGGAGTATTTACAGAGATCAATAAAGCCTAAATATGGACCTTTGAACCATAGATTTCATAATAAAACAAAAAAATTATTTCAAAGAAATTTCCTTTTACTCTTAAACGTAACTTTTATGTTATTCTTAATGATCTTGTAATTCACATAAAAAGATTTGCACAGTTCTCTCCACCTCAACTCCCATCGTAATAAAGCATGCATTTTGAGATGGGGCTTCAGCCTGTGAAAAGGAGAATTACCACCCAGTTGATGTGAGAAATAAACTCCTAGACAGGAACTAAGCTAATCTCACATTTATTTATGCCTATTTGTACTTTTACATTATTAATCCCCCCCAAAGAATTTGTTAAGAAAATGAATAATGTAAGATTTTAGGTCTGCATCTAGTGAAGAGAATAAACTGCTATTGAAACAATTCAGAAGTATCTAATTAAAGTGAAGCCTAGAAATTGCAATGTAAGCAGCAGCCAACTTACCAGAGACTGGTGCTGACATATGCTAATTGCAGTCCTTTAAAAATCTGCTCATTAAAACAAGTTTTATTAGGCAACCTTGGCAAACCTGATTCCTTACTTCACATACCAAAGGGCAATGAAATTTGTTTAAATAAAATAGAATAATTCTGCCTTCTAACTAATTTTGACAGGTCCTGTTCCCTTTTAATCTGAATCAGTGATGCATTACTATGATGTAACAGTTGCAAAGCATCTCCCAATAAAACTGAAAAAAATGTAACTCTCTCCTGAGGTCTTCCCGTAAACTGGAAAATGTTATTGATGTATTTTTTTTGAGACTAAATGAACGGAATGTTGTGTTGCAGTGAGTTGTTTTTAATTTGGGAACATTTTCATGTTTCAACAGTGAATTTTACCAGGATTACGCTGTCTGCTGTGGGTCTGACCATGTCTGTCCTCTGCTCAGAAACTGTTCAGCAGCTTCTCAGGGGACAAGCCCTACAGCGCTTTCGATGGCCTGAGCCTCTGCACAGGGATCACCAGCCGCTTTCCCTTCTTCATCTTAGCTCAGCTCCACGTGTTGCCCCAAGCCCTGGGCTGGTCTGCTCCACCCGCTCTGGGCTTCTTGGTTCCTTACTTGTGCCCTGTGTTCCTTCTGAGGACGCTGCCTCCACTAGCCCCCCAGAAGTCCTGCAGGCTGCTTCTCTCAGACCTCTGGTCAACCATCACCTCATGAGGAGGCCTTCCCCACAGCTCTGTGTAAAAGGGTAGCCTCCTCCCCACATGCCCACCACACACTCCTTCCTGCCTTCTTTGCTTTCCTTTTTCTCCTTCACACTTACCACTATACTGTATGCTCAGTTGTAGTTTTAATTATTTCCTCCCCACTAGCATATAAATGGCTTCCCTGGTGGCTCAGTAGGTGAAAATTCCACCTGCAACGTGGGAGCCCTGAATTCGATCCCTGGGTTGGGAAGATCCCCTGGAGGAGGGCATGGCAACCTACTCCAGTATTCTTGCCTGGAGAATCCCCAAGGAAGAGGAGCCTGGTGGGCTGCAGTCCATGGGGTCGCAAAGAGTCAGACATGACTGAGCGACTAAGCACAGCACAGCATTTAAAACCCCACGAAGACAGGGAGTTTGCTTTTTAACCATTATATCCCCTTGTATCTAAAATAGCCTCTGATATAGAGTCTGTGCTCAGTAAATGTTTCAGAGATTAAACAATGCATGGGTGCATATATTCTTAAGTTTAGATCATCTAGGGGGGAACACACACCCTTCCATTAATTTGGTGGCGGTGGTGTAGTTGCTAAGTCACGTACAACTCTTGCGACCCCATGAACTGTAGCCTGCCAGGCTCCTCTGTCCATGGGATTCTCCAGGCAAGAATATTGGAGTGGGTTGCCATTTCCTTCTCCAGGGGATCTTCCCAACCCAGGGATCTAACCTGGATCTCCTGCATTGCAGGCAGATTCTTTACCAATTGAGCTTCGAGGAAGGATTTCTATTAATATGAGAAAAACATAAATTTTAATTTACGATGTCATTATTTTATTCAAGCACTGAGTTCATCTATAGAATTTTGGAATCCTTCTGGCTAAAGTAATATCAGTGGCTTAGGGCAAGACCACAGCTAAACACAGACTTTAAAACCAGAGAGCAAACTTAAGATTTCTATCTCTTTGGGCAGATCAAAACACCATATGGCAGTGTACCTCTTTTTCCTGCCTGGTCTTCCTAATAATCCCTTGTCACTTAGTCTGAAATCCCCACCATGTGGCCTAGAATCTTGGCCCATACCCCTCTTGGTGACGTTTGAAGTATTTCCAGTGTAGCGTGGAGAATCTTAGGCATCTTTGTTGGAGTTTCAGGGTCTCCCTGGCAGACACCTACAGCTGCTGGCTGCTTCCGCATCTTCCTGGGGAGCATTCTGTTGATACCCCAGGAAGCAGAACGGTTCTAGCAATAAATGCCACCAATGTCTCCCTTTGCCAGATCACATACTGATCTGGTTGTGAACCTCATTCTTAGACATTTATGGGCTACCCCTTAATTTGACTACTTCACTCTTCAAAGCAAAAGCCTACTTTTCAGATGAAATTGCCAAACTGCTGAGTAAAGAGGGTTGGTTGTCTTTCTTACTCTTGCTTCTGTAATAGGCTTGTCCTGTCCTCAGTGATTCTTTTGAGGGCCTCTGGGAGCCCTTCTCTGGAGCAAGGATTGCCAAACTTTTTCTATGAAGCACCCAATAGGAAATATATTAGACTTTGCGGGCCGTGCCTTCTCTTGTCCTAACTGTTCGACTTTGCCATTGTAATGCGAAGCAGCCGTTTGTTGTTTTTCAGTGTCTAAGTCGTGTCCTTATCTTTATGACCCCATGGACTGTAGCAGGCAGGCTTCCCTGTCCTTCACCATCTCCCAGAGTTTGCTCAAACTCACGACCGTTGAGTCTGTGATGCCATCCAACCGTCTCATCCTGTCACCCCCTTCTCCTTTTGCCCTCCGTCTTCCCAACATCAGGGCCTTTTCCCATAAGTCAGCTCTTCACATCAGTTGGCCAAAATATTGGAGCTTTAGCAGCAGTCCTTCCAATGAATATTCAAAGTTGATTTCCTTTAGGATTGACTGGTTTGATCTCCTTGCTATCCAAGCAGCCATAGATACTTCCTAAATGAATAGGCATGACTGTGCTCCAATAAAACTTGATTTACAGGCACTGAAATCTGACATTTATTTTTATATGTCATAAAATTACTCTTTTGACTTTTTTTTTTTTTTGCAACCATTAAAAACAAACAAACAAACAAAAAAACTATTTTCAGTTTATAGACCATTCAGAACTAGGCACCAGGCTTTATTTGGTCTCTGGGCTGTAGTTTGCTAAGCCCTACTCTGGAGTCTAGGAGACCTTCCTGGGTGGGTTGCTTGGACTTCAAATATCTGCTTGACTCCCCAGTGCTTTCTCTCCTGGGCCTAGGAAACAGCTTCATCTTGATTTCTTGGCCAGCTTATATATTCTGAATCTCAGAGGACAGAAGCTAAAACATCTCAGTGCAATAATGACTTGTATGGCTTTCCATATCCGAATTCCTCTAATTCCAGAAAACAGTTGCACATCAAGTCTGGTTCCTGATGTGGTGCTTTTCCCCATTCTTGGTCTGTCTGTTCTTGAGATATGAAAAGCCTTGACTCTGCTGCTCAGTTTCTTCTCAGTCTCGCTATTGGTCTTGCTGTTTCCTTTGTCCCTAGTTGACTCTTGCCTGGATTTCTTGCCCTGCAGTGAGGTTCTGGATAGCTGTTCACCAATGTCCAGCTTGTCCACCAACTATCACACCTAGGTAACCTGTCAGTGTTGGATTTGGTTTAGAGGTTGGGCTGACATCACTCACAGCTTACATGTATTCCTTTTTTACTTGAAACATGATTATCTGTTTCAGATTACCTCTGTATTTACACATACAAGTACTATTTCTGAAACAATTTTGACCCCTCACTTTTTTTTCATCTTTCTAAACTTTTGGATTACACAGAACCCAGGCCAGCTTTGTCCATATTTGACAGATTCGCTGCCTTCTAGGATGTGACTCTGACGGGAGATTATTTTTTCTATTTATTCTGATATTTTTGAGGTGTTTTTCTTTATGAATCTAATCTTTCCCCCACCCTTCCCGAGATATCCTGAGTCTACTAGAATCTGTGCCTCTTATAAAATGGAAGGAGGAACGGCCTCAGTGAGAGCTTGCCTTTCTTAATAACACAAAACATGTAATGAACTAATTTTGGCAAAATAGAGGACTGCTTCTCCGAGAGTACAGAAGAGAGCATCTTATATTCATCTTCATGTGCAGAGATATCAGGAGGGAATCCCCTCTATCCTTTGGACCTGTTTGCACTTGTGAAACGGACCTGCATTCCCTTAAATACTCTGGGTTACTCGGAATGGGGCAGGGTAGCATGAGCGCCGAGAGGGTCTGGTATCGCTCAGGGAGGGAGGGTGATGCCTCCTGAACACGCTGGCCTTTCAGGTGGAGCACAGGTGACCCTGGCGAGGGAAATGAGCAAACCTCACCTAGGCCCCGAGCCATCCCAGCAGGCTATCAAGATGGGCAGTGGACGGGGATTCTGCTGGTTTCTGCTGTGGGAAATGCTGACCCACTCTCGTTTACTCCTGTGTAAATGCAGACTGCAAGCTGCCAGCAGCGGTCAACAATTCTTTCTTTGTGTGTCGACAACTTATTTGAATTCCTTGGCCTCAAAAGACCATTCGCATAGTCCCAGACCCTGTTCTGCCTCAGGTGATTGATACTGCTGGCGTGGTTCTTGTTTTTTGACTTGCTTTTCCTGGGCCCTGGACCATGTGTCCTACGCACTTAAAGTCTGGGCTTACGAGCCCCTGGGCATGACTTTGCAGATAGCCCTATTTGTGACCTGAAACTGTGATAACTGTCTCTGGCATCCAGCTTCCATTGTTCCGACTCTCCACACTTTTGTCCTTGCTCTTGTCCCTGCTTGACCTTTCTACCCTGTCTGCCTCTGATATCCTGGGAGACAAAATTATTCATTTCCATTGAAACATCACATTTTTAACCAGATATTTGAAAATATGTAGACTGAAGAAATATAACTCGTTTTCTGAGAAGGATGTTCACTTTTGTGAATTTATTTATCTGGTATTTTGATTACTTTCTAGTTCTTAAGTTATACAACATAGAGATTATTCCTGCTCCGTGTCTGTGTGTGTATGTATGTATAACAGTTGATCCTTGAACAACTTAGGTTTGAGCTTTGTGCATCCACTTATAGGTATATCTTTTTCAGTAAGTATGTATTACTTACACAGTCTGAGGTTGACTGACTGTGCAGATATCAAACTACAGATATGGAGGGCCAACTGTAAAATTATACAGCAATTTTGACTGCAAGAAGGGTTGGTATTCCTTACTCCTGTTCAGTGGGTGAAGTTCAAGGGTCAATTGTATATATGTGTACGTGTTTGTACATATGTATGTGTGTGTGCATTTATATATAGTGTTCTCGTGTTCTTGATTTTAAGTTGTGTGTCTCATTTCACAGATATATTTTCACCTTTAGCCGTATGTTGATTTTGCAAATCGAGAACTTGAATAAGCACCATGAGTGGGTCATTACTTAGCCTAGCACAAATTGTATCAAGAATTTTATTAAGTTGTCAATAGCGAATTTACTGTGTTTATGTTTTCTACTATTATTTGAGACTCCTGACAGCATTTTATTTCTAAAGATAATATTCTTTCTAAGAGGTATCTTGGGAGAGTATGAAAATCATTCATAGAGTGTTTCAGTATCACATGACATTCAAATGGTTATATTGGCGAATGACTGGGTAACTTTGGGATCTAAAAGGCTACTAATAACTCTCTGAGTGAAGAACTGAAGAAATAGTTGCATTTGAACTGTAGTGTTGGAGAAGACTCTTGAGAGTCCCTTGGACAGCAAGGAGATCCAACCAGTCCATCCTAAAGGAAATCAGTACTGAATATTCATCGGAAGGACTGATGCTGAAGCTGCTGAAACTCCAGTACTTTGGCCACCTGATGCGAAGAACTGACTCATTGGAAAAGACCCTGACGCTGGGAAAGATTGAAGGCGGGAGGAGAAGGGGACGACAGAGGATGACATGGCTGGATGGCATCATTGATCCAATGGACGTGAGTTTGAGTAAGCTCCGGGAGCTGGTGATGGACAGGGAGGCCTGGCATGCTGCAGTCCATGGGGTCGCAAAGAGTCAGACACGACTGAGCAACTGAACTGAACTGAAAATATACATTCCAATAAGTGATATTTTATTAATCTAATCTAATGTGTACCAGCTAATTAAGTTCCTTATGCTGCCATAGGTTGTCCCACCAAATGGATGATCCTTTTCATCAGAGATCAGGAAGAGGGATCTGGCTTCCAGCTGTATCTAGGATCAGGAAATCTTCCTGTGCCCTTTGTGAAAGGAAGATCTCTCTTAGCTTCACCAGTTCCCAGAGACAGCTGAGGGAAGTTCTGGTTTCACAACCTCTTTGTGGAAAAGAAAATAAGTCTTTAGGCTGAATGGTGAACACTGCACAGAAGAGAAAGATAAATAGGCTCACTCCCCCTGCCACACCTGACCTGGGAAGATTCTGGGGATTCTGAGGGAAGTTCCCTTCTGAGTACGCACGTCATCCATTTGGGTTTAATTCAGCCTGAGCTGTTCATTTATCTGCTTCTGATGGTGTTTGCATGTGTGTGGGAGGCAGGAGAGTGAAGGTTCTGATGATGACCAGATGCTCCTTGATTTGCTGCAACTCCAAAGGTTGTAGTTCTGTGTACTTCATATCCATCCCTCTACCTCTCACCCCTCTTGAAGATTCTGGCTTATTTGAGATAAAAGTAACTCTGTAGAGGTCTACAGAATCCTGTTAGGAATCCTAATGAATAATTCAAAACCACAAAACTGAACTTGTTTCCTGGTAGTGTTGGAACACAGTACAGTCAGGGGTGAGCTGGACTGCTAGTGGGTGGCTCTAAAATACTCCTTTGATAAAAGTGTGTATTTGTAGGCTTCACTATCACAGATTAACCAGGGGTGGGCTCTTGGAATTTGCCGTTTATTTACTTGCTTACTTTTTTGGTTTATTTACTTATTGCTTAAGTCAAGCACCAAGTGTTTCTGATACAGATTTCCAGGGACCACCATTTACAAATGGTATTGTTTTAGAGATGATGTTACAAAGAGCTAAATCCCCAGTAAAACTTTGGGCCAGTAAACTTGTATTCAACTGTGGTGAATCACCAGACAGACTGTCTTCTGTCTTTTCCATACTGAGTCTAGAGAACGAAATCATTCAAAAAGATTCTTAGGTAGTGATAACCTGAAACCTAGTGTGTCTAAACACTTAGCATGCTCACCGTATTTCATTTTTCAACAGTTGCTCTGCAGGTATTAATATTACCTCCATTGTTTGAGTGACTCTAATAAATACTGAGCACTACACTCATGAAGAGGTTGAGTATCAAAGGGATTGATTCATTTGCCTGAGGCTACTTAGTTTATGAAGGGTGGAACCAGGATTCAAATACATTTGTTTGATTCCAAAGTTCAGGTTTCTACTGCACAAGCCTGTTCTTCACTTCCTCCTCTGCTTGAAGCCATGAGAGCTCTCTGTGCAGCTGTATTACTTTCTTATTTATTTAAATAAAGCACTGGAGTGTGACCAGTGTGGTACCAAATATTGTTGACATGGAAGGGGTTTCCTACTTGTGCAGGAAGTTGGGACATTTACACAAGAAAATACTTAACATTTCAAGGGAGCGTGAAATTACGTGCCCAGATTAGATACATAGAGAAGAGAGAGGCTCCCGTGTTGTATGTGAAATGTTTTATGCAGGATATTGGACAGATTTGAATATCCTGAAGGACACATTTAAGGGCCTGGGAGCAATGTTGCCCCCATATCATGGAAGTTGAAATGAGTCTGTTCTGGGAGCAGTGCTGTGTAATCACCCTTCATATGGTCATCACAAAGAAGGCTACATGCGTGCTAAGTACTTCAATTGTGACTGACTCTTTGTGACCCCATGTACTGTAGCCCGCCGCTCCACTGTCCATGGGATTCTCCAGGCAAGAATACTGGAATGGGTTGTCATTTCCTTCTCCAGGGGATCTTCCTGACCCAGGGGTCGAAACCGTGTCTCTCATGTATCCTTCATTGGCGGGCGGGTTCTTTACAACTCGTGCCAGCTGGCAAATCCCTAAAGAAGGCTGAACACCAAAAACTTGATGTTTTCGAATTGTGGTGTTGGAGAAGACCCTTGGGAGTCCCTTGGACTTCAAGGAGATCAATCAATCTTTAAGGAAATCAGCCCTGTCTATTCATTGGAAGGACTGATGCTGAAACTCCAATATTTTGGCTACCTGACATGAAGAGCCAACTCATTGGAAAAAACCCTGATGCTGCGAAAGATTGAAGGCTAAAGCAGAAGAGAGCAGTAGAGGATGAGATAGTTAGATGGCATCACTGACTCAACTACATGAATTTGAGCAAAGTCCAAGAGATAGTGAAGGACAGAGGAGGCTGGTGTGCTGCAGTCCTTCAGGCTCCAAGAGTCAGACATGTCTTAGTGACTGAACAATAACAACAGTCATCCTTCTACAATTTAGAGGTTATTAATGCCCATTTATCTGTGTAATTAATTCCCCCTTGTTTCCTTTGCACTGAATACTTTGTGAAGAAGGAGCACTCTTTCCATTCCATCAGCCTTGTACTCAGGCCTCGTGTGGTCCAATAGAATTGCTCTCATCATGGTTATCAGTTGCCTCCTTATTCCCAAGTCCAGTGGAAGCTTTGAGTTTCTGGTCTTACTTGATGTCTCTCTACAGTTGAAAGTATGAGTCACCTGCTTTGGCTTTTGTAACACAAGTGTTCTCTGGATATCTTCTTTGTCTCTAACAATTCATTCTCAGTTTCCTTCCCAAGTTCCTCCACCTTTGTCTATCCCATAAATCTGCCTGGGGCATCTCAACCATAGGTGTTTATCCCCAAATCTATTTTTTATAGCCTAGCATTTCTCTCCAAAACACTTCCCACTACATACTGGAATGTTCCCTTGGATGTTGTACTGGTACCCTACTGGTGAAATGCTGCGTGTGAACGGGGCCTTGTATTCTAGCCCTGCTCCACCCGCCCCCACCCAGACGTGCTCCTCTGCTTAGGATTCCTGCCTCAGCCTTACAGCCTTGCCTAATCCAGAAACCTAGTGCCATCTGGTCTACCTGTTTCCTTTGCCCACTTACATAATCACTTAGCATTGCCTCTCACTTCAGCTTCCTTAAGTCTCTCTTAAGTCTCTCCCCCTCTTTTTACCCACATACCACAGGCCAAGCTCAAATAAGCATTTCTCTCCTCCATTCTTCACCTTGCTTCTGAGAAAGGTACTTTTAAAATGCAAATCCCATCTGTCTGTCATTCCTTCCCTTATAGTCTTTCCATGGCTCCCTAGTTCCTAAGGCTAAATTCTAAAATCCTGACTCGGGCAAAACTGGTACATTTCAGCTCCCTCTGTTGCCCTCTACTCTCTAGTCACATAGACCACTTCCCCTCCTTCAACCCCAGTTTCTGGTTTTCCATTTTCTCTCTCTCTTTTTTTAAATTTTATTCATCTTTTGCTGTGCTGAGTCTTCATTGCTGCATGGGCTTTTCTCTAGCAGCGGCCAGCAGGGCTGCTCTCAGGCTGAGGTGTGTGGGCTTCTTGCTGCAGCGGCTTCCCCTGCTGCCGAGCACAGGCTGTAGCGCGGGCAGGCCCAGTAGCTGTGGCTCACGGGTGTAGTTGCTTTGCGGCATGTGACCTGGGACTGGACCCATGTTTCCTGCGTTGGCAGGTGGACTCCTTACCACTGAGCCACCAGGGAAGCCTTTCCGTTTCTCCTGATGCCTCTTCATTTATCCTCTTGGTGGGCAGTGCTCTTTCTTTCTCCTCCTTTGTCCAGATACTTTCCTCCTTTTTCTGCAGGCCTTGTCTCTGAACTGAGCCCTCCGCCTCCCTTGACTGCTTGCTGGTCCTCTGAGGAAGGTCGTTCAGTGGACAGAAGTGCCTGGTGGAAGGGGTGTGTTAGGACTGATGCAGGCCTGCCTATCCTTAGTGTGCAGGAAGTGCCGTGCTGGCCAGAGCAGCTCTGGCTCCACCGTGCCGGTTACAACAGACCCAGATCCCCGCCAAGACAGGTTCTAGGCCTTAGGAACCTCAGTCACATTTCATCTTCAGAGAATAGCACATACATTGTCATTAACCTAGCCAAACTGGGACATGTAATCATGGCTGTTCATGAATATTGCTTTTACAATTTACTGTGGATTTTAAAAATGAATCCATGAATTTTTAATTCACAATAAGCCTGGTTCCTTAGCCACCTGGGAAGGGAATGAAGTCAACTGAAATGTTACTTTTTACTTTACCTGGGAAGCCCTGCCTTTACCACCAATCTCTCCCTAACAACACACTTCAGATCTTCCCTGTGTTTTTCTGAGTCTTTTCTTTCTTGTTGGCTGTATTGAGTTGGGAGCAGATTTAGGAGATGTTTGAAAGTACTTTTTCTAGAGCTGCTCAAGGGTGAGCTGGACAAGGGCACAGCCCTGACGAGTTTCCTTTATGGAAGCAGGTATGTGTGTAGCAAACTTCCTTTATTTTCTTACATCTCTCTTGGCTGAGGTCCTAAACTGGTCCAGCTGCCTCTGACCTCTCACAGGCTCCAAACTGTTCTCCTAAATGTGCATCTGACAAAACTGAGAGAATGTTGTAAACATGTGGTACCTTTCAAGTACCTCACCTTCCCCGAGAAAGAGGGCACCTGTAGGAATCACACCTCAGAAGAGAGAAGAGGGTGTTTCCTGTTTAGCTCTCTGATCCTTAGTCACATTCTCTCACACCTACCTCATTTTTCTTCTGGTACTCCAGAGGTCTTCACCCTGGCTCTCATAGCCCCTCTCTCTCTCTCTCTCTCTTTCTCTCTCTCTCTCTCTCTCTCTCACACACACGGCTCCTTGTCTTTCTAACCAAAGCTATTTTCTCTGTTGCTGTTCAAGCTTCACAGTTTTCAACCTCATCTTTCCAATCATGCTTCCCTTTTCTTCTTCTGAATTTGTGTCTTTATATTATGCCTGGACAAACATACAGAATTATTTGATTACACTACTAGCACCTACTTCTGCTTGGAGGATTTAGAAATTGAAGAGTGACTGGTGGGTCAAGCTCTGCAGTTACAAACTGGGAGGCACAAGAACTGAATGACTATAACGAGATTCGGGAGGGTGGACTGGAGAGCTGTGTCTCTGTCTCAGGGTGGACAGGGATGTGTTGCTCTTTTTTCTTTATTTTGATCCACAAACTGCTGCAGAGCCTAGTTGACCAGTTCAAAGACTTGATATCTGACTTGATTTCTGAAGATTTAGGGTTTATTATTACTTTAAGAGCATTTCAACTCTGTTTGCCCAGGTAGCCTAGGCTTGCATAGTAAAGGCCTAGAAATCAACCAGCAGACAAAGAAAATGCACTTTCAGTTTCTGAAGGAAAAAAACTCAGATTACATCTTATTTGATAGATGTTTTCTAGCAATTTGCCTTCAAGTTGTATCCCACAGTAGGTCTGTAGACTAGTTTTCAGAGGAATCTTCTGAATAGCCAGATTATGGCTTGCTTGCTGCTAAAGATTGTTGATTATGTGCCCAAACAAAAACAAAAGAATGCATTTAGCTTTTTCAGTGAGGTTTCTGAAATCAAACATGAATGAAACCAAAGATAAGGGCTCACAAGTTATGAAACTTGCTAATGGGATTTTAAATAACTCCCTTTAATACTTTACTCTCCCTCAGCTCTCTTATTCTGCTTGGTATACTTTATTTTACGTTCTTTTGAAAAATTAAACACTTGAGAATATACTCAATTTTGGATATAGAACTATTTCAAGAATTGTAGGAAAATCCTTGTAGCTTTGGAATTATACTTGGCCTGCAGAATCAGCCTCATTCATTTTTTTTATTTTTTTTTTTACCTAGCAGATATTAAAAAAATATATATCTAACATGTTAGGTCATTTCTAGATACTATATTACAACAGTGAACAAAGCTGACAAAAATCCCTTGCCTACCGCTTATACTCAGGAGCAGGGCTGGGGATAAACAAACAAAGCCTGTCAGTGGTCAGACTGTGATAAGTTGGCCAAGCCCAAGAGGAAATGAGGGAACAGGCTTTGCAACACCCAAAGGAAGAGCCTTTCGGGGCATGTGAGCTGGAAGCGTGCCGGGCGTAGCTGAGAGTGACACAGGCCAGCGTGGCATGGCACGGTGTGGGCTGAGGGGACAGCAGGTTGTAGCGTTGCCACCAGAAGAGTGACAGGAGCTTGGAGAGTGTGGTGAGGCCTTCACTTCCCTGCGAGTGAGAACGTGCTATGGACTGTTAGAGCTGACTGAGACAGATGGGAAGTCTGTGAGAGTTCTGAGAAGAGGAGGGAGCTGATCTGACTTGTTTTGAGAGCCTCACTCTGGCTTCCACATCACTGGAGGGCTGCAAGGGCAAAAGCAGAGGCTGGGAGACCTGTGAGGAGGCAGTAACTGTAATCAGTAAGTTGCACAGGGAAAGCAGAAGTGGAGATGGAATCTTACAGCATGGTAAGATTCAGAATTGTTTTGAAGGTGGTGGTGGTTGTCACTCAGTCGTGTCCAACTCTTTGCAACCCCATGGATTGCAGCACGCTAAGCTTCCCTGTCCATCACTATCTCCTGGAGTTTGCTCAAACTCATGTCCATCAAGTCGATGATGCCATCCAACCATCTCATCCTCTGTTGTCCCCTTATCTTCCTACCTTCAATCTTTCCCAGCATCAGGGTCTTTTCCAGTGAGTCAGCTCTTTGCATCAGGTTGCCAAAGTATTGGTTTCACCTTCAGCATCAGTCCTTCCAATGAATATTCAGGATTGATTTCCTTAAGGATGGACTGGTGTGATCTCCTTGCAGTCCAAGGGACTCTCAGGAGTCTTCTCCAGCACCACATTTTGAAAGCATCAATTCTTTGGTGCTCAGCCTTCTTTTTTTTTTTTTTTTTTTAACTTTTTTTATTTTATTTTATTTTATTTTTAAACTTTACATAACTGTATTAGTTTTGCCAAATATCAAAATGAATCCGCCACAGGTATACCAGCTCTCACATCCATACATGACTACTGGAAAAACCATACCTTTGACTATCTGAATATATTGAGGGCTGGATTTGAGTTGTCCCAGGCAGAGGGGAGTCAATGATCAATCCTGAGAAGCTGGAACAATGGAGTTGCCCCAGGTAGAGATGGGCATGACTGGGGTGGGAGCTTGTTATGAAGGAAGATGAGAGGATTAATTATGGGCACGTAGATTTTAAAATGCCTGTTAGACTTCCAGGTGGAGATGTCACATAGTCATTAGATATGAGTCTGAAGTTCAGTGGGAGGTCAGGGCTGGAAATATAAAATCAGGAGTTGACAGCATGCAACCTGGAATGATACTTAGAACACTTTAACTACTAGAATGGACTGAGTACCAACCAACCAGTTAGGACAGGTGCCAGGCTTAATAGACATAGCAGCTCCCTATCAGCAGAATATCAGCCTAACATATGGTTGCATTTGACAAAGACATCCCTTTCCACTTGGCCCTTCTGTCTTTACAGATAAACACTAAACTTTACAGACACCATAAATATGCATTTCCCTTAAAAATAAAAGTATGAGCAGAATACATTTATTTTCTCACTTTTCCACTCCCTGATTCATATTATGTGCATTCTGTTTTCCTTTAGGAATTGGTTAAATAGAAACATTTAATGTATTAACACATTTTTGAAGACTAGTTTGAAAGTACTGGCTTTTGAATACAACCAACCAGTACTTGGAATCCTGTATCTTCCATTCTACAACCTGTGTTTGCAGAAACAAGCCCCTTTTCCTTCCTTTTACTGAAAGCAAAAATCTGTGAAACTGAAAATAAGATTATCTCACTAAATGTAAAAGATCTATCAGAGTGCCCATTATTTATGATAAGATTTGAAGGGACCTTACCTTCTCTTCTGTTCTTAGTAATAACTAGTGAATTATTATTAGCAATACTCATACCACCAAAGTTGGATTTAGAACCTAACCTACATTCAGAAGTGTTTGGGCTTATATTTACTCATATTTGGACACCCATATTCACCGAAAGGAAATATCAGTGGTTATCAGAGGAAAGACCTTTGTTTTGATTAGTTCTTTCTCATGAATCAGACTTGAAAAGGTGCTTTCTCTTTCTGTGTTAGCTTTCAGTTATAGCTTTATGTAAATATTTGCTTGTCCCAGCATTTGCCCAGTGATTGTGAATGAGTCCCCTTTGTTGATAAGGTACAAGAACATGGATTCTCTTTCTTTCTTGCCCTGATTTTTCAGGGCCCAGCGCAGTGCACCATGCTGCATGCATGCTCAGCCTCTTCAGTCGTGTCTGACTCTGTGCAACCCCATGGACTGTGGCCGTCCAGCCTCCTCTGTCCCTGGGATTCTCCAGGCAAGAATACTGGAGTGGGCTGCCATGCCCTTCTCCTGGGGATCTTCCTGACCCAGGGATGGAACACATGTCACATCTCCTGCATTGGCAGGCAGATTCTTTACCACTAGTGCCGCCTGGGAATCCCTGCAGTACCCCATTTCTGAGGCTAATTACAGGGCCAGGTACCTGTGTGTGTTGAGTAGCAGAGGGTCTGGATTTCTAAGCTTCTTAAGATCCTGTGCATTCTAGTCCTTAGTGCCACTTTGTTCTGGGGAAGGGTGGGGAGAATGCCTTGGCTGCCTTCCCAGATGGGTGAAAGTGAGGTCATAGACGGTTTTGCTTACTGTTGATTCCTCAATATCTAGAAAGTTTCCTGACACAAACTGGAGCTCAGAATTTGTTAAATTAATACATGGAAGCAAAGCATACAATCAGTAGCTATTGTACCTCACTGTTGTGTGGAATTTTGAGGGAGGCAGACTCCGAGTGAGTATCTCATTTTTGTGAGTGCAGCTTCTGACTTACAAATGGCATTATTTGGAGCGGTGACTGCCACTGTTGACGGTCTTGTTGCACTGAGTGTTCTGTTTTTTTCCTCTCGTCATTATGATTATGAATTTTACTTACTTTTCTCCCTCGTAAAAGAGGTAAAGAAAATACTGTACTCTCCATTTTATTACTGAGTCACTGTTCTCTCTTGTTCAGTCCTCTCTTCTCTTGGATAGATTTCTCTCCTTGAAGGGACTCATAGGCCCTCTTTAAAGTAGATTTCATTTCTAATTGGTCAGACAAGCCTAAATAAAAATATCAGAGCCTAACAGTGGACATAGCAATGATTTATTCAGACCGACTCTTCTCCACAATATGTATGTGGAAATGTGGACAGCTATAGAGCCTCAGAAAAGGGAGAGAAGAACAGAAAAACCTTGGGGGCAGCTGTTTTGCAAATAGCACTCTGGAAGGCTGTGAAAGATTTTCAGTGTTTTGTAGGACTCTGTTAGGGATCATAGTATGTCTTCTTCTGTGCGTTTTGTCCTGTTTTTAAAAACAAAGGCTTTTCCCAGAAAGGTTTCTTAATAAACTATGTACACTATCCCGGCCTTTCCAACTGTTAGTGATTGTAAATTCTTTGAACCTAAAGCTTGAAACTATTACACCTGTTCAAAATGCATTGCGTGTATGTCATGTGTCAGGCGTTGTGCCGAATACGCTGTGTACGTTGTCTTGTGTAAGAGTCACACTAGATATGTTGTTATCTTATTATGTTCAGTTTTAACAAATGAAGCAACGAGTTCAGGCCCACAAGCACCTTGTACACAGTTGCCCAGCAAGTGGTCAAGCCTGGGGCTGCAGGCTGGCATTGCGCCTGCAGAGCCCACACTCGGCTCTGCTCTGTGTCTCTCAGTGGTGGCGCTGGAGGCTTGGGATTACTTTGTTTATCCTGTTGGACAGTTGTAGTAGTAATATACTGTGACATTAATTTCCCTTGGAAGTGTGATTTGATTATGTTTGGTTAAACTGAATGAGCGTCTGATTTCTATGAATCCAGCTTTTAATTGATTTACAAGTGACAGTGTTTGGAGCCGTGACTGCTGGTATGGGGCTCGGTGTCCTGTTGCAGTCGATGCTCTGGCTTTTCCCCCTCTCCACGTTGGCAATGTTTTCTATGTTCGGCTATTTTAATCATGTCCTCTGAAAGTAGCCTTCATAAGTAACTAGGTAAATGTGGCAACTCTGGTGATAGAGCCTTCAAATGGAAATAGACCATACCCACATGCAGTGAGAATTGCATTTTGGTTGTCCCCCTGCACACGCCAAAAATGGTAGAGACGGACAAATGAATTAGATGACTTGAAAAAATTTATTCTTGTGTATATATAATCTTACAACCATGAAAACTTCTATTATGGGTACTTTTTACTGCCTAGATTGGGTTTTCTCATACCAGCTTGCTTGTGAAATCCCTGATATCATCTTCAGTGGAATTACCTTGTAGTTTTATGGCCAGATTTCCTCACTTTGGTGTTTGCACGAGAAAGCAACAAGTTCTTCCACATAGAGCAGATGGTTGTAGCAAATGAGCTACCGTCTGAAAACTGTATATGCCTTACGCCTCGGAAAAGATTATTTCCCCATCCTAAGGAAATATGCATTGACCATGGCTTTGTGATACTTTCTTTGCCACTCTTGTCACATTCCAGTCAATGCTGAGAAGGACCTAGGTATTGGGGCCTGAAATTGTCTAGATTTTATTGCTTTTCTTCCTAAAAGCATTTTTCAGTGTTTATAGTGTTTGAAACTGAGACCTAGCAGGAGAAGTACCATAGAGTGACCACATTATGGCAGGATGATGACTCACAACTCATATGAGTATTTTATTAGCTCTCTGTACCTCCTTTAGATTTTTTGGGGGGTGTAGGGTGGGGAGTGTATTTGGCTGTCTTATTTTCATATTGAAAATACTCCAAAATGTTTTGAAGTTGTACATTTATGATCAGAACCTATAAATGTGTGAATCAAATTACTGCAAGTTAAAGATTTTAATTCTGAGTCAGGGAGCATGAAAGTTTATGCTAACACAGAGAATAAAGGATGATAGATTGTTTCCTTTTTTGCTGTGAGTTCTGTCTCTATTTAGAAATAAGCTCAGCCTTTATGTCCCATTGGGGTTCATGCTCCAGTTGATGGCAGAGAAAAGGATTTGAGAACCAGAGAGAAACATGAGGACACTTAGTGTCAAGAATGAAAGGGAGCTGCAAGAAGTTTGATAAGAAATTTATAGGTTTGGGGAAATTTTTCAATTTGCTCAGGAACCTCTTTGTTTACCTCATAGAAACTTTGGATAAAAATGATAACCACTATATTTATTCCATAACTTACAATGCCAAAGCTCCTGAGAAAGGATCACAAACATATGCTTATTATCCTCCCAGTTGTACATAATAATGCTTCAAACTAACAAAAGTAGGCTTTTAGCTGCAATTTTATCATTGGAGTCCTCTTTTTGTGTTTTCCTTAAAAACTTTGTAATTAAATAGGACTCTCTACTGATACTCTCACTGCGCCATCATAGGAGGAAACCACGACCGTCATCTAGAGCACTTGCTGCTTTCCTCACTGTGTGCATATACTCGTTTTCTAAATCACTTTTTAGATCCTCTTGCTAACTGCAAGCAGGCTGCAGGCACCACAGTTTCACCTCTATCCTCCCCTGACTCATCTCCCTGAAGCTGCAGCCCAGTTCCAACCTAATGAAAGGCAAATGGATGCCAAAGACAGTATTTACCCATTTAACATGTTGTTTTTGTTCCGGACCATCGCTCTGAGTCATTTCACTTGTTGTTTTGTATGTTGGTGAGTAGTGGGAGTAGAAGCATTCCAGGAGCCCTCTAACTCCTCGGCAACAACTCACAAAATCACTGGCTGGCAGAGTCTCTCAGGTGAGGGCAGTGTTAGTTGGATGTTGGAGGTATCAACTGAAGCCAGTCTGGATACTGTTTAAAATCAAATATACCACCTTCTACATAATTACTGGTGTTTTCAGTTGAGCCATTATCTGCTCACAGATAGCTCCAGGGGGAAGTAAGAGAAGATTTTTGAATGAAAGTGTTTGTTCAGTCGTGTCTGACTTTTTGTGAACCCATGACCGGGCTCCTTTGTCCATGGGACTCTCCAGACAAAAATGCTGGAGTGGGTGGCCATTCCCTTCTCCGGGGTATCTTCCCAATCCAGGGATCTAGCCCCGGCCTCCTGCATTGCAGGTGGATTCTTCATCTGAGCCACCAAGGAAGCCCAAATTTTTGAATGGTCAAATGCAAATTTATCATCTGCTTTGGAATAACTGTGTGTGGCTCTGATTTAAAAGGATTAAAAAAACACCCTAGACTCCATTTGAACAACAAAGGGCTAGATTGTGGTTGACTTTTAAGGTCTCTGTAAGGTCTAAAATTCTGGGACTTGATTTTTAAAAAATACTTTGTTAACAGTATGTTACACAAAATACACGTGTGGTGGACAGCTGCACATCCCATGGCCTTTTGAGTAGCCTTTCTAAAGTTGTGAAATCACAGCATTATGAGTCCCATCTTACCAATGTGGCAGTCAAAAATCAAATTCCCAGCCTCCTTTCCCACTGGGCTGCAGGCATGACTCTGAGGTGTGTCTAATCTGACAGATTTTTGCCATACTGAAATAGGAGGATTGATACTGGAAAACAAGCACTTCCATTTTGTCAGTGAGTGTAGTAGTAGACAGCTCTGGTTTGAGGTGTCAGCTGTGTAATGTTTAATTCTTGGTACAGAATCGACGTTCATCCTGGAGGCATTGGCAGTTCCAGTACATGAGTATGAATGGTGGCAGATAGAGTGGCAGCTGTTTTCTCATATGAGCCAGTTCTGGAGCCTGGTTTGGGAATTTTCTCCCCTGGAACCTTAGTCCTGAGCCCTCTCAACAATCCTGGAAGCTGCCTTAATAAATTTCTTAGATTGAGTGCATTCAAATGTTTCTAGTTAGTGGTCTTAAGAACCCTGATTGAATAAGTGTGTTGTCATTTTTCTTTAAGACCACATATCTTATATCTGATAATTTAGTATTGATCCTTTTAGTGTGGATGAATTAATGAACAGACTATAAAAGGTGACATAAATTTGTATTTGTGAGACCTCTGACTGAAAGCATTACGGAACATATGTTGATAATGCTTTCCAAAACAGTTTTACACCAACACAAAACTGCCTCTATACATGCTTTGTTCTCTGTCCCCTCACACCCCAACTCTGTGTAAACATTTCTTTCCATTGAAAATAACACTCATTTTTTGCTACCCAACAAATGGCTGAACAGCACAGTGTTTTGAATTAGATGTGAATAGGAAGAAAGATGAAGGTGAGCCTAGGTAAAGTGTTGAATTTATGTCTGAATTATCTGGTTTATAGATAACAAGGGTCTGATTCATCATGCTTCCAAATTAAATTGCTCTTCTAAGTCAATATCCCAAATTTCTACCCAAGAGCTTTTTTAACATTGTGAATTCTACATAATTTCCTTCATGTAAGTGCACCTGAGGGAAGTTGCACTTGAACACTATCAAAGTAAAATGGCAGAATGGAGAATTTGTTTCTCCATCCTTTGTAGTTTTTACTAAGAACACAATCTAACTGGCAAGGGTAAATTTATATGACATATATTAATATTGTCATCTAAGGAAGTTTGGAAGAGATGAAATTCTTTTTCACTCGTAAGTCAGTTCACTACCAGCATTGAGGCCCCACACAAGGAAAGAGATGACAAGTACGGTCGTCCAGTGTGTTTTGAGCAGTGCATTAGTGACTGCCGTGCTGCCATGAGTTGCTCGCTTGTCTCCCACTCTGTGCAATCCCAGTAGTCCGCCAGGCTCCTCTGTCCATGGCATTCTCTAAGCAAGAATGCTGGAGTCAGTTGCCATACCCTCCTCAGGAGTTTTCCCAACCCAGAGATCGAACCCAGGTCTCCCACATTGCAGGCGGATTCTTGACCGTCTGAGCCACCAGGGAAGCAACTAGATGTAATGAAATAAACAGATAATTGACAGCAGAGTGTATTACATATAGTAAGGTTAAGTGTCATTTTGTGTGTAGGAGTATGCATTTCTGTTTATATATGTAGTATATAAAATGTAATTTTTTCTGTCATATCTTACTGAAAAAAGTTTAAAAGACCAAAAGCTTACTTTTAGTTAGTTAAGATTATCTACATAGTTCCTTTAAAAGCAAAATTATTAAAATTCTTTGAGTTCAGTTTTGGTTTTCAAAATTGACTGTGGCACAAATGTTCACAACAGAAATTATTACCCTAGGTTCTAGGAATTTCTGCTACAAACTTATTTATTCAGATGATTCAGTTACATCGGCAGTGTATAAAAGCTTTTCTGAGACTTAGCCCATTGGGTAGCTCGGTTCAGTCTGGCAGTGAGCACAGTTTCTTTCTCACTGTTTTTTGTGTTTACTGAATTATGTAATTGAAAGAATATGTACAAAATTAAAAACATTAGTCCTTTAATTCCAGTGTACTATTGATTTCCAAGATTTTTTTTTTAAAACTATTTAGATTTTGTTTCGTCCAGTTCTAGAAATACAGGACTTTTTAGGATGGTAGATATGGCTTTCCAGCCATGCCTGACATTGTTGGATGCTGTTGTGCTTTGTGACTCTCACTTGAAGCACGAGGACCAGATACAGCTGCCCTTTGTTTTTTTTCTGTTCTCAGATTGTGCATATAAGCCTTCAACCTGGTTTTAAAAGCCTTTCTGTTTAGGAGATAATAAGAATTTGTGACTTCTCCAAAATGACACTGAAATAACGTTTTATTTTCTAAGATTTCATTGTCCTTAAAAAAGGAAAAAAATGAAAATAATAAAGAAGGCAATTCACCTTTACCAGAAAGAATTACCTCCCTTTTTTTTTTAAATTATATAATATACCTTTCTTTTCTACTCTTTTTATTCATATGCATCCTCTTTAGAGAATTGTTTTTGCCAAGGAGCCCCAAATATGTCATGAAATGATGAATAATCTTAAAGCTCAAAGGCTTTGTAGCAAGAAAGATAAGTCCTTTGAGAGGGATCAGAGAAGGTGATGGATATCAAGCTCTCTTCAGACGGCACTGTTCCATGGCAGGAATCCAGGAGAAAGGTCACCTAGACTTCTGACTTTACTGCTCATTTTTAAGTGCAATTTTCACACTTTAGTGTTATTCATAGATCATATTAATCTTAAAGATGGCTTTTTAAAATTAACCAGGCTGTGTATCTTACCCCTTTACTCTTTCTTCTGTTTCCTGAATGGAAGCCAATCTTTCAGTAGTTTATAAACTGCAGTGTAACTTGCTAATGTGGTATCTAACAAGCATCATTATACATAGGCAGTCTTTTAATAGTGTTTATGATTATTCATAAAAAATGAAGTATTTAGGAAGATTCTTTCTGGAAAATGTAAGCTTATAAAGTAGATTTATCAGATGATAATTGATGTCTAAAAAAGTTTTAATTTATAAATGGTTAACTACATAGGTTTCATATATTCATAAGTAATTAACTGTGTTTATTAATAACACTCAATTATAATGCTAAAGAGTAGATAAATATAATAAAAGAGCTGAAATCCATGATCAATTAAAGTTGCATAAAGAAATAAACTTCTGTGGTGGCTCAGTCAGCGAAGAGTCCATCAGCAATGCAGGAGATGTGGGTTCAATCCCTGGGTTGGGAAGATCCCCTGGAGAAGGAAATGGCAACCCACTCCAGTCTTCTTCCTGGTGAAATCCCATGGACAGAGGAGCCTGGCAGGCCACAGTCCATGGGGTCGCAAGAGTCGGACACTACTTAGTGACTACACCACCAAGGAAATAAACAAGTGGGTTATTTTTGCAGGTTCCATATCTGTGAATTGACCTCCTTGCTAAAATTTATTTGTAATTTTATCAATACTTAGGGCAGTTTCATGTTCGTTCTCAGACCTTCACAGATAACCCGAGCAGCAAAGAGCTGGAGCTGCCCGGTGTGCCAGGGCATGCCTGGCAGTCTCAAGTGAGGACTGACAGGGGACACTCTGCCTTCTGTGTTAGTTCTCGGACTGAAGCCAGGAGGCCTTGTTGCCACCTCTGTAGTGCCTGGTTTTGCTGTTTAAAATGGCCCCAAAGGATAGGGCTGAAGGGCTGTCTAGCGTTTCTGAGCTCGGAAAGGCTGTGATGTGCCTTATGGAGAAGAGTTGAGGGAATACATGTCTTAGATAAGCTTTATACAGCAGCTGCTTTAAGACATGAGTTATAGTGCTGTTGGCCATGAGTTCAAAGTTAATAAATCAGCAATATGTACTCAGTAAGATGTCTTTCAATAGAAACATCCATAAAGCAAGGTCCTATATTAGCTGTCCAAAATGTTGTGATTGGAAGCTTACAGGAAGCTAAGCCTATTATTTCACCTGGGAGCAGTGATTCAGTGTTTGCTAACTCAATGTTTGCGACAACTTTGTAGAACACACCTGCTTCAAACAATGAAAAGTGACTGTACTAAGCAATCTAAATTTGTTGTAGTGAAAATTTATGGAAAACTGGTTTGAAATGAAAGAATCATTTTTAAGGGAATGCATTTCTACACAGAACAAACAGCATAGTTATTTGAAAAGTATTTTTTTCCACTTCCTTGAGTTTCAAAGAGAGCATCTTTTGGCAATTAATAATTTAAGGAAAATAAGGGAAAGTTTCCAGGTGACAATCTGCTGCCTTATTCATGGGTGGAAATAAGCCTATTATTTTAAAACGTTTAAAAAATAAATTTCCATAGAAAAGCTTAAATCTTCCTTTCTATAATCAGTGTTATGGGAAGTATTTCTTAAAGTTAGATGCTGGTAGATTGTTCTAGCTGAAGGAAACAGCTCCCCATCTATCCACATGTCTAAGGTTGATATTTCTCCCGGCAATCTTGATTCCAGCTTGTAACTCATCCAGCCCAGTATTTCACATGACATGCTCTGAGCAAAAGTTAAATAAACAAGGTGACAATAAACAGCCTTGTCATACTCCTTTCTCAATCCTGAACCAGTCAGTTGTTCCATACAGGGTTCTAACTGTTGCTTCTTGACCTGCATACATGTTTCTCAGAAGATAGGTAAGATGGTCTGGTTTTCCCATCTCTTTAAGAGCTTTCCACATTTTGTTGTGATCCACACAGTCAGAGGCTTTAGTATAGTCAGTGAAACAGAGGTATATGTTTTTCTGGAATTCCTTGCTTTCTCTTTGATCTAGCGAATGTTGGCAACTTCATACTGTACACCAATTAAAGCATTACATGTCTGTCTGTAATATCAAAGATTCACTTAACTAATCAGTGAGGGAACTAGCAGGATGCCAAAGATAGTTCAAAAACATGTAGAAATAACAAAAAATATAGTCATGGAAAGAAAGAATTCTGGAATGAGACCGCTACAGTACCAAAATGATTATTGCTCTACAGGCAATAAAACTATAACCTTTGTGAATCCATTTACATTAATATATCACAACACTCATTTGCATTGCCATCAGATAAGAGTCATTCCTACTGACATCCATTTTGTACACGTGAAATACCCTAACCCACAGAATGTCAAATTTTCAGTAGTAAATGTTTTAGGCTTTGTAAGTTCTCTTTGTAAGAGAACGTGTAAGTTCTCTGTCCCATATCATCTGGTTTTTGTTTTGTTTTTACAGTCACTTAAAAATGTAAAAACTGTTTTTATCTCATGGGCTGTACAAAAACAAGCTGCTGTCCTGTCATTTGCCCCATGTGCTAGAATTTACAGGCTCTTGATTAAGGCCTTAAAAATACTAAATAATAAAACAGAACAAAGATATCAGTACTATCTTAGAGAATTAGATAATCCTTGGGTGAGCCAGTTAGACAATGTCCTGTTATATTCAAGGGGCATGGATTTGTCCTTTTGTCTATTTGGAGTATATATATTTTTGTAACATATGTCTGATGCTATGAAAGTATTTCTTAGGGCACATGAATCTAGTCATCTGAGGGGATCACTTCAGCAGAAAAGACAGTGTTAGTCAAGTGACCACGTGATCAAAGATATCATTGCAAGTGTGACCAGTCCTATGAAGGAGAGATGGGCAGTGCTCTGAGTGCTTCCTTGGGAGCCAGAGGGGACTTTCCTGATAAAGTAATGCTTAAAATACATTGTGAAGGATAGATAAGGATTAATAACCTGGAGAGGAGGAAAGAGAATGCCAAGCTTCAGAGTTCACAGTGAAAATGTGACTTGTTACACGAGGAAACTGAGATGAGTCTGAGCTGAAAGAGGACCTCTGTCCCTGGAGGGAAAAAATGAGAGAAGTTGAAGAGGGAGAGGCTTCTGGGTGGGTGACCAGGCTAACCTCTTTTCCAGGGCTGTCCTGGTTTACTGATGTGACAATTAATCACCCTCTTTCATTCTCAAAGTGTCCCAATTTGGATGATAAATTATATGATAAATGGGTCATGTCAAGGAGTTTGCTCCTTAACATCAAATCAAATGGCTGCGTAGCCATTGAAGAATTTTAAGTTGGGCAAATATGATATAATCAGATTTGCATTTTGAAATGATGGCTGCCTTGTGGATATGGATTTGGTAAGTCACAGGGGATGTTAAATTGATGTTTACTAGGAAATGTGTCTTTCAAGTTAAATGACTTGTTTTCTCAATAGCAAGGCAATTCAGGGAAAAAGAAAAATCAGGAAGATATGTTTGATGAAATCAATTGATCACTGGATAAAAAATTGTTGTTCTAGTAGCCTGGTATAGATGGAGACATTCTATAGTGCACTTAGTTGGAGCCCTTGGCCTGTTTAGATGTGTTGCCACGTAGCAACATGTTGATATGATGCCATAGGTGTGGGCAATGAGGTGACCATAAAATGAAACTATTGGGATATGCTTTAGTTGTGACTCTGATCGTCTAGAATTAGAGTCACAAAATCAGCAAGACAGTTTTGTCCCAAAGACTGAAAAGTGTATGAGGGTCAGACCACCACTGACTTTGTTGCCAGTTACATCCCCAGAGTGCAGTTTCATGAGAGTCAGCTGAACAGCTGAAGGAATTAACTCCTCCCCTCTACAAAGAACTTTGTTTCCTAAAAATCTTAGCTACAACCTTTATAAAACTCCTTAAACATTTATCCCATTGGCTTAGAGTTTCTGAATAAAGACTATGGTCAAGATTATAGAGGTAAAAATATTTAATAAATCTGGAAATGTATTGATATTTCAAATATATATATATATACATTTTTTTTTTTTTGCTCAGGATTAAAGGTCAGTGTGACACAACATTTTGCTTAGGAGAAGAGATGGCAGAACCAGTTTCTGTTAAAAAGTAAAAAATAATGCCATGTAGTTTTCATTGAGAACAGATTTAAAGCTGTATCTTCAAATTGCCAGCTTTAACACCTTTTGTTGGCTTTCCTTTTCCCTTTATTGATAAAATAACAAATCTCTGTCGTAGTCTTTGGCAGGTGGTCTCTGAATGCTCATTTCTTGTGCTCACTGCGGTCTGGCTTTCTTCTGAGTGTGTTGTGTGCTGGAAAGTGTCAGCTGTCTTCTGTGTCCACCACGTACTTGTGAACCTGGGGGTTCATGGATGTTTTCTTGCTCTTCACTGCTTTTGCAAAACCACTGTTAATGCCTCCTCCGCTCCAGCACCCCATCATTGAACACGTTTTCTCGGATTACAACATCTTATGCTTCTCAATGCCACGGTTTCCTGCCATTGTCTTGGTTCCCCTCCCACCCCATTTATTGTATCATATGTGTGTGTGCGTGCTCAGTCGTGTATGACTCTTTGCAGTCCCATGGACTATAACCCACCAGGTTCCTCTGTCCATGGGATTTTCCAGGCAAGAGTACTAGAGTGGGTTGCCATTTCCTTCTCCAGGGAATTGTATCATATAGAAGCTGACTTACTATGGTCTCTCCTTCCCCACTGCTAACCATCCTTGTTGGCGGCTTTAATTAGTCATGGAGATTGTGCCACACTCTGGCTTCTCACAAGCTATCTTCTCCTTTTCAACATTTTTTTCCTTCCACTCAGGAATCAGCAGACTGTTTCCTCTAAGAGGCCAAATAGACATATTTCATTTTCATCGCTATAGGGTCTTTGTTGCAACTACTAAATATCGCAGGCCTAGCTTGAAAACACCATCGATAATATATAAACAAGTGTGTTCCAATGAAACTTTATTTACAAAAACAGGTGAAAAGCTGAGTAGGGACTTGAAAGAAATGAGATAGTGAGCCACAGCTGGGGAGAAAGAGTTCCAGGCTGAGGAAACGGCAACTGCAAAGACTAAGGCAGGACTTTGCCCTGAATTCTTTCTCCAAAAGCAGCAAAGAGGCCACTGTGGAGGCAGTGCAGTGAGTCAGGGGTTGATGGTGGCCTGCTGCAGGGTTGGGGACACTGAGTATAGTAGTGCATGCATGGGACCTTTAGAAAGAGGTCGCCATTATCTTCATTACCTCCACCACAGTTTGGCCCCAGGTCAAATAACAGAGAAGGAACACGGCCCCACCATCAACCGAAAATTGGATTAAAGATTTACTGAGCATGGCCCCGCCCATCAGAAGAAGACCCAGGTTCCCCCTCAGTCTAACTCATTGAAATTATGAGCCATGCCGTGTAGGGCCACCCAGGACAGACGGGTCATGGTGGAGAGTTCTCATAAAATGTGGTCCACTGGAGAAGGGAGTGGCAAACCACTTCAGTATTCTTGCCTTGAGAATGCCATGAACAGTATGAAAAGGCAAAAAGATAGTATACTGAAAGATGAACTCCCCCAGTCAGTGGGTGCCCAATATGCTACTGGAAATCAGTGGAGAAATAACTCCAGAAAGAATGAAGGGATGCAGCCAAAGCAAAAACAGAGTCATCCTAAAGGAAATCAGTCTTGAATATTCATTGGAAGGACTGATGGTGAACCTGAAACTCCAATACTTTGGGCACCTGATGCGAAGAACTGACTCATTTGAAGAGACCCTGATGCTGGGAGAGATCGGAGGTGGGAAGAGAAGGGGATGACAGAGAATGAGATGGTTGAATGGCATCACCAACTCAATGGATGTGAGTTTGAGTGAACTCCAGGAGCTGGTCATGGACAGGGAGGCCTAGTGTGCTGCAGTCCATGGGGTCACAAAGAGTCGGACACGACTGAGCCACTGAACTGAGCTGAGCTTTCTTCTGGCTGCTGTGCTAAGGACAGTGAGGGGGCAGGACTGAAACCTAGCTTTTTTTTTTTCCCACATATCTTTTGAAGGATTTGCTTTCAGATTGAATTTTGGGCCTCAGAGAAATGAGTCAAAAATACATTGAGGATTTTTATCCTGAGTAACAGGGAAGATATGGAAGACACTGAATAGAGCAGGATTTAGGGAAAAGATCAGGCGTAAGTTCCTTGAGCTTGTTTGATATGAGATGTGTATGAGGCAGGCAAATGTACCAGATGTTTGCAATGTCTGGCACTTGTTATAACTTCCTTAATTGCATGATAAATGGGCAGTTCTTTAAAGAAAAAATTATTGACCTAGGTGAACTAGCTGTTCCATCGAATGCTTAACCAAAAATATATTAGCAGGTACCTGGTGCTTTGGAGAAGGGCATGGCAACCCACTCCAGTATTCTTGCCTGGAGAATTCCATAAACAAAGGGAGGAGCCTGGCGGGCTACATTCCATGGGGTCGCAAAGAGGAGGACACAACTGAGCAACTAAACACTTCATGCTTTCACCTGATGCTTACTGGCACTGACTAGTAATGCCTGTGGCTATATATACGAATATCCCTTATTATTACTATGATATCTAACTCGAGTAAATTCATATATAGTTTTCATGTTTTCCCTTGCTTTTGAACCTAAAATTAGAGAATGTTCTTTTTCATGTGCTTTGTGTTTTGTGTATATTATCCAGAGGAGATAGACTGATATCTTTAAGTACTGCAGGATACAGGATGCTTGGGGCTGGTGCACTGGGATGACCCAGAGGGATGGTACAGGGAGGGAGGTGGGATGGGGGTTCAGGATTGGGAACACGTGTACACCCGTGGCAGATTCATGTTGATGTATGGCAAAACCAATACAATATTGTAAAGTAAAAAAAATAATAATAAAAAAGTAAATGAAAATTAATACATTAAAAAAAGTAGTTATAGAAAAATATTGAAATAACATAATATGGATACAGTTTTACATTGCACTTTTTTATAATTGTAGTAGAATTTTAAACTCATGTATTTCCTGCTTCAGTTCAGTTCAGTCGCTCAGTCATGTCCAACTGTTTGAGACCCCATTTACTGCAGCACACCAGGCCTCCTTGTCCATCACCAACTCCCAGAGTCTACTCAAACTCATATCCATTGAGTCGGTGATGCCATCCAGCCATCTCATCCTCTGTCCCCTTCTCCTCCCACCTTCAATCTTTCCCAGTATCAGGGTCTTTTCAAATGAGTCAGTTCTTCTCATCAGGTGGCCAAAGTATTGGAGCTTCAGCTTCAGTCCTTCAGTCCTTCCAATGAACATTCAGGACTGATTTCCTTTAGGATGGAGTGGTTGGATCTCTTTGCAGTCCAAGGGACTCTCAAGGACTCTCTCCAACACCAAAGTTCAAAAGCATTATTTCTTCGGCACTCAGCTTTCTTTATAATCCAACTCTCACACCCATACATGACTACTGGAAAAACCATAGCCTTGACTAGATCTTGACTAGACGGACCATTTCCTGCTTATGGAGTGAATAAAATTTGGAAAAATACTTTATTCAAGAAATGAATTTCAGAAAGGGGTTTGAAAGATGAGAGCATTTGGGCTGGTGAATCTCTAGGGAAAAGTCAGTTGCAAGTATTAAGATAATATGGTATTAAGTTGCAAAGAGAGGATGACTTATAATAGTAAGTTTTCCATTTATTCTGTTCTCCAAGGGATATTATCAGAAAAGCAATGCAGGTGCTCAGTACATTTTTGAAAAGGACTTAATTTTAATTGGTTGCAATAAATGTTTTAAGTTTTTCTCTCTGGTTATTTATTAAAGTAGATCCAAAATAAAATGTAATATTTTTAATTTTTTTAAAGTTTTTAATTGGAGGATAATTGCTTTACACGGTTGTGTGGGTTTCTGCCGTGCAGCAATGTGAATCAGCTATAAGTGTGTATATATACATGTGTGTGTGTATGTAGATACTCTGCCTCCTGATCCTCTTTCCCACTGCACCCCTGCCCCACCCCTCCAGGTCGTCACAGAGCACTGAGCCGAGCCCCCTGCGCTCTATAGCTGCTTCCCGCTAGCCATCTGTTTCACGCATGGTAGTGTGTATATGTCAGTGCTACTCGCAGTTCCTTCAAATTGGATCCTCTTATAGGCTCATGTGCGTGAGTGTGCTCAGTCGCTGTCATGTCTGACTCTTTGTAACCCCAAGGACTGTCGCCCACCAGGCTCCTCTGTCCATGGGGTTTTCCAGGCAAGAATGCTGGAGTGGGTTGCCATTTCCTCCTCCAGGGGATCTTCCTGACCCAGGGATCAAACCCATGCCTCCTTTATCTCCTGCATTGGCAGGCAGAAGCCCAATAGGATCATGTAACCCAGTACTAATCAAGCGTTTTTCTGTGATCTATAGTTATTTTTTTTAAGTATATAAAAAAATATATATAACTCAAGCACAAGTTTCCCAAAGCTTAAGTGGTTACCTTTAAATGTGAAACACACTTCAGTATATTTTATTCTTATTTTAAATACTGCCTTGATCTGAACTTTTGGAAAAAAAAAAAAAAAAAGAGGGGGTGGATCTTTATCTGGTCTATTCTTTGGCATGATGCAGAATCCTTCGAGTGTGATATCCCTAGTTTATCATAAATAGCATAGCTTTTGTTTAATCTTAAATGTAGCTTAGTACTGTAATACTTTTAAGACATCTAATGTGTTGGTGTCTTGCTGATGAAATATAGAGCCCCCTGAGCAGCCTGGTGGGCAGTTATCGGCAACAGGGCTTCTCTTTTTGACCCAGATTATAGGAGGCTGAGAGGTAGAACAGCACTGGGCTCTGCAATGGGAACTATAGCAGTGCTCTTCAGGTACTTAGAACAGAGGGATTACACATGGCCAATTTTTGTCTTCTTCACCAGACATTCTTACCCATTTAATACATAGCAGATAGGTGTGTACATTTTGTACAAATCCATCAGAAATACAGTATTAACTCAAGCCTCTGTTAACACCTTATAATTGAAGTGCAATATGAGAGTGCACTATCTTGAGATTTCTTTAATATGCAAGTCATCTCATGACAATAGCTTCTCTTCTCTTCTTTTTAATATTCCTATTACTTGAAGAGATACATGAATGATCTCTGATTAGCTTTGCATAAGAATTAGAAGGTGGAATAGCAGAAAAATAAGGCAAGAAGAGAGAAAAGGAAGAAAGTTGGAATCACTTATTTAGATATATAAACCAATAATATTGATGCAGAATTGAAAGAGGGAAGATTTTTTTAAATACCAGAAACATGAATTGATGACTAACTATTCCAAGAAGTGACTATGTACAACCAGATTATCTCAAGTTATTCTTCAAAGAAAACAAAGAATATTTCCAGATATTACTCAGTTTAACAGTGTCTGTAACTTCTTCTCACATATATAATTGTATTTTAAAAATGAACATGAACTGATATTAAAAGAACTATCCATTTGTCTATTTCATTAAACATCTCTGAAATTCTGTTCTTTCATGCAAAAAATTGTTCTCTCTGTTATTTTGATGTCATGTGATCAGTGTGGCTGGTGACCATATAGTTTGCAGTTATTGGTCATTTCTTCTCACTTTTACCACCTTCCCAGACTGTAATTCTTTGACTAGCCAGAAGCTCCTTTGCATAATGTGAGCTTGTAACTTGATCTGAACTCTTAGAAGACACTGTGATTTCCTCTAGTCAGCCCTGAATGTTACTAACCTGATCCTATAGATATTGAAGCTAATCTAAAGTCAAGTTTAGATTAGCTTCAAGAAATCAGATGGGAATTTAAGAATAAGGATGGAGATCATGGTCAACAGAGTTGATATGCTCTGACTTTCAAGGATTGATCTTGTGTTCCAATGGGTTTTTGTGTGTACAAATAGAATAGTTTTAAAATTAACATGGATGGCATTCCCCATTGAATTTTCACGTAATAATTATATCTACTTTTCTCAATAAGTCCTTTATTGTAGTTCCTTTGTCTTAAGTATTAGTGATGAATTGCTTTTAAATACAATATAATGTTAATTGTTGTTGTTTAGTCCCTAAGACACGTCCAGCTCTTTTGTGACCCTGTAAACTATAGCCTGCAAGGCTCCTCTGTCCATGGGATTTCCCAGGCAAGAATACTGGGATGGATTGCCATTTCCTTCTCCAGGGAATCTTCCTGACAAAGGGATCAAACCCACATCTCCTGCATTAACAGGCAGATTCTTTACCACTGAACCACCAACGAAGCCCTAAATGTTAATTAATGCTAAGTTTACAAAGATTTTCTTGTCACTTCAGAAAAATATTTGAAGTTTTATTAAAATAAATTCTGAGAGACTTCCCCTGTCAGTCCAGTGGTTAAGACTCTGTGCTCCTAATGTAGCAGGTACTGGTTTGATCCCTGGACAGGGAACTAAGATCCTGCATGTTACACAGTAAGCAGCCAAAAAAATTTTTTTTAATTTCTGGTTTTAAAGTTATTTTACTTTTGAGTACTGAATAGTGGCTTATTTTGCATTTATTAATGAGGCATATTGCTCAGAATATTGTCAAAATACATAACTCAAGCAGCTTTAGAAATTTATGTGTCCAATATCTAAAATTAGAATAAACTGTAGTTTGTGTCTGATCAGTTTGTTTGCCTTTGACAGCTAAATCAAATCTCCAAATGTTTTATACCCAAATTTTAAAAGTTTCTTGTTAAGACAAGTGGAAAAAAAATCAGTTTACGAATGGTATATTACTACTGAATTTGACAATAACAAAAGAAATATCTGTATATCTTTATATACTTTCCTTTTTTACTTAATTTAAAATAAAATAAACTATATATACATGGATTCATATTTCAAAGAAATAGAGGGTGTGTATTTTTCAAATCCATACAACCTAAATTAATATTTTTATCCTGGGGCAGTTTTTAAAATAATGCTGTTTTCACAAGTGCTGGGGAAGATGCAGAGTAACTGGATCACTTATACATTGTTGGTGGGAATGTAAAAGGGTCCAGCACTCTGGGAAACAGTTTGGTAGTTTCTTCAGAAATCAAACATGTAACTGTCATATAAACCAACTATTAAAATTATAATCCTAGGCATTTATCCCATAGAACTGAAGACTTAGGGTCACACAAAACATACACACACATTTTCACAACAGTTATTTACAAAAAAACAAAAAACTTAAGAGGAAAAAAAAAGCCCAGATGTCCTTCTGTGGTTGACTAACTATGGCACGTCCATATAATGAGCAGTAAAAAGGGATGAGCTGTGGGTGGACACAGCAACCAGAAAGTGAAAGTGGCTCAGTCGTGTCCGACTCTTTCTGACCCCGTGGGCTATACAGTCCACGGAGTTCTCCAGGCCAGAATACTGGAGTAGGTAGCCTTTCCCTTCTCCAGGGGATCTTCGCAACCCAGAGATCGAACCCAGGTCTCCCGCGTTGCAGGCGCATTCGTTACCAGCTGAGCCACAAGGGAAGCCCAAGAATACTGGAGTGGGTAGCCTATCCCTTCTCCAAGGGATCTTCCAGAAACAAGAATCGAACCGGGGGACAACAACCAGAGAATTATGCTAAATGAAAATGAGAGTCCCAGAAAGTTACATACATTATTTCACTTTTATTTCATTCCTGAAATGATTAAACAGTACAGATGGGAAAGAGATTAGTAATTGGCTGGGATTAGGAGGGCCTGAAGAGAGCAACAAGAGTGATCCTTAGAGTTGTTTCTGTATCCTGACTGGATCCATGTCAACATCCTGGCTGTGATATTGTACTATAGTTTTGCAAAACGTTACCTTTGGTACATAGGAACGAAAGCTAACATAATTTACATAGCAAATTGTCTAAAAGTAAAATTTAATTACAAAATTTTAAAATGGTATTTTATTAAATGTATTACTCATGTTATAAGAAAGATTAAGAAAAACAAAGCATTTATGCAGATTTGCCTTCAGTTTTCTAGAAATGTTGCTTTTATTTTGCATTTGGTTTTCGGTGGTTCTTTGTTTTGTATTTGTGAAGTTGGCTGTCTAGAAATGACAAGCTTTGCCACAAGAGCCAAGAGTAATGGTTGAGCTGAAATTTCTTTCTAGAGTAGTGCCATTTGACTGTTATAATGTCTGAGACTAATAAATATGTTTTAAAATTAACAAATGAACTAAATATTGGCATCCCTGTTTTTGAGAGGGGCTTCCCTGATAGCTCAGTTGGTTAAGAATCCTCCTGCAGTGCAGGATACCTGGGTTTGATCCCTGGGTTGGGAAGATCCCCTGGAGAATGAAAAGGCTACCCACTCCAGTATTCTGGCCTGGATAATTCTATGGACTATACAGTTGGACAGAGTCACAGAGTTGGACACGGCTGAGCGATTTTGACTTCAGACTTTCAATTTTTTGAGAAGGCTTGGTGCCTTGCATGGCCGAACTTAGCTAATGCTTGCTCTAGTCATGAAATATATGTAATTAACTGCCAGTGAGACTATAAAAAGTACCTGACTTACAAGCTGTCATTTTTGCACCCCAGTATGTGAGACAAATCGACAACCTCAGTCCTCGCAACAGAGAAAACTAAAAATGCAGAACTCCCCTCATTTATAACCAGGACTGTTGCTCAGAACTGACAAACAGGAACTATGAGGATGCAATACAGTCTGTTCTGTATGAGTGACTCTCTTAGTATTATGATAACATTGCCCTACTGTGTTTAGTTTTAGGGATTTATAATATCATTCAAGAGAGAGAAGAAAAGTATTAGGCTTTGGGTCAGCTAAATTTGGAAACATTTTAGCCTCAGAAGCACCTTTTCCACCCTTATAGATCTACTTAATGCCTTAGAATTTAACTGTTTATCCTGGATAACTGTTACACTTGCTTTTACCTTTGAGCAAACTTCACCAAGGGTTCCCCAGGTGGCTCAGTGGTAAAGAATGCACCTGCCAGTGCAGGAGATGCAGGTTCAATCCCTGGGTCAGGAGGATCCCCTGGAGAAGGAAATGACAGCCCACTCCAGTATTCTTGCCTGGACTAAATGCACACACACACTCTCTCTCTGTCAAGGAAAGAAAGACTGCTGAAAGAATGATTATAACCTTTTTTCTCAAATGCTTTTCTCACTAACTTCTTTAGAATGTCTTTCTAAAGGCATCTTAGGGCTGACTGTAACTAGGTTAGCTGTGTGCACCCGTACGGGCCGCTTGTGGCGATAGCATAGAGCAGTCATAGCAAGAACCCGGGGCGGCCGTCCTCCCCGTGCGGCAGCTGCGGCGCTCTCGCGGCTGGCTCTGCCGTCTGGGTTGCCAGCCGTGGTGAACAGAGCATCCCATAATTCCTCTGGTGTGAAAAGGAATTGCGTTATTTATGTAAGCTTTTGTAAAGGTAAATACGATTTTCAACCCATGAGAAACTATTAAACTGGAAAAAAGGGTAAAAGAATGGATACTTTTGACCGACAGAGAAGGCTTGAGAGAAAGAGAGATGTCTGACTATGCAAAACACCATCTCCAGGCTCTCAAACATATCGTCAATAACAGGAGACTAATAGTTGAAGAGCTAAAAGTTTTAAAAGGAAGCAAACCCTTCCTCAAAGCAGTTGTACACGTATGACACATCCATGTGAAGACTGTATGACATAGTTTGGTTAATAAATGAAAATTGTAATTTCATTTCGGTATGTGTTTTTAGTTCTTTATTTTTAAAAGGCAGTGGAAGGAAGGAAGGAAAATCATAGGGAAGGAATAGAGAAAATGTGTATTTA
Organism: Bubalus bubalis; assembly: GCF_019923935.1. NCBI lineage: Eukaryota > Metazoa > Chordata > Mammalia > Artiodactyla > Bovidae > Bubalus > Bubalus bubalis. The sequence goes on from NC_059163.1 coordinate 87,255,201, forward strand.
TCCCATGTAAAGATAATGCTAATTTTTTTTCCTGCTGTATCAATAGCAGAATTCATTCACAATTAATCTCACCTGGTCAAATGGCTGGTTAGAAATAGTAGAGATCATTTTAGAGTTGTGTAATGCAAAATGATTGAACTTCATCACATGGTTTATTTTTAACCCTTATCATATGCTTCCTGACAAAATGCTTTGGTGAAACTTGTTTTGACCCCACATAATGTAAGTTTGATGATCAGGCTTGAGCAACTCTTGACTTGTTCAAAAAGTGATTCATTTCCAAATGATAATTATATCCAGGTATTGTATTAATAAGGTAGTGGTAATCTAAGAAATTTTATTCCAGATATAACCAGAAATTAGTATTGCTTCTCCACTTGTACCTGAAACTTCTACCTCTGTAGCCATACCATTATTTGAACGTACACGTGGAACTCTGCTCAATGTTATATGACAGCCTGAATGGGAGGGAATTTGGGGGAGAATGGATCCATGTATGTGTATGGCTGACTCCCTTTGCTGTTTACCTGAAACTCTCACAACATTGTTAACTGGGCATACCCCAATACAAAATAAAAAAGTTTTTAAAAATTAAACATAAAAAGCCCACAGATTGTGTTATAGCCACTCAATGAGGTATCTATACAACTATGTCATATAAGAAAATCAGTGAGTTATCACCCATGGTGTGGCTTTCCTTACTGTGCTGAATGACTATGAGCAGAAGACTCATCATTGAGCCGAACTTTTGATTTTCTTTGGCAGAATAAATTTAAGCAAAGGTAGCAGGCAAATTAAAAACAGATGCCTGAGATGTAAGCACATAGCAGTCTTCATCTTTGTCACTCCGAATTTATGGATGCAGCATGTGATCTCTGATATTGCCAAATGGAAGGATACTTGTCACACAATTAAAGTTACAAGAGAATTGCACATTAGTTGTTTTGCTTCAGACATATATAGGTATACTGAGCTTTGATGATTTTGTTTTAGATATTTATAGGTATACTGAGCTTTGATGAAAATGTTTATCCAAAAAGAGGGAAGAATGCCTAGCATGTGACATAGTAAATGCTCAAAACCGATTTAATGAAAGACCATCCACTATTTGCCAAGTCTGTGTAGGATGCAAAGACTTCTAAAATATGGTTCCTGTTTGGTAGTGTTGATGAGAAGGAAATTCTGCATACTAAAGAAAGGACAGATATTCGAGTTTGTTAATAAAAATAAAATAGGCTGCATCCTTAAATTCAAAGGTGACACTATGAAAAACAAGGTAAGAGGGACGCTTCAGCATGTTTACATTCCATGTGCTCAAGAGACAAGTAGGTGAGCTGAGCTGCGCTGAAGTGGCCACACTCCAGGTGCCTGTCATATGGGCCCCCTTCTCATGTTCGTGATAATAGAAAATCCACATTGTACAAATGATAACCCACAATTATGGGTGAATAAATGCCTCTCTTTCTCTACTTTGGAGAAGTTTCTGGAGAGGAATTCAGAATAGACTTTAATAGTGGGCCAAGGATGATATCTTAAGGGGATGAAATTGGATTGTAAAGAATGGACATTCTACTGAGCCTGTGGGCTTGGGAGTTTCATGAGTACTACAGACTCCCTTTGTGGATTACTGTAGCTTGTGTGACAGTGTGTGTCCTAGTGAAACCACATTTTCCATATGGTGGTCATCACTGCACCAGGATCATACTAAGGACAAGTCACAATATTAATAGATGTTATGATCCTTTTGTGGTGACCTTTGAAAAGCATTGTGTCCTATGAGTTGGTTGCTTTTCCTGGCCTCTGTTGCTCCCAGTGAAAGCCAAGATACCCTAAGTGATTATATAAATAGGAAGAATTTACCATCTATGTAAATAATAGGGGGGGGGGGAATCAGGGGGCTTATCTGAAATAAATAGAAGGAAGAACAGTACAGGAGTTTTACATGTGTGGTTATCTTGCAGTAAACAATGAGCACATTTAAATTCAAAAGAGAAACTTTGGTTTCTCTCTGTTTAGCTCTCTGAAAAATTTAAAGTATTAATTTGAGGAACTAGTAGATTATCTTATTAAAAGTTCTAGCTGTACATTTTTTAAAAACTGTAAACTTTTCCTTTTGTATTAGAGTCTAGGCGATTACCAACGTTGTGGCAGTTTCAGGTGAACAGCGAAGGGACTCGACCATACATGTACATGTATCCATTCTCCCCCATCTAGCTTTACATTTTGACTGATGACTTGTTAAATGGATTTTGGTGACTTGACTTTAGAAGTAGCATAATAAAAAAAAAAAACTGTTTTGACAGGTTAGCTGGGGAGTGCTATATAGAAATTCCCCAGAAAAAAGGGTGAGCAGAGGCAAGGAGACCACTCACTAGTCTCCTGAAGACCCGAACTAGAATGATAGCAAAGGGAATGGCAAGGAAGAGGCTCTCAGAGGTCGAATGGCCTAAAGCTTGTTAACTTTGGACATACGGAGCTATAGCAATACATTTAATTTTCACATGGCAGTATGCAAATTATTTTACCTTTATTTAATATTCTCAACCTTTCTGTAAAGTGTAGGTATTGTTATCTTTGCAAGTTAATTAATTTGCTTAAGATCACACAGTTAATAATTATCAGAATCAGAACTTAAACCTAGGATCTGTGTGAACCCAAGCCCCGCTAATAAAGGATTCTGACTCATCAGAGGCTAAAATAGTGTTGCTCACATTGTAATCTAGGAGACAGATGCCTGTTCAATGCCTGGCTTAAAGTTGATTGTTGGCATACATGTAACACAAACTGTCTTCTCTTTTTCCTTTTTTCTTCTGTTTTAGTGCGACTTCATGACAGCATATCAGAAGAGGGCTTCCATTACTTGGTGTTTGATTTGTAAGTACAGCATACTTTGTGTTTGGTGTTTTTTTGCTATTTATTTGAAGATTTTGAGTTAAAGATCATTTTTTCTCCAAGTAGGAGTCCAAATTAATGACCTGATAATATTTTCAAATGTAATTCTTTTGAAAAAAGGTGAATACTCAGCATCGTTTATTTAAAATTTAAGTTAATCTTCCTAAGGGAAATAGTTAAGAGTGTTTCCTTTGGGATTGTTCACTGTGATCTCATAAGTAGTTTTCAGTTTACAATGTACAATGTAAACCGAGTGTACAATAAGGCACCTCAGTGTACATAAGCATAATTTTCCATTGAATTTTTAAAAGTATTTGTAACTATCTTACATAAAAAGAAGACTCAAGAACCCTTGAGGTGTGTTACTTCAGGGGTTCAACAACATCATCAAACTCCCATCTTTTACCCCAGCTCACTGTCTTTGTTCTCAGACTGGCATGGTTCAACTTACTACATGCAGACATGGTAATTTATACTGGAAGATATTGTCCTGTATTTTTTTTTTAAGAATGAACAATTCATCTAGTAAACCTTCCATTTTTCACCTCATAGGCCAGAACTAGGTCACATGCCTGCCCCACACCAGTCACTGGCAAGAAGAATGGAAACACCAAAATTTACTTACACTAAGAATTAGAGACCAAGGTTCTATCAATAAGAATAAAAGGAAAACCATGCTCTTGGGGAGCAGTCCATAGCATCCCACCTGGCTAAATGGGATATAGTGAGACAGGCCACACACAATACTTCTCGGGGTTAAATAAGAATACACTTTCTGAAAATCAAATTGATATTCCAAATCAAAAATGTCCATATTGTATAACTTAGTAATTTTGGTTCTTGGAACAATGTCCATGGAAACCGTTACTCTAAATTCAGATAAAGCTTGAAAGATGTTTATTGCATTGTTCTTTATAGGAGGCTGGAAGGAGGGGAAAGAAAACCAACTTAAAGATCCAATAATGGAGAATCAGTTTTCTTAATTACAGTGCATTCATATGATGGACTACTCTTGAGCATTTATTGTGATATTTGGGGAATAGATAAAAAAATATTATTTCATCTAAAATGTGTCTAATGACAGGTTAATAGTAGGTTTGGTTAATTCAGTCCTCCAATGATGTCTTTAAGAAACCAAGTTCATTCCATCTTTCAGTCTGTTCTTTGTAGTTTATGGGTTTATCCTCACTCTCAGATACCTCTTATGTTCTCACATTTGGTGCCTCATTTCAGCTATCATGGTGACTTGCAAAGGCAGGGGAAAAAAAGGAATATTAATCCCATTCATATATTTTTATTTATAGGGAAAACCTTTCCCAGCAGTCCCTCAGAAGATATCTTATAGTGCATTATTGTTTAGAATTGCTTCTGATGCACATATCTGAACCAAGTAGTAGTAAAGGGGATAGAATAACAGCAATTGGCATTGACCAACCATAAGTTCAGTCCATAGCAGGAAGGGAAGTCTTGCTTATTGGGGATAGAAAACCAGACATGTCTGCTGTTACTATGAAATGTGTTGCAATTATTCTTCAATGTTTAAAGTTTAAGAGGAGAGTTATCAACAATTCTCATGAAAATCCTTTTCCAGTAAGTGAGATTAATAAACTAGTTAAACACAATCCAGTAAGTAGCATCAAGCTTTAGAGACAATTGGAAAACAATAGTTAAAAGTATAGATGTTCAGTGAGTAAAAAGAGATTATAACAGATATAAATAAATAATCCTCTATTTGTGGTGGTATTCTAGGGAGAAGAAAAGTAGCTTTAGAAAAATGCACATTTAAAACATAGCTAAGAAAAGTATGATCTTAAAGATATCAATGAAATACTTATGGAAAAAAACTGGAAGTTACTTTGCCAATCAGTTCCAAGATAAAATAACTACTTAAATTCCTAAAGATGGAATGTTCTCCGTGTTTGTCCTTTTGATGATGGTTTTGGCAGTGTGGTACTTGTGCATACTTCCTGTGGAATGTCAGCTATTCAGGATCTAATGGGAAGTTCTATTTTTATAGGTGTGTTGAGGCTTCTTCTAGTGGAATACTTCTCCTTTTCTAAAAAGCAGAACAGAAAGGGCCATGAGTTCTTAGTTTCTTTTTGCTATTATTTACATTTTTTTATTCAAGTATCTGTCCTTAGTTTCCAACTACAAGGTATTAATAGTCAGTTTTGCAAACAGACTCAGGAATCAGTGGGAAAGGCCTTCATGAAAGTGAAGATACCTTCACAGCAAATACTGAACTGCTTTATTTTTTTAGAATCATATCCCTCAAGGTCTGTCCCTAGCTGGTTTTTAGGCACACCTCAGCAACTCCGGGTGGCAAGAGATGTGGGTTTATCTGAAATCTAAGGGAAGGTAAGACAGTGAAGTAATGGAGCTAGAACTCTAGTCCTCAGGGAGGGGCCTAAAAGCAGAGCCATCTGCCTTAGGAAATAGAGCAGATCCAGTCCATTTCTAGGACTGATGGCTAATAAGGCTTTGACAAGGGCAGTCATTTGAATATGACTTATATATTTCAGGAACTGCATGTCAGAAGAGATCTGTATTGTGTGTTTGGTGGGTGAATATACACAATGAAGTATAGAAACATCACACTCTTAGGTAAATATTGTAAGAGAATAATTAAATTAAGGCTTACTGGAAAGCCTGCTGACCCAGAATGGAAAGATTTAAGTTTCAGGCTCAGAGCTACCTGGGGCTAAACATTTTACATTCTTTTCTCTAAGCTTCATTTTTCTCAAATAGAATGAGGCCATGGGACCAGATGAAAAACTTGTTAGACGTTTAAGTTCTTTTCTATTCTATGAAGCCAGAATGCTTTTTGCATCCATTTGAGATTTCTGGTAGAATTAATGGAACTTCTGATGCCATTTTTAAATATTAGAAAGTTTCTTACGAGTCCTAACTATTGGAGAAAAATGATATCATTGTGTCTTTGAAAAGAACAATTTTTTTCCCCTAGCGAACACACATCTTCGTATGTGAAGTACTTTTTTCCCTCTGTTTTAAAGCATTTGTGTTTTTGTCCCCAGATAAGAAATTCTATTTATTAAATATGTGATAGATGCCTGCTAAGAGCAAGATACTTTGTCTAATGCTTTAGAGAGGAAGAAAGCAGTGTTTTTGAGCATTTTAAAATAAATGCCCCATTTAGATAAATTCAAAAAAAATACTCTGAGAGAATCTGCTGTGCCTCCTCCTCCTGCCCCATTTTATCATATATGTACTTGTCCGAAGTCCTGGTCAAATTGCATGTTTTGTGGTTGTTAGGAAAACGTGTATATTTTTCATTTTTACAAATTTCAAATTACAGTGCTAAAAATTTTCAAAATACACCCCGTATAGTGGGGAGCTGACGAACACTCCGTATGTAGTCACTCTACACCAGGCACTACAGGTGAGCTGGTTGGAGGGAAGGTAGATGACCACTTTTTGCCTTCGAGAAAACATAACTAAATATTCTAGCATTTTATCACATGCTAGAATCTTTTGGTTATATAACCAACAGGTCAGCAGAATTTACAACACACACACAAATATAACAAGTGTCATAGTGTCTGTTAAAACATCTGGTATATACTCCTAGTCACTTGGTCATTTTTATGGTAATTTGGTAAAATTCTATTATGCTGATAATACTCTCCAGTATTTCACAAGGTGTATGTTTTCCAATGAGTATTAATTCTTTTGGAAGGTGGAGGGCTAGTTTTAATTTTTTTTCTGAATTCCTTTTGTTTTTATTCACAGAAAATTTTATCTGCCTTAAAACCTACTAAGCATAATATTTCCTTTAATTTACATCTCTAGAACACTGTAGATAACAAACAATAGTAGCAAAATAATTTCACACTCAGACCAAAATGTGAAAGCAAACTATGGAAGACTATTTTCTGTTGTAAAACAGTACTTGAGAACAAGTCCCTAGGTTAAAGTCCTGTCAAGAGAAAGAAAATAAATCAATAATTATAGCATAGGATGCCTTGTGCCATGATATTGTGCTGCGTACACAGATTGAAGAAAAGAGTGAATGTGATGAACCCTGGTCTACTAACATCCAGGCAGACTATAGTAAGTCCCTGAAATGTGTAAGGTGTTGGTAGCAATAAAGTAAAAAGGTACTGTGGGCCCTCCATATCCTCAGGTTTGACATCCCAATATTCAACCAATCTTAGATCAAAAAAGCAAAACTTGAATTTATTGCAGCTGGCAACTATAAGTATTTGCATTTTATTAGGTATGATAAGTAATCAAGAGATGGTTTAAAGTATAATGGAGAATATATGTATAGTATGGCACTTCCCAGGTGGTGCTATTGGTACAGAATCCACCTGCCAATGCAGGAGACATAAGAGACATGGGTACACAAGAGACACAGGTTCAATCTCTGGGTTGGGAAGATCCCCTGGAGTAGGAAATGGCACCCTACTCCAGTGCTCTTGCCTGGAAAATTCCATGGATAGAGGAACCTGGCAGGCTACAGTCCATGGGCCGCAAACAATCAGATGTGACAGAGCATATGCATATAGTATGAGATCATTCTATATCGTTTTATGGGGGACTTCTCTGGTGGCTCAGATGGTGAAGAATCCGCCTGCAATTCAGGAGACCTGGGTTTGATCCCTGTGTTGGGAAGATCTCCTGGAGAAGGGTATGGCAACCCACTCCAGTATTCTTGTCTGGGAAATTTCCATGGACAGAGGAGCCTGGCAGGCTACAGTCCATGTGGTTGCAGAGTTGGACATGACTAAGCAACTAACAAAAGGAAAAGTAGGATACCATTTTATATAAGAGACTTGAGCATCCTCAGATTTTAGTATCTGCTGGGAATTCCCTGAGATCTTGAGGGATGACTGTAAAATCTGTCTGAAAATATTTTTTAGAACAAATTTGAGTCTGGAATTTTGCTTTTAGTTGGGAGTTTATATGTAAGAAACAGTCAGTCGACTTAAAATGGAGGGTATTTTAATGACAAAGAAACTCTGGATGCTGTAAGTTATTGCATGTCTTATTTGTTTTCAAAAACAGAATTGTGTTTAAATCAAAACATATTGGCTATTATTAAAATGAAATTTAATGTCCATTCCAGCAGAAAGCTATAATTCTAGAACTGTGGAAGTTCAGTGATGGGAAAATACAGCTTTAACAAGGTTATACTAAATAATTTCAGTGTTCTGTTTCTTGGACAATTAATAAAATGGTAATGATTCTGTTCCAAGCATACCCTGCTTTATTACTTTGCTTTATTGTGCTTCAAAGAAAGTGCATTTTTTACAAATTGAAGATTTATGTAGCCCTGCATCCAGCAAGTTTATCAGTCTCATTTTTTTCAAACATTTGTTTACTTTATATATCTGTGCCACATTTTGATAATTCTCACAATATTTCAAAACCCTCCACCAGCAAAAGAATTATGTCTTGATGAAGGCTCAGGTTAGCATTTTTAAGCAATAAAGTATTTTTTAATTAAGGTATGCTCTTTCTTTTAGGACATAATGCTATTGGACACTTAAAAGACTACAGGATAATACAAACGTAACTTTTACATGCACTAGGAAACCAAAAAACTCATGTGACTTGCTTTACTGTGATATTCGCATTATTGTGGTGGTCTGAAACAGAGCCTGCAGTATCTCAGGGGGTATGCCTGTGTATTTTTTGGGAAAAAACAAAAAACGTTTTAAATGACTGACATCCTGTACTTTGAATAGAAAGGGGTAGAGACACTCATATGCTTTTGATTCCTTTCTGAATAAAAGGTTAAAAACTAACACTCAACTTTTCTCATGTATTATGGTGCTGCTCCAAGGTGGCAAACTCAACCCTTTCACCACACATCATAATTCTTTAATGTTAACAGACACCGAGTTTGTGTGGGATAAGATGCAACCTCGTTTCATGAGTACTTTTTAGTTGACAATGTACAGGAGGAAGGAGGCTCTTCAAATGAATATCATCTGATGCTTCTTTAGAATTATTGTTAGGGATAATTGTGTTAAATTCCAAAGGACTAATCGCTGTTTCATTTCTTCACTTTAATTTTCATTCTTTAATGTAAATCTGGATTTTCTTGAGACTATATCAATTCCCATATTTGTCTTTATAAAGTAGGAGAAAACATTATGCAATTTGGGACTTTTGGAAACTTTTAACTATTACACTTTTAATAAGATATCTTTTTAGAGGAGTTTTGGGTTCAAAGCAAAGATGAGCAGAAGTTTCCGAAAATTCCCAAATACCTCTATCTCCAAACATGCATAACACTGTTGGCTTCCCACACACAGTGGTGTATTTGTTGCAGTTGGGGGCTCTACAGTGACCCATCATTATTGCCCGAAGTCCATAGCTTTCATTGGGGTTTACTCTTGGTATTGTACACTGACTGGGTTTTTTTGGTAGCTTAATCCAGAATAATTTCATTGTCTTAAAAATCCTCTGTGCTCCAACTATTCATGTCACCCTTCTCTCTGACTAGAAACAACTAATTGTTATATTGTCTCCATAGTTTTGCCTTATCTAGAAAGTCATGGTTGGAATCATATAGCATGTAACCTTTTCAGATAGGCTTCTTCCACTTAGCTGTATATATTTATGTTTCCTCCGTGTTTTTTCATGTCTTGACAGTTCGTATCTTTTTAGCACTGAATAATAATTCCAGCGATGAGCTGCAGTTTGTTTATCCAACTCCCTGCTGAAGGACATCTTGGTTGTTTCTGAGTTTTGGCAGTTATGAATAAAGTTGCTGTAAACATCCATGTGCAGGTTTTCGTGTAGACTTAAGTTTTCAGCTCCTTTGGGTAAATACCAAGGAAAACAATTACTGGATTATATGGTGAGAGTATGTTTCAGTTCAGTTCAGTCACTCAGTCATGTCCGACTCTTTGCGACCCCATGAATCGCAGCACGCCAGGCCTCCCTGTCCATCACCAACTCCCGGAGGTCACCCAGACTCACGTCCATCGAGTCAGTGATGCCATCCAGCCATCTCATCCTCTGTCGTCCCCTTCTCCTCCTGCCCCCAATCCCTCCCAGCATCAGAGTCTTTTCCAGAGTCAACTCTTAGCATGAGGTGGCCAAAGTACTGGAGTTTCAGCTTCAGCATCATGCCTTCCAAAGAAATCCCAGGGCTGATCTCCTTCAGAATGGACTGGTTGGATCTCCTTGCAGTCCAAGGGACTCTCAAGAGTCTTCTCCAACACCACAGTTCAAAAGCATCAATTCTTCAGCGCTCAGCCTTCTTCACTATCCAACTCTCACATCCATACATGAACACTGGAAAAACCATAGTCTTGACTAGACGGACCTTTGTTGCCAAAGTAATGTCTCTGCTTTTGAATATGCTATCTAGGTTGGTCATAACTTTCCTTCCAAGGAGTAAGCTTCTTTTAATTTCATGGCTGCAGTCACCATCTGCAGTGATTTTGGAGCCCCAAAAAATAAAGTCTGACACTGTTTCCACTGTTTCCCCATCTATTTCCCATGAAGTGATGGGACCAGATGCCATGAATCTTCGTTTTCTGAATGTTGAGCTTTAAGCCAACTTTTTCACTCTCCACTTTCACTTTCATCAAGAGGCTTTTTAGTTCCTCTTCACTGTCTGCCATAAGGGTGGTGTCATCTGCATATCTGAGGTTATTGATATTTGAGTTTTTATCAATATTTTATCAAAAATATTGATATTTCTCCCAGCAACCTTGATTCCAGCTTGTGTTTCTTCCAGTCCAGCGTTTCTCATGATGTGCTCTTCATATAAGTTAAATAAGCAGGGTGACAATATACAGCCTTGACGTACTCCTTTTCCTATTTGGAACCAGTCCGTTGTTCCATGTCCAGTTCTAACTGTTGCTTCCTGACCTGCATACAGATTTCTCAAGAGGCAGGTCAGGTGGTCTGGTATTCCCATCTCTTTCAGAATTTTCCAGAGTTTATTGTGATCCACACAGTCAAAGGCTTTACAAAACTGCCAAACTGTCTTTTAAAGTGGATGTATCATTTTGATTGGAGAAGGAAATGTCAACCCACTCCAGTATTCTTGCCTAGAGAATCCTGTGGACAGAGGAGCCTGGTGGGCTGCCATCTATGGGGTCACACAGAGTCAGATATGACTGAAGCGACTTAGCATGCATGCATGCATTGGAGAAGGAAATGGCAACCCACTCCAGTATTCTTGTCTGGAGAATCCCAGGGACAGAGGAGCCTGGTGGGCTGCCGTCTGTGGGGTCACACCAAATCGGACACCACTGAAGCGACTTAGCAGCAGCAGCAGCAGCATTATTTTGCATTCCCATCAGCAATGAATGAAGAGTTCCTGTTGCTCCATATCCTGCTAGAACTTAATGTTGTCAGTGTTTTGGACTTTTGTCACACTAATGGATGTGTAGTGATTATCTTGTTTTAATTTGCAAATGCCTAGTGACATGTGGTGTGGAGCATCTTTTCATATGCTTATTTTCCATCTGCATATCTTCTTTGGTGAGGTATCCTTCAGATCTTTTGCCAATTTTTAAGTCAGATTGTTCATTTTCTTATTGTTCAGTTTTAAGAATTCTTGGTGTAGTTGGATAACTGTTCTTCATCAGATGTTTTTGTAAATATTTTTCCCAGTCTATAACTTGTCTTCTCATTTCTTGACAGTGTCTTCTGCAGAGCAGAATTTTAAAATTTTTAATCAAGTTCACCTTATCGATTGTTTCTCTCATGGATCATGCCTTTGATGTTGTATCTAAAAGCCATCCCCATATCTAAGGTCAGCCAGATAGTCTATGTTATCTTCCAGGATTTTTATAGTTCTGTTTATATATTTAGTTTTACATTTAGGTCTGTGACTCATTTTGAGTTAATTTTTGTGAAGGATGTAAGGTCTAGATTTAGGTTTTTCTTTCTTCTTTTTTTTTAATATGTGTCTGTTCCAGCATCATTTGTTCAGGAGTCTCTTTTCTCTAATATATTGCCTTTGCTCTTTTGTCAAAGATGAGAGACTACATTTATATTTGTTCATTTCTGGGCTTTATTTTCTTGTAATCTGTGCTTATTCTTTCATTAATACCACACTTTCTTTATTCGGATGTAGCTTTATTGTAAGTCTTCAAGTCGGTGGTGTGAGTCCGTCATTGTTCTCTTTAAATATTACATTGATTATGCTTGGTCTTTTGGCTCTCCACATAAACTTTAAAATCAGGTTTTTGATACCACAAAAGGACTTGCTGGATTTTGATTGGGATTATGTTGATTAAGTTGGGAAAAACTGTCATCTTGACCTCCTACTCATCTACAAGGAATATCTCTTCATTTATTTAGTTATTTTTTTCTTTATCAGAGTTTTGTAGTTTCCTTATAAAAATCTTTTACATATTTTGTTAGACTTATACCTAAGTATTTCACTTTTAGGGAGTATAATATAAATGGTAAAGTGTTTTTAATATAAATTTCACTTGGTCATTTCTGGCCCATAGGAAAGCTATAGATTTTTGCATGTTAACCTTTTATCCTGCTTATATTAGTTCAGGAATTTTGTTGTCAATTCTTTAGGGTTTTTCTCCATAGACAATCATGTCTTCTATGAATAAAGACCATTTTATTTCTTCCTTCCCAGTTTGTATACCATTTGTTTCCTTTTCTTATCTGATTACATTAGCGAGGACTTCTACTCTGATGTCAGAAAGGGATGATGAAAGAGGACATCTTTGCCTTGTTCCTGATCTTAGTGGAAAAATTTCATGTTTCTCACGGTTAAATATGATGTTAGCTTGTGGAATGAGGTTTGTGACATTGTACAGGAGACAGGGATCAAGACCATTCCCATAGAAAAGAAATGCAAAAAAGCAAAATGGCTGTCTGGGGAGGCCTTACAAATAGCTGTGAAAAGAAGAGAAGCGAAAAGCAAAGGAGAAAAGGAAAGATATAAACATCTGAATGCAGAATCCAAAGAATAGCAAGAAGAGATAAAAAAGGCTTCTTCAGCGATCAATGCAAAGAAATAGAGGAAAACAACAGAATGGGAAAGACTAGGGATCTCTTCAAGAAAATCCGAGATATCAAAGGAACATGTCATGCAAAGATGAGCTCGATAAAGGACAGAAATGGTTTGGACCTAACAGAAGCAGAAGATATTAAGAAGAGGTGGCAAGAATACACAGAAGAACTGTACAAAAAAGATCTTCACGACCCAGATAATCACGATGGTGTGATCACTGACCTAGAGCCAGACATCCTGGAATGTGAAGTCAAGTGGGCCTTAGAAAGCATCACTACGAATAAAGCTAGTGGAGGTGATGGAATTCCAGTTGAGCTATTCCAAATCCTGAAAGATGATGCTGTGAAAGTGCTGCACTCAATATGCCAGCAAGTTTGGAAAACTCAGCAGTGGCCACAGAACTGGAAAAGGTCAGTTTTCATGCCAATCCCAAAGAAAGGCAATGCCAAAGAATGCTCAAACTACCACACAATGGCACTCATCTCACACGCTAGTAAAGTAATGCTCAAAATTCTCCAAGCCAGGCTTTAGCAATGTGTGAACCGTGAACTTCCAAATGTTCAAGCTGGTTTTAGAAAAGGCAGAGGAACCGGAGATCAAATTGCCAACATCCACTGGATCATAGAAAAAGCAAGAGAGTTCCAGAAAAACATCTATTTCTGCTTTATGACTATGCCAAAGCCTTTGACTGTGTGGATCACAATCAACTGTGGAAAATTCTGAAAGAGATGGGAATACCAGACCACCTGATCTGCCTCTTGTGAAATGTGTATGCAGATCAGGAAGCAACAGTTAGAACTGGACATGGAACAACAGACTGGTTCCAAATAGGAAAAGGAGTTCATCAAGGCTGTATATTGTCACCCTGTTTATTTAACTTATATGCAGAGTACATCATGAGAAACGCTGGACTGGAAGAAACACAAGCTGGAATCAAGATTGCCGGGAGAAATATCAATAACCTCAGATATGCAGATGACACCACCCTTATGGCAGAAAGTGAAGAGGAACTCAAAAGCCTCTTGATGAAAGTGAAAGTGGAGAGTGAAAAAGTTGGCTTAAAGCTCAACATTCAGAAAACAAAGATCATGGCATCTGGTCCCATCACTTCATGGGAAATAGATGGGGAAACAGTGGAAACAGTGTCAGACTTTATTTTTCTGGGCTCCAAAATCCCTGCAGATGGTGACTGCAGCCATGAAATTAAAAGACGCTTACTCCTTGGAAGGAAAGTTATGACCAACCTAGATAGCATATTCAAAAGCAGAGACATTACTTTGGCAACGAAGTTTCGTCTAGTCAAGGCTACGGTTTTTTCCTGTGGTCATGTATGGATGTGAGAGTTGGACTGTGAAGAAGGCTGAGCGCCGAAGAATTGATGCTTTTGAACTGTGGTGTTGGAGAAGACTCTTGAGAGTCCCTTGGACTGTAAGGAGATCCAACCAGTCCATTCTGAAGGAGATCAGCCCTGGGATTTCTTTGGAAGGAATGATGCTAAAGCTGAAACTCCAGTACTTTGGCCACCTCATGCTAAGAGTTGACTCATTGGAAAAGACTCTGATGCTGGGAGGGATTGGGGGCAGGAGGAGAAGGGGACGACAGAGGATGAGATGGCTGGATGGCATCACTGACTCGATGGACATGAGTCTGGGTGACCTCCGGGAGTTGGTGATGGACAGGGAGGCCTGGCGTGCTGCGATTCATGGGGTCGCATAGAGTCGGACATGACTGAGCGACTGATCTGATATGATCTGATCTGTGGTATTTTTAAAATGTTTTTTATGAAGTTGGGGAACTGTTGCTAGTTTACTAATAATTACTGTCATGAATGGATGCTGAATTTTGTTGGATGCTTTTTCTGTATCAACTGATATGATTATGTGATTTTGCTGTTCTTGCCTGTTGATGTGATTGATGGTTAACATTAATTTTTGAATGTTAAACCAGCCTTGCATATTTGAAATAAATTTCTTTTGCTTGTGGTGAATAATTCTTTTTATTCATTGTTGTATTCAGTTTGTTAATATTTTGTTGAGGATCTTTATATCTGTGTTCATGAGAGATATCGGTCTAAATTTTCCCTCCTTGTAGAAGTTTTATCTGATTTTGATATTTAAAGTAATGGTGGCCTAATAGAATGTGCTGCAATGTGTTCACTCTGCTTCTGTTTTCTGGAACAAATTGTAAAGAAGTGGTTTCATTTCTTCCTTTAAGTGTTTGGTACAACTTAGCAGTGAATCCATCTGCTTTCTGTTTTGGAAGGTTATTAATTATTAATTCAATTTCCTTATTAGATAGGACTATTCAGATTGTCTATTGTCTATTTCTTCTTGTGCACGTTTGGCTGATTGTGTCTTTCAAAGAATTGATCATTTCATCTGCGTTATTGAATATGTGGGCGTAGAGTTACTCATAATATTCCTTTATTATTCTTTTAATATCTGTGATATCTATAATAATGTCTGCTCCTTCATTTCTCATATTAATAATTTATGTCTTCTCTCTTTTTATCATAGTAAATTTATCTGTTGAATTGATCTTTTCAAAGAACTTTTTTGCTATTGTTGATTTCTTCTGTTGAATTCTTACTTTCAATTCTATTGATTTCTGCTCCAATTTTTATTATTACTTCATCTTACTTTGGATTTAATTTGCTCTTCTTTGTCTTATTTCCTAGTGGAAGCTTAGAGTATTAATTTTATGTCTTCCTTTCTAAAGTTGCATTCAGTGTTATAAATTTCCCTATATATAGTTAATCCCACAAATTTTGATAAGTTCTATATTTCATTTGCATTTAATTCAAAATATTTTAAATCCTGTCTTGTGATTTCTTCTTTAACTTAGGTGTTTTTTAATCTCCTAGTATTTGGATCTTTCAGTTTTCTTTCTGTTACTGTTTTCTAGTTTAATTCCCTGTACTCTGAGAACAGACCTTGTGTGATTACTAACCTTCTAAACTTGTTAAGGTGTGTTTTATGACCCAGGATGTCATCTGTCTTGGTGAATGTTCCATATGGGCTGGAAAAGAATGTGTATTATACTGTTGTTAGATGAAGTAGTCTATACATCTCAATTATATCCAGTTGATTTATGGTGCTCTTGAGTTCAGCTATGTTCTTAATGATTTTCTGTCTGCTGGGTCAGTCCATTTCTGATAGACGGGTGTTAAAATCTCCAACTGCAGTAGTGGATTCACCAGTTTTTTCTTACAGTTCTATCAGTGTTTGTCAAAAGCTAAGAGAATTCAGCACCACCAAACCAGCCTTACAACAAAAGCTAAAAGAACTTCTCTAGCAGGACAAAATAAGAGAAGAAAAGACCCGCAAAAACAAATCCTAAATGATTAAGAAAATGGCAGTAGAAACATATATGTCAATAACTACTTTAAATGTAAATGGATTAAAAGCCCCAACCAAAAGATGCAGATACAGAGACGAGACCTGTGTATATGCTGCCTACAGGTGACACACTTCAAACCTAAGGACACATACATGCTGAAGGTTCAGCTCAGTCAGTTCAGTCTCTCAGTCGTGTCCCACTCTTTGCTATCCCGTGAACTGCAGCACGCCAGGCCTCCCTGTCCATTGCCAACTCCCAGAGTCTACTCAAACTCATGTCCATTGAGTTGGTGATGCCATCCAACCATCTCATCCTCTGTTGTCCCCTTCTCCTCCTGCCCTCAATCTTTCCCAGCATCAGGGTCTTTTCAAATGAGTCAGCTCTTTGCATCAGGTGGCCAAAGTATTGGAGTTTCAGCTTCCACATCAGTCCTTCCAATGAATATTCAGGACTGATTTCCTTTAGGATTGACTGGTTGGATTGCCTTGCAAAGTTAAGGGATGGAAAAAGATATTCCATGCAAATGGAAAGCAAAAGAAAGCAGGAGTAGTAATACTCATGTAAGTGTTTGTCATATATTTTGGTGTTGTATTGTTAGGCATATGCACATTAAGAATTGTTACATATTCTTGGAATGTTGACCCCTTTGTCATTAAGTGATGCCCCTCTTTTTCTCTGATAATTTTTCTTGCCTGGAAGTCTACTCTAATATTGATATAAATATTCTCACTTTCTTTTGCGTAGTGTTAGTAGGACATATAATTCTCCATTGTTTTAGTCTTATTAATCTGTATGTGTCTTTATAATCATTGTGAATTGCTTACTGACTGTGGATATTTGTGCCTTTTTTTGATCCACTCTGACAGTCTCTTTTCATGTATTTGGAAAGTGATTATTGATATATTTGAATTAATATGTACCATATTGGTTACTGTTCCTTCCCATATTCTTACTGTTATCCTCCACATTTTTTTCTTCTTTTGGAAGTTTCTATTGTCATTTCCCCAAACAGAGATTCTATCCTCAACTGGGTCCAGTTTACTAATGAGTTCATCAGTAGTATTCTTCATTATTGTTACAATGTTTTCTTTTTTATCCTGGTGTTTCTTTTTTGTTCTCAGAATTTTCATCTCTCTGCTTACATTACCCATACATTCTTGCATGTTGTCTACTTTTTTCCATTAATGTCTTTAACCTATGAATCATAGTTTTTAAAATTTCTGGTTTTTTAATTCTAACATTCCTGCCACATCTGATTTTGGGTCTGATTCTTGTTAAGTTTCTTGCATGTGTGCATGTTTAGTTGCTCAGTCATGTCCAACTCTTAATTAGCAACCCATGGATTGTAGCCTACCAGTTTCCTCTGTCCATGGGATTCTCCAGGCAAGAATACTGGGGTGGGTAGCCATTCCCTCCTCCAGCAGATCTTCCTGACCCAGGGATTGCACCTGGGTCTCCTGCATTGCAAGCTGATTCTTTTTTTATTTAATTTTATTTTTTTTAATTGATTAATTTATTTATTTTACTTTACAATATTGTATTGGTTTTGCCATACATTGACATGAATCCGCCACGGGTTTATACGTGTTCCCCATCCTGAACCTGCTTCCCACCTCCCTCCCCATCCCATCCCTCTGGGTCATCCCAGTGCACGAGCCCTGAGCACCCTGTATCATGCATCAAACCTGGACTGGTGATTCGTTTCACATATGATATTTTACATGTTTCAGTGCCATTCTCCCATATCATCCCACCCTCGCCCTCTCCCAAAGAGTCCAAAAGACTGTTCAATACATCTGTGTCTCTTTTACTGTCTCGCATACAGGGTTATAGTTACCTTCTTTCTAAAGTCCATATATATGCGTTAGTATACTGTATTGGTGTTTTTCTTTCTGGCTTACTTCACTCTGTGTAATAGGCTCCAGTTTCATCCACCTCATTACAACTGATTCAAATGCATTCTTTTTAATGACTGAGTAATACTCCATTGTGTATATGTACCACAGCTTTCTTATCCATTCATCTGCTGATGGACATCTAGGTTGCTTCCATGTCCTGGCTATTATAAACAGTGCTGCAATGAACATTGGGGTACACGTGTCTGTTTCCCTTCTGGTTTCCTCAGTGTGTATGCCCAGCAGTGGGATTGCTGGGTCATAAGGCAGTTCTATTTCTAGTTTTTAAAGGAATCTCCACACTGTTCTCCATAGTGGTTGTACTAGTTTGCATTCCCACCAACAGTGTAAGAGGGTTCCATTTTCTCCACACCCTCTTCAACATTTATTGCTTGTAGACTTTTGGATAGCAGCCATTCTGACTGGCGTGAAATGGTACCTCATTGTGGTTTTGATTTGCATTTCTCTGATAATGAGTGATGTTGAGCATCTTTTCATGTGTTTGTTAGCCATCTGTATGTCTTCTTTGGAGAAATGCCTGTTTAGTTCTTTGGCCCACTTTTTGATTAGGTCTTTTATTTTTCTGTAATTGAGCTGCAGGAATTGCTGCAAGCTGATTCTTTACCATCTGAGCTACTGGGGAAGTTTCTTAAAGTGTGCTTTTTGCCTTTTGGTATGTCTTGTAATTTTTTGTTGGAAGATGGATGTGATGTACTAAGTAAAAGGAATTGTGGTTAGTGGACCTTTAGTAATGTATTGGTAAGGTGTTGGGGGAGGGGAAGCGTTCTATAGTCCTGTGATTAGGTCTTAGTCTTTGGTGAGCCTTATCTCTTAGACTGTTAATTTCACCAGTGCTTCTAGGTTTTATTTACTCCCCCCTACCCTTTCAGGTGAACAAAATGGCTAGAGAATGCTGGAGTTGAATGTTTGCCTTCTTCCATTTGCATTGCTCCCTGAGTCAGTCAGACTCTGGTAAGACTTCCTCATTCAGTTCAGTCAGTTCAGT
The DNA here is from genome assembly GCF_019923935.1 of Bubalus bubalis. Taxonomy (NCBI): domain Eukaryota; kingdom Metazoa; phylum Chordata; class Mammalia; order Artiodactyla; family Bovidae; genus Bubalus; species Bubalus bubalis. Next base: position 87,274,306 of record NC_059163.1, read on the forward strand.
GTTGCTCAGTCACATCCAACTCTTTGTGACCCCATGGACTGCAGCACACCAGGCTTCCCTCACCAACTCCATCACTAACTCCCAGAGCTTGCTCAGACTCACGTCCATCAAGTCGGTGATGCCATCCTATCTTCTCATCTTCTTGTCCCCTTCTCCTCTGGCCTTCGATCTTTCCCAGCATCAGGGTCTTTTCAAATGAGTCAGTTCTTCACATCAGGTGGCCAAAGTATTGAAGCTTCAACTTCAGCATCAGTCCTTCCAATGAGTATTAAGGACTGATTTCTTTTAGGATTAACTGGTTTGATCTCCTTGCAGTCCAAGGGATTCTTTTCCAACACCAGAGTTCAAAAGCATCAATTCTTTGGCACTCAGCCTTCATTAACAGTCCAACTCTCACATCCATACATGACTATTGGAAAAACAATAGCTTTGACTAGATGGATATTTGTCGGCAAAATAATGTCTCTGCTTTTTAATATGCTGTCTGAGTTCTCATAGCTTTTCTTCCAAGGGGCAAGCATCTTTTAATTTCATGGCTGCAGTCACCATCTGCAGTGATTTTGGAGTCCAAGAAAATTAAGGCAGCCCTTATTGAAAAGAACAGAATGCTCTGCCATATTTCAAAATGGCTCCTTTTTCCATCTCCCTGCTGGAAGCACAGGAAGATTTTTCCTCTAGTATTCACTGTGACGACCTGATAGAACTCCTGGAAGTCCGCCTTTCAATAACCGGGGGCCTCCCATGACCAGATGCCCCTGGGATTTTATCTTCCAGGCTCGTCCACCCTGAGCCATCAGCATTTTGTCGATAATAGTTCAGATTTTCCTACTCTGACACTGGTTCCTACAGAGGTTCCTGTTTCAGTAAGTTGTGATTTTCTGTATGTGCCTGTCAGTTTCTTCAGTTTTGGGGCTAGCAGTCTGCCTTGTGACCTTATTTGACAGGTCTATGAAGCATTGTTAATTTTTTTAGTTTTTGTAACTTTTTACTTGTTTTCAGAACAAAGTGACAACTTCTGAGTTCCTTACATGCCAGACCAGAAACCAGAAAACCCTACACTTTAAAAACAAAATCTTGAATATTATAAAATTAATTAAAAACTCCTAAATTGTTTGGAATTGAAATGACAAGCAAGGCATAGTCATTTATCAGCTGGAGGTCAGAAATCAAGGCTAGAAATTAAATTTTTTAGACGTGTTTTAAGATTTTTAGAGGTCTGAGCTATGTGTTTCTCATATGCTATAAGCCACCAAGATTTATTATTTATTGATAGAATAAACAGCTGAAAATTATTCTTAATCACACTTCATTGGAAATTGTTGCCAAAGTCATTAAAGAGATTTACTGCCTTTTTTTTCATCCAGATTTTGAAAGCACAGTTTTCTCAAAAAGTTTGTTAAACAAAAATCTTGGATGCTTATTAAAGTGTTGCCTTCTTAATAAATGCCCTTCAGCTCCTGAGTCAGATGCTTCTCCTTGAACAAAGCTGGAATTGCTATCTTGGGTATTAATTGTCATTTTAGAGACAGCATCTCTGGACTGTCGGTGACATTCTGCTACGTAAGAGAATCTGGAAAAGTTACAATTTAAAAGATGTTGGACTAAGTTTAGCAGTCAGCTTCTTCAGGATGTGATGATATTTTCTGCCATGCTCTCATCCATTCTGTATCCCAGCCTGGACTTTGTAGGCAGGAAGCCCAGGCCCCATTTGATCCCTGCTTGCTTTTCACTTCTTGAGACACCCAGGCATGGCAGGTGCTGCTGTTGGCTTGCTGTTAGTTTCCCCCCAAGCTTCAGCACATTACACATTTTCTGTAAATAGATTTGCTATTATCATACATTTGTCCAATGACTAGAATACTGATTGGGTGCTAATTATATGCCAAACACTTTGCTAAATACTAGAGTTAAAACCATGAATAAGACATAGTCCCTGCCCACTAGGAGCTTAGAGCCTAATGAGGAAGAGAGGCAGTAAACTACCATGAGCCCTGAGATGCAGTGAGCTCATAGGAAAGAGTGGTGCCTGATGATCGCAGGGATGAGGGGAGGTGACTGTGCTGAGACTTACAGGGTAAGGAGAATTTAGTCAGCCACAGCCTCTCTCTCCTTTCTGCAGTGTCAAGAGGAATGGCATGTGCAGTGCCCCAGAGGAAAGAGACTGTAGACAGTTGTAGACGTGTGCCTCAGGCTGGATGAGCCATTGATTTGAGGGGAGAAAGCACCATGAGGCTGTGAGACTCAAGAAACAGGCAGGGGCCAGTTCTCAAAGCCTGTTCCTCGTTTTCATTCCTTGAACTAAAACCTGATTTCTAGAAGGGAGAATGAAGGGGAATGATATAATGAGGTATTTTAGGAAAGTCATCCCAGATACAAGTAGGAAAACACTAACATCCTAACATGAGATACTAGTTTCTGGAGCTAAGCAGTGCAGTGGGAATGCAGAACGTGGATAGCTGCTTTGCGTGCAATTTAAGAGAGAGAAGTAATATATGGTGATTAATTGGACCTGAATCTCTTCTGTTGAAGCCTACTGTTGGTTTGAAAATTCCATTTCTAAAATAATTACAGTAATCTGATTAGAGAAAAGGATATTTTAATCTCTTTAATGCATTGACTGGCTAATTGATAGCTGTATAATTGAGAACAGTTAAAACAATGACCACCTGACCTGCCTCTTGAGAAACCTATAAGCAGATCAGGAAGCAACAGTTAGAACTGGACATGGAACAACAAACTGGTTCCAAATAGGAAGAGTAGTACGTCAAGGCTGTATATTGTCATCCTGCTTATTTAACTTATATGCAGAGCACATCATGAGAAATGCTGGGCTGGAAAAAGCACAAGCTGGAATCAAGATTGCTGGGAGAAATATCAATAACCTCAGATATGCAGATGACACCACCCTTATGGCAGAAAGTGAAGAGGAACTAAAAGCCTCTTGATGAAAGTGAAAGTGGAGAGTGAAAAAGTTGGCTTAAAGCTCAACATTCAGAAAACGAAGATCATGGCATCTGGTCCCATCACTTCGTGGGAAATAGATGGGGAAACAGTGGAAACACTGTCAGACTTTATTTTTTGGGGCTCCAAAAGCACTGCAGATGGTGACTGCAGCCATGAAATTAAAAGACGCTTACTCCTTGGAAGGAAAGTTATGACCAACCTAGACAGCATATTGAAAAGCAGAGACATTACTTTGCCAATAAAGGTCTGTCTAGTCAAGGCTGTGGTTTTTCCATTGGTGATGTATGAATGTGAGAGTTGGACTGTGAAGAAAGCTGAGCGCTGAAGAATTGATGCTTTTGAACTGTGGTGTTGGAGAAGACTCTTGAGAGTCCCTTGGACTGCAAGGAGATCCAACCAGTCCATTCTAAAGGAGATCAGCCCTGGCATTTCTTTGGAAGGAATGATGCTAAAGCTGAAACTCTAATACTTTGGCCATCTCATGTGAAGAGTTGACTCATTGGAAAAAACTCTGATGCTGGGAGGGATTGGGGGCAGGAGGAGAAGGGGACGACAGAGGATGAGATGGCTGGATGGAATCACCGACTTGATGGACATGAGTTTGGGTGAACTCCGGGAGTTGGTGAAGACAGGGAGGCCTGGCAAGCTGCAGTTCATGGGGTCGCAAAGAGCTGGACACGACTGAGTGACTGAACTGAAAACAATGACGTTCTGTTAAAAGACACTTAGCAGACTCAGAAATAATTACCAGATCAGTGTTTTGGAATTTTGACTATGTGAATAAAATAAGTAAAACATCTAAAAGTATGTAACTTTTGACAAACAAGCACATTTTGAAGGAAAAAAATCCTGTCTTTACCAACCAAAGCAAGGATATAGACAGTACTGAAACATAGTAGGGACTCAGTAAATATTTATTGGATAAATGACTTGAATATTTGACATTTTAAGTAAGTAAAAAATATAGAAGCAATTATCAAATATGTCAGTTTCAGTTGCATATATTCATTCTTGATGTATACGTATATACTGGGTTGTACCAGTTCTGTGAGGGGATCAGGGCAGGTATCTACTTGAACAGAGTTACTCTTTCTCAGTAGTCTGGATAAAACTTACATAAATTATCAGTTTGCTAATTGATTTAATTTAGAAAAGTAGAACTGCAATATTTTAAATGGCCACTCATGATTTAGTAATAATTCTGTGGATAACATGTGACTAATAATATAATTTCAGTATGAGTATTTAAACATTTATTATGTCTGTGTATCTGTCTGTCTGTCTTTCAGCCGACCGTTCTTCCTGTTTCACCACCAAACTCTAGCCATCCAGCAAGCCATTTTTTTGTGTGCGTCTGTTATGTACAGTATGTGTTTCGTATGTGTTGGTGTGGCTCTCAATTTAAGATGTTGGCAGACAAGAATAATCGTTTCAAGGAAGATGTCTCTTTTGTTTAAAAAAAAAAAATTTGAGTGAGAAATAGGAGTCTGATTTTTCACAAATGCTTTTGAATTTTTTGAATTCCAAATCAGTAACCTGACAATTAGGGCCATTATTGAACCCTCAAAAAAAAAAAAAAACCTTCTTCAACATAAATTTTGATGAAAATTATAATAATTCATGATCTTGTTCATTTTTCTTCTTTGCTCTTTTAGTGTAGTGATAGAAGGGTTTTTGAAAAGTTTTATATATGGATTTAATATCTTGAATTACGATTTTTTATCCATTGACTTTCACTGTAATTTCTCAAGTGACTTACTAAAAAGGAAAGTATGGAATCAGATCTTAACTGATTTATTAAATATTAAAAATATACTATTTTTAACCATATCTGATATGTTTATGTTTATTAGCTTGATGCTGCCCAGGGCAAGAAATTAAACCAGTTTGCTACCAACTTAACTCATCTGTCTTCTCTGTCAGACAGGTATCTATTTATGTATCTTTCTTTCTCAGTGTCTTGCTCAATTTCTGAAACTAGAAAGTGTTCAGGAAATATTTTTTGAGTTCAACTGAACCTATCAAAATCCTGAATTTACTTATTCATTCACTTATTCATTCAACAAATATGTTTGGTGTTTGATAGTTGATACTGTACTGATCCTTATGGCCCACAATGGGTTAGATTTTGTCCCTCTCCTGAAGGCATTTGAAGCTTTTTTTAGATATTCTTAAAGCAACACGCATATATTCATAACACCATAGAGGTAATTCAGATGTATCGTATGGGAAATTTTGTTCTGTCCTTCTGTGTCTTCTTTGCTGGTTCTTCCTCATCTCCTTGATAAGTGATCCAAGAACATATTCCTTAGGCATCTTACATTTTCTGTTTGTACTCTCATTCAGTTTCATCTGTAAACTAAGCAGCTTAGTCTCAACCTGAATTCCAGACATGTGCTGTTACCTAATCATCATCTCCATCTGGATATCTAACTATCATTTCCAATTTAAAACCTCTCACACTGACCTCCTCACCTCCCTGCTGCCCAACTCACTCCTACCAGTTAGTGGCAGCTCCATCTTTGCAGTTGCTTAGGCCAAAAGCATTGCAGTAATTATTGACTCATTTCTTTTTCTTAAATACTGTATCTGATTCATCGGTAACTCCTGTTGGTTTTAAAATACATTCAGAATTTGGTAACTCATCGCCATGTCAGCGGGCCTCACCATGGCTCTGGTACCACCTTGGCCCAAACCACTGTCATCTCTTGCCTGGATCACTGTAAAAGCATCCTGACTAGTCTCCCCGTTTCTGCATCTCCACTCAACACAACTTAGAGCATTCCATTGTCCCATGGATTACCCCTCTCCTCCTGCCTTCTCAGCTCCAGCCACACTGCCTTCATCATAGCCTAGGACAAACTAGACATTTATTCTTCCTGTTTCCTTGGCCCCCAGTGTTCTTCTTCTAGCATAGCCTACCTGTCCCTCCCTTCAGGGCTCTGCTTATAGGTCTCTTTCTCAAGGAGACCTTCCTTGTGTCCCTAAATGTCACCCTTCTTTCTTTACCAACTCTTCCCAACTCCTTCTTGGCTCCCCACCCGCCTTCCTTAACACTCATCACTGTCTAACCTGTCAGAAACTAACCTTAATATATCTAGTCAGATTTTCTGCATTGCCCACAAGAGTGCACCATGAATACAGGGACTTTTTCTCTTTTTTATTTTACCCCCAATGCTGAGAATAGTTCTTGTACACAGTAGGTATTCAATAATTATCTTTGCATGAGAGCATATAAGGAAGCTTCTGGAAAGAATACCAAATTATTTTGTAAAGAGTTTAAAGTGAATATTTTAGGTTTCCCTTCATTTACTTTGCTACTTTGGGTATTTATGGTGCCACAGTGCTAGTTATTTGAAGATCTTCTTGCCTTAATAAGGGCTTCTGTGGTGCCTCAGTGGTAAAGAATCTGCCTGCAATGCAGGAGTTGTGGGTTTGATCCATAGGTAGGAAGATGCCCCGGAGGAGGAAATAACAACCCACTCCAGTATTCTTGCCTGGGAAGGCCCATGGCAGAGGAGCCTGGTGGGCTACAGTCCAGGGGGTTACAAAAAGTTGGACACAACTGAGCATGCGTGTTCTTGCCTAAATATAGTTGGCAAACTCAGAATCATAGAGATGGATTTTTAACTAAAACTAAAATTGGAGATTTTGTTTAGCTGAGTATCTACTTTGGAGCAAATGTGACATCACGGACACACGTTTTAAGAAGTGTGTAGTAGTTAAGGCTCTGTGATCAAAGCGGATGTAATGTTCTCAGCATGATGATTAGGATGTACTTAAATTCAAATACTAATTTTTCTTGATTATTATGATGCTTAATCTATTGATATTTACCATCTACCTTGACTTTTTCTTGGGAACATTTTGGTTACTTATTTTTAGCCAGCAAGCAAAGTAAGATATTCAGTTACCCTGGGAGCCTAATGTTAATGGTTATAATTATTTAGACAGTTGAAGTCACTGTCATTCTCTTTCTCAGACCTGCAAAGTGCCGAGAATGAAACATGCAGTGTGTTCATGGCCTAACATATTTCTTTAGTGGTCACGTTCTTCATTGGACTCTGAGGAAAGAAAGCCTCTTTTGTTTGCTTTTTTAATCTCTTATTTTGGAATTTGAAAACTATTTAGTCCTTTCCAGAAACGTTGACCCAACTGGGGCATTTACATGGGCCGTAAGAAATCCTTTTTTCCTTCTCTTACTTGAACAAAGAGGCTACTGATCTGGATGATCGACATCATCAGCATTTGGTTTCTGGTCCTAGAATGAGTGATGATATGGACTTTTACTAAGGGCATGCCTGGCTGACAGTCATAAAACCTGAAACACTTGGGGATTATGAATAGAGTGAAATGATAAATAGATAAGGCATAGTGCCTTAGGACTTGCAATATTTAGACTCTTGAAATTTATCCCTGGAGTTTGGAAAAACTTGTAAGTGATAGTTGCTGATAGGCTAGAGGAGGAAAAACACATTTCTTATGTGCTCAGACTTAAAGCTTTGCCTCTCTAACTCCGTGCTTCATCATTAACTTTCTCTTATTGGCCACGTCATTGTGGAGATTCTCTTTGGTTGTTCATATAATCTCTTTACCTAAAGAAGCAAAAAGGGATTAAAAACAAAAGGCACACTTTTCAGTGTTGCAGTGTAAAGAGAGTTTTAGGGACAACTATGGTGTTGACTTGGTCTCTGCTGATTTGAAGCACTCATTGTTTATATGAAACAAAGTTACAGAGTATGTGGCTGCTGCTGCTGCTGCTGCTAAGTCACTTCAGTCGTGTCCGACTCTGTGCGACCCTATAGACGGCAGCCCACCAGGCTCCCCCGTCCCTGGGATTCCCCAGGCAGGAACACTGGAGTGGGTTGCCATTTCCTTCTCCGAGTATGTGACTAAAACTGAATAAATGGTATATATGCAAGTAAAATTTGCTTAAATGAGTATTGTTGAACTGCCCTTATCAATGCATCCTATTACTGGAAAATCATTTGGGTTTTGAAAATGAATGCCTGACTTAATCAGAACTAACATGTGTTAAGCAATATGAACCCCCTTTCCCAAAACGTATTGTTACATGTTGTCTCCTTTATTCTGCACAGTAACTCTATGAGGTATATAGTATTATTTACTTCTTTACAGGGAAGGAAATTGGAACATTTACTTCTTTACAGGGAAAGAAATTGGGACACTAAAGATTAATTGCTTTGTCCAAGGTTACAGAGTAAGTGGCTATACTATGACTTAAACTCGGATTTTTTGACACTGAAGACAGTGTTATGAGCCACTGTGAAATATTGCTCTGTACTTAACAAAGCTTAAATGTTGTAGTATCATATATTTGCACCTGTTTTGGATGATTTGTTCTTATCTTCTCCCCCTTTAGTCCAAATATTAATGTGGGACCTTCTGAAGTCTGATATTTTTCACTCAAACTCTACTTGTACACTCCTCTTACACTCCATAGACTTGTGCTTTTAACTGCATGCCCTGAACACGGAGCTAATAGAATATTTTTCATCCTCACCCCAACCCATGCTTTTTTTTTTTTTTAATATAACTAGAAAGTGTTCATAGAAAAGTAGATTTTCTGTAAGCCTCTGAATGTTATAACCCTCAATCAATAGTATTAGAGATATTTCATTCATGGAATACAGAGGTAAACCCTAAGTTTATGACAGTTGGACCTATCTGAACTAAATCCAAATGCACATAACTAGAAGATGCCTGAGTAAAGAGGAATTGAGCTGATCCTCTCATCCTAAGGCTGTTTTCAGTTGAGAGAAGTGGGAACAAAGCCATGAGAGCTAGAATCACCTGGTAGATAACATCTGGGAGAGTTTCGCCAAAAAGTAATGACAGTAAGTTGTGAAAGTAAATCTGGTTTCAAATGTGGCTCAAAAGTAACCCAAGTTCAGCTAGTCCCAGTTTTTTCTGGTTCATTGTTCAGGCACATTCTCCCAATATGGTGGCCCTCAGAATTCCAGGCTTAGATTTTTCTTATAGTATTAAGTCTCAGTGCAAATAAAGCCTCTTTTTCCATTTAATTCCAACAGTTGTACCAAAATTGAGTTATGTTGTACATCCCTGAACCAATTATTCTGACTAAGGGAATGACACAGTAGCCTTTGGAACTGAAAAGGGAGGGTGGTCAAGCCAGATTACTGAAAGGGAAAAGGGGTACAGTTAACAGAGAAGAAATAATTGCAGGTAGGCAAAAAACAAGAGATCCACAGCAGGCAAATAAAGAGAAGAGGTGGACAGGAACCAAACCAAAGAGGGAAATACATTTGAAGAAGACGGTCTGGGAGATGAGAGCAAGGCTTGCTCCGTGCCAGTTGACATCCTCTTAAACACAGTGGCTTCCAGTTTAATACTGGAGGCAATATTTAAAAGTTCTCTTTGCAGAACAGGAAATGAATATTTTTAAATTGCTTTTATGTTTTTAAGCATAAAGGTCTGTATGCTAAATCATACTGGGAATTTTAAATCTTAGTTTGAAAGTGAAAGTCACTCAATCCTTTTCGACTCTTTGTGACCCCATGGACTATACAGTCCATGGAATTCTCCAGGCCAGAATACTGGAGTGGGTAGCCTTTCCCTTCTCCAGGGGATCTTCCCAACCCAGGGATTGAGTCCAGGTTTCCGATATTGCAGGGAGATTCATTACCAGCTGAGCCATAAGGGAAGCCCAAGAATACTGGAGTGGGTAGGCTATCCCATCTCCAGCAGATCTTCCTGACCCAGGAATCAAACTGGGGTCTTCTGCATTGCAGGCAGATACTTTGCCAACTAAGCTATCCGGGAAGCCCCCATATTTAGTTTACACAGTGTTAGATAAATTCAGATGACTTTATGGATTTCTGCTTAATGCATTTTCCTCTCATCATATGACTTTCTAATTCAAAATGTCAAAGAATGAAAATGTATAAAGTAACATAAAAATTTATGAAATCAGAGAAAACCTGTGAATTATCTTGGGTCTGTTGTATACTTTTTATTGTACAGTGTATCTGTATACATATATATATACACATATATGTGCATCTGTATGGGTTCCCCAAGTGGGTCAGTGGTAAAGAGTCTGCCTGCCAGTGCAGGAGACATGGGTTCGATCCCTACATCGGAAGATCCCATAGAGTAGGAAGTGGCAACCCACTCCAGTATTCTTACTGGAATAATCCTACGAACAGAGGAGCCTCACAAAGAGACAGACCACTGAGTGACTGAGCACACGTGTGCATCTACATATATACATGTATATAGGTGTATGCATGTATGTTTGTATGTGCCATGTATGCACAAAAGGGTTGGGGAGAGAGATTCAGTGAGACATAGGGGAAAAAAAAAATCACTTTAGAGGTTCATCTTTAAGCCTGAAATTTCATACTGATTATACCAAAATATAGTATTTTTTGTTAATTTTAAAATGTATTCCTCAGTTTGAGTTTGAAATCCAAGCATTTCTTGGTCTTATTTTAATCTCTAGATAATTCAGTCAACAAATAGGTCAGATTTCTAGCCTGCTTTGTTTCCTCTCCTTGAGTGAAAAAGTTGTGGAGACTCTTAAGAAGTTGAAAACATCATGTTTAACTAACATGATGCCACTATAATAAGCTAGGAAGTCCCTAGTTATGTTTGATCTACAGTGATGTTGATGAGAAAGGCCTGCAGGCCAGGATGGGACCCAGAAAACCAGCAGCAGGCAGTGACTCAGCCCATGGCTCCATCTTCCATAGGGACCTGTGAGTAGTGAAAAGGCCGTCACTGGTTTCAGTGGCTCATTATGCAAAAATGGATAAAGACCTAAACAACATTTTTTTTTTAAGATAAAAGATGGGCATTGTGAATATCTTTTGCTTCTGCCTTTTTTTTTTGTAGTAAATGTCACAATTTAACTGTGCGACCAACCCTTCTGCATTATATCGTTGTCTCTCAGTATCTATAGGGGATTGGTTCCAGAATTCTCTTTGAATACCAAAATCCACAGATAGATACTCAAGTCCCTTATATAAGATGGTGTAGTTTGCACATGTAACCTACACATATTCTCCTGTACACTGTAAATCACCTCTAGATTACTTATAGTGCATAATACAAAGTAAATACTGTGTAAATGGTTGTAAATACAGTGTAAACGCTAGGTAAATAGTTGCCAGGGCACAGCAAATTCAAGGTTTCTTTATGGAACTTTCTGGAATTTTTCTTTTTTCCTGAATATTTTTGAGCCTCCATTGGTTTGAATTTGCAGATGTGGAATCTGTGAGTATAGAGGGCCAACTGTTTCTAGCCTCATGGTTCTGTTCTAGAAGGTGTCTTGCTCTCCTTTAGCTGAGGGGTGGGTACATGACCTGAGTTAGAACTGTCAGGCTTCCCCTTCTCTCTGCAGTCTGAAACCTGGGCCAAGTAACTAAAAGACTAAATATGGTTTAAGAGTGGACTTGTGATGGTTTAGGAGTGCAGCCTAGGAGAGAAGCTGCAGTTCCGGTGGCCTGGGAAGGGGAAGGTGGCCAGGTTCTTGACTCCTGACCCTGCTTCTTCAGGCCTCCCTTTGATTCTTTGAGCTGCTCCATATCCTGCCAGTGGACCCCTTTCCTTCCTACAGAAGCCAGTTGGTTTCTGTGGCCTTCAACCAGAAGAGCCTAGTTGAAACAGAAGGAAATGCAAAGGGAATAAGATAGAATAGAAAGGAAAAGCAAAGAAGAGAATAAGCAAATTGAGAAAAATGAAGAAAAATGATCCCTCAGCCTGTCTAGTCTTAAGGAGCTATCTTTCATCTTTTTTTCTGAAATAACTGTTTTGCCTCCAGCTTTGTCCTTAGTCCACCAAGCAGACTGTGAATTAAGTACAGGTTAGGTACAGACCTCCAGACTCTTGACACCAACTTGACCAGACCCCTCCCTGGCTCTGCCGGTTACTTCCTGTCTGACTTTGAACAATTTGCTTAACCTCTCAGAGCCTCAGTTTCCTTGGTTGTTACACACAAATAGCAATACCGCGTGACTTCTGAGACTTCTGTGAGAATCAAATGATTTGATTGATACAAAACTTCCAGAACAAAACTTGACAGGGTCTGCACTTAATAGGTATTACCTGTGACTGTCAGTCTGAGCTCTGTGTAGGGAAGAAGAGTTTCTATTGCATCTACCTCACTGTGTCAGTAAATGTTTATTGATCACCTAATGCATGATGTTACTGTGCTCAGTGGTGTAGGGAATACAAAATGATAGCACTGTTTCTGCCATCAAATTGCACAGAATATGATGTTGGTAGTTGATGTAGTAATATATAACAATGATAGAAAGATTCCATAAGAAATGTATAAAAGGTGACCATGAAGTTTGGAGAAAACCTATTTTTAAAACTAGAGGATTAAAAAGCATTACCTATATGTGATCTTGAATTCTAGTCAGAGATCAGTTTGAGCCAGAGTGAGAATTGATGTGTATTTTATTTGGGTGGCAATAAATAGATTTGTCCAAAGAGGCCTTTTACCCCATTCATCTGGGGTCAGGAGGAGGCCTGCCAGCAGGACCCCATCATCATCAGGGGTATAGGGGAGGCCCAGGAACCTCCCCTGGCCATATCCTACAATCCACACAACCCTGGTGCTTTGGATCCACTTGAACTCACTTTATTGTGCCCTTCTTTAGCCCTGCTTTTGGCAACCACTGGACTCCCAGGTTCCTCCTCATCTTCCACACTTTATTCCCCCTGAGGTTTTACACAGCCTTACCAAACTGTGATGCTGAGAGCTTGAAATTCTAGAGGATGCATTCCCCTGAGCTACGAAAGATTGTGGCAACTCTTGACCCACTATAGATAAGAAACTCCTTTCTACTGACAGTGGAGAGAGATTGCTGGAAATACCGGAAATACTCAAGTATACTGCATTCCACTGGACCTTATAATGCAGATACAAGAATCAGATTTCTCCACGGCCCAACTTAATGATTAAATTTCACTGACGAGTACCTTAGGTTTTTCAGGTCTGTAAAGGCATGTGTTCAGTTCAGTTCAGTCGCTCAGTTATTTCAGACTCTCTGCGACCAAATGGACTGCATCACGCCAGGCTTCCCTGTCTTTCACCAAATCTCGGAGCTTGTTCAAACTCATGGTCCATTGCTTCGGTGATGCCATCCAACCACCTCATCCTCTGTCATCCCCTTCTCCTGCCTTCAGTCTTTTCCAGCATCAGGGTCTTTTCCAGTGAGTCAGTTCTTCGCATCAGGTTGCCAAAGTATTGGAGTTTCAGCTTAAGCATCAGTCGTTCCAATGAATATTCAGGACTGATTTCCTTTAGGATGGACTGGTTGAATCTCCCTGCAGTCCAAGGACTTCCAAGAGTCTTCTCCAACACCACAGTTCAAAAGCATCAATTCTTTGGCACTCAGCCTTCATTAATGGTCCAACTCTCACATCCATTCATGACTGCTGGAAAAACCATAGCTTTGATTAGACAGACCTTTGTTGGGAAAGTAATGTCTCTGGTTTTTAATATACTGTCTAAGTTGTCCATAGCTTTTCTTCCAAGGAGTGAGTGTCTTTTAATTTCATGGCTGCAGTCACCATCTTCAGTGATTTTGGAGCCCCAAAAATAAAGTCTGTCACTGTTTCCACTGTTTCCCATCTATTTGCCACGAATTGATGGGACCCGATGCCATGATCTTCGTTTTCTGAATGTTGAGTTTTAAGCCAACTTTTTCGCTCTCCTCTTTCACTTTCATCAAGAAGCTCTTTAGTTCTTCACTTTCTGCCATAAGGGTGGTGTTATCTGCATATCTGAAGTTATTGATATTTCTCCCGGCAACTTTGATTCCAGCTTGTGCTTCACCCACCCCGGCATTTTGCATGATGTACTCTGCATATAAGTTGTATAAGCAGGGTGACAATATACAGCCTTGACATACTCCTTTCCTGATTTGAAACCAGTCTGTTGTTCAATGACTAGTTCTAACTATTGCTTCCTGACCTGCATCCACATTTCTCAGGAAACAGGTAAGGTGGTCTGGTATTCCCATCTCTTTCAGAATTTTCTACAGTTTATTGTGATCCACACAGTTAAAGCCTTTGGCATAGTCAAGAAAGCAGAAATAGATGTTTTTCTGGAATTCTCTTGCTTTTTCGATGATCCAGTGGATGTTGGCAATTTGATTTCTGGTTCCTCTGCCTTTTCTAAAACCAGCTTGAACATCTGGAAATTCATGGTTCATGTATTAATGAAGCCTGGCTTGGAGAATTTTGAGCATTACTTTACTAGCGTGTGAGATGAGTGCAATTGTGTGGTAGTTTGAGTATTCTTTGGCATTGCCTTTCTTTGGGATTGGAATGAAAACTGACCTTTTCCAGTCCTGTGGCCACAGCTGAGTTTTCCCAATTTGCTGGCATATTGAGTGCAGCACTTTCACAGCATCATCTTTCAGGATTTGAAATAGCTCAACTAGAATTCCATCACCTTCACTAGCTTTGTTTGTAGTGGTGCTTCCTACGGCCCACCTGACTTCACATTCCAGGATACCTGGCTCTAGGTGAGGAATCACATCATCATGCTTATTCTGGGTCATGAAGATCTTTTTTATATATTTCTTCTGTGTATTCTTGCCACCTCGTCTTAATATCTCCCGCTTCTGTTAGGTCCATACCAGGCATGTGTAGCATGCCACCTCAGAGTGATTTTGGCCCTGATTCAGGCATTTTAGTCTGTCTACACTGTACACTGAGCCATGGAGGTTTGTCCACAAATGGAATAAAATGCATGCTCAGGTGAGGTAAATCTGTGTGCTGGACTCTGAATTCTGTAACACGTGAAAAAAAATTGAATGGGTAGCTGATTGTACGAACTATGTCTCTTGGACTATATTTTGATTGTACTGTTGTCTTTAGTAAGTTTAACTGTAGCAAATAAAACTGGAAATTTCATTTTCTCTTAAATGATTCCATTTCAGGTCATAAATACTTTAATGGTAAGTATCAACTGAATTTTCCCACTGGCACTAGTACTGGAGACATGTTAGTTCTGAGCAAAGTTATCCTGAGGAATTTTGCAGCCTTGCCTTTTAGAGGGGTTGAGTTTCCTATCATGTGATATTATTCATTTTTACCAATTGAGTCCAAGTAGCAACCCATAACACTGCTGCAGTGCACGTCTAAACAGCATTTAAATAGGACCTCTAATTTGAGCCCTAGGAAACAGTGGTATTTGTTGTGAATTTCTTCCTAGCGGATTCTGTTATCACAGTGATAGCAGCAGAGGTGAGAATTTTTGTAAGTTAACTTATGTATACTAATGATATATATTCAAGATGGGCATATAAGGCTTTCATTCAAATTCTTAATCATCTTGTATTGCTTTGTATCCCATGCAGGCTGTGCATTAAACAATAAAGACTGAAATCCACAGTCCTGGGAAATTCTTGTCTAAAACCAGTGTTTGATCTGAACAAACTGGGTGGAGACTCAGAGAGATATTCAAGATGAAATTTAGCGTGGCAGCAATTTAAAATTAGAAGCCCTTGGTGAAAGATGAGACTTGTTTTAGGTCACTTGGTGAGCCCCACCTTTTAAAGGCAGGATTTGACTCTGCTCAAGGGCTGAGCAGTCACTGGAGGACACCTTGTCTCTGTCCCAATAGGGAATGCTTGTCTTCCTGTTTGGTGTGTGATGATGTTAAATAAAGCTATGACCTTTGATTATCTCCCAAGCTTTTCTACCTCTCCACTGGCAGAGTGCCATGGGATAGTGTATATTTGTCAGCAAGCTGTAGTCTAAATT
The DNA here is from genome assembly GCF_019923935.1 of Bubalus bubalis. Lineage (NCBI taxonomy): Eukaryota > Metazoa > Chordata > Mammalia > Artiodactyla > Bovidae > Bubalus > Bubalus bubalis. The sequence continues at coordinate 87,290,038 of NC_059163.1, forward strand.
CAGACATTGTCTAAACTTATAACAATAAGTACTATGTATACCACAGAGAAACTTTACCTGAGAGGCAAGTCAGTCAATCCCTAGAGAGTGGGACCTCCTACACATTTTGTTTCATGAAGCCTTAAGGTAGTTTCTTCAGTGTTTATGTAAATAACAACCTGAAGTAGGCTATGAGTAGAAATAGTCTTTGTTTTGTTTTACTTATGATCCCATCACTTGAGTCCCAGTATCAATATATACAATTTTTATGTCATTCCTTAAAGACTAAATTGTTTGGATGAAAGCCCTAAGTAATAGCTGTTTATTGGCTTGTTTCTTAAAGGGAAGAAAGATTCTTTATTTTGAGAATTTTTAGATAAAAGTGAATGATGGAAACTTTCTCTGTCCAAATCACATGGAATGGTTACAGAACTGTATGCGTTTATCAAAAATTATAAAACTATACACTAAAAAGGATGAATTTTGCCATATGCAAATTATAACTAGATAAATGCAGGTCAAAGAGATAGCTGTACTAAATGGAAGTATGTGTCCTAGATTTAAATGCCTTATGTGTTTATATGGTTTATATACAAATTTCCTTCCTTCTCTCATCCTATTCTTGGAGAACAAATCCTCCCAATACCTCAGCATGAGCCCCTATGCATGCTACATGTTTCTGTCCTTCTGAACAGTTTACTGGGTTAGGTGTGGGCACCTAACTGGAGCTAGGTCAACCTGAATTTGGAGCCAAGACAGACCAGAGTCTGAAAACTGTCAGTTCTTATAGATTTGGGGCCAGAGTCAGTATTTGTGCTTTAAAATCACTGGACAAGTGAGTGTGCCTAAGAGCGAGGGTCACTTCTGGTTTTTATATAGTGAAGTAAAGTAAGAGTGTTGGTCGCTTAGTCATGTCTGAGTCTCTGTGACCCCATGGCCTGTAGCACACCAGGCTCCTCTGTCCATGGAGAAGGCCTGTAGCACACCAGGCTCCTCTGTCCATGGAGTTCTCCAGGCAAGAATACTGGAGTGAGTAGCTATTCCCTTCTCCAAGGGATCATCCCAACCCCTGGGATCGAACCCAGATCTAATGCATTGCAGGCAGATTCTTTATAGTCTGAGCCAACAGGGAAGTTCCAAGGTTTTTATATAACGAACAGGAAAATTACCCAATTACATATGATATTCTCCATCTAAAAGTATAGACAAGCACCAGTTTTTGATAAAATACCGCTTGTAGTTCTGAAATAAATGTCTCTGGTAGTAGGAAAGAAGAATTTTGCAGAAGCCTGCGCTGTTTCTGTCAGCTCAATTTTCATTTGGAAATTTCAGACTTTTTTTTAAGTCAAGTATCTTTTCTTCTTTTCTGGAAAGTTATTTAGATACAAAAATGTAAAAGAGAGTCACAGTGATTGATTTTAGCCTTTTTTAATAAAATTCTCTTCGTGAGAAAACCATTTTACCTCTACTTTCACACAGGGTTTTTGCTGACTGATATATTTTTTGAAAACAAAACAAGATTTAAAAAAAAAAAAAAAACTTTTCTCTAAAGATTGGAGTGTAGCTTTAAGAGTTAATTATAACCAACTTGAGTTAAGTGCCTAATATGTGCTAGCCACTCCGCTCAGTGCCTTGAATACATATTGCATTTCATTCTCCTAACAGTTTGATGAAGCGGTTGCTGTTACCATTATTTTACAGATAATGAGCCTTAGTGAAGTTAAGTAAGTTACTTATAGCTTTACAGTAGTAAGTTTTAACACCTGAATTTTAGCCCAAACAGATCTTCTTCTGACCTCTTAACCACAACAAAAAGTATGTTAGTGTATTAGAGATAAGGAAGAAATTATCAGGTCATTTTAAAATTTTAATTATTTTATTCTGAATAAATAAAATATTCTGAATCTCTTGTTTAACTAGAGAGAAGGTTATATCCATGTTTAACAAGATGTATTGTAGTCAGTCTCACAACTAGTGATTATTATAAAACCAGTGCTAAATTTATTATTTTATCTTTTATGGTATGCTGGTATGTTACAGAAATTAATGAACATGCCCTGAAAGACCATTTCTATATATGTTCAACTGTGTGTATAAATTATATCTTTAGATAATATTTATCAACTGTGACATTATAGAACATCCCAAATGTTAAAGAAGCAAAAAAAAGAGCATTAGATTATCATTAGGGCATCAAAGATGTCATCCTCTACTGCTTTTTAAATTGGCTAAGTGTGTCAAATTTGAATGCAAAAAAGTTTAGTAAAGGGTCATGGTATTTGGCCTTGAAATAAAACAAAATGATCAGGAGATTACTCCCTTGTTTTGGAAAATAAAATAGTGTCTTTCATTGTGGATCCTGGGACCTAGGGGAGGAGGAAACCCAACAGTTATTGAAGCAGCTCCATTATCAAGTATGGCCTTAAATGTGTGTGAGGATAAGAAACTTGGATGAAAAAAAGCTCTTCTGTGCTGTCAGCTGAGAGTCTTGGGAAGAGGAACCTAGAGTTGGGGAAGTTGACTTTTTAAAATATTTTAATGAAATATTTCATTAAATAAATATTTTTCAGTAAATATTTTAATGAAAAATTTTGTTTTTTTAAATTTCCGTTTGAAAATGTCAGACTGCTTCCAAAATGGTGACTTGATACAGGCGAAGTAAATGGGAGAGCTTGATGTTGCTTTGAAAATGGGTGTGCTGACAGAGAAAAGGGCCCCCCAAACTGGAAACGACGCAGCAGTTCAGGGCCCATTGTGTACCGCTGTGTAGATGTTCCCGTCCACAGAGAAGATTGTCTTCAGCACGCCTATCTCTAGAAACATTCAATAGAATAATATATTTTTGAACTGACCTATATAAGCAGTTGGCACACAAAACTCAGGCCTCTGTTCTAATTTACAGTGTGCTTTTTGTCCTTTGCTTTCGTAGTTAAACCTAAGGGGAGCTCCCTACTTATGAGACAATGGGAGGTTTGTTTTTGTTTTAATTTTTTTGTTTATTTGATGGCTCCAGGGCTTAGTTGCAACGTGCAGGATCTTCCATCTTCATTGTGGCGGGTGGGCTCTTTAGCTGTGGCCGATGGGATCTAGTTCCCTGATCAGGAATAGAATCCGGGCCCCCAGCATTGACAGCATGAAGTCTCAGCCCCTGGGCCACTAGGGAAGTTCCAGGGAGTTCTTATTTTCTAAGATTTGTTTTTATAAATCAGTTTTCATTCTTCAAATGCGCTCAGCTTTACTGTACGATGACTGCAGTGCTAACTCAGTCATCATTTAACAGCGGTTGCAAACTATGGCTCCATGTTGCTTTCTGTGAAAGGCAAGGACGAACCTGTTCAAATTATTCTTCACTACTTTGGAAGATGTGAATTGACATGAAAATAGCCTTTAACTCTTATTTCCTCTTAAATTTCTCAGTTAAAAATGTAAGCTTTTTTTTTTTTTTTTTTTTTGAACACTAAGAAAAATGAAGAAAAAACACTTTGGATTCATCTTTCTATTTTTAAATTCTCTCTTTAGCTCTATGAAAAATTCTTTAGTTACATGATTAAATTTTCTAGCCTAAGGTATGGTATTGAAACTACAGCATAAAATCTAACTTCCCCTTCTCCCCCAATACCTATGAAATAAGCAAAACGAGCTAAACATTTCTTTTTTAACTAACATGAATCAATAACTAATGAGCTGTGTGTGTGAATGTTAGTTGCTCAGTCATGTCTGGCTCTTGGAGACCCCACGGACTGGAGTCCACCAGGCTCCTCTGTCCATGGGATTTCCCAGGCAGGAATACAGGAGTGGGGTGCCATTTCCTTCTCCAGCGGATCTTCTGGACCCGGAGGTCAAACCCGGTCTCCCGCATTGTAGGCAGATTCTTTACCGACTGAGCTGTACCAGGGAAGCCGTAATAAGCCATACCTTAAAGCAACTTTTGGAAACTCTTGTCTCCAGTTAAAAAACAAACAGCTCTGAATTGGAACAGAGAAGTATAGTGCTGCTTAGTTCTTAAATCCACTCTGTACTTCTAGAGTTGTACCACTGAGTTGACTCAGTTCTGATACTTCTCACAAATACTCGTTTGTAGAGAAATACACTTTATGGGTCCTTATCTTTCTGTTCTTTTGACTAAGCACTAGAAGCAGAGACCTACTAGAAATGAATGAAACGGGAGATGTGGATAAGAACTGAATGGGCATTTTACTGCTGGGAAAATGATCCAAAGTATAAGGATATCTTTCCACAGAAGCAGAATATCTTTCCCCAGTGAGAAAGTATCTACTTAGAGTATAGAGCCCAAGTATCATGCTACTAAAGAATACCCACCACATAGCCAAACTACATCCCTCTTCTCCATATAAGTCTCCCAAGCTATGGAAAGATGGTAGGATTGTGAGGCACCAGAATCAGCCATCAGTTAGTAGCTGAGAGTTGGGGGAAAAGCGTACCAGTCTTATTAATGGTGGTGGTGGTTTAGTCACTAAGTCATGTGTCTGACTCTTGTAACCCCAGGGACTGTAGCCTGCCAGGCTCCTCTGTCCATGGGGTTTCCCAGGCAAGAATACTGGAGTGGGTTGCCATTTCCTTCTCCAGGGATCTTCCTGACCCAGAGAATCAAACCCAGGTCTCCTGCATTTCAGGCAGGTTCTTTTTTTTTTTTTTTTTTTTCAATTAATTACTTTATTTTAATTGGAGGCTAATTACTTTACAATATTGTGGTGGTTTTTGCCATACATTGACATGAATCACAGGTTTATAGCAGGCAGATTGTTTACTGACTGGGCTACAAGGGAAGCCCAGAGAGAAACTCAAATCAGGTACAGTCTTTCAGAGCATATGCAAGACCTTGACTGAAACCAACCATGTGCAGAAGGAAGAAAACAAAAAATATATCTATATCATAGCACTTGTGCAAACAATTATACAAACCTGCTAGAGCTAAATGAAATAAATACAGTGTACACCAAAAAATCCAAAGGAAAAACTGTAACCCAAATAGCCCAAAGAAAATCTCACAGTTGCTTCACAATAAAGAACAAATTAATAAGAACACATATTCAATAAAGTCAGATCCCAAAGCCTAGAAGACAAAAGGGATATATCATAATACATCTGAGGAAACAAATTGAGGACCAAATGAAAATCATTATTGATTAAGTGACTAACCAAATATAAGGTAATAAATAGATAAACACCAGATTGTCTTAGAGACATAGTAAAATCACTTGTGATAATGTATATGAATGAAACAGATGAGAATACTGGCTTTCGAGAATCTTACAGGTATGGAACACAGCTAAAGTTAATTCAACATAAGTGTAATTTGTGTCCCTGAATGGAAGACCCAAAATTTGGAATAAATCATATAATATAGGAGGAATTCTTTAAAATGAAGCATTGAATCTGTGTATTAAAAAAAACACAGTATATTTCAGGAAATTTATAATCAGAACACGAATTTGAGATGTGTCCTAGATAAGCTGATACACTTGTAAGAAAAATAATTCTTTAGACATTCAGGCAGCAAGATGCTATCAAAGGGAAAAGACAGTGATAAAAATTGTCAAAATCAAAAATACTCCAAAAATACAAAATTCACTGAACTCTTACTGTGTGTGTATTTAAGGATGTGATGGGGTTTGCCGAGCTGGAGGAATTGCTTAAAAAATTAAAATTCAGTAAATCAATCAAAATGAAGAATTCATGAATGAAAAAACTGTATAAAAGATGTGGCTGTGAGCATTTAATCCTCTCTGAGATGACATGAATGTTAAACAATTTGGGGAATAATTGACAACCAAGAGAGTATAAATATATAAATCCAGACAATTTAAAAATGGTAATATAATTAACAAAATAGCAAAGTTATAGAGGAGAATTTGGAAGAAGCATGAGAATGCTAATATCCTCATCCCTCATTGAGACCAGGGAGTTAGTTGATGCCAACTGAACTAAACATGTAGTTAGAAATTATTCTAGTCTTAGTTTTTTTCAAAAGTTTCTTTTTTTAAAAAATTGATCTTTTAAGAAATGTACCTGCTAACAGTTTTTAAGATTCAGTTTGATTACTGCTATTCATTTCAAATTTAATTAAGTGATATTCTATAAATTAAGATTAATAGACAAATGAGTCCCATTTTTTAAAGTGTCTTTGTGTTCATCCGTTTATCTTCTTCCACGTATATATGTGAACATGCCCTCACACATATGCAATTTCTTGTTGTGGGTTTGGAATAACTTTTTCTTTCTTTTTGCTTTTATTTTGTATTTTTCTGCATTGTTTTAATTCTCTGTACTGAGCATATCTAGCTTTTCTGAAAATCAGTTCAGTTCAGTTGCTCAGTCGTGTCTGACTCTTTGCAGCCCCATGGACTGCAGCATGCCAGGCCTCCCTGTCCATCACCAGCTTACTCAAACTCATGTCCACTGAGTGAGTTCTGAAAATAATGGAGCAATTATTATTTTCTTTTTAAAATAAAGACAGACTGAAGATAGGTTGAAAGCAAATGCATCAATATGTTAAGGTGTTACCATGATTAAACTTTGGGAAGCTGTGAATGTAGGTTTTTATTCCATTCTGTATTTTTTTTTTTAAAGTCAAGAGTTAAAATATTAAAAGGACTTAGTAGCTCATGTCTAGATATCATCTTACTTTAGTTAGAAGATACTTATTAGAGACCTGCAAGGCTTCTCAAAAATAAAAGTCGTATAGTTTATGTTCCATATTCCCATGTATTAGAAGTTAGTAAGCAAAAAATATTTAATGTGATTAAAATTTTTGTCAAAAAGCATATGCACTAAAATGCATGCACTCTTTTCCTATAAAGAATCTTAGATTTTCCACCAGAATATATTGACTTTTATATATTTTAACAGGTTTTATAATGTAATACCCCAATCCTCTGATAATTAGAAGCTAGAAATTGGAGAGGAGAAGTACAGACCAAAGAGTAATAGGTGATAGAGTATAGTAACAAGAAGAAAAAGAGCTGACTGCCTAACTGAGTGAGGAAGTAAGCAAATTATAAATGAGGAGAAAATAAACAAAAAACAGAGAAACAAGAGCCAGAACATCATCATGATTTGAGAGGACTTAGCACAGGAGTAAATTTTTCTGCTCACCTCTGTAGTTCTTAAGCACCACATACTGTAGAAAACACAGAATTCCATAATCCTAATTATGATCCTGAGTCATTAAAAGATCGTGTGTTGTATATTTAAAATAGGGACTTCCCTGGTAGCTCAGTGGTAAAGAATCCAGCTGCCAATGCAGGTGACATGGGTTCAATTCCTAGATTGGAAAGATCCCCTGGAGAAGGAAACGGCTACCCACTCCAGTATTCTTGCCTGGAAAATCCCATGGACAGAGGAGCCTGGAGGGCTTCAGTCCAGGGGTCACAAAGAGTCAGATATGACTTATCAGCTAAACAATAACAGCAATATTTAAATTAAGAATTCAGAGATATTTAAATTATATTTTGATATGCCCATAAAAATTGTTTTGGAACTTAAAGGAGTAATTTTTTTTTATTTGGAAAATTAACTTGAATATCCCCACTCCTAACGATGCTGAATAAATGAGGCATTTCTCTAATTATTGTTTTACATTTTGTTGCATGAAAACAATGCAATTAGCATACAGGCACAAAGCATTAGTCTTGTCTATTCTCTTTCTAAGTAGTGGATGGTAATCTTCAAATAAATAATTACCCTTCTTTTTAAGTTCCTTAAGACAGAAAATGCATAGAATATACCCCTTTACTTCATAGTTTAATAACCTACATTCTCCATAAGGGAAAAATGAGTACATTTATTACCTGAATTTTGTGAGGCTATAAATATTACCGTAGAAAACTTAATTGGCTGTTAAAACTTGAAAAAGTGAGTGCACAGATGCTCTGCTTATTTTTTTCTTCAAATCCTTCCACCTATGTATCACGCCATATGCTGTTGACAAAGGAAGACATATCCTGGTAGCACTGAGCTTATAAAAACCTTTGTGAAGTTCTCAAATCTAATCATGGTGAATGACAGCATCTTTCTGCTGCTTATCAGGTTATTATTTCCATTTACAATGATCTCTAACCATTTTTGAATGCAAATTTAACAGAATTTGAGAGCTGGCAAGTAGTCTGTGATTTTCCATTGACATCAACGGAGAGAAAGATTGTTCTCAATGAGATTTTTCTAGTGACAACACATTTGTCAAAACCTTCCTAAGATCCAAGCACTTAACAGTTGGTGCTCAGTTGTATCTGACTCTTTTGCGACCCCATGGACTGTAGCCCACCAGGCTTCTCTGTCCGTGGAATTTTCCAGGCAAGAATACTGGAGTAGGTTGCCATTTCCTTCTCCAGGGATTTTCCCAACCCAGGGATTGAACCCACATCTCTTGCGTCTCCTGCGTGGCAGATGGATTCTTTACCACTGCGCCACCTGATTGCATTCTATTTAAAGTGAGAAAGAAGTATGTCAACTTACAAACTAAGACTCAGTCTTGGAAATAAGCTTTAATATGTATGCAGTGAGGAATCAGGACATTTGAGTTCTAATGGAGATTTCTTGGTGATTAGAAATATTACCCCACTATTCCTTACTAGAATAGATGATCTCAGTAGCCCTTTCTGGACTATAATTTATTCACAGGCTATTCATGGAATCTAACATGGTCATGCTGCTTTTTAAAACAGTAACTATAACAGAAATGTGGAGAATGTATTTGTAGAAGGTAGAGACGAATTTAGAGATAAAAGGCTGTCTGCTAGTCTGCGTGAGACATGGTGAAGCTGTAACTTTGGGACGGAGCAGAGAGGAGAGGATCAAGTCCAGAGGTGTTTTGAAACTAGAGGTGAGCAGAACATAGTAAACCACTGAATGCTGTGGTAGGAAAGAGACTGGGACTTGGCTTGACTGCAGTGGGGGCTATGTAAATAGTAGGTCCGTTACGAGGATGTAGATTAAAATGAATAAATGTATGTACAGTATGAAATGTCCTTGAGACATTGGCTGGAGCTAGTTAAAAGATGAGAGAGTAATAATGGGAGAGAAACTGAGAGTAGACAGATTTGATTGGAAGACTCATGATAGGCTAATGAGGAATCAGTGAAGACGGGGATATTGAAGACCAGGAAAAAAGAGGTGAGAATCAGGGGAAACTGAAGAGTAAGATTCAGAAGGAAAAAGCAGGAATAAACTCATACATCTGAAGCCTCTAACTTTGAAAGGAGGGAGACTTCTTTGCCTGAGGGTAGATGGGAAGAGTGAGTTTGGGCTTACATCAGTTCAGAGGTGGGAGTTAGAAAACATACATAGCTCTACAAAACCTCTCTATTATCTGGAAGCTTCTGGTTGCTTAAGCGTACAGTCTAAAGGTTTGGAGTCACTGTCCATCACGTGGCTGAGCCAAAGTCTTCACTGTTTCCCTGACTCTCAGCAGCAGGTTCTTCAGAGTCCTAGTGTTTTATTGTAATATCCAAGATATGCCAAGAGGGGAAGAGTTCAGCTGAGGAAATGGTTAGTAACTCCTTCAAGCCCTCATATACTATGTTTTTCGGAAAAGAAGAGAATTGAAGTCAATACTAAAATGCTCAGGAAAATCAAGAAACATAATTATAGTTTCTGAACAAATTAGTATTCCAAGCATCACCTCAGACTATCTGGTTCCCTTTTATAAAATCAATTTAATTAGTGTGTGTGCATTTTAATAAAAAATTTATCAATCTGGTAGGTTGCTACCAGATTGAAATTGCTACCAGTAAATATTTTACGCATCCTTTTCTTGGTCTGAGTTACAGCCACTTTTGCTATACTTTTTGAATCTTTTAAATGGTTTCAGAGAGCTTTCATTGTAAAAGTAAGAGTTGAAGTTCAACCAGTCTTTGTCAACTAATGATGTGTTTTCAGGCACTTTTTCCTTTATCTGCCAACTGTTTTCAGAGTAAAACGGTTCATATATAACTGTATCTGGTTTAGCAAGCCATCCTGTGGAGAGGAAGAAAGCACCATCTCTTAAAGGATACCAGAGCCAAAGTTTTTTTTTTTTTAAATAATGGATATTGAGACTGTTACTTATATTTTTAATTTAAGGACTGTTTGGTGGTCCTGGTTTTTACCTGTTTTGAAGTAAAATCATTTTGTTGCAATTGGGGACAACATGTCTCTCCACCTAAGGAAGATTAATGTGGTCTCTTGAAGTTTTTTGAGTATATATTTTTAGTTAATTGAATTTATTGCATCCAGATGGGTTTTCCCACTTCTTGAGTGCAGCCTGTGTTCTGTTAATAACATTTATGAAACTAGCATCTCCATAGAAAAAGTGTAATATAGATAACTAGACATACATATGTATGTCTACATGCATATCACAAGACACCTTTACATAGATTTTATGAAAAGAAATTAGAAACCTATCTGTAAATAATTGAAATTTTAAAGTGATTTTTTTTTTTTTTACTTGTCATTTCTGCTTTTGTGACTGCTGTTGGGAAACATAATCATTTGGTTTAACTTCATGTAGTTTCAGGACTTTTTCTATTAACTTATTATGCACATTTACAGATTGAGTTTTCTAATTCCCTATCAATTTAGATGATGAACTGTTAGCAATTTTGAACCCTGTACTTAAAAGAATAACTTTAATAAAGGAAAGGATTTTAGTGTAAATCATAAACTTCTAATGAATGTACTCTTCCTATTATTATCAGCCTTTTTAAAGTTGGCACTCTTTATGTTAATATTCAGAGGCTAGGTCTCAGAACAATTAGTTTTCTTTGTTCATATATACAAAAGGGCAAAGTATATCTTTATTTTTATTTCTATAAGGATTTTAATCTGAAATCTTTTCAGTTGTCTGATGCACTTTCTGCAAGGCCACTTTGAAGCAACCTGACCTACAAGTTTCTTAGGTCTTAAATATGCCTTTCTTTGAAGATCTTAGGGGACTAATACAGATTGCAGAGAATAAAGACCTGTTATATGTACAGGGTCACTGGGCCTGAAGCCCGTTTGAAACCTAGACGCTTTCCCAGTCAGAAGGTGGGATGCAGAAGAGATAGTGTTGAAGTGTCAACCTAAGCCTCAAAGGCAAAACACCCATAGTTCAGGCTGAGCAGTCACCTTTACATGTCCATTTATCAAAACTAAATTCCCTCCTGAAACATGAGCAAAGCTGCATAGGACTCTTGTTTACAGCAGAACTCTGATAATTACTTTCTGATTTTTCTTTTTCAGACATTGACATTTTATTTTTGGCATTGGCTCCAGCTTTCAAGATAAATGTCTGTTATAATGTCTCTGCCTAAAGTTCATTTTAGAGTTCACAATTGTTTCATTTTTATTTTCTATATTTTTTCTAGTGTCAAATATAATTTATAGTTTATATAAAATAAGTTTTAGATATAATATAGCCCAGATTCAGAGAAGGCAATGGCAACCCACTCCAGTACTCTTGCCTGGAAAATCCCATGGATGGAGGAGCCTGGTGGGCTGCAGTCCAAGGGGTCGCTGAGAGTCGGACACAACCAAGTGACTTCCTACTTCCACTTTCCACTTTCATGCATTGGAGAAGGAAATTGCAACCCACTCCAGTGATCTTGCCTGGAGAATCCCAGGGACGGGAGAGCCTGGTAGGCTGCCGTCTATGGGGTTGCACAGAGTCGGACATGACTGAAGCAACGTAGCAGCAGCAGCCCAGATTAAGAACCCATGCCTAAGAATATGACGAAAACTAAGTAAATTCATAGTAGGATGCAATAAGCATTGGTTACGAGCTTGCTACATAAATTAAGATCCATTTATTGGTCCCAGGTCAGCTATGTTATTTTCTGCAACTTATCTGCACCAAATTCATGTTTTTTGTCTCTAAAATAGATCAAATATTATTTTCTTCATAAGATGCTTGAACAAAGTAAGTAAGAAAATGTTCACAAAGTACCCAGGAAAGCCAAGTGTTTAATAAACTTTATCTATGTCTTTAAATGTTGGCTGTTATGGCAAAATACCCTCAGAACATGATAGTTGGCTACCAGCTCAGTTCCTCAGCTGTGGGAGCAGAAATATGTGTATTTCCCACTTAGGACACAGAAAGTGGGCCAAAACAAGGAAGTATAGGCTGGTCTTTCAAAAGACCTCAGGTATTTGGTTGTTTTGAGCCATTCAAGCTCCTTGTCTCTCGGCAGCTGATAGGTATAACAAAAACAAAAGAACATAATGAGAAAGAGGCATCTAGATACACATATGTAGTTTTGAACACAAAAAAATTGTAGCAATGGTGGGACCAAGGAAAGATGAAATTCTTGTGCTATGAAGTAATGTGTTTATAATTACCAAGCTTGGGTACCCATTTATAAGTTTCTGTGTTGATGGATCTCTGGGGATATAGACATTTGCATTTTATACTTCTTTTATTGTGATAATCTGACCAGAAAGAAAGTGTGAAAGTTTGAAACCTTGAGGTTAAAAGAGTTTGCTTATTATAAATATGTAGCCTATTTGTATGTCCTTGGATGTACCATCTTCTCTCTGTGTCATAGTGTCTCTGGCTAAATAAGGCAAATGGAATAAATTATAGACCAGGTAAAAGTTCTAAAAACGTATGGTTCTTTGCATTTTTATTTAGAACAAGATATAATATTCTTTTTAAATCTTCCCTTCGCACAAATTTATTCTATTTGGTTTATAAATAAGCTTTTTTATTGTAAATCTCTATTCAAGCATCTAGAATAGAAGCAAGAGGTAGTGATGGTTGACATAGAAAAAGTCCATGCTTTTCTAATATTGTAATAATGATAACATTGTTGAGCTCTTAATAGATAACATTGTTGAGCTCTTAATATATGCAAAGTAGTTTACTGTGTATATTAATAAGCTTTATCATATGGAAACCCAAAATAACTATTGACCTACAAATGATGGAGAGGTTGAGAACAATAAATGGTAGTGCAAACATTCAGCCAACTCTAGCTTGCACCCCATGGATGACAGACATTTCCAAATGCTACTCAGGGTGACTAAATCTTATTACTGGATTATTTCTAGGTGGCGTTCATCTTTATATTTTCTGTTCATCTCTTCCTTATACTTATTTGTGCTACTCTAAGTATGAATGCCTTTTTCCTAGTTGATAGCATTGCTTATCAGTCAGTCTTTTAAAACATCTCAAAATGGATTTGATTGTTTTGTCTTTCTATAGGATGATTATTAATACTTAAAGTCTTTTCATAAAAAAGAATAATATTATTTCCCTAAAATTAATTTGATTATAGTGAATAAAACACCATAGCCATATTTTTGTAGTACTTGAATGTCCCATAGTGATAAATGCATAGAAACTTGAAGATTTCTTAGCACGTGTGTGTACTCAGTTGTGTCCGACTCTTTGAGACCCCATGCACTGTAGCCTGCCAGACTCCTCTGTCCATGGAATTTTCCAGGCAAGAATACTGGAGTTGGTTGCCATTTCCTACTCCAGGGGATCTTCCCAACCCAGGGATTGAACCCACGTCTCCTGCATTGACAGATGGATTCTTTACCACAGAGCCACCTGGGAATCTTTATAGACATATAAAAATTTTAATCGCCTTTCAACCATTTTCCTATGGCATACCAGAATTATTAGAGCCTATCTAGATATCAACAATGTAAAATAATGAAGTTGGACCTTTACCTTACACTATATATAAAAATGAATTCAAAATGTACCAAGGACCTACATTCAAGAGCTAACACAGTAAAACTCTTAGGAGAAAATATAGGGTAAAACCTTAATGACATTGGATTTAGTATTCCTGGAAGATATACAAGTGGTCAATAATCACATGAAAAAGATGCTCCACATTTCTAATTTTTAGGGGAAATACAAATCAGAATGTCATGAGTCACTACTTCATACCAACTAAAATGGCTATACGAGAAACAACAACCAAGAGAAAATAACAAGCGTTGTCAGGGCCATTGAGAATTAGGGAGCCTTGTGCGTTACCAGCAGAAATGTAAAGTGCCACCACCACCGTGGAAAACAACTGGTAGTTCCTCAAAAATGAAGCATAGAGTTGCCATATGATCCAGCAATTAACTTCTCAGTATTTACCCAAAAGAATTAAAAGCAGGGACTCAGATACTAGCATATCAAGGTTTATAGCAGTATTATTAGCTATAAAATAGAACTCAGGTGTCCAACATCAAACAAAAAGATGAATAAAGTTTGTTATATACTTAAAATGGAATATTATTCAGCCTAAAAAATAACTGAAATTTTGAATGATGAACTTTGAAGATGTTATTCTAAGTGAAGTAAGCCAGACACAAAAGGAAAAATAGTTCTCTATATAGTTCCACATATACAAAGTAGTTAAAATAGGCAGATTCATAGGAGGGGAATGTGGACTGGAGGTTGCCATGGGCCAAAGGAGAGAAGGCAGTAGGGAGATTTTGTTTCATGGATACAGAGTTCCGGTACCCATTAAACAAACAAACAAAAAACAGTATCCCCGAAAAAAAGCTTCTCCAATGGATGGTAGTGATGGTCACATATTGTGAATGCACTTCATACCAATAGATTGTACCCTTGAAAATACTTGAAAGAATAACTTTTTTGTTATGCATATTTTATCACCATGAAAAACCACTTTACTGTAAAAAAAAGTTAGGAGATATCTATCCACAATATATGGATGTATTCTATTTATAAACCTTGTACTTTAAGTATCAGTCTGCTGTTAACTACTTCTACATTTGAATTTATAAACTTACAATACCCATACAATGATACCTAGTTATGTATTTGCTGTATAGTAACCAAAATGGAACCAGAGATCAAATTCCCAACATCCCTTGGATCATCACAAAAGCAAGAGAGTTCCAGAAAAACATCTTCTTATGCTTTATGACTACGCCAAAGCCTTTGACTGTGTGGATCACAACAAACTGGAAAATTCTGAAAGAGATGAAAATACCAGACCACGTGACCTGCCTCCTGAGAAATCTGTATGCAGTCAAGAAGCAACAGTTAGAACCGGACATGGAACAACAGACTGGTTCCAAATAGGGAAAGGAGGTACATCAAGGCTGTTATTGTCATCCTGCTTATTTAACTTATATGTAGAGTACATCAAGCAAAATGCCAGACTAGATGAAGCACAAGCTGGAATCAAGATTGCTGGGAGAAATATCAGTAACCTCAGATATGCAGATGACACCACCCTTATGGTAGAAAGTGAAGAAGAACTCAAGAGCCTCTTGATGAAAGTGAAAGAGGAAACTAAAAAGTTGGCTTAAAATGCAACATTCAGAAAACTAAGATCATGGCATCTGGTCCCATCATTTCATGGCAAATAGATGGGGAAACAATGGAAACTGAGAGACTTTATTTCTTTGGGCTCCAAAATCACTGCAGATAGTGACTGCATCCATGAAATAAAAAGATGCTTGCTCTTTGAAAGAAAAGCTCTGACCAACCTAGACAGCATATTGGAAAGCAGAGACATTACTTTGCCAACAAAGGTTCATCTAGTCAAAGCTATGGTTTTTCCATTTGTCGTGTATGGATGTGAGAGTTGGACTATTAAGAAAGCTGAGGGCCAAAGAATTGGTGCTTTTGAACTGTGGTGTTGGAGAAGACTCTTGAGAGCCCCTTGGACTGCAAGGAGATCCAACCAGTCCATCCTAAAGGAAATCAGTCCTGAATATTCATTGAAAGGACTGATGCTGAAGCTGAAACTCCAATACTTCGGGCACCTGATGTGAGACCTGACTCATTGGAAAAGACTCTGATGCTCGGAAAGATTCAAGGTGGGAGAAGAAGGGATGATAGAGGATGAAATGGTGGATGGTTGATGGACATGAGTATGAGCAAGCTCCAGGAGTTGGTGATGGACAGGGAAGCCTGGTGTGCTGCAGTCCATAGAGTCTCAAAGAGTCAGACACGACTGAGCAACTCAATTGAACAAAAGTGGACATACTATATTGAAATGATAATCATTATAGCTAACGTTCATTGGGTACCTGATACTGTTTGTTTTCTTCAACTACTTTAACTCCTTAATGCTTACATCAATAGTACTAGGGACTTTTTATTTGTTTTGGTCATTTTATAGGTAAAGACACTAAAACTCAGAGAGGTTAAGTAACTTTCCTAAATCACAGAGATAGCTAAGTAGCAGACCTGCAATTGTAACACAAGATGGCTAGCTTCTAAGCTTGTCATTTTAACCAATTTCAATTCCATCCAGTATTTGCTATAATGTTCATTCTTTGGCTCTGATTTTTTTTTCTCATTGACCAATCTTAATGCCAATGAATCTGATTATTCATTAATTAATTCAGTCAAGAGATTTCACACTTGCTATATGGATGGTATGTGGTAAGTGACTGGGGGCTGATGGCTGACTTGAAGATGCCAGGGAAGGGCCACTGTGCAGTGTTAGGAGCAGAAGCCCAAAGACTGAGAAGATCTGGAAGTAGAGATTCTACCCACAATAAGCAACAAGCACAGTTCTAAGAACAGAGAAGGCAATGGCACCCCACTCCAGTACTCTTGCCTGGCAAATCCCATGGATGGAGGAGCCTGGTGGGCTGCAGTTCATGGGGTCGCTAGGAGTCGGACACGACTGAGCGACTTCACTTTCACTTTTCACTTTCATACATTGGAGAAGGCAGTGGCAACCCACTCCAGTGTTCTTGCCTGGAGAATCTCAGGGACAGGGGAGCCTGGTGGGCTGCCATCTCTGGGGTCACACAGAGTCAGACACGACTGAATCGACTTAGCAGCAGCAGCACAGTTCTAAGAATGACCTCAGTGAGGAGTCAAAGGAAGATCAGTGCTTAAAATATCACAAGGACTTGGCGACAGGGTGTAAAGTAATGCATAAGATAGGTATACTGCCAGTGCTCAAAAGGCTTTGAGGGCCAAAGAAGGGAATTGTTCTTTGTGACCCCATGGACTGCAGCACACCAGGTTTCCCCGTCCTTCACTATCTCCCAGAGCTTGCTCAAACATGTCCATTGAGTCGGTGATGCCATCCAGCCATCTCATCCTCTGCCATCCCTTTCTCCTCTTGTCCTCAGTCTTTCCAAGCATCAGGGTCTTTTCCAATGAGTTGGTTCTTTGCATCAGGTGGCCAAAGTGTTGGAGCTTCAGCTTAAGCATCAGTCCTTCCAATGAATATTCAGGGTTGATTTCCTTAAGGATTGACTGGTTTTCTCTCTTTGCTGTCCAAGGGACTCGCAAGAGTCTTCTCCAACACCACAGTTCAAAGTAGACCTGCTGTTGTGCTGCGTGCTGTGAGAAATCGCTGGAAAGCTTAGAGCTGGGATGTTAAGGATCTGTTTCTCTCACAGTAGTGTGGTGAAGCAGCTATAGGAGGCCAGATGGAAGCAGGGGAAATGGATACTGCAGGAGTTCAACAACAACAAAAAAATATAGTGATTTGAGTAAGGGCAGGTGAGAAAGAGAGAAAAACTTCAGTGTCATCTTGAGAAGGTAAATTGGACTTTTTGGAATGAACTGTAGATACACACACACACACACACACACACACACAACTGTAGATACACACACACACACACACACACACACACACACACTCAGTAAATGTATAAAGAACATTCAGAGCTTAGAAAAGGACAGGAATTTAAAAGAATGGGATTCCCGCTCCTTTTACTGGGGCAGAACAGCAGAGCAAATTTCTCACTCATAACATAGCATCTTCAGCTCATTTTCCCTGGGGAGAACCTTCCCTTCCATCCATCCTTCCCTTTTCTGACTGAGTCTCTGTCTTAGTCCTAACTGAAGATAATATTGAAAGGAAAATGTGACCACCTCACAGGATAACTGGAAGAGCTTAAAACATTTTACAATGAGGAAAGTGTATAGAAACTCTGGTATTTCAGAATATCAGATAACAGACACAACACAGTCTTCCAGAGGTGCATCCGGGAACCGTTACTAGCCTGTGTTAAATTTTTCTGTTCTGCAAGAAGTCAAGCTCTTGAGTTCAGAAAAGCTCCTTCTCTACTGTTTGTTCAGCATTCCCAGAAGTGATTCGGATTAAATGAATCTGTTCTCTGGGTGGCAGAGATCATGTCCAGTGGCATTTGTCTCGCATGCACACATTCATTTGTTCATCTATTATATCACTTCTGTGTGAAAGGTATTCTGCCAGATACTTGGCAACCAAAAAAAAAAAAAAAAAAAAAGCATAACCCTTCTAAATGTGAGTAAATTTACCAGACCACGACCCTGTCTAATCACCAACCCCTTACCGTGTTGATTCTCCTTTGCAAACCAGCACGCTGTGGCACCGGCTGAAAACATTTTTAATTATAGGCTTATCTGCATCTAGTGACCTAGTGGTAAGGTATTTGTGGTCTGATTGGGGAGTGACCACATCCTGTGGTTTAATGTTGTGTGTTTTTTTCTTTTTTTGAAGATTCTAAACTTAACTGTTTTCATTTCATGTTTCCACTGACTTATTTATAGTAATAGCTAAGCGTTTATGCTTCAAAAATTTGAATTGATATATTTTTACATATGACATGGGTGTTTGGTTATAAATGTCCTACTATGTTATATATTTTCTAGTTTTTTAAGGTTAGGGATCATCATATCCATCCACTAGTATATGTCTCATACATAGACACTTGGTAAATACTTGTTTAAAAAAATAAATGTGCAAGTGACTGGAAAGACAGAAGTTTTATATCCCCTCTTTAAAGGAAAATTTTAATAACAGAAATTCTCCATACTTCCACTTCTCTGTTTTAAATGATTTCATATTTGCATCTACTCTTTCCCAGTAATGTTTATTAAGCTACTTCTTTTTCAAGTAATGTTTTTGAGCTACTAATATGTCTCAGGCATTCTGTTACACTTTGGTGTTACTCTGTGTTTTGGGATATCTCATAGGAGATACAAAAAAAAATGAATAAGACATGGTCTTTGCCATTCCTGATCTTGAGATACAGTTAGGGATTTAGGTGTAGAGCAGATGGTCTCAGTGTCATGTGTAATTTAAATCAAACACGCACAGTGTGTTGTTAGTGGGTTTTAGGGAAGCCTTCCTGGAAAAGCCTTGGGCTTCTTTTTTGAAGAGTGTAAACTGAAAGAAAACAGAATATAGGCCATCTAGGCATTATCAGCAGGGAATCATTAAAAACACATGGAGATATAATGCATGTAGCTGAAGTCTAAGGCAATTTATGTGAAATAAAAAGAGCTCTGCAAGAGACCCCATGAGGTCTGTGTATGCAGTGGTTAGGTCTTGAAACTATATGCTATAGATGCTTTTGAACTGTGGTGTTGGAGAAGACTCTTGAGAGTCACTTGGACTGCAAGGAGATCCAACCAGTCCATCCTAAAGGAAATCAGTCCTGAATATTCATTGGAAGGACTGATGCTGAAGCTGAAACTCCAATACTTTGGCCACCTGATGTGAAGAACTGACTCGTTGAAAAACACCCTGATGCTGGGAAGGGTTGAAGGCGGGAGGAGAAGGGGACAACAGAGGATGAGATATTTGGATGGCGTCACTGACATGATGGACATGAGTTTGAGTAGGCACCGGGAATTGTGATGGACAGGGAGTCCTGGCATGCTGCAGTGCATGGGGTCACAAAGAGTCAGACACGACTGAGTGACTGAACTGAACTGAATGAGTCTTAGCTTTAGGGAAGAAGGTCAGTGATGTCTTGACATTGCTCTTGAGGCCCATATGTGCAAAACACCCCTAGTAAGAAGACGTAGAGAATGGGTAGCCATGGAAGAGCTTGTAGCAGGGAAGTCACAGGATCATATTTGCTTTTTTTGGCAGATTGTGCTGCTTGCAATGTGGGACAAGGTAAAAATGGAAGAGGGTGGCCAGTCACAAAACTGATGTATTTCTCTAGTTCAGAGATTATGTGAGCGTGGCAGCAGTAGGAAGAATGAAAAAATATTAGAGTGAATCAAGAAATATTTAGAAGGCAAAATTAACAGAGCTTATTAACTGATAGAGAAAAAAGGATAAAGTTAGTCAAGCATAATTAGCCAGATTGTTGGCTTGGTTAACTTCATTGTACTATTTAATGAGATTTGGGATATGAGAGAAGAAGCAGGTCTTGTTATAAAAACAATACAGATAATTGAATTTAAGGTGCTTTTGGGACATCCAAGCTCCATATTCACTGTCGTGCATAGCCAGTTTGAATCACAGGAAGTATTGTTTTCACAAAAGATCATCTTATTCCATGTCAAAATTTAAGGAGGTGACTGCTAGGAAAACAAAGGAGTGTTTATGAATGAGATAGGAAATTCCTAGAAGCAGACTCTCATGGAAACAAGAAAACATGGAGCTATTGTGGGGAGTGTTAAAAGCAGTGCAGACCCAGTGTAAGGTGTAGAGTGACGTAAATGAGATGTGAGAGTGCTGATGAGTGTTCTGGCGACATCCCCTCAGTGTGGCGTGGACGACGAGGTCACAGATCAGGAGGGGGCTTGGAGGAATGAATCGAGACGCAGGGGTGCTTTTTTAATTCTTATTTTATATTGGCGCATAGTTGATTAACAATGTTGTGTTAGTTATGGGTATACAGCAAAGTGATTCTCTTATACATCTACACATATTTATTCCTTTTCAAATTCTTTCCCCATTTATTACAGAATATTGAATAGAGCCCCCTGTGCTAAAGAGTAGGTCCTTGTTGGTTATCTATTTTAAATATAGCAGTGTGTACGTGTCAGTCCAAACTCCCTAATTATCCCTCCCCACACCGTTTCCTCCTTGTAACTGTAAGTTCATTCTTTAAGTCTGTGAGTCTGTTTCTGTTTTATAAGTAAGTACATTTGTATCATTTTTTTTTTTTTTTTAGATTCCCCATATGAGCGATAACTATGGTATTTGTCTTTCTCTGTCTGACTTACTTCACTTAGTATTCAACATGGTCATCTCCAGGTCCATCCACATTACTGCAAATGGAGTTATTTCATTCTTTTTCAATGGCTGAGTAATATTGCGCTATATATATGCACCACATCTTTATCCATCCATCCACTGATGGACACTTGGGATGCTGCCACATCTTGGCTATTGTAAAACAGTGCTGCAGTGCACACTGAGGTGCATGCAGCCTTTCCAACCATGTTTTTCTCTGGATATATAATCAGGAGTGGGATTCCTGGATCACATGGTAACTATCTTTAGTTTTTTAAGGAACCGCCATACTGTTCTCCATACAATCTGTACCAATTTACATTCCCACCAACAGTGTAGGAAGGTTCTGTTTTCTCCACACCCTCTCTAGCATTTATTGTTTGTAGACTTTTTGATGATGGTGATTATGACTGGTGTGAGGTGATACCTCATTATAGTTTTGATTTTCATTTCTCTGATACAGTTAGATCATAGTTAGATCATCTTTTCATGTGCCTCTTGGCCATCTATAGGCCTTCTTTGGAGAAATGTCTCTTTAGGTCTTCTGCCCATTTTTTTGATTGGGTTGATTATTTTTTGATAGTGAATCACATGCACTCTTTGTAAAGTTTGGAGGCTAATTCCATCTATCACATTGTTCACAAATATTTTCTCCCATTCTGTGAGTTGTCTTTTTGTTTTGTTTATGGTTTCCTTTGCTGTGCAAAAGCTTTTGAGTTTAATTAGATTCCATTTGTTTACTTTTATTTTTATTTCCATTAATAAAGGAAATGGATCAAAAAACACTTATGTCAGAGTGTTCTGCCTATATTCTCCTCTAAGAGTTTTATAAATCTGGTCTTATACTTAGGACTTTACTCCATTTCAAGTTTATTTTTGTGTATAGTATTTAATAAAGAGTATATGGTATTTAAAGAATGTTCTAATTTTTTTTTTTTTTTGCATGTAGCTTCCCAGTTTTCCAAGCATAATTTGCTGAAGAAACTGTATTTTCTCCATTGTATATTCTTGCCTCCTTTCTCATAGATAAGGTGACCATAGGCATATGGGTTTATCTCTGGGCTTTCTTTCCTGTTCCATGGATCTGTATTTCTGGTTTTGTGCCAGAGCCATACTGTCTTGATTACTGTAGCTTTGTAGTATAGTCTGAAGTCAGGGAGCCTGATCTGATTCCTCCTGCTGTGTTTTTCTTCCTCATGATTGCTTTGTCTATTTGAGATCACTGTGTTTCCATACAAATTGTAAAGTTTTTTGCTACAATTCTGTGAAAAATGCTATTGGTAATTTGATAAGGATTGCATTGACTCTGTAGATCACTGTGGGTAGTATAGTCATGTGCACAATATTGATTTTTCCAATCTAAGAACATGGTATATCTTTCTATCTGTTTATGTCATCTTGATTTCTTTCATCAGTATCTTATAGTTTTCTGAGTACAGGTCTTTTGCCTCCTTCAGTTCAGTACAGTTCAGTTCAGTTGCTCAGTCGTGTCCGACTCTTTGCGACCCCATGAATCGCAGCATGTCAGGCCTCCCTATCCATCACCACCTCCCAGAGTTCACTCACCATCCATCAAGTTGGTGATGCCATCCAGCCACCTCATCCTCTGTCATCCCCTTTTCCTCCTGCCCCCAATTCCTCCCAGCATCAGAGTCTTTCCCAATGAGTCAGCTCTTTGCATGAGGTGGCCAAAGTACTGGAGTTTCAGCTTTAGCACCATTCCTTCCAAAGAACACCCAGGGCTGACCTCCTTTAGAATGGACTGGTTGGATCTCCTTGCAGTCCAAGGGACTCTCAAGAGTCTTCTCCAACACCACAGTTCAAAAGCATCAATTCTTCAGCGCTCAGCCTTCTTCACAGTCCCAACTCTCACATCCATACATGACCACTGGAAAAACCATAGCCTCGACTAGACAGACCTTTGTTGGCAAAGTAATGTCTCTCCTTTTGAATATGCTATCTAGGTTGGTCATAACTTTCCTTCCAAGGAGTAAGCATCTTTTAATTTCATGGCTGCAGTCACCATCTGCAGTGATTTTGGAGCCCAGAAAAATCAAGTCTGACACTGTGTCCACTGTTTCCCCATCTATTTCCCATGAAGTGATGGGACAAGATGCCATGATCTTCATTTTCTGAATGTTGAGCTTTAAGCCAACTTTTTCACTCTCCTCTTTCACTTTCATCAAGAGGCTTTTTAGTTCCTCTTCACTTTCTGCCAAGAAGGTGGTGTCATCTGCATGTCTGAGGTTATTGATATTTCTCCCGGCAATCTTGATTCCAGCTTGTGCTTCTTCCAGCCCAGCATTTCTCATGATGTACTCTGCATAGAAGTTAAATAAGCAGGGTGACAATATACAGCCTTGACATACTCCTTTTCCTGTTTGGAGCCAGTCTGTTGTTCCATGTCCAGTTCTAACTGTTGCCTCCTGACCTGCATATAGGTTTCTCAAGAGGCAGGTCAGGTGGTCTGGTATTCCCATCTCTTGAAGAATTTTCTACAGTTTTAGTGTAAAGAATTAATATAAGGTAACATTTTATAAATGGAAAAGTAGATATTTAATAGATACAAATGGAAGTTTAAAAGAAGCATGAGTGTTTATTTTATAGATTTCACTAAGAGATTGCTAAATTCTAAGGCTAGCTTCCTTTTACACCATCACAGTCTATATTTTTCACTAAATTCTTCCCTCCCCTTTTTCCAAGGACTGCTAATGTTAAAATTTGCTTAAGCAAAATACAGATCTTAACATTGAGTAATATTTAGGGGATTTATGACACTATGCTGAATTTTCTTGTTTCTTCTTGTTCTTTTTTTTTTATTGGAGGATAATTGCTTTATAATGCTGTGGTGATCTCTACTGCATATCATCACGAATCAGGCATAATTATATATAAATCCCCACTTACTTGTTCTTTATACAGAGTTGAATATAGGTACACCGCAGACTTGAATTAACTAAAATAGAATTCTGCTACCACCTCTGCTCCCTCTGATCTTGACAGGTGTCTCCTAGTGAATCATCTTTCCTTCTTTTCAACATCAGGGAACTTCAGAGTAACCATCCGTCAATATGCCCATCTAGCAACCTGCCATCTCAGAGCTGGACATTGAAGCATCCTGGGGTTCCCTTCCTAGGATCCCACAGAGTGACTCAGTATGTCTGCAACACCCTTTTCCCTGTGGAGCTGGAGACAGGGAAGGGGAAGGATGCACAGGAGGAAGAAGAAGTGAGGTGTGTCAGAGACGGAGAGAACGCTCTGGGGGAAGGAAACCCATGCGTCAGATGAAACCTCGGGCCCAGAGCGTCTGAGTGTGGTTTCATCTGGCATCATGCTAAAGTTGATTAGCATTATGCTTACTTAGCATTTATATTCCAGGGATGAATTGTTATCACTAATAAGTCCTACAAATACAGTGTTTAATATGTATGTAAGAATATATTTCATCTTCAAATGCACATCTAAAGATCATGTTGTCTTCTTAATGACAAGTGATAAAACTACTACTAACTGCGAATTAGGAAGTTGTAGTTCTGCAGTAATTAATTAAATTAAACCTTATATTCCTGAGAGGCTAATTGTGTATTTTAGGGAAAACCTATTAACCAAATGATTAAACCAATAAATTAAGCATTAACACAGCAGCTTGCGCATAATAAGCAACAAATATTTTTTACTCAGTGAACAATTAATTATTAAATTTAAGCACCTGTCTTACTGAGCTATTGTGATTAAAATGGAGGCAGTCTAAGATTGGGTAGATTTTTGTAGGTAGCAATTAAGTACAAATTTGTTACTCCTTTTGTATGTTAGCTTGAATAAGAAACATTAGCACATGCACTTAGACTTCAGGTGAGAAAATTTGATAATTTAGGTAATTTGACAGATAATAAGCTGATTTACATCCCTTTTGGAAGGTAGTATAGGTAATGCACAAATACACAAACAGGTGATTCATTTTTTTAAATTGACAGTAATTGAATGATCTAGGTCTTTCTATTCTAGATAAACAACATGCTAAGAAAGTAATTATAAATGAGACTTCAAACAAGTACTTAACACAATAATTTGCCTGTAGCATTTTGATGTAAGATTCTTAGCTATTTCTTAAGGGAATTCTGACAAAGAAGTTACCAAAACCAGAGGCGTTGCTTCTCATTTGCAGAGGATGCAAAGAAGGTTCTATTCCATTTTATCTGAAAGAAATGTAGCTTCCTTTCCTTAGAAGAAAAAAATCCATAATTTAGAAATGTGGCTATTCAACTAATTATTCTGAATTCCTATAGCTTTACCATGATTCTCATTTTTTTAAAAAATTCATTGAGCATTGTATAGCCAATAAAAAGTTAGATAAAATTACCATAGCAAATGGAGCTCTGTGTTTTTCTCACTTATGAAGTAAATGGGTGTGTGTGCAAGTGTGTGCATACTCACGTGCAATAAATCATTGTAGTATTCCAGAGACCCAACTTAAAAATACAAAGTGAAAACATACGAAGCCCATTGTCCAATAATAAGTGTAGTGCATTGGCAATAGAGTCTTCAAGCCGAAACGTGAAGAAGAATTTGTGAGGATGAGTGCTAAACCTAGAAACAGGTACTAAATTACTTATTTGCTATTGACTAAATCAAAACGTTGGGAATATAACGAAGACTAATTCTTGGTATATTTGTAAAAGTAAGATTACTCTCCCAGGCATCCCTTCAAGAAGCATTATTTCTGTAACCTGTGTGAAAATTAATCCAGCATTACATTTTAAAAAACACACTAGATTCTAGTTTGAGTCTTTATTCATGTATTTGGGGAAATGTTGTGATATTAGAAATTAATTTATGACTAGTTTCCAGTGTGAAAGCATGACAACTAGAGCATACCAAAAGGAATGTTGTTAAAAGTAGGGAGTTTTTTTAGCACCTGGAAATCCCTTTAATAAGGTATATACAGAGTATCCATTGTGAACAACAGACGGAAACAATGTAGGGACCCAGTAAGAAGAGACTGAGATTCCTGTTTCCAATCCTTTTGACCCCTTTCTCTCTCCGTCTTTCTCCAGCTAAACTCCCATCTCTGCCTTGGCATTACTGTCCCATGCTTCTTCCTGGCCTGCTCGTCCTCATTTATGTGTTGATAAATCCCTTCTCCAACAACCTCTCAGTCTTGAAGGTTTCTCTGACCCCCAGAAAGAATTTATAATTCTCTCTTCTGTGACTTGATTACCCCCTCTTGTCTTCTCACTTTTCCTGTATACAAAGAGTGTGACCTCTTGAATTCATGTAGCAGTAGTGTAAAGCCCTCTGTGAAAATGGAGAAAGTGGCAGGAATTGTTCATAAGCTCCATCAGGTGACAAGCTGTGAAAGAGCCCCCAGCGTTACTGACATTGGGCATCCATCAGTGTAGTATTCCAGGGTGGATGGTACTTGTTTATCGGTGTGCTCTTAACAGAGTCCACGTTCATGCTAATTTTTCTTCATCACACCAAATAGATGAGTATTGGATGAAGCATTTTTTACTTACAGGTGCACGTGGTTCCTGTGTAAATGAGAAGATTTTCTAGTTACTAGGATTTGCCAGGTCTTAAGGATTTAAAAACAGACCTATGCTTTGAAGCATATTCCACAGAAAGATAATTTTCAATTTACTTTTCTGCTTTTTCCAGTAGAACAAATGCTTGATGATAAAACTTACAATTTGATTCTTTGTATCCTTATCTGTTGGTATGGGCAAGCCTTGTACATATCAGGGATACAGTTCAGTAATATTTGTAAAATTAGCTTGTAAAAGATTCTGAGGTATAGGTGACAAGCCTAACTCCTCATAGTTGTTTGTACTATCAGGAAGAAAAAGTTAAAACACATCTGTCTCTAACTGGAGAACTTAGTGGGGAAATTCCTGTTATTCCCTGAATTCACAAAATAATAACCACCAGTAAATAGCTTGCAGCCACATAAGCTTGAGTCCTTCCTTTGTAAACATTTGCACACCCAGAGGAATCAACAGTAACACTGTGTGCTCTCCAGCAGAGAGTCTGCTGGTCTCCTGAATATTCAAGACCTAGCATCTAGGAAAACCTCAGTGTTTTAGAGCATTGTCTTACAAGGATGAATCATTGAATCACTAGGCTCCCTCATATGTCATTTCTAGTCCAGGAGTCTTTCTGGAGTAATGTTGGTCAGAAATATGTTAGAATTTGGGTTTGGGGTATAAATTCACCCATCATTTGTAGTCGCTTTCCTGCTTTCATAAGGTGATCCAAGCATTTTGTGGCTAAATATAGGCCCATTCTTCTGGTGGCTAAAGCCAACTTTTAGATGAATCACTGAGATAAACAAACTGTTTCAGTCCAATTAACTTGTGAAACCAAACGTAGCTGCAGTGATATTTTCAGTCAAAGGCAGTTGTCTTGGCATTAACAATGAAAACAGGAATTGACAGGAAAATCCAGTAGAACCTCAGTAGCAATCCTTGGCTGGTTCCGTATATGTAAAAAGATTAATGATTTGTAGTTTATGAGGTGATGATGATCACTTAGTAACATTCATCAGAGTGTTAATGGCAGAATCTTTTTTTTTAAAGTGATTATCATTTTTCTCTGGTTATCCAGGCATAATAAATAACAAAATATAGGCAAAAATGGTGGTATTGCAAGAGATTATTTAATGGCAGTGATTTTAATAGGAAGCTAAATTTATAATGGGCTTCTCAGGTGGGGCTAGTGGTAAAGAACCCGCTTGCCAGTGCAGGAGATGTAAGAGAGAGACATGGGTTTGATCCCTGGGTCAGGAAGATCCCCTGGAGGAGGGCATGGTAACCCACTTCAGTATTCTTGCCTGGAGAATCCCATGGACAGAGGATCCTGGTGGGCTACAATCCGTAGGGTTGCAAAGAGTTGGACATGACTGAAGCGCCTCAGCACACCTGCAGATTTAGAATAATCTTGTCCATGTTGTAGTACTTGAAACTTAGTCTAGTAAATGACAAGGCATAGCAAAGTATCAAGATTTTAGTTTATCTTTTATGTAGCGGTACTTCTGATAGCTTTACTGAATTCCAGTTGTGCAGTTAATAGATAATTTCTCCCCAGTACTCAAACTGTTTCTAATCAGGTAGATTTTTACACTCTTTTAAAAACATAAAGTGAAGTGAAGTGAAGTCGCTCAGTCATGTCCGACTCTTTGCAACCCCATGGACTGTAGCCTACCAGGCTCTGAGGAGCCTTTCAGTCCATGGAATTTTCCAGGCAAGAGTACTGGAGTGGGTTGCCATTTCCTTCTCCAGGGGATCTTCCCAACCCAGGGATCGAACCTCGGTCTCTCCCGCATTGCAGGGAGACGCTTTACCATCTGAGCCACTGGGGAAGCCTTTGTACATTTTCTCTTATGATTCTTCAGAATATCTATAGGATATGTAAATGTATCAATGGTGATTGCTTTCATTCTTGTTTTTGGTTTTTATTTTTATGCACATTAGAGTATGGCCTATCAAGTACGTTGTAAATACATCTTGATCATACATGTATGATATGTTAGAAATCTCATTTCTTAAAATGAGAATCTATATTTTTTTTTTATAAGGGGGACATTATACATATATATGGGCTTCCCTGGTGGCTCAGTGGTAAAGAATCTGCCCGCCAATGCAGAAGACACGCGTTTGATCCTTGGGTTGGAAAGATCCCCTAGAGAAGGAAATGGCAGCCCACTCTAGTATTCTTGCCTGGGAAATCCTATGAACAGAGGAGCCTTGCAGGCTATAGTCCATGGAGCCACAAAAGAGTCAGACACGACTTAGCAACAAACAGCTAAAATGTTTGTATACATATGATACATGCAAAACTAATATATATAATTTATAGATTACTAAAAATATTGACATAAAATATCAATGACTTCATTATTTTAAAAAAAACTTGCTATAAATATATAAATTGACTTCTTTTTAAAATGTGACTAGGATATGCAGTTAGCTTGGATAGGTGAAGCAGAAAATTAAGTAAGAATAGAATTTTTGTCTCTATGATTTATTTATACTGCAGATTACCTGAGTGTTGAAAAACATTTCTCCTTTGCTCTTGTATCTTCAACTGAAGATTATTGTTACCAAACTGGGGGGGTCCAGGCTGTAACCAACTCCCTTCAGCCAGATCCCTCACCTCCAAGAATGTCTTACACATTTGTGCTTAGGCCCAGCTTCAGCTCCAAGGACTGGAAATCTAAGGAACCAGAGCCCCTGCTTGGCAAGGAAGCCTGATCCCTCAGTAGGGCTCTCACCACATCTGCCTGGACGGATTGTCAGTATATCATTTTTTTTTTACTTTTTAGATAGGCACGGGCACTGTGATGTCCATTGTTGTGTCTTCTTCTGGAGATGTGAGTGTATTATTATACCAGCTCGTCCATCCTCAGAAAATACATTCAGGTGCCAAACGGGATTTTGGTGAACTAAGACTGGACTGGTGCAAACGGTGTAATTGCGAGTCATCAGTTGCCAAAGAGACAGTCTGCCCCTGAGTATTCCAGGGCGCTTCCCTGGTGGCCAGATGGTAGAGAGTCTGCCTACAATGCAGGAGACCTGGGCTCCATCCCTAGGTCAGGACCCTCAAGATACCAACCCCAAGTCAAAAAAGGTATGTTCTATGATAAGACATGAGAGGGGCAAACGGTTCTGCTGATCTCCAAAGATAGCTTGCACAGCCTTAAGTTTCAGTTTTAAGATTTCCATTAGGACTTACAAAGGATTGTAGAAATGGCTCACAGAGACACTGAAGAAAGACCGTTTACTTTCACATTGGATGTTCCCAGGACGGCACCACTTTGTGTGCCTCACTGGCTGTCTTTGGGTATTCTGAAGAGGCTCTGGGGTCGTGGTGCTCATGTCTTTGTGAGGAGGGGATAATCTGAACTGAATTACTCATGGAACTTTGTCAGATATAGAGCCTGTTGGTGTTTCTGTGCCATTGGGAAAGCTCCGGGTACAGGCACTCTGCTTAGAAAGTAGAAGAAGGCTGCGTCAGAGCTCTCCCTTTGCTCCCTTGGCTTGTGCCTTTGTGTAGAGCACAAATTGTAACAGCCCTTATCTGATGGCTCTGAATAGGAGGAAAAATGCTGTATTTTCTCTTTGCATTTTATGAATAGGCAAAATACAGCACACAAAAATCTTGGCCTGACCTAACCTCACACAGTTGGCTAATAACAAGCCAGTCATTATGTTGAATCTGCTTCATTCGCGTGAGTATGCTGCCTAAAGTGAAAAGTAACAGTGGAACAAATTATCACTTTTAACAACTAGCTGATATAGAACTTTTCATTAGCACTCAAGATTTTTGTATGGATAACTTTCTAAATCTCTCTGGAACTCATAAAGGAATAGGAAATAGCAATATTTATTTATTCTTCATCACATTGTACTCTTTTTCATTGTCCTCATATTATTATCATCAAATAATTTGTTTTAATTCTTTTTTTTAATACACAAAACATAAAAATTGCTGAACCATTTCTGTGTCCAGTTAAGTGGCATTGAGCACATGTACATTGTTGGACAACCATCCATCTTTGGAACTCTTTTTATCGTGCAGGACTGCAACTCGACATCCACTATATAATAACTCCCCATTCTTCCCTCTCCTCTGTCCCTGGCAATCACCATTCTCCTTGCTGTCTCTCTGATTTTGACTACTCTGAGTACCTCATGTAAGTGAAATTATCAGTATCTGACTTATTTCACTTAGCATGGTGTCCTCAGGATTCACCCATGTTGTAGCATATGTCAAAACTTACTACCTTTTTAGGTTCATTGACGGCATTTACCACATTTTGCTTGTCCTCTTATCAGCCAACGAACGTGTTTTAACCGTTGTGAGTAGTACAGTTATGAACATGGGAGTGCAGATATCTTTTCAGGAACCAATTCTTTTGGGTACACAATCACAGGCAGAATTGCTGGCTCATATGGTAATCCTATTTAAAACTTTTTGTAACTGTCATACTGTTTTCCACAGCAGCTGTACCATTTTGGATTTCTACCAATGGTGTACAAGTGTTCAGTTTTTCTACATCCTCACCAACACATATTCTTTTCTGGTTTTTTATGGTGACCCACACTAGTGGCTGGTGCGTTGGCATCTCACTGTGATTTTAATTTGCATCAAACTTTTTTTAATGCATAGAATTACAGTCTATTTCTTGCCTTCAGGAAGTATCCATTTTGATATATACATCTTTGCAATATTATTGCCTGAGCATTTAATTAGTCTTAGATTAAGGCATCTTATTAAACCACACATACACACTAATATAATAAGCTTAGTGGCTGACTTGCTTACTTGAAGAAGTCTGTGATAGTAACAGAACAAAAATAACCTATCTCATTTTTGAAAGTGAAGTCGCTCAGTCGTGTCCGACTCTTTGTGACCCCATGGACTGTAGGCTACCAGGCTCCTCTGTCCATGGGATTTTCCAGGCAATAATACTGGAGAGGATTGCCATTTCCTTCTCCAGGGGATCTTCCTGACCTAGGGATGGAACCAGGTCTCCCGCATTGTAGACAGGCACTTTACCGTCTGAGCCACCAGGGAAGTTTGCTTTATTACATGTGCCCTTAATTGTGGTTAGCAGTGCTGTTTTTATTCATGCTTTTTCTTGTTCATCAAAGAGGAAAAGCAACTTTAAGAATATGAACTTTTGATTGTGGTCCAAGTTTTTCACCTACATTTGTGAAAGATGGAATGAGGAGGGGATTGTATGGTAGAACTGGCATGAGTTTTACAACTGAGGGAGATTACAGAAATCCAGAATGATATTGAAAGGGTAGAGTCAGCCACCGGAGATTAGAAAAGCGGGAGTAAAGGAAGCTCTCCTTTGAAGAGTTTAGGATCCTGCCATCCCACTCCACTTCTCCACTGTGCATGACACTTCAGGCTGGACAGTGTCCATGAACACAGTCCTGCTTCTAATATCCCTCATGGGGCCTCCTCCAGCACGGCGCCTTTCCTCCTGGCCTGATTTGTGTTTGTATGAAACACTTCCAATGGCTTGTCTCAGTTTCATCATCTTGATTCTAATTCTTAGTATGACTCAGCAAATCTGTCTCCATCAGAATCAATAAGAAACTCTTTGGACTTTCTGTTAAAGCAACTCTCTACCTTTTTTGATTTCCATCATACAATTTGGAATTCATTCAGAAAAACATTTCTGGACAACCTCAAATAATCTACTACTTCAGAGGTGTTATCAGATACTGGATATTCAGCTATAAAATAACTTACAGAATAAATTGATCTTAGCTTAAAAAAAAAAAAAAAAAAGGATACTAATAATGGCATTAGCAGTGAACCAGAGTTGTTTTGTGTCAGTCATCCCCACTTTGCATCAGCCACCCCCACGCCCACCATTTCCACTCTGTCAGAACTGTCTGACACATCTGATTGTGCTTGGTTGTGGCCGTACCACTCGACTCGTCTTAAAACGCATTATTCACCAAGGATTCTGAACGTTTCTGAGCATATCAGAGGGGCATAATGTCAAATAGAATTTGAACATACAGATGTTCCTGATCTGTTTACTCAATTATAGTAAATAAAGACATATATGGGTTCAGTTCTTCAAAAAATAAAATATAAACATAGCTAGTTATCTTGCTCAATCTTAAATCCAAGTATGTGCCTTTATAATTAATTCAACAAATACTTCTTGCATTTGTGATCAGACATGATTATTTCACTGACAAACTCTGTCTTATGGGAAAGATACTATAAGTCCAAAAGTGAAATACGTGGTTTCTAGGGAAAAACTGCATGAGAGATCCCTGCTTTCTTATAAAACATAATGGTGAGTGATATGATGTCAGGAATATCAACATAATGGCATTGATATGTGGTCATCCCACATATCTGGCTGTCTGTGAAATATAAAACTCTGGACTCATTCACTTAATAAGCATTTAATGTGCTTGTCACAGGCACTGTGAGTCAGCACTTTATATTTTATAGTGGAAAAGCAGGAGCAAATTTACCCTCCCAGAGCAGCCATACAGGTAGAGAGACGAACATTAAACAAGGGCAAACACAAACAAATTGGTAATGATAAGTATTGGTGATAGGTGTTACGGAGAATAAAATGGGTTCTAAGGCAATAAGATAACTTAGATGAGTAGAGGCCTGGGGATAAGAAATTTAAGCCAAATTTTGAAGGATAAGAGGAATTTATTCAATGGATATAGAAAGTAAGGGAAAGTTCTAGAAGAGAAGCACATGAAAAGGCTCGGGGTGAGAAGGAGCTTGGTGTATTTAAAGAACTGGAGGAAGGCCAGTGTGGTTGGAGCAGCATGAAGAGGGGAACCAGGGAGGCTCGGGAGACAGGCAGGTCCTGGCGAGGAGTGTGCCTGAAGGAGCGCTGCTCAGGTATGTAAGAGCATCCTGTAGGCATGCGATAAAATTCAACGTGCATTTAAAGCTGCTGTCTGCATAATTGATGGCAGAGGGGCAAGAGAGGTCATGGTGTGACTTAGGAGGCCGTTGCAGTGGTGCAGGTGACAGTGATGACGTGGACCGGTGACCTCGTGGTGGAGATGGAAAGAAGTCTTGATCCGTTTTAGAGATAAAGTCAGCAGGATTTGTCTAGAGATTGGTAGATAAATAACATGAAAGGTACTTGGGCCTCTCCCCCTCAGATCCTACCTTAAGTACAGGTTAAACCATAAAGTTGTGGACAGCTGCATATGTCTTCATTAATCCATTGGATTATTTAATAATTTATTTACCCAGCAAAGATTCATGATGCTCTTTCTGCTGCCAGGCAGTACTTCTGTAAGGTACTGAAGATACAATGTTCATCATAGATGTCTACCCAAAAGGCCCCTGAACCATTGATTGGCTTGAAAGGTGAAAGTGACGGTGAAAGCCGCTCAGTCGTGCCTGACTCTTTGTGACCCCATGGATTATAGAGTCCATGGAATTCTCCAGGCCAGAATACTGGAGTGGTCGCCGTGCCCTTCTCCAGGGGATCTCCCCAACCAGGGATCAAACCCAGGTCTCCTGCATTACAGGCAGATTCTTTACCAGCTGAGCCACCAGGGAAGCCCATTGATTGGCTTGTTTGACTGTATATGTTAGATGTGTTAAGAAGGCCTAAGTTTTCAGTTGTATTCCGTAGACTTTGTTCCCTTAGCTCAGTGGTTCTCCTAAGGGGGCCCAGGGGAACCTTGGGGTGACTGGGGGAAGTAGTGGGGTGGACGCACTGCCAAGGTAGTGCCGCTGGCACCTGCTGTGTGGCCTGGTGCCCACGGTCTCGCCACACAAGGGACATTCCACATGGTGAAGGGTTGTCTGGCCAAAACAACCAGTACACTCCTCTAAATAAACCCTGATCAGCTTCACTCTGACCAGCCCTTACCAGCATCTGGTCTGACTTTAGTCCAGGATTTAAGAGAGAGATAAGTGGGCATGCCTTTATGTCACTGTGATTCCCAGTCTTTTCACGTGATACTTTGGGCTCTCCAGACATCTTTGACCCACCCTCTCCTGCCCTCCAGGTTGTGTGTAAGGGGCAACGATTAGGGCAGCACAGTGAGAACTCGCAAACCTTTTTCTCTCACGTTGTGCATTCTTGGGAAAAGTCCTTAACCTCCACCACTTCAGTGCGCTCATGTGTAAAATGGAAACACTTGTATCTGCCTCATGAGGCGGTTGTGTTAGAACCTAAAGAGGCTTAGAACAGTACTGGGGCTTCGCGCGTGGTGGGCACCCGTGGGTGTTTGTTGTTATTGTGGAAAGCAGTGTGCCAGGCACCTTGCAGGTAACACGTACAAACACGTCAGCGTCACAGCTTCTACCCTGGAGACCACTAGAGCACACACCCGTCACCCAGGTGCAAGGGAGCACGTGAAATGCTTTGGTACAGACAGGCAAACACCTGGCCCTGGCGATTCTTCGCTAACGTGAGTCCTGCTGGCTCTGCTCACGGCCCTGGGTTTCAGGTCTGGTGGCCTCTGCTTGTTGGGTTTGTTCTTCAACTCTGTACTTAGAGTTCCAGAGGGAATTACTCCTTTTTTTCCTTAGACACTCCTGGCCCTGCCTCGGAGACGTTGCCTCCTCACCGTGCATCTGCCGGGCCCTGCTCTGACCGCAGCCTGAGCTCCCTAGGTTTGCCCTGCTGCCTCAGGCGCCGGCCGCCTCTGCATCAGTGCTGGCCCCTGACTCAGTGTGGCCCCGTTTTCCCTTCCAAAGCCCAGTCTTGCACGTCTTGGACTCCAGCGGCTGTTCAGTGTTATAGTCAAAGCTATAATCCTTGTGAAACTTGGGGTTTTATTTAAGATGAAACTACTTTTAAGCATTTCTGATATAACTCACAAATATACTAGGAGCACAAATCATTCTTGCTGGATAACAGAGAATGATTCAGCATCTCAATAAATAACAAAAGCAACAACAAAAATATTCATCTCTAAGATATGTGGAGTCTCATCTTTTCTTACTTCCAGAATTATCTTTTTTTCCTGTAAGCTCTAATGTTCTGGAGGTTCATAAATGATAGTTAATGATTCAAATATATAATTGATATACCTCATGTCATACAGATCCCTAACATCAATTTATTCACAAAATCTCTAATTAATTTAACAATTTATTCATCAGACTGATTTAATTTGTGAATTTTGTGAAACTTCACACACTAAAAATTTTCCAAAATCAGTAATAACTCCTGTTAAATTTTGTGCTCTATTAAATAAACAAGTAATGTGAGTATAGAAAAAAGTATAGTAGTTTCTTTTTAAGGCATTGTGTTCTATTAGAACTCTATTTTTGCCTTCTCAGACGTTTGTCATACATATAGTCAAAATGATAAAATGGCTTCACTGCACAAGGATATTTTTAAATAATGAGAAAAACGAAGGCTAGAAAATGGGAAAGAGTACTCTGAGACAGTTGACTACTTAATCTCCAACTCAGTATAGAACTCTATACCCCTTATATTTATATGTTTAATAGTTATACCTGATTTTTCAGTATTCTTCTTTAGATATGAACCCTCAAGAAATAAAACCTATTATCATGTGCAGCTAAATTTTAGTGGGATTTATTTTTTTTGTTTTTAAGCTCATGTAAATTCTAAACTTGTAATAGTAGATGGGTAGCATAGTTTTCTGACTTGGTTAATTCATTTGATCATTATTTCAGTACTCATTAATTGAATAAATGTTATGTCTTAGTTGCTAGGGTAAGCACTAAGGTAACAAAGATCAGTAAGTCCTGATCCTAGTATTAATAATTTAGGATCCAACAGTTTTCTCATGGAGCAGATAATCTATTTAAGGAGCTACTATATATGCGGCAGCAATTTGATTAATGACAGTAGACCTTTTAATTAATATTTGTTAAGCACTTTAATAATCCAAGATTGTATGTAATATATACAGATTTTCTTGGTACCTGTGGTCAGAAACAAGGATAAATGTGAGTATACATCATATCTATGTTGGTCACATTCAAAGAAAGAAATCTCACAAAACTGTTATCATCATTATAGAGACAATAGATTTGTTGGAAGTACTTTCTCTTTAATATTTAATTACTTAGTATTATAATTTGTCTAGGGCACAAATTATCATAGATTATAACTGGGAGAAAAGCTTAGCTGTGCCAGTAAATGCAGTTATATGTATATGTAACCATAGTTTTCATAACAAGCTCATGTGACGCTTTTTTGTTGTTACAGGATTTTTTTTTTTTCTGTTTTCCTTGTGTTTGGTTATTTTTTAATTGGAGGAAAATTGCTTTACAGTGTTGTGTTGGTTTCTGCCCTACAACAATGCAAACCGATCATAACTATATGTATATATCTCTCCCCTCTGTCTCTGCCTCCCGCATTCCCTGCATCCCAGCCCTCTGGGTGGTCACAGAGCGCCGGGCTGGGCTCCTGGTGTTCGGCAGCAGTTTCCCGCTAGCTGTCATGTTACGCATGGTAGTGTATATATGTCAGGGCTACTTTCTCAACTCCTACCACCCTCTCCTTCCCCCACTGTGTCCACAAGTCCGTTTTCTACGTTTGTACCTATGAAGCTTTAAATAATTTTAGGTGTCCATTTTATATCTAAAAATAATAGAATCAAAAGTTGTAACTTCAACATTAAAGAACTTACAAATATCCATAATGCAGTGGAGCTGGGGGAAAAGTTACATAAACTTTCAAATCTATAGTTTTTAGTATCACATCTTTACATGTAGGAGAGGGAGATACAGAAGAGAATAATAACTGGTGATCTCTAGAAAATGTTTTCATTTGATGTTTCAGAATTTATTAAGCAAAAAGAAAAGAGAACAGCGACAAAAAACCAATTTTAGGGTAATTTTATCTCACACTTGCATACAGCAAGCCTTATATCTTCACCCAATGCTTGACCAGATGACTCATACCTTCTAAACCTCTGGAGAGATGGACAGTGTGATGACTGGAAAAGCTGTACTGTGTAGTGATGCCGAGTGCGGGCTGTGGAGTGGATGGCCCGCCTGTGCCACTCAGGGCTGTGTAAAATTGGGCAAGTTACTTCTCTGTACTTCCATTTTCCCATCAATAAACTGGGCTAGTAGTAAAACCGTCATAAATTATGGGAATTTCTCAATGAATTTAAAGCTTAGCACACTGTGTGGCACATGGTAAGCACTTGACAAATGTTAGCTATTTTAAGATTAAACTTCAAAACATGGGGAACACGTGTATACCTGTGGCGGATTCATGTTGATATATGGCAAAACCAATACAATATTGTAAAGTTAAATAATAAAATAAAATTTAAAAAAAAAACTCCAAAACAGAAATTTTCTTTTAAAATCAAGTCAGATGATAATAAGGAAGGAAGAATGACTGACAAATACATAAGAAAATGATTCATTTCATTCATAATAAAATTCCTATTAACATGAGCTCACTTTTCCCCAATTAGATAGGCGTTTCTGTTAATTGACCATAACCATCATTAGTCATACTGGGGGCCTGTCAGTACTTTGACAGTATTGGGGGTGCAATGATTTGGGAAGATAATGTGCCTTCCCAACAAAGTTGGGATAGTTTGTCCTCCCAACAAAATTTTAAATGTGGGTACTCTTTGACCCAATAATTTTACTTATAAGAATTTATCTTTTAGAAATACTCTCAAAGATGCACACGGTCATTCATGCACGCACGCACACACACTACTTAGTTTAATAGGGGGAAAATGCTTCTGACATGAAAGAGTGCCCATGATTTAATGTAAAATGAAAAATACAATTAACCTAATTTTTGTGGTTGCACAATTACACTTTAGTGAGATAAGTGTTCTTTGTGTGCATTTGCAAAGGGAGAAGTATAAATGTCAAAAGACATACAAAAAATTGAAAGGACACACACAAAGTTAAAATTAGTTTATTCCGGAGAGTGGAATTGGGATCCAGAGATAGGAGAGGACTTGGTACGTTTCCATATTTTTAAAATTTTACTACAAAGTTTTGTGACTTTAAAATTTAAAATTATTGTTTAAGCAGGGAGGAAAAAAAAAAAAGCATAAGCCAGAGAATCACCACTTAAGGAATTCTGGCCACAAATCATTATATCTATCAGACCTGGAAAAGAAATGAATCCCAAAGAGAGTTACATCACCTTAGCTAGAGAGCCTCAAAGTCCATGATTTGAATGAACTTCCTGGAGTAACCAAATTCAGTTGCTGAGTTGTGGGAAAGTCTTCACTTTATTAAAAAGGGCAGACAGATAGACTCCTTCCTAGTTGGAAAGGGATCACCGCTGACTCCCAGGACATTGCCAAAGCCTGAGTCTTAGTTTACTGGTGAAGACTTGGACTAAGGAGATCAGGGTGTTTTTACATGGAAAAGTGAGCCCTCAGCCCCCGAGTGACATGCATTTTGGAAGGCCACCTCTAGCCCACAAAGACATGTTCATTGCAGTTTAAAAAAACAATTCCCTCCAAAGAAATACAGCCTGCAAATTCACACGCTACATCCATGATATGTATAATCTTCTCTTTCTGTTCAGAAAATACTCCTGAATGGTTGCACACACTTTGTCAGACCTTAGAGAATTGATGAGTTTCATAGAAACCACTTCCTATGAGAGATGTGTCTGAATATTTTTATGGTGTACAGAAAAGTGTGTGCCCAGGATCTAGTGATACATAAGCAAATAGGAAAATGTTTAGATGAATATAAATCAGCCATTATGGAGTCTTATGTGTGTGGATCACAATAAACTTTGACTGTGTGGATCACAATAAACTGTGGAAAATTCTGAAGGAGATGGGAATACCAGACCACCTGACCTGCCTCTTGAGAAATCTTTATACAGGTCAGGAAGCAACAGTTAGAACTGGACATGGAACAACAAATTGATTCCAAATAGGAAAAGGAGTACGTCAAGGCTGTATCTTGTCACCCTGCTTATTTAACTTCTATGCAGAGTACATCATGACAAACGCTAGGCTGGATGAAGCACAAGCTGGAATTGAGATTGCCGGGAGAAATATCAATAAACTCAGATATGCAGATGACACCACCCTTATGGCAGAAAGTGAAGAAGAACTGAAGAGCCTCTTGATAAAAGTGAAAGAGGAGAGTGAAAAAGTTGGCTTAAAACTCAACATTCAGAAAACAAAGATCATGGCATCTGGTCCCATCACTTCATGGGAAATAGATGGGGAAACAGTGGAAACAGTGGCTGACTTTATTTTGGTCTCCAAAATCACTGCAGATGGTGACTGCAGCCATGAAATAAAAAGACGCTTACTCCTTGGAAGAAAAGGTATGACCAACCTAAACAGCATATTAAAAAGCAGAGACATTACTTTGCCAACAAAGGTCCATCTAGTCAAGGCTATGGTTTTTCCAGTAGTCCTGTATGGATGTGAGAGTTGGACTATAAAGAAAGCTGAGGAGCTGAAGAATTGACGCTTTTAAACTGTGGTGTTGGAGAAGACTCTTGGGAGTCCCTTGGACTGCAAGGAGATCCAACCAGTCCATCCTAAAGGAAATCAGTCCTGAATGTTCAACTGACGTTGAAGCGGAAACTCCCGTACCTTGTGCACCTGATGAGAAGAGCTGACTCATTTGAAAAGACCCTGATGCTGGGAAAGATTGAAGGCGAGAGGAGAAGGGGACAACAGAAGATGAGATGGTTGGATGGCATCACCGACTCAATGGACATGAGTTTGAGTAAACTCCGGGAGTTAGTGATGGACAGGGAGGCCTGGCGTGCTGCAGTTCATGGGGTCGCAAAGAGTCAGACACGACTGAGCAACTGAACTGATGGAGTCTTATAATATTTTAATATACTTTATGTTTTTATAATAATTTATTATACTTTATGCTTATATAATAATATGAAAACCAACTTTCTATATGGACATTGGTGCAAATCTATTGGTGCCTAGGTTTTTCTTCTTTTTTAATGTAATCTTGTTTGTCTTCACAGAGTTACTGGCGGTGAACTGTTTGAAGACATAGTGGCAAGAGAGTATTACAGTGAAGCTGATGCCAGGTAAGTGACTTGTCCTGGACAAGATGGAAGACTCAGCACTCACATGATGCTTGTTCAGTATATCTCTACAAATATATCATGGTACTTAGGATTATGAGAATCTCATAATATCGTCTTGGACTTTTCACAAGTCCTCTCTCTCTCAAGGATTTTCAAGATGGTTCTTTGGGAAAAAAAAAATCTATGACTCTGATGTAAACTTGACTTTTAACTAGTATCTATAGTTAGAATATATTTATTTTTTTAAAAGCCTAACTGGAATGACTTCTGATAAAGAAATATACTTTTTATCAAAGTTATGAGAATAAAAAAAAATTGAAACCCTCTGGTCTCTAGATGCTAGGCTTCCCAGTATGATAACCACTAGTCCCATATGACTCTTTTTTTAAAAATTTATTTTATTGATGTATAGTTGATTTACAGTGTTGTATTAATTTCTGCAGTACTTTGCAATACAGCAAAGTGATTTTTGTATTTTTTTCTACTATGCTTTATTACAAGATATTGAATATAGTTAGAATATTGAATATGAATATGAATTTTTGAATCTTGAATATGGTTAGATAGCATCACTGACTCAATGGGCATGAATTTGAGCAAACTCTGGGAGATGGTGAAGGACAAGGAAGCCTGGAGTGCTGCAGTCCATGGGGTTGCAAAGAGTCAGATATGACTTAACAACTGAATAACAGCAGCAATTGAATAGAGTTCCTTATGCTATACAATAGGGCTTTGTTGTTTATACATGTGACTTTTAATTTCAGTTTCAATTACTTTAAATAAAAAGTTCAGTTCCTCAGTTGCACTAGCCCCATTTCAAGTGCTTAATTTCACGAGTGCCTAGTGGCAACAGACTGGACATAGCAAATATAAAGCATTTCCCTCATCACAGAAAATTCCATGAATAGCCCACGTCCAATCAGAGATCATAAAAAGAAACAGACTCCAAAAGCCCCAGTGGTCTCCTTAAAACATTATGAACTATTTAACTCTTTGAAAATTTCATTACAGTCCTTGGAACTCTCACTTGAAAAAATACTTACTCAGGTACTTCAGAGGGTTCAAGAAGATTTCCCAATCTTGTTAATTGGCAACATTTTTACAGAAGTTAAAAATGGCTAACATTTTGTCTCAATTGAGCCTTCCTAGGCTACTCAAAGGCAATGTTTTTGGAGTGAAGTAACATTAATTTACTTGCGGAGACATTACTTAGACTGCATGGTGTTAATTTCCTTGGCATTTCTTATATGTATTCTGTAGTTAGAACCCATTTTGAAAAATCTGGCCATGAGTGATTAGCTCCTTACTAGCCATGTAAATGCGAGGTTATGTGTATTCAGTTACGGTGGTCTGTGCCTGCCTGTGCTCTCCCGTGATCTCAGAGCTTCCTAAGGCTGCTGCCTCCCTGGCAGCCTGGCCCGGGGCATCAGTCAGCTGGTAGCAGGCCCCCATCCCTCCACAGTAGCACGTGCATACCCAGGCTCACTTCTGAACTTCTCATTCACCTTCTTGGTTTAATGTTACTGTTTATGACATTTTATGAATCTTATCTGTACCTGACTACACTCTTTACTTTTTTAATGGAATTTCTACTGCCAAAGTCAAATAGAAAGTTCCATGTCACTTAGGATGAGTGAAACATCACTTGTTCAGTCTAAGCCAAATCCTCCCATTAGGCCTCTGAAAAGCACTTCAGAATAGCCTTGGAAGTAACTATTTTCCCACTTGCCAAGAGAATAATCTTTTTTATCAAGGTAATAAAAAGTTAAGAAATGTCCTTTATTTTGCTTTTCAAAGTTATTTTAAACAGGTTGTTATTGTGTTTCAAAACACTGGTTGAAATTAGAGACTATTTTCAGCCCTAAGATAACAGGATAGACCCTAAGTGTTGGATCATTTCATATACATGTTTATATTAAATTTTGAAATTTACTATAGGACAGTTTAGGATAGGTCTCACACATAATTAAGGAGAAGAAACATTCTCTTGTCAACCATATGCATAAAGAGTAAGTAACTTGTAAAAATCTGTTTAGTACTAGCCCTCAAGAAGTTAAGAATTGAATTCATTCTCACTAGTCACATATGGTGAAGCTTATTTAATATAAATTATTGTTTACTTCTCTATTTTCTGTTATTCATTAGGACTAAAAACTTATACCAATGGCTTGAGATGAAAGAGTAAAGTATTCCTAACAAGAAGTATAATGTGAACATTACTGTAGAAGGAAAAAAAGCTATATGATTAGCAAATAATTACCAACAGTCCAGGAAGCTGTGTAGTCAAAAACAACCAATCTCAAGCTCTTTTAGTGGTACACTTAAATCGAGTTAGAGCTAGAAAATCACAATCATGATCGCTGTGATACTTATGTTGTAATAAATCAGATAGATGATTAC
The DNA here is from genome assembly GCF_019923935.1 of Bubalus bubalis. Taxonomy (NCBI): domain Eukaryota; kingdom Metazoa; phylum Chordata; class Mammalia; order Artiodactyla; family Bovidae; genus Bubalus; species Bubalus bubalis. The sequence continues at coordinate 87,332,833 of NC_059163.1, forward strand.
TTTTTTTTAATTCAATAATTTACTTTGGAGTAGTAGTATTTTGTACATTAAATGATTGAAAATGTCCTCGCTAAAGTATTTGCTTAATCCTTGAATGAATGAATGCAGTTCTGTAATATACCTGGGTTTGAATCACACAGTGAACTTGTGCAGAATTCATCAGTGTAATACGTCCTGCGTTACTGTATGTCAGATGACAGCTCATGGGACCTTACCGATGCCCATCAGTGATGTCTTCCCTCTAATTTAATTCGCAGTCTATTTGACGTAGCATAAATTGTACATTTTACCATAGGAATAAAAGTCTTCTTTCACTGAGGTGATGGAAATGTGTCAGACAACCACCAGTGCTCCAGGGGATTGAAAATTTTATTTTTACTTTTTAAGTTTTTATTCCTTCCCCAAAGTATGGCTATACTGAAGAGGGGATTTTTTAATACCATGGATTTACTTTAAATTCTCCTTCTAAAAAAAAATAAAAAAAATTCTCCTTCTGTTACTGGAGACGTGCATTAGTTTTCCTATTATGCATTATATAAGCAGCACCATTTCTAAAGTCAAAATGGTAAATGTCTCCCTCCTTTTTTTTAACCCTTGTCTCACCTGCCACTTCATTTGTGTTACCCTCTTGTTTCAACACCTATGTTTAATTGTGACCTCAGATTTTAAACAGTTTAGATGTGTATAAGAAATACCCATAAATTTTATTTCACTAAAGAATTTTCCCAGAACTTGGTGGGAATTATTTATAAAATTTCCTAGAATTATTTATAAAAGTTTTCTCCCTGAATATGGAAATTTTGACTTCTATAAACAAATGATTAATAGAGTTGCAATGAAAGAAAACACAGCTCAAATTGTTTTGTCTGAACATGTCACAAATTCTGTGTTGGATGTCATTTTTGTTACTGCCAGAATTAGCTTTATCCAGCATTATTTAATTCCAGTGTAAAGCTAAAAAATGTGAAAAATATAATTTTTGTTCGTTTGTGTGTTTCGTTCAGATTTTCATTTTATTTTGTATTCTGTGATTCTGTGCCTTTAAAATGCTCTCCCTTCCATTCTGCCCTTGTATCTTTGCAGTCATTGTATACAGCAGATTCTAGAAAGTGTAAATCATTGTCACCTAAATGGCATAGTGCACAGGGATCTGAAGGTCAGTATATGGAGTCCGTACATCTGAATCAGAGGAAGTGTTTTTTTGTTTTTTTCTGGGGAAAGGGCAGAGGGTGGGTGTTGTACAATTGTTCCCTTGCCTTTCCCAACTTTTCCTTAAAATGACTAAACGATGACATAATAATGCATGATGCCTCTTTCAGTTTGCTCATCTACAGGCTAAATATACATCATAGCAAAAAGGGAAGGACAGCACTGGACACACAGCTCTTAAGGTTCCGAAGAGTAAACCAGAGACGGTTTGGGGGCAGGCTTTCCTGAGATGTCCAGCATTGGCCTGGAAATAACCCTTGGCCTGTGATGTATGTCCGCCTGTAGAGCTAAACACCACTTCTGTTCTGAGACCGTGGGTTGCTGTAGCAGAACAACTGGTTCCTCATTGCTCCGTTTGAGTCCGATGAACCCTCAGGCAAGAGATAATAATTGCCAGCTAAATTAAAGCATGCGAAGTTAATGATTTATCAAAAATTCATTACGTATCCTAATTTAACCTTAATGGAGCCTTGACTGCTAATGTGACAGCTTTCAAATGATACGAGAAAAATGGGAGAGAAGAGGGAAACAGCTGTTTTTGTGTGGAGTGAAGGTGGAACACAAAATCTATAAAAACTATACTTGTGTTCCAGTTCATTTCCTGTGAGGATTTATAACTGGGAAAAGAGCTCCTGAATTTGATGTTTTTAAGATGGAGTTTTCTAGAACAAGTGAACCTACATTTTGGCCCACATCTGGCAAGATCCTGATTGTCCTGAGGTAGTAGTCACTCGACTCGAGCGTATGTTTACGTGACTGAAGATGTTTAAACACAACCCCAGTTGTCTGCTCGTTTTGCACTTGAACCCAGTCTCTCTGAGGGTATACAGACAGTGAGTGTAAGCTTGGAACTAACACACGCCCCCTGGTGTTTGCATGCAGTCATTGCATTCAGCAGATCCTGGAGGCTGTGCTGCACTGCCATCAGATGGGCGTAGTCCATCGGGACCTGAAGGTGAGTAATGCCCTGGGAGAAGACAAACCACCACACAGTTCCTAGTGACTGTTCAGCTGCAGTTATGCCTGTAAAGGCAAAAATATGAGCAATAAAGTTCTGCGGACTCTTTCCAACACATAATGAAAACACTTTCCCTCACCACAGTGCTCTAATGCACAGTTGAGACTTATATAAATCCCATTTCATCCAGAGAGACATCATCTCCTAACATGAACAATAAGCAGGTTATATTTTCTTTCTCCAAAGACAGGATACAGCATTTAATGTGACTCTGAGTAGGACTGATGATCTCCTCTTCTCTTTAAACTTGTTCTGTGAACGTATTGGCATGTTTGTTGATCAAACTCATACTTTATGTACCTATATTTTGTAAGTGGTTATCAAAATTATAAAGTAAATAGAGATGAATGTATGTAGATTTTTGGCCCACGAGATTGGTGCTAACGGCCTTCATTGTGGGTAGTAAAGTCTTTTCCCAGGAATTCTGAGGACACTGAGTCTTCCTGTGTTTTTATTTATTTGTATTTCTAGGGGTCAAGATACTATTGTGTTTTAAAACAGATGGAAAAAGGGTAAAGCAAATCTTATTATCAAATAGTATATATGAACCATATAGCTACATCCTAGTACTTTTAAGACTTGACTCAGTTTCTGATAACCATTGAGAATGAGAAGTGTTTAGATCATTTAGAAATTAAACATTTCAGAGATGACTGTCTTGTTCTTAATTCTCTGACCTCTTCTCTCAGCATTCTAGCTTTACTGATGACATTTCAGAGAAATAGTGAACACCTAGAAATTTAAATGGAGGAAAAATCCTGGGTGGGCAACACAGCGCATGGGATCACTGTGTAGCTGTGATTTTTCAGTTGAAACCTCAGCCTTTTCCAGGCTTGAGTAGAAAGGTGGCAAAGGGTAGGTCAGAATGTCTGAAACTGTCATGTGTGCAGGACCTAGGCATACTTCCTTTGTCACTGTACTTTCCATTCATTTTCTGTGTTCTAGAAGAATATTTCTTCAGCGATTCACAGCAAGTTACTTGAAGATGTGATCTGTAAGCAAAACATGGCCTTTTCTAGAACCTTCCTTTGATTTCAGTCTGAGTCTGAGAGCTTGTACCAAATTTACCCATCAGGAAAAAGGAAAAAGAATGTATTCCTTTGAAAATTCATATAAATGGCAATCACCTCAAAAACTGCTTAGTAGCCACATAAAGGCAGTACCCTTTTTGTTACTTCTTAGAACTCACAGTGCTGCTTTCCTTTTTAAGTGACTGTGTGCAGACATACACCTTGCTTGTGCTGTTCTTACTGTGTAATAAATTTATCATTTGAGATATTTTACTTCGTTTTATGTAATTAAAAGTATACTCTAAAAGCCATGATGAAAAATGCATTTTGTTCCAGGACTTTCAAAATACATTTTTTGAGGTCTTGATATTGCACTTCTGTAAATGTCCAAACCCAGCTGAGTCCTTCAAAGACTGGAACTTTTATCAGAGGGGGCAGTGAGCCTAGGCTGTGACATGGGAAGAAAAAGATACTTTCTGACATATGAGCTAAAGTCACTAGTTAAAAACTCCGGCAGGTGATTTCCAGAAGAGGCTACTGCTGAAAGCAATTAGCCTGCTGCATCACCCCAGAGATTTCGTTCACGGGAGGAAAGTGTTTTTGCTTTCCATTCTTACTCTGATTTAAGGAGACGATAGAGATGAACTTCTGATGAAGCTTGTTATAATTTCTGTAATTGTTGTCTTAGTTTCTGTCAAATCACTGACTTGGATGAACCTCAGTTGAGTCTAGTTCTTAATAGGCCATGACATAAACTTACTAACAAAGGCCCGAACCTGTGTGCAAAGGGCAGCTTAAGTGTGTTCTGTCGCTGGCTTTGATTTGTGGCTTTTATACCCACGATGCATAGTCTGATAAGTATACCACTTGTAACAGCACATTTACCAATATATTAAAATGAAAAAGATCAGCTGCTGAAATCTATTATCAGGCTTTAAGCAAAAATGTTGCCCTTACAATTATTAGGCCATATATTTTTGCTTCCAGAGCAAGATTCACATATTAATTCATGTACAATAGACACAATTTAATTTGTCCATATCAGTGAGATAAAGACACAGGATGTATTACCTTTATCATCATCATCATCAGGCACCTGTGAGCATAGGAGTACTGTACAGGTTGTCTATAAACCCCTCTGAGGATAATAGCCCTTTGTGTTCCTTTCCAGTACCTAACGCAGAACCTTGTCCCTGGTTAACACTTGTAGCATAGTCCTTCAATTCAGGAATGAATAAAGTTCAACCCAAAGTACGCTTGTCACTTAAAAGCCAACACTGAGTAAAACAGGCTGTTGTGACATATTAATTAATGCTGAATAAAAGAGGATAAGCATATCCTCTTTGATTCAGTGGTAACATGAAGATCTCTTTTTTAATATTTTAATAACTTCCACTTTGAGGGGCTCTTTAGACAGTAGGCTCCACCAGATGGAAACTTACCAGGACCTAGAGACAAGGCTAGGGCACAGCAGGCAACTTGAGGGTGTCCCAGAGACAACAGCAGGAGACAGGTCAGGGTGGTGAGATGCTGGAGGCACGTCAGGCCGCCCCAGGCAGCATCCAGTGGGTTCCTGGACCACAGTCTTTTGTCTAAGGTGCATTCGGTGTCAGGCCAGTGGATGTAGACCTACTAGGGAGGCCCAGCAGTGGTGACGTAGCCATAGGACTCTAGTTCAGGGATACGAGAGGGTTTGGATCAAGGCAGAACCTTACTAAAAAGTAAAAGGGCCACAGCTGCCATTTATCAAGCAGTTGCTCTATACCCTGCCCTGTATTATCATACGGATCTTCAGAATAACTTCATGACGAAGGTACCATGATTGTCTCCATGTTACCTAAGAGGAGATTAGCAACCATGAGGAAAAGGACTTGTTCAGGGGCGCATAGCTAGTAAGACAGGATTTGTGCCCAAGCAGCTGGGCTCCAGGGTCTGCAAGCTTAATCCCTATCACTTCTCAGTTCAGTTAGATAAATGAATTGAAAACCCTTATAGAGACCAAAGAAGAGTTCAAAACAGTGATGGGAAAGTAATTTTACCAGTAACATTAAGAGTTATTTGGGGGAATGGATCTACATTTAGTGAATCAAGAGATTAAAATAATCTCCATCTGTGGCTTTTCAGAACTATACAAAATTTGTATCATTAGGAATAAGAGAATAAGGTATAGTTAAGACATAATGTAGAGTAGGAGGACAGCATAAATTTTGACAAAAGACTAGTGTAAAAAGTGAAAATGTTCTGTTTAGGAAATCAGTAAGGTGGCGTTGTCCACAGCCTTTGGAAAATGAGACATCGAGAAAAATGAAATGGATTTGCCACACTTAATTTAGGCCACATCAAGACAATCATTTTGGAGTCTTTAAAAAGCAGATCATTTATGAAGACAGGATTACTATAATGTGGTATGATATTTGTGTAAACTGATAATTAAAAATTCAGGTATCAAAAGAGAAGAACAAACATTAATCAAGTATTTCTCGAGCACTTACTAAGGCCCTGTCTTAGCTTTAGGCATATATTACACAGCAAAACAAAAACAAACCTTGTATACATGGAACATACAGGCCAATGAGTTAAAGATCCCTTAAACATATGTGGAAGCTATATCCATGCTGCTCCTCCCAGAAAGACGAAAGTACATCATATAGGCACTGCCTCCAGAAATATACTAGGTCGAAAAGAGGCTGCAGTAAGAAGTGACAGCTCTCCATGTCACAGGAAATGAATATCAAGTCAGATGAGTTCTCTCGTGTAAGAGCCTGGAGAATACAATTTCTGTGAATCAGTTGACAGAAGGAAGTAAGGCAAAAGAGACAGCTATATAGCTGTACTTTTTCAAATAACCATTTTTCACACAAAGTAGTAAAATTTCTTCAGTTCAAAGTGTTATCAGAAGTGGTTACTAAACTGCTTCATGAGCAGCTCTCTGGATAAGAGGCTGCTGCTGCTAAGTCGCATCAGTCGTGTCCGACCCTGTGCGACCCCACAGACGGAAGCCCAACAGGCTCCCCTGTCCCTGGGATTCTCCAGGCAAAAACACTGGAGTGGGTTGCCATTTCCTGCTCCAATGCATGAAAGTGAAAAGTGAAAGTGAAGTCACTCAGTCGTGTCTGACTCTCAGCGACACCATGGACTGCAGCCTACCAGGCTCCTCCATCCACGGGATTTGCCACGCAAGAGTACTGGAGTGGGGTGCCATTGCCTTCTCCGGATAAGAGGCTGCATACATACAACCGAATCTTTTAGCAACAAATAGGCACTGGTGAATTGCCTTGGCAGAAAATATTGTTTTCTTAAAGCCTACCTCCTGAAGAACAGTGTTATTTAATGGAAAAATCATTAGATGGGTAGATGAATATAAGATTGATATGTAGATAGATAGAAGGATAGATATTTTAGTGAAGATAGTAATTCTGGAAATTTGGGAGGATTTTTAACGCTTTCATAGACACAAAATTAAATGTATGACCAGAAAAGAAAGAAATTCATTTTCTGGAAATGTGACAAGCACTCAGTAAATCCTTGTCACCGTGGGTAGCTATGTCAGATAGTGATTTCTGCATTTTCCTTGATTGCAAAATCACAAGTATTTTACTTTTCACAGAATCATCTTTAAAAATAAAAGCTTGAAGACTATATCATAGTCTTTATTTTTATTTTTTTTTAATTTTATTTTATTTAACTTTACAATATTGTATTGGTTTTGCCATATATCAAAATGAATCTGCCACAGGTATACACGTGTTCCCCATCCTGAACCCTCCTCCCTCCTCCCTCCCCATACCATCCCTCTGGGTCGTCCCAGTGCACCAGCCCCAAGCATCCAGTATCGTGCATCAAACCTGGACTGGCGACTCGTTTCATATATGATATTATGCATATTTCAATGCCATTCTCCCAAATCATCCCACCCTCTCCCTCTCCCACAGAGTCCAAAAGACTGTTCTATACATCAGTGTCTCTTTTGCTGTCTCGTATACAGGGTTATTGTTACCATCTTTCTAAATTCCGTATATATGCGTTTGTATACTATATTGGTGTTTTTCTTTCTAGCTTACTTCACTCTGTATAATAGGCTCCAGTTTCATCCACCTCATTAGAACTGATTCAAATGTATTCTTTTTAATGGCTGAGTAATACTCCATTGTGTATATGTACCACAGCTTTCTTATCCATTCATCTGCTGATGGGCATCTAGGTTGTACATATAGATACATTACAAACTATGTGACGAATTCCATAATTTATTTAGTCATTCTCCCGTTCCTTTATGAAGTACTTGGTGTATGTCAGGCTGTGGAGAAACAGTAGGTGATTGGTGAAGTCCCACTGTGGTTACACTCTGGTTCTCTCATCTACTTGATAGTGTGTGCTGATAATTAATGTTAGAAGTACATCAAGAAACAGGAATGTAATACAGAGTGATTCTTTTGAACTTGCTCATATATGCACAGTGATAGAAATAGAACTTCCTCATGACAAACTTAGAGCGCACTCCTCAGCTAGAAACTCCCCATGCTGAGTGCATAAATTCAGGCATCCACCACGTGAAAAGCAAAGCAAAATCAAAGCAAAAGTCGCTTGTACCGTATGCACCAGAGGACCTCCACCATATGTAGGAAAGAGCCTGACATGCAGGCTTCTCAGTTCATGCAAGATTTCATTTAGTTGAATTTTAGGAGCTTTGTTCACACCTTCTTTGGCAAAGAAGTGACTGAAAACACACCAAAGCACTGACTGATTAACTTCATATTGGAATATTGATACTTTCCACTAGACGAAAGAAATTTAAAAAGACTTTCACTTCTTAAAAGCCAATATCCAGGGGGGTGTAAGAATCAAATCATATAGAATAATAAAACTCATAGCTTGCTGTTTTATAATATTCATAAAAAGCAAAACATTTAAAGAAAGTAAAATACACATGATTTCACTAAACATAAGATCCATATGTTTGAGTTTACTGGCTAGTTATCATGCATGTGCACAGATAAATCTGTCTTATGACTAATGTTGAAGATGTTTATATGACCCACATTGAAGATGATCATCGCCTCTGCTGAATCACTTCTTTAATAAACATCATGCTAATTTAGAAATCCTCGTGATATGTTTGTGACATTTTTAAGAAGCAAAGATTAAATTATGCCAAAGATTAAATTATTCATAAGTTTTCCCATGTTTTATTTGAATATGGGTAGTAAATATTTTTGAGTACTTTAAATTCTTCTTAAAATATCTACTGAATGGATTACCACTTGAAAATGAATGATTTTTATATCTCACAATCACATCTTTAAAAGGAAGGGATCAGGAAATCTGACCTCAAGCCCTACCTTCATCTTTTTGAACTTCCCTACCTCATTTAGAAAAAGAGGGATTTGAGTTAGTTTATCTCCCAAGTCGCTTGCAATTCTGAAAGTGATTCCAGAAACTTGCCTCAGGACTTTGAGATACTTGAACAGTTTCAAGAAAACCCTAAATCGTGATGAAAGAAGTTGCCATTGTATCCATATGGAAGTACAGAACAAAACTTGCAACAGTTGCTGCTCATTACAGCTGATATGCTATAAATGGTTGTTGACACCAAGACCAGATGTCGTGGAAAATCCTGCATCATTAGGAAGCAATGGGGTGGGGAAGGAACCTGTGTGTGAGAATGTCAGTAGAATCTATTTAAAAACCAATCTAAACAGTGATGCATTATAAGAATCTAGGGGTAATCTCAATGTGTAAATATTAACATAATAGATTGCACTTAATTTAGAAATGCAGACATTTCTCAAGTCATGAGCATTCATTACAGATATTAAGTGTTCTGCACATTTGAAATGGCCAGCTGCACTGGAGTGTAATAGCTGATCACTAATGCATATAATGTCCCTTACAGAGGAGAAACCCCTGTGATAAAATCCAATGGGGTTTTATAACTTTATACATACTGTTATAAGATTTTAAAATATATATATTTGTAATGTTCATTTGTGAGATGAAGAACTGGTTAATTAGCTTCAAAGGTCTGAATAGCCCAAATCCACATAGTTAATAAGAATCAGGCCCAGGACATAAATCCGTATCTTCCTTTTCTATCTAGATCATAGTGCTGTACCCCCATGTTCAAACATGGTTGTGTTGGAAGACTGGAGTTTCTGATCTCACCTTTCTGAGTTGTTTTAGAAGGTCAGAATAGTAGAATATTAGCAATTAATAGTGTAATGGTGACCCTTTCTATAAGGAAGTAGCCACTAATTCGGTGAGAGATTCTACTATTTCAGCTTTTGTGGAATATAATCACAAATTATCTTACTTTCTGTAGACATTCATAATCTAAATTTATCTACTTGCCAATGAACTTTTGTAGTGCAATATGTTCTTAAGTTGGAAGCTATCTGAATGGTAGCAATTAAAATCAGGATAAATGTGTACTGCCCTGGTTTAAATGCTGCTTTAGAAAATCTTGGTGATTAAATCTCCTGTATCCTTGCAGAACATGATAAAAAGATTATTCAAACAAACATATTCCAAAGAGTTGACTATAAATCAAAAGTATGTGATATTTTTACTGTTTCTTTGATGCTGGCCATTAGAAGCAATCTTGTGATAAAATATTTTATAAAGCAAGTAATCCTTTAATAAAGGCAGTAATCATCCTCATTTTTCAGTTTGTATTCCATAATTCTATATTTTAGGTTTGCCTAAAAGATATGCTTAAACATGAAGTCATTTCAGTGCTATTAATATTTGAATCTATACAGTAACCTTGAAATAGCCGTGCCTTTTCCTGTGCATAACTACAGCTGAACAGTCTTCTTGGGTACAAGGTGAAACACTGGTCCAGATGGATTTATTATTTCCTGGATAAGTCACAGAGATTGTCTCTAGGTATGAGTATTTGCCTCAGTCATTCCAAGACTGTGCATCAGAAAACTCCAGGGCGTTCCCTTTCTTCTGAATTGGCAGATACTTGGTGTACAAGGGCATAATGCACCCAGCACTGCCCAGAACTTTTTGATTTATTAAGAAGAATAAAAGCACATTGAATTGTTTATAAGTTTATTCATTGATGACGCTGGCATTTGGTCAACAAACTTAAATACCACTTGAAAAGACCTAAAATGATTGCTATTTCTAAAGCAATTGGAACTGTTTCCCTAAAGGAGTCTGTGCTTGACAAATTAAGACAGATGGGTATTAGCAGAGATCTCTGACGTCTCAATGCTTTTGAATATGAAGGTCACAGAGAAATAAACTATTACCAATTGTTTGTGTTTTCTTCCAAGGTATTTATTCCATAAATTAATAGCTGGCCAATCACTTCTTGATTAAATGAGAAGGTACATAAATGAAGTGACCATAAGTTTTAGTTTTGAAAATAAAATGTTAAATATTAATCATATAGCCTGGTTAGATACTATAGTATAGTGATAGATAAACAAGAATTCCAAGTAATTTCGAATGTTAGATTTTACTGAAAGTTATTTTAGCGTGGAGATCTTTCATATTCGTAAGACATGTTCACCCCAACATCCAAATTAAGTTTTCATATTTTTAGCATTTAGGTAAAAACCCTGTCAGCCATAAAACATTATAAAGTTTTCCTTAAAATTACCATTTGTCATAACAGTGGTGAATCTGATGGCAGTGAGCAGCAATAGCCCGAAGAAGTCTGGTACTCAATTAAAACTTACTTGCCTACACTTCAGTTCTTGTAGACTTAAGCTAATTTCTTCTGAGCTCTGGTTATGAGTCTTTGCTAATTTGCATGGCTGGCTTAATTAATAAATATTGGTTTAGGCTGTGTTTACACAAGGTCAAAACAACAACAGAATTGACTAATTCAGTAAGGAAAAAAAGTAGCAAATTTCATGAAAAAAAATTGAAATCAGTTGTTTGTTAACATACAAACAAAACCAATTTGATTAACGGAATGTTTAAATGTTTCAGACAGTTGTTTTGGCATTTGGAGAGTCCATTGTTTCCCAACTTTTTTCAGTCTGAGACACCTCTAAATTTGCTGAGTTTTAGCCCAAGGTTAGAAGATATTGAACCACTCTCCCAAATACACATACCAATCCAGACAGACATTCATCCAGATACCTAAGGATCTAAGGATGATAGATTTACATTATGCATTAATTGGCCTCCTTTTCCTGACCAACGTTTCCCTTCATTTCTTAAAACCCACAAAGGCTGTCCAGGGAAAGTCAATACCTGTGGTGGATTCATTTTGATATTTGGCAAAACTAATACAATTATGTAAAGTTTAAAAATAAAATTAAATTAAAAAAAAAAAAAAAAGAATTTGTCATGGTGCTTATTTTCAAAGTACCAATGTGTCTTGATGACCCGGTTGGGAAACAGTGGTGTAGACACAGCCTTATTCCAGGATTGAGTTATCAGTCCTTGAGTGTCCTTGAGTAATGATAAATACCTGAGAAAATTAAAATGTGTCTCTCTTATAGTATTCTGACGTGAAAATAAATATATAAGTAATATTTTGAAGACATATACATTATGTTTTTAAAAACTAGCTTATGGAAAAAAAAAGCCAACTATAACATTTGGCACATAAGAGTAGACGCTTTCTGCCTTTAAGAATAAACAGATTCTTAAAGACAGCAATTTTAATACGTAATCAGAATAAGACTCCAAAATTTGTACAGAAATTGTTTGGAAACAGTGAGGAATGAAAATCACTACATTTGGGTCCAAACTCTTGAAGTCAACTAGGATTTAATTTGCACAGTTTCATTTGCCAAATGTCTGTAGATTGGTCCAACTCTTGTTATCATTTTGCCAAGTTCCCTTCTGCTGAAAAATGCTTGTGCTCTGTTAGGCTTCTAAGCCAATGTCCGTGGCCAAGTCTGGACCTCAAGCAGCACTTGGAAGCATGTGAGCAGGTCAAGACAGGTGCTCCCATTCATTTGCACTCTCCCCAAGTGTATCCTCTCTTCAGCCCAGTATCTCTCCAGGACATATATGCATCTGTCCGAAGCCTGCACACATGATCGTTTGTAATCATTTTCTAACCATATTTTCCCTGGGATTTAGGAATGACAGTCTCTGGAAGAGAGGACAGTGCATGACTTTTTTTTTTCCTCCTAATCTTACAAAATGTTAGTTTTGAAGAGTTACTTAAAATAGATTCTCACATCAGTCTCTCTTTTCTTTCTAAATAAAGCCTGAGAATTTGCTTTTAGCTAGCAAATCCAAGGGAGCAGCTGTGAAACTCGCGGACTTTGGCTTAGCCATAGAAGTCCAAGGAGACCAGCAGGCGTGGTTTGGTGAGTAGGGCTTCTCCCCCCGCGTGCCTTTTTCACTCTCGGGCTGCAGTCCCATCCCACTTACTAGCCGCAACAAAGCGGAAATGTTCATTCTGACAACTTGGCTAGTCTTAAGATAGTGGACTTTTATAAGTACCTAATTTTAGTGACATTAAAAAAGTATAAGTCTAAAAATAAGGGAAAATATAATAGAAGAGCAGTAACACAGACTTTTTTTCTTAAAGAATTGATGAAAAATGGGTGCTGTATTAATTAATAGGAGGATTGCAGTATTCAAAGAGTACTTTGAGAGAAAATTGATTGTCCAAATACAGCCTCACTTGATGCTGAAATCTCCTATGTAACTAGGTACATATTTGCACAATATTTTGCATCTTTTGTGATTAGCAATATTTTAAAAATATTATAAAGTATATATAAATTTACATAATACATGGTGTTATATATCTATATATGTGTGTGTGAGTTTCATCAAAGTGCCTGTTTCTGCTCTACAATTTTGAAATTTCTATATGATGAAATTTCTGTTTCCTTGCAAGTAAGGACAAGATTAACTCTAAACAAATTTAAATTATATATAGTATTAAATATTTCTGGATTATATTATTTCAAGTTTATGAATTGTTTTGATAAATAAATAATTTTACCCACTGAATTTCTTATGCTTCTCTTTCTGCCATTTCCGAGTATTAATCCATTTTTCAGGTGGTGTCCTAAAATATAACCTCTCCACAAGCTTCAACCTTACTTCTGTTCTCACTTCCAATGTATTGAGATTAGAACTGGAATATAGTTGATGTGAGGAGAAGGCAATGGCACCCCACTCCAGTGTTCTTGCCTGGAGAATCCCAGGGATGGTGGAGCCTGGTGGGCTGCCGACTATGGGGTCGCACAGAGTCGCACACGACTGAAGCGACTTAGCAGCAGCATAGTTGATGTGGCTCAGAGGGTAAAGTGTCTGCCTGCAATGTGGAAGACCTGGGTTTGATCCCTGGGTTGGAAAGATCCCCTGGAGCAGGATATGACAACCCACTCCAGTACTCTTGCCTGGAAAATCCCATGGACAGAGAAGCCTTGTAGGCTACAGTTCACGGGGTCGCAAAGAGTCAGACATGAATGAGCGACTTCACTTTCACTTTCATAGTTGATTTAAAATGTTGTGTTAGTTTCAGATGTACAGCAAAGTGAACCAACTATACATATATGTATATCCACTCTTTTTTTAGATTCTTTTCCCCTATAGGCCATTACAGAATATTGAGTAGAGTTCCTTGTGCTCTACTGTAGGTCCTTATTAGTTATCTATTTTATAAATAGCAGTGTGTATGTGCGTGCACGCTAAGTCACCTCGGTCGCGTCTGACTCTTTGTGACCCTATGGACGTTAGCCCGCTAGGCTCCTCTTGTCCATGGGATTCTCCAGACAAGAATGCTGGAGTGGGCTGCTATGCCCTCCTCCAGGGGATCTTTCTGACCCAAGGGTCAAACCCCTGTCTCTTATGTCTCCTGAATTTGCAGGCAGATTCTTTACCACTCGCACCACAGTAGTGTGTATATGTCACACTGCTGCTGCTGCTGCTACGTCGCGTCAGTCGTGTCCGACTCCATGCGACCCCATAGACGGCAGCCCACCAGGCTCCCCCGTCCCTGGGATTCTCCAGGCAAGAACACTGGAGTGGGCTGCCATTTCCTTCTCCAATGCATGAAAGTTAAAAGTGAAAGGGAAGTCGCTCAGTCATGTCCGACTCTTCGCAACCCCATGGACTGCAGCCCACCAGGCTCCTCCGTCCATGGGATTTTCCAGGCAAGAGTACTGGAGTGGAGTGCCATCGCCTTCTCCGATACGTCACACTACTTTACCCCAAATTTATGTTTGTTTTCTACATCTGTGACTCTACTTCTCTGTTGTAAAAAGTTCATTTGTACCTTTTAGACTGCACATAGAAGCTATATCATATATTTGTCTTTGTCTGACTTGCTTCACTCAAGATGACAGTCTCTAGGTCCATCCATGTTGTAGCCAGGGGCAAAATGCCCTTCAGTTTGAATTGCTTGTCCTCTAAACAATAACATCAAATAGAGAGCTCAAGAAATGCTTACTTCTTTTGTTTTCTATACAAGTAGTTTTCTGTATCCCTAAACATACACATGTGCTGAAAAGTACCCAGATCTCCCAGGATTCACCGTCTCTGTCTCATCTGCCCCAGCCACTTAACGGGAGTGGCTGGTGGGGCAGCCTTATCCACCTCATCTGAAGGCAGCCTAATTCAGGACCTCATCTTGTGCTGCCGGTCCTGCTTCAGTGGTGCCTGACCATTATCCTTGTCTCTGATACCTCTGTTGAATACTGCCTTTTACGTTAAGGTTGTCCTTACTTACCAGGTGAACTTAATACCTCCCAATTTGCCCTTTGTTGTGTCATATTTTGTCATATAACTGGACAAAGCTATTCCACTAACTGCAAACTGAAAAGAGGTAGGACCTAGAATTAGTGCTGTAAATCTGAGATTCAGAGACATCATTTTATCCTAGGAAAGAGTATAATTGACCCTGATAAAGAACATACAGTTACAGGAGTTGGGGTCCAATAGGAAGTACTGGGGCTATCACAGAGATGGGTGGAGCAAATCACTAAAGATATAGAAATGAATTAGAAGGTCCTGCCCTTCAAAACACTCCTACTTGCTTATCAATAAGTATTTAGCAGGCAGCGTGGGAGCACCTGTAACAGAAGCAGTGTAAGGTGCTCTGGAGCACAAGAGAAGAATTGTGGAAATTTCAGTGACTGGGACAAGGCTTCCCCCTTTCTGGTGGCTGAATGGGAGTTTTGTTCACTGACATGCAAGGAGATAAAGGCATTCCAGACAGAGGGATCAACACATTCAAAATTTCAGAGGCATGAAACAATTTTTTCTATTTCAGGAATAGCAATAGGTTGATTACAGCTAAAGTAGAAGGTACACTAAGATGGGGAGCTGATGAAGTAGGAAAGGATTTTATGTTCTTGTGAAGGATTTAGCATTTATCTTAGAGGTTTCAGGAATCTGGTGAAAAATTTTGAGCAGAGGAGGACATAAGTGGGTTTCTGTTAAGTAAGGATTTGGTAGGAGGGTGGCTTTAAGGATAGCCTGCAGGCAAGGGGCCAGTTAAGATAAGGCAGGCGGTCAAAGTACGCCTGAGGAAAGCTTGAGCTAAGGAGTCCCCAGGAGAAAGCAAGTGCCAGGTGACAAGCAGAAAGGACAGCAACCCTGAATTTTAAGGGAATCTGTGTAGAGGAAGTCAGAATCCTGCAAGTTGGGTTCCAAGACAGAACTCTAGTACTTTCTAGAATAAAGCAGGACCCCACTTTACAAGATACCAAAAAAGGGACTTGGGCTCAGGGATGCAATTGCCAGAACTATGTACAAGATGATAATTGGATATCGGAAATAAGCCAGAAGCCTTATTACAGAGCCAAGGATCAAATTTAACACTGACAACTTGGATGATGCTTATAAAAGTATTGAAGTTGAGCTCCTGAAATCTCACTTGTTTGGGTGAGATTTCATCTCTTCTGCTAGATCACAAGCTGTTTGAGGGACTGTATGTAGTACAAAGTTTCTGCTTTTTGAATTAAAATACTGCAGCTGATATCCTGGCTCTGATTCTTAACAACGACATAACATTAGGCAAGTCGCTTTAACTCTGTGAGCTCAGTGTCCTTTTTGGAGATGGAAATAATAAACACTCTTTCATGAGGCTGTCATGAGACGAGACCATTCAAGTAGACCATTGGAATATGCCTGGGTTTTCAAAGCTATTCAGTAAGTTTTCAAAACCGTCTTGGAGTGAAACAGGTCACAGAACCAGCCTACACAGTAAAAGTTGAGTGAATGACTAAATATCAGGCTAGTGAAGCAATAGCATCCATATAAAAGTACACAGATTTTCAAATTGTGATAATTCATTTCTCAAGGCAAGCTGGTCTCAGAGAAACAATGACAGATGGGAAGTAAAATTCCCATTTTTTCTTTGGTATGGTGATAGTCAGCTAAGTTCCTACTAAGATACCTATTAGGGTAATGACTTTTAAAGGATGCATTTTAAGGTCTAAGAAAATCCATCATTTTAAAAGAATAAACAAACATAGTTTCTAAGCTTAGGAGAATACTTTTTTTAGCTTTCTTTTAACTTTTTTTTTTTGTTTTTAACGGGTTGCAAAGAGTCAGCCATAACTGAGCAACTGAGCACATTCAACTCAAATTTCAGTGACTCCTCCTGGATAACTAAGTGAAGGGCATGTGATGTCCTGCCTTTCTTTTGGGGATATTGCCTGATATATTTTAGGTTTTAGGAAGAAAAGCATGTTTTAGTATGAATGATTTGTTTTGATATTTATTCAGTTTTCTGCCATAGTCTCATGTATTTGGTTAATTTTACATTTTAAAAGATGTAAAGGTTTTGAGTGGGGAAACGTTTATTTTAATAAGAAAAAAGCAGAACTCTTTCTTCATTACGTGTAATGCCAGAGTTTCGAGCTTTTACAGAGTTTTATTTTAATAAATTTGAGGTCTACTCCATATAAGAAAAATTAAACTATTCAAGCCACTCTAGAAGCTCTCTCTTGTGTTTGGTTATTTTTTTCCCTTATTTTCCAGTTCACATATTTGTTTTTCCCGTGTTACTTCTTCGGTCTTTTTTGTACAGAGCCAGAAAGGCCAGAAGTAGTAGCACCCTGTAGCACTCGTGTGAGGCAGACTAGGAGATTTACCGAAGAGAATAGTCTGTTTCTCCTGTGGGATTGGAAATGCTGTTTGCAATCCATTTCTTTCTTTCTTTCTTTTTTTTCTTTTTTTTTGCTACTAGGAAAAAAAGGATAACTACCATGATCTATTTCTTATGGAAGAATTATTTTGCTTGGTTGCTATTATGTTATTATGTCTGTTGTTTAAATATTAAGGGTTTTTTAACGGCAGTATGTTGCAGCGGATTCTGTATGTAAGTAATTGTTTTCTCTTTGATCCTTTCTGGTATTCCTATTGGTTTTTCAGAATGAGAAACATAACCTGTCTCTAAAGAAGGCAAGCTCTCATTAAATTCCCGTTGATAGTATATATCATAATAAACTAGAGTTTTAGGAGTTTAATCTCATGCTAAAGAAAATTTAGTTTGTCTTCCCCTCAGTATTTCTGTATTCATGAGAACACGTTGTAAAGTGCGCTGTTTTAACATTTGTGCGTTATAGATGCAGGCTTCACTATTCCTAGGGGTAAGGACCCCTAACTGCTCAAATGATAGTTGTGCTAAATAGGAGCAAGTGTCTCTTAGCAGTTTAGTCTCCAGAAGAGGTTTATAATAATTTACACTTAGGATTATCACTTCATTTCTTGCATAGTGGTTACTTCTTTATCTTTTCTACCTCGATGAGGTGTTAATATTTCCTACTCCAGGCATGTATTCTACCAAGTTATTTAAGACATACATTAAAGGTTACCAATTCTAGATGGGAGGTTACAGATTGCATATAAAGGGTAGTCACACTTCAGAGAAAGAAAGGACCACTGAGAACTGTAGCAGATGGAAGTAATTTAGAGTCACCCTATGTTAGAGAAAAAGTACTCCCTCCCACACATACACCAAAAAAATCGAGGGTTCAAGAAACAGAAAAAGCATCATTAAGGGTGAAAATGGAAAGTTTATTTTCAAGAAATCTGAAAGAGATTTTTTAGGTTAAGTGCTCAGAAGTAGAAAGATATTATGTTGAGTGAATGAAGGGCAAGTGGTGGGTAGGACCAGATGATAAAGTATCTTAAAATGCCAGGTGGGACCTGTCTTTAATCTGGTCTTTGGAGTCTGTTTCCCACTGGATTCCCTTTGTGTCTCAACATTTGGAGGAGTTGGAAAGGAATGGTCGGAATGAGAGAGCAGATATGGCAGTGAGAAGCCCCGGAAAGCTCTTGGAAACTAGTGGGCCTATCTCTACCTTAGAGTAGCAAACTTCCACATCACTCCTTCAGCTAATCCTTGAACTTCAGCCAGGGGGACCACCGCTGTTGCTCAATCATTCTTTCCAGCTCACAACTACCGAACAAACATTTCTATCAAATAAAGTTTGAGGTAGAGGTGGATCCACTGTGGTCCATGTAAAGCTTAAACTACAACATACAGGTCTTTTCTTGAAGTTCCTTCTCACTGTCCTCCTCATCCTCCTCTAAAGCAAACAGAGGAGAGGACAGGCAATGCAAAGTGGGGAAAAAGTGAAATCCAAAATCCTTTGCCTCAAAATGTAATTTTGTTGTAACCGTGTTATTATTACATATATGCTTGTTTCTAAGTACAGATTTGTTTTGGAGGTGGGGAAAAGCTCCTTTCTTGGATGCTTTGCATCCCAGTAAATACATAATGTGCTTCATCACTGATTTGTAGTCAGAGGAATTCCTGATTATATATCCTTTTAAAGAACACTTTCCAATTTCTGTATGCCTTTAAAGAAAATTTCCAAATAGCAATAGCTATTTTTGGTAATTTTTAAAAAATATTTTTTATTTGAAAACCATTATTTTCATAAATAAGTATTTTACTGTAGATGCTAGCTATTAATTATCATTTAAGTATACCTTCTTGGAAGTACTGATTTATCTAATAGGAAACTTTCTTTAGCCATCTAGTTTCGCATACCTCATCTCTTAAAAGTCTAGTTGATACTTGTTCAGTAGTGACTCATCTAAATATTCCTGAGTCTTCTCCTCAGTTGCCACTTAAAGTACACAGTGATTACTTATTAGTACAGAGTGAGCTCTTTGATATATTATGAGCCCATTTCTTCTCCTAGTGAGTTCTTCAGTTACTCTCAGCCCCAACCCCTCCCAATAGACTACCTCACTATCAAAAATATTTACTGAAAATTTGCTTTAAATTTATCCCCAGGATCTATGTTTTGGATCCTTCTACTTTGTAGATAAGTGTTAGTCACTCAGTCATATCGACTCTTTGCAACCACATGGGCTGTAGCCTACCAGGCTCCTCTGTCCATGGGATTCTCCAGCAAGAATACTGGAGTGAGTAGCCATTCCCTTCTCCAGGGGCTCTTCCTGACCCAGGGATCGGAAACCAGACTCCTGCATTGCAGGCAGATTCTTTACCATCTGAGCCACCAGGCAAGCCCCACTTTATAGATAAATATCCCTCATAATAATGCTTCCCTGGTGGCTTAGCGGTAAAGAATCCACCTGCAATGCGAGAGACGCAGGTTCGATCCCTGGGTCAGGAAGATTGCCTAGAGAAGGAAATGGCAACACACACCAGTATTCTTGCTTGGGAAATCCCATGGACAGAAGAACCTGGCGGGCTACAGTCTGTGGGGTTGCAAAGAATCAGACATGACTTAGCAACTCAACAACAGCAACAATGTCTCATAATATATTAGGTAGGCATCATGATAAGTATCATCTTTTGCAGTTTTCTCCTAATTTCTTCCCAGGTATAGGGTAGCATGTTCTGACCCTTTCACAGGTTTAGTTTTAACTTCCACATGAACAGGAATCAGAACTGCTGACCAAGTAGTGTGAAGTATATACACTGACTGTGTAGCTCCATAGAAAGGTTTTTCTATCTGGGGGAAAAAAAAAAAAAGATGTGTTTCTTCAAATTAGCTACAATGCAGGACAGATTGATGTTAAGACTGCTACAGAGATAAACTCGTCCACTTATTTTATTTCCCTAAGAGCCTTGTCTTATCTTGACAAACAGATCAACAGATACAGAAGCTCAAAGAAGTTTTTCTTCCTTCCTTTGCCATTTCATATTGGTTTTGCCAAGTTGGTTTTCATTCATTAACATCTGTTTTCCCTAGGTTTTGCTGGTACACCTGGATATCTTTCTCCAGAAGTTTTACGTAAAGACCCTTATGGAAAGCCAGTGGATATGTGGGCATGCGGTAAGGAATCATCTTCATGCAAAGTTTGCAGCACACCACTATTGTTACAATGAAAATAGTATCTGTCAAATCTGAGGTTGATGCTCTCTAGCAATCAACTTAAGAGTTACGTTCTCAGACTTTGGCCTACAACAGTCGCCTGGAGAGCCCGTTAAAGCAGATTGCTGTTTCTGATTCAGTAGGTCTGGGACGGGAGTGTTTGCGTGTTTAACAGGTTCCCAGGTAATGCTGAAGCCTGAGGCCCAGGAGGCACTTTGAGATAGGGCCATAAAGTGTCCCCCACAGAGGGCGTGGGGTTTATGCTCCTTTCCTCTCACCTCCTCCAGGGAGCCCTGACCACGGCTGTCCTGTCTGCAACATAAGATGCTCAGCAGGGATTAGGAGAAAATGAGTGAATCTTGGAAAAGAATGAAATTGCCTTGTGGGGACTGGGCTCTGGTTTAGGCCTGGCCTTTAGCAACAAGCTCTAATCAAAACGTAGCCTGTGTAGACTCAAAGAAGGGGGAGAGTTTCCACCACAGCTTTTATAGCAGAATTTCTGTGTCAGCATATACTTCAAATAGGTGGGAGACTGAAATAAAAGGGGTACTTCAGGGTATTCTGAAACATTTTCTGCTGGAGTTACTGGACAGGAGCTAACCCTCTAGGCTTCTGACACTGTGTCATTAGCACAACCAACAACTTGGTGTGTGATCTCCAGCTGGGTGTATCTTGGCTTCTAGAGTTACTTCCACGCCTAAGAAGGCAGATGTGAGAAGAGTCACAGTGCCTGAGTTCAAGTCTGCTTTGCACTGGCTGACCCCATCTCCTTAACATCACTGAGTTGGCTTCTTTACCTGTACAATAGAAATATTTGACCTTCACAGAACTGTATGAGGGTCAAATAGGGTTTTTAGAGTTTATAAAGCAATTTGAAATGCAAACAGCTACTATTATTCTAAAAGTTGGAATTGTCACTTAAAGAGTAGGTGTCTTAGGTGAGCTCCAAGCTCTGTCTTCGTCCCTGAGACTGTTTTCTAAGCAGGAACTCTAAAATCCTTTTGGTGAGAGCATAGCCACAAAATGCTGTTGTTCAAGTCTACATGTTAATGGCAGATAACTCAAAATATTTTGTTTGTAAGAAATCAGCCTCCATCACAGATCTGTTAAGAAACTGACAGATACGGATGGGTTTTATTGGGGCGGTGGGGGGCAGCTAGAGTGGTACCCAGCACTGAAGAGAGGATGTGGTACAGACAGGTCCAGACCAGAGTGAGTCTCAGTATCTCAGCTTCTGCTTTTAAAATGGTGATGATAATGGTACTTGCCTCCTAGAACTACCAAGAGGAATTTTTACACACACACATCTCATGAATGACTCTAGAAACTCAGAGCCACAGGGCATCTTTCAGATTTCAGCTTGTTTTCCCATGAGTAGGCTTATCTTCCATTTTGCTCAGTTCTCTCCTTACCTTTTCTTTTTACATGTTTTTTTAATTTTTTATAAACAGCCAAATCCCTTTGTGACAAGCCTGCCCTATTTAGGGCCACCAACCATTATTTTCTGTAGAAAGTTTGGCATCCTTTAGTTGCATGCTGAAAAATGTCCTTAGGATCACATAGTTAACTGCAGAAGTGTCTTAGATATTATAGTGTTACATATTTGGGGGAAATTACCCAAACACACACACACACTGCCCACTACCTGGAACATAATAAGAGATTTTTATGCCTTTTGTTACATTTCTGGGTCTCTGCTCTTTGGAATAGTTTTATCGTTTTATTATATGTCTTGAAGGCTACATTAAATTCACTTTACTTACAAGATGATACACCTTTTCTCATTCCTATTGTAATAGCTGCCAAAGTAATGTACACTTTATTTACTGCTTTTAGGTAATAGCAGATCTTGAGAGAATCTATTTTTCAATCATCCCTCAACACTAGCTCTTAATAACTACTTCTTTGCAAAGGTAGACATTGGATAGTATGGTAAAAAATGAGATAACCCAGAAAAGAAAGGAAATACAGAATAAGCCATTTAACAAAATGGCAAGTAATCTTTGTGAATCAAACTCTATAGGTACTCAACCATAGTTGCCTTTGGGCACTTGACACAGAACAGAGTGAAGTACAGCTTTGGTATAATGGCTTAAAGAAATCTGTGCAGTTTTTTCATTAGAAACCTACAATAATCCATACACAGAAAATTTAAAATACTTATCACCACTACTTTAATGATCTCACACAGATATAGCCTGACTTACATCTGGGCTTTGAAAGCTACTAGTCCATTACTGGAAAGTAAATGATAGACATTAATGAAGCAAGAATATAGTCCTGTGTTCTGCCATTAACAACAGTAAGTTGATTTAGATAGTTTTCTTGCTTATATAGCTATTTCCATAATTCCATAGTGGGGTGAGCAAATGTTGTTTATAGATGTCACTGAATGACTGGTTTTTAACTGAAGTTCCTTCTACATCTTGGTTTTAAAAAATAATAAATGTAAGTCTGAAAATATAGTGGACACACAGCTTGTCTTGTTACTTCTCTACCTGCATTAGATATCAGAACAGTTATGAGTAATAATAAACTAGTGGCTGTCACAGAATATATTGTAACTTGTAACAAACCTTTGAAATCTTAGGAGGATGTGTTCCTTGTTTCCTTTCATGGCCAGATTAGTTCCAGCAGTTGTGTGATTTCTGAGCCTTAGCATTTCCATATTTCAGCCGGAATAAGTCAGCATCAAGCATTTTCTTAGAAAGTATTTGCCATTTGGAAATCTCAAGCCTGCTGGACCATGTGTTCCTTTCGCCAGTTCTGTGGCTCTTACATTGGACCATCCAGCTGTGCCTCACATTTAGAAGGCTCTCTACCTTCATCCCTTACAACCCACGTCTTCGTTAGTATTCAACCCTTGGAGCTTTCTTCCCATAATCTCTACCAACATGCTTTTATTCTGAACTGACATACTTTCAGATACTTCTCTAGATATAGTATTTATTTATTTCCCTGACTTGGTATTTTTCAAACTGTGGATCACAGACCACATGCTTCAAGGTGACCTACCTGAGTGCTTATGAAAAATACAATTTTCTGGGGCCCATCCATGAAACCACTGAATAAGATTCTCTGTGATGAAGTTCAGGAATTTGCATTTCCACAAACTTTCTGATGCACACCACCATTGAGCTGCATAACACAGCTAGCTGCGAATTCCTTTAGGGCAGCAGATTTAGGATTCTTAGACGGTAGAGCACAAATTGCAAACAGGTGATATACAGCTGTATTGGCCAGACACTTGGACTATTTATGGGGGTGGGGATTGACATTTATCTTTAAATTTATATAATAAATTATATAATTATCAGGAGATTTCTTTGGAAATTATCAGTTTCTGGCTTCCCTAAAGTAATTGAAAGAACAAATAGCAAGATGCTTGTGTTCTTACATGGCTGCTGTACTGCCAGACAGATGGACACAGGCTGTCCCTGGCACCCTCCCTCCTGCCCGGCAGGCGCGGGCATTCACCTTAGCCTGATGCCAGAGAGCCTCTCCGTTTGCCAGCCCTACCACATGATAGAAGTAGTTTTCATCATCTGAAAAATAATTTGCTAACCCCAGAGTATTTCCCTATTTTGTGTTTTGGTTTTGGGTTTGCATAAGGGATAAAAGGAAGCTGTTCTTATCCCTCACTAGTTAATTTCCAAACTCCACCTGCATTTTGCACATAAGCTCATGGTGTGCCCCTTATTTTTGAGAATTTGAAGTGGGTGCTTGTTAGACTGCTCCGTTAACTTCCCACTGGCTTCTCAAGAGTTTCTCAGCATTGCTGCTTCACCTTTTTTTCATGAGAACAGCCTTTAGAATGTTTTGATCATTAATGTGATTATAAGCTGTAGCTTTTATTAAAATCAGTTTTGAATGTTCTTGATAATATAGTCTTTCTACCTAATCAGTAATCAGTGCTTCTCAACTCTTATTAATCAAACATCTCTTAGCATATTCCAAGCACAAATGTGTACATAAGATAATGAAAACTTGTTTTAATTTTCATTTTTTTAAAATGTTATATGAAGTGGACTGTGTCAAATAGTTTAGCTTTTATGGAAAATTTGTTACAGAAAATTCTCTCTACAAAAGTAGAGAGGATAATAGTATACTGAACTGATGGCTAATCTTATTTCATCTTCATCACTTGACTCAGTCTTCCACCCCAAGATTATTTAAGTCACATCCAAACATCATATCAATATATCTATGAATATTTTAATGAATACCTCTAAAAGAAAATGGCTTTTTAGAAAACATGTTAATAATAGAAATATTTTTAAACATCATATAATAATAATATTTTAATGAATACCTCTAAAAGAAAATGACTTTTTAAAAAACATGTTAATAATATAGAAATATTTTTTAAAGTCATGTAATAGTAATTGCTTAAAATAATCAAATATGAAGTAATTTTGCTCTTTGCCCCTTTGTCTCATAATTTCATTACCAGTTTGGTCTCTTTAAGTGTCTGTTATTTGTAAGGTCTGCTCCTCTCTCCCCCTCTTCTTCTCACTCCTCTTTCCTTGTTTCTCAATTTATTTGTTGAAGAAATGTGTAGTTCCCACAGAGCACACCTCAGACTTCCCAGTCTGGTCTCTGTATACTGTTTGCCACCATAAGAAGTCAAGATTCCTTGTAGAAGTGGCTAATTCCAAGTCTGGATTAGGAAAAGTAATGTTCCAAGAGCATCTGGTAAGACCAGAAAGAACAGAAACTATTAAAGGCTACAGAGCTTGTATTAACAGGACTCAGGAGCCACCTGGAAGTGCCTTCGGCTGGTTAAAGATAGGACAGTTAGAAGATAAATAAGAAAAATAACAGTAATGGATTAAAATTTTAAATTTATGTATGCACTCATAGTAATAGTAGTCAAAATACAACCTAAATCCTGGCCTTTGGAGGATGTTTGGGGAACCAATGTATTATTTTGAAAGCTGATTATTAAAGAAGGAAAAAACTAATTACCCTATCTTTTCTCTGTGAGCCAGATCTCAGGGTAACCAAACAGCTGATGAAATAAGTTATTCTTAGACTAAGGAAGGCGTAATAGAACTGTGCTCAGCTGTGTCCGACTCTTTGCAACCAAGTGTACTGTAGCCCACCAGATTCCTCTGTCCATGGGATTTTTCAGACAAGAATCCTGGAGCAGGTTGCCATTTCCTATGCCAGGGGATCTTCCTGACCCAGGGATCAAACCCACGTCTCTAATTGACAGTTTCACATCAGTCTGCTCAATGATGTCTTGTAGCCTGAAAGTATTTTAAAATCTACTGTATTTATGCTGTTATTTTATTTAAAGTATATTTTTTGTAGACATCCATCAAACAAATCATGAGCATTTATTAACGTAGTGGGTGCTGATTCTTAGGGAATGAAATGTCTGTGAGCCTCCCTTCCCAGAAAAGTACCACACCAAGTGTCAGCCAGTAGACGTAACCCACAAGAACTAAGCTTCAGAAGCAGGCCATGCCCAGGTCCAGAATGCTAAATGTTGCAGATGTGGCTCTGTTTTATAATTTTATTACAACCTAACTCCAGATGTTTATTAGAGAAATTAGTATTTTAAAATGACTATAGACTGTTTCCATTGCAAAGCTGATTTTCTTCTTCACCCCCTAAACCATAGCAAAGGGTTAAACCTACTTAGGTATATCCTCTCTTCTACTTGCATCCAGACACTCATCATCATAATTATTACCATCATTAAATGCATCTGTTAAATCAGACAGGAAAAATATGAAAATAAATTTAAATGAATGAACATTAAGTCAGTGATATAGTGAAAGATAGAAAAAACATTTTTGTATTGCAAAGTAAGGTACCAATATTATATTTGATTTTCTGCACTGTCCTTTTTTTTTTTTTTAATTCCACTGTGGTGAAGTCCCTTTCGATCTTGATTTTAAAGCATTGTTGGGTTTTTATTTAAGAATGTTGTTTAAAATGCTTTATTCTGATCATGATCAGCTTTTTGAACTGGGTCTTCCTGAAGCAGGTTAGAAAATCCTAGGGTGATTAAACCTTTGTTTAAAGCCGTCTTGGCTGCAACAGTGCCTATCATATAAATATGTAGGGTCTGGTGAACAGGAGCAGGGCTAAGTGTCCCTAACAGAGTAAAGGTAAGGAAATGAAGAGACCAGCTGTGGGAGACAGGAGATGCAGGCCCACCAGGCAGCATGTTACCTCTCTTACCACCACTCCCAGGCCTCCCTGGTGAAGGGGCTCAGCAAGAGAAAAGCAAGAGGAGACAGCAGAGCAATGGCAGACTTTGCTCTGGGACAGTGGGCTAGAAATGAAAGATCTTAAGCAGGCTCATAAAATGTTTCAAAAGTAGAGGAAGGCACATATGGTGACAAAGACAAATTCGATTTCAGGGCAAGTTAAAAACTACCAGATACAAGAATTTTGTTTAATTTAAAGATGAAATCAGGTGTTGACTAACTTCTCAATAATTACATATTTATGAAAAAGATATTAAATTGTCTTAAAGCTGAGCATTTAACTCCTTGAATTTTATGCACAATTTCAGTCTTATCTTTTCCCTGTTTGTAGTATATACTCTTCTGTAGTATCACTGGTTTAGTTGTTTTATCGAAGAAGCTGTCTTTGAAGACTAAGATTATTAATGAAGAAAGGATTTTCATCTTCTTATATGGTACGCACACTCCCAGGCACCCTGGATATTTAGAGCATGAATCTGTAACCAGGGCACCACTGCTCCACAAAATGTCCTAATTAGCAAAATGACTAAGAGGAAATAATAACATGTTATATATTTAAATGTCAACCTCTAAAGTGACTAAAATCACATGGTATCTAAATAGATAAGAGCACAGGGAGATCATGTGTACACAGGGTTCAGGGAGGCCACGTGTGTCGTCCACAGTGGCAGGTGGGCTTCATATTTAGGTATTGAGGTGTTGCTCTGCTGTGCATCTTTAGAATTAATCCTTTGGTGCATGCTTTGGACTGTCACCTTGTCAGAGTCCTTGAGCAAAGGAGGAGCAGCATTCACCCTCCACGGAATACTTCAGAATGCATCGTAACATGTCTCTGAAGTTTACCAACCGTCCAGTTTTCTGTCTTCAAATGGATGTGGCTTAATATCATTGTGGATCTGCCCTGTTTAACTTTTCGGTGTCTCTGGGACTTAACACTGTGTTAATATGCTCATTCCCTCCAGGAGTCATCCTCTACATTCTACTGGTTGGATATCCACCGTTCTGGGATGAAGACCAACACAGACTCTACCAGCAGATCAAGGCTGGAGCTTATGACGTATGTAATAAATATTCATATAGCTTTATATTTGGGTTTGGTTTATTTCTTTACCAAAAAAACAGATTTTTCATGGCTATTTTAATAATATCCCTTATTATTTTCCTCTCTTTTAGGAAAAAAGAATAAGATATGTAACATATATATTTAGTTTCTATTTCCTTCTACCCCTTTATTTCATAAAATTGAAAGGAAAACAGTACGAAGTCTCTAAGGAAGTACCTTGCTTGTCAAAGCTTTTAAATCTTAGTGCATTTTAAAATATATAAAAATTAAAGTATTTTTGCTTTAGAACTGGTTACTACCTGTTAGCTGAATTATATTTTCAAATGCTTACTGCATAATTATACGTTAACAATATTTTGCAGTGATCCATGTATCAAATAGAACATTGTTCCTTTATGTCAGCTTTGACTGTTTTTGTTTTGTTTATCTAGTGAGCTTCTGTGAAAGCTTTCACTGAAGAATGGTTTTCACGGTTGAAAAATATTGGAAAATCACAGTTCCAATACATTTAATTTACCATTAGTATATTGTAAACTAGGCATATGAATGAAGGTCTGTATTGAAGAATAAGGCCTTAACTACTTTGTCTTTATGGCTTAGCTTTGTGCTCTTTGATGTAATTTTCTTTCCTCTGATAAATATGATTTACCACTTCCTCTGATTTTACCTCACACAGCCCTCTGGAAGTCAGAATGCGGGTCTGTAGATGCTTTTCCTGTATTATTAAGTGGGCTAACTAAGGGGTAGGCAATAACGGGTCCACCTTGTGAGCACAAGTTAAGAGCGCAGTGTGGTAAAGAGAGAAGTTATGAGAAGACTATATTATATTGTATCAAGTATCATGGACTCCCCTGACTAAATGTAACACGTAGATAGATGGATGTATCACAGGTATTTAAAATGTATAATTTTGAAGCATTGCATTCTAGCCAGACTAATCATAATTAATCCAAATTGTGATTTACCTGGCCATTTTAGTGCATTCACCATCTTTACAGACTAGAACTAGGAACCCCTCTGGGAAGACAGGGGCTTCACTTTTTCCCTGGTGGCTCAGACGGTAAAGAAGCTGCCTGCAATGCAGAAGACCTGGGTTCAGTCTCTGGGTAGGGAAGATCCCCTGGAGAAGGGAATGACTACCTACTCCAGTATTCCTGCCTGGAAAATTGCATGGACAGAGGAGCCTGGCAGGCTACAGTCCATGGGGTCACAAAGAGTAGTCACTAACATTTTCACTTTTCACCCGAAAAACATAACTCTACACATTCACTGCTTGGTGAATGTAAAGAAATGCCTTTGTGAAAGTTAGAAAACTCAGAGAAGGACCCACTTTTATCTAGGTGAATTCAGCCCTCATTTGTGGTCAGAAAATCTCCACATCATGAAGAAGCAGACTTGAGGGTTTCCTCAGTAGTTCCTGATGGTTAGCAAGTTTTTACAACTGGCCAAAGGAAACTTCTGGAATTAAAATGATAGCTATTTATTTATTTATTTTTGATGCATATCGGTTCTTTATTTTTTTTATTTATTTTTTTAATTTTATTTTATTTTTAAACTTTACATAATTGTATTAGTAATGATAGCTATTTAACTGGCGAAAATGTGAAAGTATTAAAGAGTCAGCATCATTTTTCTTGTGTTTCATTTTGCCAGTGGATCACAAATGCACATGATCACAAATGACAATCTCACATCACAAGTCACACGTGACTACTAAAAGTGAACCAACTGAAGTCCATTAGGGCACAGTGACAACGGCTTTTTTCTCAGGATTGTCTATAAAAATTCATAAATTGGGAAAACTACCTAATATTTTGTAAGAAATCAATGGGATATACATCCTTCTTAACCCATCAAGAATAGTGTTTATACTAAATATGCTTATTAAGTGAATATGAGGTAGCATAGTTATGAACAAAAAGCTTACACAGAAATTTAAAATAAATCACTTTACTTTATGACTATAAATGGTTACTAATAAAAGTTATGAGAGTTGGTTACTTTCATGAACTTAGTTCTGATGAAATTTATAGTTAAGTAGATTAACCTTTTTGAAGTATTAAAATGAAATCCTGCTGGGCTCTTATAGTCTCAAATTTCATCTCACTGCTGTGCTCCAAATAGTGACAGTTAATAGGTCCATTTGGAACAGGAATTGAAACTGTTTTATTTTCTCTGCTGTTACTGCTTACGAGATGTGGAAGTATGTAATACATCATTTTGAACCTTGGCATAGTAGCATGGTGATGTGACAACTTCTCAGCTTTATTGACTTTTGTAAAATTGCATAAGTAGTTATGAGAAATACTGCATAAAATTGAATTTGCAGATTAAACAAAGATTTTTTTAGAGGACTAGAAGATTCATTTTGTTTTTTCAAATTTAAAAATGTATCACTAGTTATAACATGGCAATTTAGTGTACATCTTTGTCCCTTATAGTTACACTCAATATCTTAATATATAGATAAATACATAGAGAGGGAATAGATACGTATCTATGTCAGTTTGGCTACATGTATACCTATAGCTGAGTCCCTTTGCTGTCCACTGGAAACTATCACAACACTGTTAATCAGCTATCCTCCAATATAAACTAAAAAGTTAAAAAGTTTGTCTACATGTAGATACAATTTAACTTCTACAAAAAGTAAATTTATGAAGAAACACACTACTTAAGGAAATGATTGGTATATTTGGCTCTTCCTTGTCCCACTGAGTGTATCTCTTTTTTAAACTCTTTATAAACTTGTATTTTTAAAGTTTCCGTCACCAGAGTGGGACACCGTGACTCCTGAAGCCAAAGACCTCATCAATAAAATGCTGACTATCAACCCTGCCAAGCGCATCACGGCCTCAGAGGCACTGAAACACCCGTGGATCTGTGTAAGTGACCGTGCCCCAAAGACCCCAAGAGCTGAAGTGAAAAATATACTCTCCTTTGGTTTTTTTTAACAAGTAGTCTTGGCAAAATAAGTCTTTCATTATTAGGAAACTTTTGTAATTGAATACTTATAAGTTCATCGGATGGGTACAGAAATCACTAATAAAAATTTGATGAAGTTGAGGGTACTGTTATGCTTAATATCTTTTAAATAGCCTCAATTAAGTTTATTTTTCTCCTCTTCCAGCAACGTTCTACTGTTGCTTCCATGATGCACAGACAGGAGACTGTAGACTGCTTGAAGAAATTCAATGCAAGAAGAAAACTAAAGGTAAGAAATTTTACTTTTTTGTGTGGAGGGAAATTTGGCAGAGGGAGACGTGGGATTCCGTGTGAGGAACAGAACTATATTAGAAAGGGCTTTAAAATGTTTAAACCTCAAAACTCTTCTTCTTCTGGATCTTGGGGAAGTGGAATATCACTGGAATTAAAGCTACCCTGAAGAGCTAGGATCACTGGTGATGTCATCCCTCCATTCAGTGAAAAACAGCTGTGCAAATTAATAATCAGAACCTGGCCGCACCCACCAGGGTGGTCCCAGCATTATTATGAGAAACATAGGCCTGCTACTCGGAGGAAACCAAACACTGAAGAGAAACAAAAATCTTCTGACTGAAAGTAAGATTAGGAGATTTGTTATCAAAAGCACTTACTTGTTAGGTTAAAGATTTGCAAAAGCAGCATTAATTTTATATTCTTATTGCTCTGACAGGGTGCCATCTTGACCACTATGCTGGCTACAAGGAATTTTTCAGGTACATGTGTTAAGAGCTCTGCTCTTTCTCCTTTCCTCTCTAGTAGCTTTTTTTGGAATTTAAAATTTTTAGTGATTACATAAAACACTGTTGTTCAGGGATGGCAAAGAGGCGGCATGGGTTCCTTCCACACCTGTGACTGCCATGTTGGGTTTTACGAGGGTGCTGTCTCACAGAGGCGCTAGCTAGCCCATGACTACACTCTTCCCTCGAGCCACCCGGTGGCCCCGCCACTAGTCAGCGCTGGAGCAGAGCTCGAAACCCAGCTGTCTTCCATGCTGAAGTTGACACAGTTTGTAACAATACTCTCCCAGCTTGAAGCTCAGCATTTTGAATGTAGAATTAACTGATATCTCATAAGGCAATAACCATGAATAGTGTCTTTTTGCGTGTGTCTCATTCTCTCAGGGAATCCCAATAAGAAAGATTTTTAGAAGACCATTATTGAGGAACCCAGTGCTCTTAGGCCTAAGTTCTTTTGAAATTACAGTACTGTAGTATGTTGGCATGCTATAAGAATGATGACAACTTACAAAGGTATCTAAACCTAAGAATTTACAAAGAACCTATCCTCCAGTAATAAACATTCTTTGAAATGATTTCCTGGTAAAACTAAGTTTGTTTAAATAATAGACTGAAAGAAGCTAAACTGTTTCTTTTATTGTAGGTGTGACTCTCCAGAATTGACATAAAGTATATACTATTTCCAGAAATTGAGTTTTGGAGCCCCCCTTCTTTGATGGGTTACCTCAAAGGATCAGGTTTCCAAAACTTAAATTTTGGTAAAAGCTAATCAGTCTTATGTATGGGGAGGGACTGAAGCATTAAGACAGCTAAAAACTTACTGTTTAGCTATTTAGACTTGGAACCATTGTCAGACAATTGTACCAAAAATACTACCATCTTCGTTTGCTTACTGTTTATATGAGAGTGCTGTGCAGCGTCCATTTACCCAGCTATGTCTTAAGTGCTTTATCCCTGCTGCACACCTCACCTGCGTGTTGTATGATCTCAGGTGATGACCCATATCGTGATCATGTTTTCCAAGCTGCTCAACCAATTTCTGTTTATTGTTTACCATTTTATTAGGTGGTCACCTTTAAACCCCCATTGTATATAATGTAATTTCGTAAGCTTTTCAAAGACTTCCACTAACCTGTTAAACAACACCAATGATGATGATGCAATGAGTAATGCTGCAAATTGAGGGACTGTGTTAGTCAGCTGTATGTATTTTGTCCAGTTTGTTTGGTGTAGTAAAACTTGTTACTGCTGCTGCCAAGTTACCTGTTTTATGAACAGTTGATTAATATATTTGACATTTATATGGGTGAATTCACTGTCATCTCATTAAATATTAACTGATGTATGCTATATTCAAATAAATTAATATTTCACTGTGGCCCAATAATTAGTGAATCACTAAAAAGTAGGATGGTATGGTATACATAGTTAATGAGAGACTAACAGGGGCAAAAACTTCAGAATTAAGATTGTATATTTTGTTTCCATTTCAAATACACTGTTAGGCATAAATTGGGCCTTTATTAATAAATACACCCATGTATGGAAGCTTTTTGTTTACCTCATGTTTTCTTTTCATCATCGTGTAAACTAAAAATTCATGACTAATATGTGGATTTGATATCGTTTCTGAATGTCTTAGCATGAAAAGCAAACTTTTTTTTTAATCCATCACTTCAAAACCGACTGAATGACATTCGACTCAGCTGCACCTTGTGGTTTATATTGCGTTTTAGTTTTGAGTATTCATTGTGTTTCATTACCAAACATGCTCTTTTTTAAAGTAATTTGTCCATGAGTATATGGTTATAAAGTTGTTTTTATTTTTTCTTTTCTCCCTTTATGTGGAATGTATTTCTTGTGAGGTAAGGTAAATAGTAACCAAAAGGGACATTTCTGCATCTCCCAGGCCAAATCGCTGCTTACCCCAAATCATTGTCTTCTCTTTGCTTGCTATTGCAATTCTAATTATTCTGAGTTTGCTTTCTAACCTATTAACTGCCACAGGACTTACTTAATACGCTTTTTAGCTCCAGGCACACAGTGTTAGTGCTAAGGCTACTATTTCTTACAGTCTCATTAATAATAAATTAATAGCTCTGTTGCTAAAAGCTAAATAAAATTAACATGTTTGTATCTTTAAAGTTAAAATTGTACCAACGTGATAGCAAAACAACAGCCCAAATCAAACAGATGTCAGGAAATTACATGTTCATGCAGTTCTATCATAGCTAGGTATTTCCAGTTCAGATACCAAATTCTATTCTGATATATTTAAATATATATAATTAACATTAAATTGAAGCATAAATGTGTACTTTGTCCTACATATTTGTAAATGTTCTAAACTTGATCTACTAATTGTCATTGACAGTTACATAATCTGTTCACTGTGTATGTACCCATTCATAAGTATATTTTTTGAAAGGACAGCATTGCTCTTTAATATACTCAAGGAGTTCAGTAACAGAAGGAATGCTGAACGCTCCCTCCCAAAAAGTTAAGTCTCATAAAAGACCATGCACTTGAGGAATTCTCTGAAGATTTCGTTTTGTTTTCTTTCATGCCTCAACTTTGTGATTTTTAGTTTTTCAACATAAAAGGCTTTTGTTTTGAAGCCTTTGTATTCTGATTTTGATGCATAAAAAAAAATACCTTTTTTTAAAGTTCATACACTAAGTGTGTGAAATATTTGCTCTAGGCCAATAATATACCATTTCCTTTAAAATAAAGTTATTATTAATAATATTTTTATAAAAATGAAGTGATCTGATTTCAAATATACATATTAAAAAGAATGCTATTTAGCCAGGGCAGATTTTCACAAATGAGTTTTAAACCTCTAGGAAGAGGGGCTTAAGTGGCAGAACTGACATGGCCACCATACTTTGGTGTGGATGAACATGTAATACAATCTGTGAGCTGATGTCTGAAGACTTGAAATCAACTTTCTGGATTACAAAAGCATAGTCCAGTTAAAGTTCCAGTATCCTTTTCGCAACCAACTGTGAAATAAAGTCCAGTAATATAACGGACAAAGTGTCCAATTATTTTCAATGAACTAAATAAGAATTCAGTTCTAAATTTGATGTGACAAGACCAAGAAAAGTGATACTGTATTTCAATGTCCTATAAGCTGGCGCTCATCAGTGTGACCTTGATAATCGGGCATATGTTGGCCATAAATCAGTAAAGGTAGTAGAAGGAAACAATAACCTGTTTTGTTGCCTGGCTGTGGGTTTCTGTGGATAACTCACTAAACTGATTTTTACCCTCATTTTGCAGCAGCCAAGAGTTTGTTGAAGAAACCGGATGGAGTAAAGGTAAGTTAAACAGCTGCTCCTAAACTCATTTCTGACTTTCAGATGCTGGATCATTTTTAAATGTTAAATATAAGTTCTAAATCATTGTAGCTCATACTTTTTATAGTTCCTGATACAGGATGCAGAATGAAATATAAAATAATTTAATATACAGAAATGACTGATATTTATACCAAGAAAAGCTACATCTTTTCTACTTGTTATATATTAAATAATCATGACAAAACAATACTTTATATGGCGTTACTTTAGAGATTGAGTGTGTAAATCCTGTCTGCTTTACTATAGCCTCAAACTGTCATGATGACCTGAAAATTCATGAAAACCAAATGTTTTTCCAAATAGTTATGTTGTGTTCTTTTAAAATTCTGGCTGCTGAATTTTATAGACTGAAAAAAACAAATCAAGTCTAGGAAATCAAAATTCAAAAATCTATTTTCTCTGCTTGGACAGTATTTATAAAGGTCTTAATTGTTCCTATTCTTCTGTCGTAAGATTTTGAGACAGAATTAACATGAATATTCTGAACAAATATTAGGACATTTTCCCAAGAAAGACAGCAGCAGAGTATTTTTACTTTCTAAAAGTTTTGGGTTTCCAAACAAAATAATACAATTTACTTTCTACTGATGCTGGTTTTATTTTTCCTGTGGGAATTTACCTTTTATTGAATATAACCTTATACATGAATTATGTGTGTTATCTTTTAGAGTATTACCTCAATGTTTTATTTCTTTAATCTTTTTCTTTCTCTTCCAATGGCAGACGCCAACATTCCTCATGAACACTTCAACGTTCTTGGGAATTAATTAATTTTCTAACATTTGAACTTGACCCAAAGTCAAGTGGTCAGTTCATTTTGAATATAGAACAGAGAGTATCATCTGTCACTTATGTTCATGCCCAGTCATTTCTTCACCACCTGTCTGTGTGTGACTTGGGAATTTCCAGAGCTATGATGATCATGCACTTGTGATTCCCATTAGGATGGCATTTACCTTTTACTAATTCCTTTCCTCAATCTAATATTCTCTTCCTTCTGCTTAGTTTATTCAACAGAAATTTCAGTAATGACTGTTGATGTCTGCTTTTTCCCCAGTGCTACATTGGTGGAAATGTGGTATTTTAAATTTTCCAAATGTTTTATTCTCCTCTGTTTTTCTGTGGTATTCAGTGATGCAGAGCTCATAGTTTCTATTAAGATATTTATTTTCACTACTATTCTTATATAGAAAGAAACATTTCCAGAACTTTTTTCTTCCAGTCAACTTACAGTTCCTCTTTAAAGACAAAATTATTCTGTGCTCCATGCTTTGATACTTTAAAAATTCAACCGGTCATATTTTTTTTCTTTTCCTTTCTTTTTGACTGGTCAATTCAGAAAAGGAAGTCCAGTTCGAGTGTTCAGATGATGGTGAGGATCTCTGCCAGATTTCTCCTTCTGTGAAAATGCACACTTAGGAATAGACTAGTCTTGTTTACCTAAGTTAGTGTAAGTGGAGAAAGTATAGGACCATAACAAGTTAATGTTAATTAACTATCAAAACACAGTGCCCATCTTCAATCATTTTTTTCTTTGAAATGGAATTTTTGAAACCTGTAAAAAGTTTACACTGTCATCCGTATATTATTAAAGGGGCTTTTACAAGATAGTGAAATTTTTCATAAAACTGAAGACTATGACAGAGTTAATGTCTATAATTATTGTGAAAAGTGAAAAACTACTATAGGATTGTCTTTAAATAGTTAAGCATGATTACCAAAATAGCAGTGATTCTTAGCTCAGATAAACCATAATGCATCCACCATGGAGTTCTATAAACAGCATGAAAGTGATGTTACCATGGACCCAACCTAGTTAAGCACCTTTTGAAAAAAAAAAAAATTTATTAACCTCAAAACTAAATGAACTCAGCACCTGAAAAATAGGAATATCTTGCCCCTGCCTCGTAAGAATAACTCACTGCATCATTTAAATATTGATTTCATTTAATTTTTTAAATAATACTCTGCATCCATAATACAAAATAAATACATTTCAAAGACAAAAGTGCCAGAGCTCTTGTATATTTAAAAGGCAGCTGTGGTTGAGCCCATGCTTGATATTCAACTCTTTAAAAGGAAGTACTCCTAACCTTTTACCTAGAAATTATCCTGTTGTCTTTAATTAATGTTATAAAAACCTTCAAAATATTTTCTACAGTCAAAAAAAAAATCATTAAGCTAATCTTTAACAAAAGTTTTTAGTTGTACATTTAAACACAAGTAAAAGTGGTGGTTGAGGCACATATTCATTTAACTAACATTTGCCATGCCTGACAATAAAGGATGCCTCATCCAGACAGAATGGCCCTCATTTGGAAAAGATGACAGTGTGTGTATGCTACGTGTGAACACATGTGTGGGGGGGGTGTGTGTTGAGGGATGTGCGTTTGAACGGATAACTGTGTGCAGAGGTGTGCACACGGGACATTTCCACTAAAACAAAACAGTTCTTGACAAGCACATCCTAGGAAAAAAATCAAGTCTCATATCTCAAAACAGAAAATATCTCAGTATATTCCTCTTTAATTCTTTGCAACCACTGATATAAATTAAATGTAGTATATTAAATACACACGTGCTTTAATCGTGAGTGCTTCTGATCATTTGATAAGAAGTTAGCTGTGTTTTGCCAACGCTCTTCCTAAATAGGAAATTATTTGCATGTGTATCCTTCTTCTTTTCTTAAATATTCTATACCAAAGTAAATACTGAATTTTGACCCCTCTTTAATAAACCCCATTCTCTCTTATCTCTTTGTTTTGGCTGTTGCACAAATTTTATGTTAAGTTCTGTGCACTTTTATTTAAGGAAAAAATTTAAACTATGCACAAAATATAGATTGATGGTTTCCTAGTTTTTCAGTAAAAAGCCCCAAGTTTTCTCTTTTCCTGCATGTCACCGAGCACAGTGTTATAGCTTATTTAAATAGTACTGACACCAAATAATCACACACATAGGAATGAACAGAAAAGCAAAATATTACACACCCAAGTTAATTTTTTAAACCTTCTATCCTCCTCTTGGCAGTACTTTAAATATGATCCATAGGTATCAAATATGAAAAAAAGGATTCCCAGAAAGTCTAAACAATTAAATTGGTATAACTGATCATAAGTATTCATCTAGTATTATTTTATGCAGAATGTTTTTCTCTTTAAGTCCTTAAGTATATTTATACTACAATCATGGCATGTTTTTTTAGATGATAATATGTAAAGAAAATAGGTAATAGAGTGCAAGAAATGAATGTTATTTTACATTTGTTTGATAACCACAATGTAAGTTGTCATGCATGAGTTCAAATGAATGTTGATTATTAGTCTTTGATTCTTTAGTACCCAAACTCAATCCAGTACTTGAAACTCACTTTTGAGTTGCCACTTGTTAACAGTCTTCTCTGTGGGCCATTACAATAATTATTGACCCCCCTGAATTGTTTTCACAGCGTGGATTCCGTAGTGATAATTATCTTTCTTTAAGGTCAAAGCCAATTATGTTAAAGCAAGGGAATGGTATGGCCAGTGTAGTCTTCAACAATAGCCATAGCACTTTGGTGTTTCCTCTCAAACAACTGTGAAAAATAAAGTCATTTTGCATCCAGCACATAGTAAAGAGTTCAGTTTGCCCATTTATAATTGAAGATGTATTTTTTAAAGGAGACCCAGACTTTATCATTTTAAGAAATTTATTATAAAGCCTGCATTTCCTCAGAAGATCTAAGTTTTTCACTGGATACCTACTAAACAAAATGACGATGGCTTCCCAGAGAAAGACAGTCTATGTATGACTTCAGGCTCAAGAATCAAATGAAAAAAAGCAATGTATTCATACCAGAGAACGATTGGAAGCTGGGAAACAGAATCCAACTTGAAGAGTATGAAAATGTTTACATTCATTTCATACTCTGACACTTGATTTGAGCTCTGCTGAAGCAGCTCTTTGTCTGTCTGCTAAGGTGACTCAGCCAAGGCAGCCAAGTCCATTTTTTCATTCCACCGTCACAGACGTGGTCCTAGCCTGGGTGTGACCATCGGAGACTAGGCTTGATCGTCATTCCTGTCAGTCATCACGGTGTCTTTCACATTCATCTTCAGTGGCTCTTTGTTTTCATGTCTATATCTCCATGTAGACATGCTGCGTGTGGAGACATTGGCTACCAAGGGGTTTAAGGCATCTCTGTTTCTATTTTCTGCATACCTACAGATAAACAACAAAGCCAACGTGGTAACCAGCCCCAAAGAAAATATTCCTACCCCGGCGCTGGTATACCTGGACTCTTTGTAACCCTTCTTAAGTTCTTTACTGTTTTTGTTGTTTCTCTCATTTGCTTTCACTCTATAAATACGTATATATTTTACTTTTTTTTTTTAATTTTGTTCTTGTTTTTGCTTTGTAAGATATGAAAAAAAGTTCATTTCTTTCCTTTTTGTTAAGGTAGTTGTCAAGCAGTGTGTTTCTAACATGAGATGATCTCATTTCATTGTTGACCATTGTATGGATGATAGCTGTGGTCTCTGTAGTTACAAGTGTTGCATGCTGCCTTAGAAATAAGTAGAATGCGCTTTGGTTCTCTTAGCTCTCCTTCTGATGATAGCTGTAGATATGCAAACCGTGGTTTCTTCTCTTCATGACGCAAGTGTTGACATCAAGAAGAGCTAAGAGGACTATTGCTAGACAAAAGTAAATGTAGACCTTATTCAGAGTTCCCATTCTCTCTTATTAAGACAACAGGGCTTTGTAAGACCTCATTTTCTGAGATAAAGAGGCACTGGATAATTTAAAGCTTTTTGTTTGCTGTGTTTTAAATTAAATTATCACTGTTTCACTTTAATCCAGAGAATGAAATTGCATAGCTCCGAGCTTTGAATTATCAATGGGCATGAGTTTAGTCCATTTCTATCAAATTCACAGTATTAACAACTCAATCAGTGTAATACTGTGAGACCCTATTATGTTAAGATTCAAAGTTTGAATACTGGCATTCAGTGTTCTTAGTTCCATAATATATCCCCCAAACTATTCCATGTTTTGACTTATGAGTTTCAGACATGTTTTTTATTTTTTTTAAACTGTCCTCTGTACTGTTAATTTCAAATGAATGGATAATGTTATGAGATTATTTCACCTAAGGTTAACCAGAAGGCTCAACCTGAAAGCATCTGAAGGAAGGACAGATTCATCAAGATTACTTACTAACAAAAAAACAGGTTGATCACACCTCTAGCCAAGGAAAGGAAGAAAGGAAGCAGTAAATATGCTTTCAAAGTACTGCAGCCTAAACTGGTGGCAATGAGATGGTTGAGTGGGCAGAGTGCTTCTGATTGAAGCACATTCTCTGTGGGTTGCAGTAACTCCCAGTTACTGAGGCATCATGTAATGAAAGTACCAAGCATGCCACTGATGTATAGACACTGAATATTTTTTTACACCAGGTATTTAACTATTATTTTCCACTTGGGAATATTTCTTCAATTTTCTAGTAGAAACAATAGGAAAAATAATAATATTTTCTTCATGGAAAAGCATGACTTCACAGACAGATCTTCCATGTATATAGTCTATAAAGCAGAAATTTCTTACATATAAATTAATGTGGGATTTAACAGCAATACGGGGCTTCCCTGGTGGCTCAGATGGTAAAGAATCTACCTGCAGTGTGGGAGACCCAGTAAAATCCCTGGGTCAGGAAGATCCCCTGGAGAAGGGAATGGCTACCCACTCCAATATTCCTGCCTGGAGAATTCCATGGACAGAAGAGCCTAAACGGGCTACAGTCCATAGTGTTGCAAAGAGTCAGACACAACTGAGCAACTAACAGTTTAACAGCAATACATCTCAAATCATAGTGATTAATATGATTAGTTCTAGAACACTTTCAATGTGCCTTATAATTTCTTATGGACTTTTGAAATACATTCTTTACAATAGCCCTTTTTAAAGTGTGATCCAATGATTCTAGGTTTTCTAAGAGTATTTTTCTGTGTGTTATGACAGCATGATTGGTTCTCAGATTTTAATACAGCTGAAAAATGTCTTCACAGACAATTTGAGATCATCTCAGAGAGTTCTAATCTCCAGTGCCAGTTTTCCATGGGACAGATATTACCAGGTCGTGAAAGAGGAAAGGAAAGCTCTGTCTGTTAATAGGACTTTGTGAAACAGCAAGTGCCTCTTTAGGTTTCCAAACTTCAAAGCCTTGTCTGTTTGCTGATCACGAATAAGGTCTTTTGCATGCTGCTGCTACGTACCAAAGCACTGTATCTCGTGGGCTCACCAGGGAGATCTTTCATCAGAGATCTTGTCAGCCGCAGCCTCTGACAGTAGTTAACATCGCTTAAGCTCTTGTCACTATTTAGTTGTGTCAGCTGGCTCACTCTGCTCTGTCCCTACACTAGTTAAGAATGTACTTACCAATGCGAACTGTTTCTTTCTCTATTTTGTTCTCACTCAGGAGCCCCAAACTACTGTAATCCACAACCCTGATGGAAACAAGGTATTCAGAAAGAACCAACATCATCTCGCTTTAACAAGATTACACATCTCATCAAATACTCAAAGCAGAATTAATTCATTACCTCAAATTAGGATAGAAAATCCTTACCCTTTTCTACCTTACTTTCTCTTGAGCCTAATTTATCTGGAACTATACACAGACTTCTTTCAAAACAAAAATGAATGACATCGTGAAAGAGAAATGAATGGTACCATTAGTCAGGAAAAGTCCAGTTAACAAGTCTTTATGTCGAGATGACTGTGTATCTTAAGCAGTTCCATCTGTTTTTCCCTCCATGCCTGTCTGTGCGTTGTGTCTTAAATGTATTCTGCATGAAATTTTAGAATTTCTTGCTATGTCATTTCACTGTCTTCAAAAAAAATAAATAAACTTGAGTTTATAGCTATTTGTTTAAATTTAATGTTACTTTTGAGTTTAATTCTGTTGTCATAGTGTTTTTTTTTCTTTTAATTCCCTGTTGTTGGTGGTGTTTTTGTTGTTTGGGATGAATTTAAGGAGATTCAGGGAGTTTCAGTTCTTGTGAAGTATGTTTGTTTTTTGTTGAAGTATATGCATTTCAGTAAAAGGACATTTAACTCTTCATTTGGCCAAAAAGTTCATTCGGGTTTTCCATGAAGAGGGTACAGGAAAACCCAAATGAATTTTTTGGCTAATCCAAACTTTTCCCCAAAGTGTTTCCTATTCACTGTAAATTGTTTGCACAGCACATCTGTAGGATGAAAGGAGACAGTTTCTGAATGTATTCCATCTTTTCACTTTATTACTTCTCATCCATTATTACATCTCTAAGGGAAAGAAAAAATACTTCATCAGATCTTTCTCAAATGTTAAGTATAGTCACTGGTTACTTTTCCTTACTATTATCAACAGTGTTAAAGTCTTAGAAAACAGTTCTTCTGATTGAACATTTAGTTGGTCAACATTAAAATCATTAAAGTAAAAAAAAATGAAGTGTTATATTCCTTAACATGAGATGTATTTTAGAGTCATGACACTTAAAATGTTCTAAAGTCCCTGAAAGACTCCAGATAGTCAGGAGCATCACACATAAGAACAGTTATTTTCAATATCATTAGCAAGTAAAAGACCAAGCATAGCAGCTGGAGTGGACACTTGGATAATTCTAGCTATGTCATTTGTAAGCGCTGTTGCATGATATTTCTTGCTTACATGAATTAGTTTATTTTTACAGTGCATGGGTTTACCCTCATCCTGAGTTTAAATTTGAATACTAGGTCACATTAAGAAACGCATGAAGACTCTTTGCTTTGGTTCTGTGTGTGTGGAGACTCTGGATATATATTTGATTAGTCTGTCCCTTT
The DNA here is from genome assembly GCF_019923935.1 of Bubalus bubalis. Classification (NCBI taxonomy): domain Eukaryota; kingdom Metazoa; phylum Chordata; class Mammalia; order Artiodactyla; family Bovidae; genus Bubalus; species Bubalus bubalis. The sequence goes on from NC_059163.1 coordinate 87,375,523, forward strand.
GGAGTAAATATATATCATAGTTACATAAATCATTTTTTGAATATTGAATCTCTAAAAGTGCACTGAATGTTTGCATCATTTTCCAAAATTTGTTTTTCATCACTGACTATATATCTATTGGTTAGAAGTTTCCAATTTTTTTCAGCAGTAGCCTTTAACCATCCTAAGTAGTAAATTGTTTCTTATGAATATTACTAAATTTCTTAGCTAGAAATATTTTATTACTACGTTATTAATGAAAAAAATTTATCAACCATTTTAAGGAACAGATCTTAATACTGGCAGCTACAGTGTCCATTTAAGTGTGCTTATTAATCTGCAGCTTCATTTGTAGTTTTACGAAGAAATAGATTTGTCTTTTCATAATGGGAGTGAGTTTCTGATCAAGAACAGCCAGTTTCTGATTTAGAAATGAATGGGAAAAAATTTAATTTTCCTTGAAAGTAAATTATTCATATAATTCCATCGTGCTGATCACAAACATGGAAATTCTTCTCAAAAGCACTTTCAGTTTATCTTAGTACTACCCTTAACTTTTTCATCAAATGACTCAATGAAATGCTTTTTCTCTCTACAAAGAAGTCAGGCTGATAAATAGCCTACAAATTTACTGCTCGATGTCGTGCCTTAGACAAAGAGGGGGCTAATTGCTAATTATTTCTGAGAAAAAACCGTTCCTTTTAAGGTTCAAATTCATTAGGCTGCTGTATTCCACTTCTCATAAGTCCGTATGGAAGCGCACCTTACAGGGCACTGTAACACAGCACGTCCTTCCACAGCTCTTAAAATAAGCTGCATACTTTGGCTGCTTCTACACATCGCCTCAATTTATCATGCTTCAGGGATTAGGCAACCAGAGTACTCCTTTTTGAAATGTTTGCAGCATTTGGCATTTTATTTCTGTTAAGACCACATAACAGATTTGTCCATTTGCATGTCAGCATATGCACACAGCCTGCTGAAGAATTTTGCATGATACATACATCACTCGCCAATTTTTTTAAAAAAAGAAAAGTCAAGCTATTCATGATTTGCAACTTTAAATGTGTTTTCTTCTCAACAGGAGTCAACTGAGAGCTCAAATACAACAATTGAGGATGAAGACGTGAAAGGTATGATTAAACCAGAAATAGAAAATCCCAACTCAGCTACATATACATCAGAAGAAAAGTATTTATTTCAAATAACTAGTAAGTTTAGGAACTAGGCCTATTCTAAAACACAAAAATAATTTTCTTTTAATAAGTACATTATTTTAATTATATATCCTGATTTTGTCCATTTTCTTCATATTATTTTCTCTATCTTGAAACAATATATAACATGTAGTATATTCAAGAATATTGTGATTTAAAACTAGTAATGAGTGTTTGGGATCATAATATCAAATTGTAAATGTATCAGTCTAAAAGGTAATACAAAAGATTTATGCCTGACTAGAAAATAACATATTCAAAAAATGAGAATAACCATTTTTTCTAAACTTTCAGTGGTCTTAAGTGGCCTTCAGTGAAATTCTGAAATTGGCAGCCTTTTAAACCTAGACTTTCATGCACTTCTCTACTATATTCTTGATCTCCATTCAGTTCACTTGCCATTTACTCCATTCACAGGTTCTCTTAGCTCCATATAGGAGTCATTGCCTGTGCCCTTACTCGCGTCTTCTCAGGGACACTGCACACACATACTAAACACACTTTTGCAATTAATTTTCTTGTTTTGGGCCTCAGGGTTGTTTTAGAAGTTAATCTTGCAGCAATTGTGTTTTTTCTTTTTAAATTCATTTTTGGCTGCGCTGGGTCTTTGCTGCTCTATCTGGGCTTTCCCTATTGTGGCGCGCAGGGGCTGCTGCCTAGCTGCGGTGCACAGGCTGTTCATCGCAGTGGGTTTTCCTGTTGCAGTGCGTGTGCTCAGGGGCACGTGGCCTCAGTAGTTGTGGAGTGTGGGCTTAGTTGTCCCACAGCATGTGGAATCTTCCCAGACCAAGGATCAAACCTGTGTTCCCTGCATTGTCGGGCAGATTCTTCCACTGCAATTATTTCTGCAATTTTGTACTCTTTATTTTTTTCAATTTATTGTATGTAACTGCAGTTTCTACAGGCTGCTGTCTAAAAGTGATTCCAGAAAAATAATGGTAAAAACAGGGATATTTAAAATAGAAGTATTAAAGGAAAGGAAGTGTAAAACACAAATTAAGAGGACTGATTCATCAGATACTTAAATATTGTCTGGAAAGATTATTACCTATCACCAAAAGTATCACCATAGGCTTTCATTCTTTAGGTGGCATCGGTAAGATACAATTTTGAAGATTTGTTTTCATGTTGTAGAATAAAGAACCTGGAAATTCTCAGGTCAAGGAGACATACAGGCAATTTGGGAAATTAAAATGACTACAGACCACAAGTCACCTCTGCTGACTTCTTCCTCTTTGGTCAAGCGGAACAGCTGACACTATTGAAGTGTATCTCTCTTGATATTACTAGCGCACTGACCTAGCTCTGCTAGAGGTAGTCGGTCATTATTTTTTTACAATGGAAAGGTGGATAGCTGTAAAAGGATTTTATTTGGTGGGTCTATTCATCTCTCTCTTGCCTCTGAGTTAAAATTTGAACTGAAGTAATTTTGTGAATCATTGATGCCAGTCATATTAGATAAAAAGATTTTTTTTAAGCAGATGTGCCAATAAGCTTTCCCAGTGATTCAGAAAGCATCATCTTTATAAGTATCTTGGATTCATTAGGTTTTTCAGTCAAGCAAAATGTTTATAGGACTTTTACATTCTTCTCTTGAGCAGGAATCAAAAGGAAGAAATAACTTATGCATTATCCACTGGTGAGACTGAATCTTTAAATAACTGAATCAAATTAGGAGAATACCAAAACCTTACTGTATGCAAGTCATCCTCCAAGGAATATGTTTAGTCTTAGGTGATCACAATATGTGGTCTTTCTCACCTGAATCAGACTCTTCACTATGCTGCATATTAGTTTAGGATGATTGCTTTTAATCTGTGAAAATGTTAATATATAAGCAGAGTCCCTGACAGTCTCACTTTCATAGCGTATATTTACTTGGTGAAATGAAATTATGTCAGTATTTCTCAGAAAACAGTTCTTCTCTTGAAGTCATAATATATGGGTTTCATCTTTCTTCTGGGATTTCACAAATTGAGACAGTATTTGTCTTTATAGTTAGGCTGAGTCTTCACACACCAAATATTAGAGAAATTAAGCATAATATTGAGATCAAAAGAAATGTCCTGCTGATAACTGAGCCCAAAATGCTTTGGTTCATTTCCTTGAACTCAGTGAATAAATTTACATGTCTGCTTCATTTTCCTAGGGTGGCTGTGGCCACAGAGTCGTAGATACAACACATTAGGCTTCATTTATGTTCTCTCTAAGACTCAACAGCCTTTTGGCGGTTAACCTTTTTAATATTGAATGACATCAGAAAACATTAAGTCTAGAAAACTCTTTGAACGATCACTCAGGCTGTCATTTTTACTGTAAGACAGGTGGTATATAAAACTGTCAAATATTTTTAACATATTTACTATGGTCCATCTAGTCAAGGCTATGGTTTCCAGTGGTCATATATGGATGTGAGAGTTGGACTGTGAAGAAAGCTGAGCACCAAAGAATTGATGCTTTTGAACTGTGGTGTTGGAGAAGACTCTTGAGAGTCCCTTGGACTGCAAGGAGATCCAACCAGTCCATTCTGAAGGAGATCAATCCTAGGTGTTCACTGGAAGGACTGATGCTAAAGCTGAAACTCCAATACTTTGGCCACCTCATGCGAAGAGTTGACTCATTGGAAAAGACTCTGATGCCCAGAGGGATTGGGGGCAGGAGGAGAAGGGGATGACAGAGGATGAGATGGTTGGATGGCATCACCGACTCGATGGACATGAGTTTGGGTGAACTCCGTGAGTTGGTGATGGACAGGGAGGCCTGGCGTGCTGCAATTCATGGGGTTGCAAAGAGTCGGACACGACTGAGCGACTGAACTGAACTGACTGAACTGACTATGGTGATGATATGACTGTGGGGATCTCTGCATTTATTAGTGCACTGTCTTTCAGGAAGACCCTAATATATTTATTCATCTGAATGACTATACTCTTTTTCTCTTTACCTCAGAGTTTGCCATAACTCTGAATAGCTTGGTAGGCAATATGTTTTTGGCCTAGCTCTGTTAGAACCCAAAGGTACACATACAATGTCCAGAAAGTCACAGAGACGGATCAGGTATATAACCTGAGCAAAATGATATGCTCACTACAAGACTATATCCTGTCCACAAAATTGCATGTCTTCCAGTCACACACTTTTCAGCTCTTTCCTTTCTGTATACAACCTTGTTATCGAGGGAAGCACCACACCTTTTAACATGCTCTTCAAGACACAGTCCCATAGCACACTCCTCTGTGCAGCCGCATATGCTCCATCCCTTCCTTCTGGTTGTCTTACCTAAGGTGGCACCTAGACTCGCATCTTCCCATGCTGATAGCTGATCCTTTGAGCACTGTATCACATGCTTCCTGGGCCAGTGGCATCACATTCTGTCCCGTCCCCAAGGACCAACCTGACAGGGACGCTGTTAAGAAAACGGGGTGGGGGACATTAACACAGCATGGCGACCTACTCGAAGAAGGAAACCAGGGGAGCCAGTGACAGAGTGCCATTTTCTGGCCTCTTCTGGAGGAAGAGAAAGACTAGCAGTTGTGTGTAGCTTTTTTAAAAATTATTTTAACTCTCTGGGTCGCTATATTACCTAAAGTGTATTTAGAGTAATAGGATCTACAAAATTCTCATTAGTTGTCATTTTTCACACAGACTTTTTTTAAATATGCTTTTCCATTATGGTTTATCATAGGATTCTTTTTTTAATTGGTGGATGATTAATGGTCCTTTCCATTCAGTGGAACCTGGAAAACCAGGATTTGGAACAGACCCATTTTCCTTCAACTCTGCTTGTTAGTTTCCGTTTAAAATGGCCTGTGGCTTTCAAGTGGTCTCAATCCCTGTTACTCTTGATCTGTATTTAGGCTATCTCAGTTTCTTCATTCACTAATGGAGTATTTATTAAATGCCTGCTATTTGTCTGAGCTCCACCTCTTTTTTTTTTTTTATTTTATTTTTAAACTTTACATAATTGTATTAGTTTTGCCAAATATCAAAATGAATCTCTCTTTGTAAGCTAGTTTTAGTCGAGCTTTCAGCAACTCAGTCAAATTACTCTTCTGTGTGCTTTACATAAATCTGTGCTATAATTTAAGCTATTTCTTACTTTTAGTTCAATAAATATCAAGGAAACTTAACTGGAAAAGTGAGGCCCAAGATATGGGCACTTCATATCTAAAAGTCCCTTTATTTTCTTTTTCTTAAAAACCTTCAGCATTTAGTGAGAACCACAACATGTTCCTCCCCAAGCTCATGGTCACCCTCAGGGAACTTGGCATTGCTCTGCAGCTCTTGTTTGTGAAAAGCTTCTGGTCCTGTGTTTTCTTTCTCCAGCACAACAACTTGACTTCCTAATGTTGACCTTGTGAGCAACTTCCTAATTTTGCCCTGGATTCAAAAACCAAATATTATCTCTAATGCTATGTCAATAAACTGAGTGTAATGGAGAGAGATTAATAGTTTAAAAACAAATGAGCATCTTAATGAAGCATTTATTGCCATAGAAGCACTGTGATAATAACACACCATTATATACTTTAAAGAAGTAAAATGTGATTTTTTTAGGTCCGTAATTAATGAGATAGTCATTCCATTTTGAATATATTTCTAGCAACTCATGGGTTAATTAATTTCCAGTGTTATCAAACAGCTGGCGGCAGCAGCCTTTGATGAGTAGGTGGCGTGCTGGCAGTACTGCCTCCATAGCTGTGGGCGCACCTAAGGCCTGTGATACAGAACAGCGGCCCTTTCAACTCTGTGCACACGTCAAGACTTATCCTATGGTTTGTGGCCGTCGCCCCGGTGTCCTGGGCCTGTCCTTGTGTGCTACAATGCCTCTCCACCTCCTAGCCTGCACAGCACCATTGCTCAGAGCCAGCTACTTCTTCCTAATAGGTGTGCTACAGTTTGGTCCACCTGCTGCTCTTTCCCTAAATGCCAGAGCTGTGCGGCACCTGTCGACACAGCTCCTCTGCGCCAGTACGTGCCCTCTGCCACTCATCCTTCTTCCAGCATCTCACTTCAGCTCACCGTTCAGCAGCCTCCTGGATCTCTTGCTGCATTTCATCTTTGTTACAGCTGTAGGCCAGTGGAGCTCTGTACTACAAGCAGAAATGTCTTGTGGTAGGGCTTCCCTCAGAGAAGGCGATGGCACCCCACTCCAGTACTCTTGCCTGGAAAATCCCATGGACGGAGGAGCCTGGTAGGCTGCAGTCCATGGGGTCGTGAAGAGTCGGACATGACTGTGCGACTTCACTTTCACTTTTCACTTTCATGCATTGGAGGAGGGAATGGCAACCCATTCCAGTGTTCTTGCCTGGAGAATCCCAGGGACGGGGGAGCCTGGTGGGCTGCCATCTATGGGGTCGCACAGAGTTGGACACGACTGAAGCGACTTAGCAGCAGCAGCAGCAGGGCTTCCCTGGTGGCTCAGAGGTTAAAGTGACTGCCTGGAATGTGGGAGACCTGGGTTCGATCCCTGGGTTGGGAAGATCCCCTGGAGAAGAAAATGGCAACCCACCCCTGTACTCTTGCCTGGAGAATCCCATGGAGGGAGGAGCCTGGTAGGCCCCAGTCCATGGGGTCGCAAAGAGTCGGATACGACTAAGCGACTTCACTTTCACTTCACTATGTGGAGACTTCAGGCTTGTTTTCCCTCTTTTTCCTTTTGCTGACAAGTAAGTGATGCTGCATAGAATCACAGGTAATGAAGCTGCATAGGATGTTTGCATAAGGCCCAGTTTAAGGGCACAGGAGCTGACAGCCTTATCTCTTGAGTGGGGCCTGGTATGTGATGACACCTGGATGTCATGGTATCAGCTAATCCACAGAATCACTTGACTACTGAGATTTGTGTGTGTGTCTTTTGTAAATCTGGGCATGAGTAGACAGTGTGATGACTAAATACTCAGATTCAACTATTTAGTGCAGATCATGGCTTCTGTGTAGGCTTTCCTGGGGCAGAGGCCCTCTTGGTGCCAGTCCTTCCCATCCTCATGAAGCCTGAAACTCAATACTTGCTTTGCATGCATTCAGAAGAATCTGCAAATCAAGCAACTCCTGGATATTTTATTTAAAGACTTCGGATAATTATGTTGTTCCATTAGGTTGAAAGTATCTTAGAAGACCTGTAGTGTAGTGTATGTGTGCGTTAGTTGCTCAGTTGTGTCCAACTCTTTGCAACCCCATGGACTGTAGCCTGCCAGGCTCTTCTTTCCATGGGATTTCCCAGGCAAAAATACTGGAGTGGGTTGCCAGTCCCTTCTCCAGGGGATCTTCCTGACCCAGGGATTGAACCTGAGTCTCCTGCATTGCAGGCAGATTCTTTAACATCTGAGCCACCAGGGAAGCCCAGAACAGTGTATTAGTAACTTCTTTTAGGTTTCTAATCCAAACTTTAATTTATAAAAAGATTTGGTAAGAAAAATTTCTGTTTGCAAATTGTGTGTCTACCTGTTTATCTTTTATATCAGGATCAGTAACTTACAGAACTGATGCAGAATTTATTCCACTCTACCACTGTACTCAGTCTGCTTTTTTTTTTTCTTTACTCTTTTGCCTTCTGTGAGATTTGAATCTTAAATTTGTCAGTGATAGCCTCAGCCTTATTTAGCCCTGCTGACAAAAATCAAAAGCTCTTGCCAACCCCAGCTTAAAACAAAGTCTGAAATCAAATCAAAGCAAATGAAACCAACCAATAAAAACATGTAGCTACTAATTTTATCATTAGAAAAGTGTAAGCTCATTCTATAGTAATACCATTCCTCAGTTTAAAGTTTCTTTAAATGGCTTTACTTAGCAAGTCTGTAAATATTTGTGTGCAGTTTTAGAAAACTCCACAGGGAAAATGTAGCATTATTTTATTAAATCCTCATAAATTCTGAAAGTGTATGTTATAAGATCCCTTCTATCAGTTTTTAAATCTTGATTCAGCCATCAGGTTTTTAACTTTGAATTTATTTTCAAAATTCAGAGTTTAAAAATACAACATTTACTATTCATACATATTACTTTATATGGAAATAATAGGAGGTAATCAACTCAGTTTATATAATCAAAATTTTAGTGATCAGTTTTAAAGATCTAATTTACATTATAATACAGCTGCATATATTGATTGTAAACTTTTATGTTATCTATTTTTCCCATTACCTGATAAAAATTTAATAAGCTGCTAAAGTTAACATGTACAAGTTCTCAAGTATTTTATTACTCCCCTCTGGCTCCTTATCTTTTCAGATTATAACTTAATTACTTTCTTTAACTGATATAAAAACACCAGCAAAGATCTGATTTCTGCTGGAATTCGCCAGGGTAGAATCTGGAGTCTACACTCTGTTTCTAGTTCCAGCTTTTATACAATTTGCGTTAAACAAGTTGCATAACTTCTCTGTGGCTCTGGTTTCCCCAGGTTAGAGATGATGAAATCAATAATACAGAATTGCAGGGGTTTTTTCCTATACCACTTTAATGAAGTACTCGTAAGGTCCATATTTTAAAAATATCTTCAGTTATACATTGTAAAATAATATATAGTAAAGTAATATATGTTAATAATATAAACTGTTGAGAATAATTATAAAAAGACATTTAATTCAAAGTTGAATTAAATCACTGGGCTCATAGGAATAAATCACTGCAGTTTTAGGGAATGTTATTAAAATGGGAAAAAAATTGTCTACTGACCTGTATATCCAAAGTTATTATAGTACTAATGGACTATAAAATTAGTACTTTAATTAAATTCCAGTAAGAATTATTATTGGGGGTATATTTCATGTTTTTAAAATATCTTCTATATAAAATTACTTAATATCTAAAATTATTTGACTTATGCATTTCTATACAGAATTTAAATAATATTTTTAACTATAAGCTTTATAATTCTTAAATTATTTATTAGAATAAAATAATTACTTTAGTAAAATAATCACTTTAGCGTCCTTTGCTGAGTTTGTATTATTCTCTACTAATTAAACATATCTAGAAGTTATGTGAAAGTATATGTTTATATTCTTTAGTGATTCATCTTGTCAGTGAAATGGCCTTATTTTTTTTTTTTAGTATGGATTTCTGCAAAATAGTTCCTTTGATTTTTTTCAGGAGAAACTAGTTCTAAAGTGGTCAAAGAAACAAATCTTGGTCCTGTGCATTTTTAATCCATTCCACCAGCTTATAAATCCTTCCATTTCAGACCCGTATATTGAGAATATTACAGGGAAAGCAGAGAAAGCATTACTGAATGAAGATGCTTTATAAAGAGCAGACTGTCTAGAAGTAAATGGTTTTTATTTATTTGTATTTTGGAATACTATTGTCATTATTTAATTTAGTGCAACAAATACACCATACTTACAGTGTGAGGAGCACTAAGGAGGCACTAGCCAGACTTCTTGCCCTCATGAGCAGGCCTAGAAAAGATAAAGATGATTCTGCATGATAACATAGTTTCTTTGTTTTTGGCTTGTATCCAGATAACTCTGAAACAAGGAATAATATGTTCATTGAAAAATAAATATAAGAACATAGCTACAAATAGTCATATGTGAGGAAGTACAGAAAATTTCAGTTTCATGTAACACATGTGATTCCTAACAAAATATTTGAAAAATTTGGATTCATGCAGTTCTTGTTTAAAAAAAGATCATTGAACACCTACTATGTACTGGATATGACAGACTAGGCTGACACTAAAAGATGGCTTACCCTTTGGAAAGGGTAAGCCATCTTTTAGTCTCAGCCTTGTTTAATGAAATCATATCTGCTAATGTATTTCCCTAATGAATGGCTATTTTGCATTCAAATTTTATTCTATGTTAAAGAATATTTCTTCCAAGATACATGAATAAGATGTTTGTCCTTATTAACGTTTAGTGAATTAGGTAGTCTGTCTTAATTTCTTTTGATATTTAATAGTGTGACATTTTTCCATTGGTCAGTATTGTTAAGTTTGCCAGTACATCATATGAAAAGTAGCATCATATTTAGTACAAAAAGACAGTTTTAGTTATAGGTATTGGAGGATTTTTGGTCTCCTCAGTTTTGCTTTTACACCCGGTCTATCATATCAGCAAATCCTGTTGGCTTGGCAATCAGTCAATCCTATAGATTTTCCTATTTGTCAAATCAGTATACACTCAGTTCTTTTTTTTTAATTGACTGCTGCTCACTAGACCTATTTCCATCACCCTGGTCCACAAAAGCATCAACATCATTTGCCTACATTATTGACATGACTTCTTAGCCAGTCAGCCTGTTTTGGTATTACTTCCTGTGGTCAGTTCACAAGATAAAAGTCAAAGAGATGCTTTTACAGTATGTCAGATCAGTATGTCTTGTTTCTGGTTTGTATTCTCTAGTGGCTACTATTGCAATTAGAATGGATTATAGGATGCTCAGAGATCAGGACCTCTTCCAGCCATACCTCTCTTTACTATCTGACTTCATCTCCTATTATGTCTCAGGAACACTGTCCTGACACATAGCGAACAGGTTGCTGCCTCGAGGCCTTGCACTTGCCATTTCCTGCCTGATATGTCCTGATACAGATTCCATGTGCTTGCTGCTGCTGCTCTTTTTTTAGTTTCTGATCAAATGTTATATCCTCTCAGATCTTCCTAGATGACCTTAATTTTAAACTGTTAGCCTCCAAATCCAGTGTTCCCATTCTCCTTCTCTGCTTTCCTCCTTTCCTAGATATATCATTATCTGGCTCTTTTCCCCTACTGGGATATAAATTTCTTCAGGGCACAGACTTTTGACTGTTTTGTCCATATCTTTAGCCACAGTATCTAGACCAGTGTTTGGCAATAGTAAGAATCAGTTCAGTTCAGTTGCTCAGTTGTGTCTGACTCTTTGCAACCCCATGAATCGCAGCACACCAGGCCTCCCTGTCCATCACCAACTCCTGGAGTCTACCCAAACCCATGTCCATTGAGTCGGTGATGCCATCCCACCATCTCATCCTCTGTCATCCGCTTCTCCTCCTGCCCTCAATCTTTCCCAGCATCAGGGTCTTTTCCAGTGAGTCAACTCTTCGCATGAGGTAGCCAAAGTATTGGAGTTTCAGCTTCAATATCAGTCCTTCCAATGAACAACCAGGACTGATCTCCTTTAGAATGGACTGGTTGGATCTCCTTGCAGTCCAGGGGACTCTCAAGAGTCTTCTCCAACACCACAGTTCAAAAGCATCAATTCTTCGGTGCTCAGCTTTCTTCACAGTCCAACTCTCATATCCATACATGACCACTGGAAAAACCATAGCCTTGACTAGATGGACCTTTGTTGGCAAAGTAATGTCTCTGCTTTTGAATATGCTGTCTAGGTTGGTCATAACTTTCCTTCCAAGGAGTAAGCGTCTTTTAATTTCATGGCTGCAGTCACCATCTGCAGTGATTTTGGAGCCCAGAAAAATAAAGTCAGCCACTGTTTCCCTATCTATTTACCATGAAGTGATGGGACTGGATGCCATGATCTTTGTTTTCTGAATGTTGAGCTTTAAGCCAACTTTTTCACTCTCCTCTTTCACTTTCATCAAGAGGCTCTTTAGTTCTTCTTCACTTTCTGCCATAAGGGTGGTGTCATCTGCATATCTGAGGTTATTGATAGTAAGAATAATAAGTATTTAATTGAAGGAGGAAGGAAACATGATGGACAATCAACTATACCATGTCCTAGTAGCCACTCAAAAGGCTAGAATTCTCTATAAGTTATGATCACGTCCCAACTTTTTTATTTTCATAGACCTTTGTCTACATGTTCCCTGCCTCTACCCCATAATTTAGGAACTAAAAATATAGAAAATGAAAATTGAAAAAGTAAGTCACAGGATCCTCTTTCCTGTTTGGATGGAGCAGGTGTTTTTGTGTCAAATATAGTAGGTTTGAATTACAGCTAGCCCTTTATCAGCGAAGCAATCCAGCTGCCCATGTAAACCTCTCTGAGTCACACTGTGTACATGGTGGTAATGATGTCTCAGTACTTAACCATTTTTTACCTTCAAAAGTGTTAATTTCATATGGTTCAAACCTAACAATGATAACAGTATCAAAACGTGGTCATGTTGACTAGAGCAGATATTTGTTAAATGCCTGACCCATGATAGCAAAATTAATTACATTATCTCTGGCCATTCTTTCCTGTGAATACATGACATACACACAGAAGTTCATTATTAAGAGTCTATAAATCTAAAGGGATCTGTGTTTTTCATTGTAGCTTCAGTGTTTCTATATTGTAAGCCATTTATTTTGATAAGTGGGTAAACATCTGTAAATTTTAAGATCCACAATATAGGATCCAGCCAGTCTATATATATAAGCAAACATAGACACTGCCCACATACAGAAAATAAATTCACTTTTGGGTTAAAACAAAAGCCAATATTTTTAAAAAGCTTTTATTAAGGTAACAATATTAACTTGTCATGAATTTTACACAGATTATTTTAATTCACCATTTTTTGCCTCCATGATACCATATAGTAGGCACTTAATAAGTTAATGAATTAATTATGAGGTTTTGGGATTAATTTAATTTTGTTTTAAACTCTTAAAAATTTTGAGAGACATATTCTGTTTTTAATTAAACAGAAGATATTTTAAGTAATGACTCCGTCTTCCCTCATTTAAACTGATTGTTTTATCCCTGAATGTTCACAGGTGTTTTGAAAAACTGGCTTATTCTGAGTGTGTCTTGATTATCCCTGATGAGAATAAAAGAACAGTATGTAGACTGATTGTTTTTTACAAAAGTAAAATACATTTTAAAAGGAGCCTGCCTATGCCAAATTACTTCTCAAGCAAACTCTCTCAAGAACTATAACATAAAATATCCCTCTTAGAGACTGATTACCCAAGTCATTGATTCCTCAGAGAGAACCAAACCATCATGACAGAAGTTAACAGCTTAAGTGTAGAAGATCTGTTATTTGTTGGTTCTTGAAATAATTCATTACAGGATTATTGGTGTCTTTGTTAACATCACTACATGTGGTTATTTTCACTATATCTGAAGCAAAACACAGATGGCAAATGTTAGAAGAGAATTTTAGATTTATGGGCAAGTTTGAGTAACAGACAAAAACCCATCATCACTATGTGTTTTCAAATTTTGAAAGAAAGAAATTCTGCTCCAAAATGTCATTTGTTTTCAATTTGAACTTGAAAATGTTTTCAGCTGGGGGAAATAACTTGCTGTGGTGATAGCTATTTTGAGTACAGAGTATTTTTACTCTCCACTCAGCCTACTTTACTGAGAATTACAGTATTCTAACCAAATAGTGTATTATATAGAGCTAAGGTGAAAAAATGTAAAGATATTGCTAAAGAATTACCTCTGAAAAGATTAACAGTCTTCAGTGACAGAAAAGATGGCTTACTTCAAAGAGACTCCTGTAATTTTTTTTAGAGGTTTTGTGACCAGTGTAGTAACAGTGTGAGCCTATGAAACCGTGTTTTTAAATCTCTCTTCAAGAAATAGAAGCTCTTCATTTATAACCTTTATAAGTTAAAAAAAATAAATAAAAGAGACTAAGTTGCAACTTACTAATGCTATTTTTTAGTTGATTTTTAGTGTAGTTTCTTCACAATGTTGCATTAGTTTCTACTGTGCAGCATATGTATATATCCCCCCTTTTTTTGGCTTTCCTTCCCATGTAGGTCACCACAGAGCTCTGAATAAGAGTTCCCTGAGCTGTACAATGGATTCTCTTTAGTTACCTGTTTTATACATAGTATTAATGGTGCATATATGTCAATCCCAATCTCCCAGTTCATCCCACTCCTCACTTCCCCCTTGGTATCCATACATTTCTTCTCTGTGTCTGTGTCTCTATTTATGTTTTGCAAATAAGATCATCTATACCATTTTTCTAGATTTCACTGTGCTTAGTCCCTCAGTTATGTCTCCTTGCAACCCCATGGACCTTAGCCATATGTATGCATTATAATAAACGATACTTGTTTTTCTTTTTCTGACTGTCTCTAGATCCATGTACATTTCTGCAAATGTTTTGTTCCTTTTATGGCTGAGTAATATTCCACTGTATATACGTACTGCATCTTGATTCATTCTGCTGCGGATGGGCATCTAGGTTGCTTGCATGTCCTGGCTACTGTAAATAGTGCTGCAGTGAACACTGGGTTTCATGTGGCATTTTGAATTATGGTTTCTTTGGGTATATGCCCAGTAGTGTGGTTGCTGGGTCATATGGTAATTCTGTTTTTATTTTTTAAGGAACCTCCATACTGTTCTCCATAGTGACTGTATCAATTTACCTTCCCACCAACAGTGCAAGAGGGTTCCCTTTTCTCCATACCCTCTCCAGCATTTATTGTTTGTAGATTTTTTAATGGTGGCCATTCTGAGGGGTGTGAGGTGATACTTTATGGTAGTTTTGATTAGCATTTCTCTAACGATTAGTGATATTGACCATCTTTTCATGTGTTTGTTGGCTATCTTTATGTCTTCTTTGGAGAAATGTCTATTTAGGTCTTCTATCTATTTTTTGATTGGGTTTGTTTGTTTGTTTGTTTTATTGAGCTGCATGACCCATCTGTATATTTTGGAAATTAGTCCTTTGTCAGTTGCTTTATTTGCAAATATTATCTCCCGTTCTGAGGGTTATCTTTTTATCTTGTTTATGGTTTTATTAGGTCCTGTTGCTTAGTTTTTATTTTTATTTTCATTACTCTAGGAGGTGGGTCAAAAAAGATCCTGCTGTGATTTATGTCAAAGAGTGTTCCGCCTATGTTTTCCTCTAAGAATTTTATAATGTCGGGCCTTACATTCACTTCCTTAATACATTTTGAATTTATTTTTGTGTATGTATTAGGGAGTGTTCTAATTTCATTCTTTTACATATGAATGTTTGGTTTTCCCAGCACCATTTATTGAAGAGGCTGTCTTTTCTCCATTGTATGTGCTTGCCTCCTTTGTTGTAGATTAGGTGGTCATAGGTGCCTAAATTTATCTCTGAGCTTTATATCCTGGTCCATTGGTCTATATTTCTGTTGTTGTGCCAATATCATACTGTCTTTATTAATGCTGTTTAAATATATGAATAGTTAATAAAAATGAAATGTGCTTTTTGTTATGGAGGATAAAACAAAACATTTGTTTGGGATAAATATTCAAGATCCTGTATCTGAGTATTAAGGTCCTTAGAGTCCAAAATTCTAGTACAACTTGAATTTTCTAACATGAGCATGCTGTGAACTATTGAAGAATTTCCTCTTTGATGGTTTGTGATGTGTTGTATATAATCTGTCTATGCAAGTGCTAAAGATAACCTTTATAGGCATTCCCAGTGGTCTCTGCTCCTGGGATTATCAAATTTATATTTGTGGACTGTTAATTATTCATCAGATAACTTAAATGGTGTCTTTGATTAATGTTCTTTTTTTAATTCAACAAATAAAGAAAAAACAGTATTTCATATTCACAAATATGTATTTACTATAAATTATATCTTACCATCATTTATATTTATAATACATCCTAGAATAAATAACGGAGAAGGCAATGGCACCCCACTCCAGTACTGTTGCATGGAAAATCCCATGGACGGAGGAGCCTGGTAGGCTGCAGTCCATGAGGTCGCTAAGAGTCCGACACGACTGAGCAACTTCACTTTTACTTTTCACTTGCATGCATTGGAGAAGGAAATGGCAACCCACTCCAGTATTCTTGCCTGGAGAATCCCAGAGATGGGGGAGCCTGGTGGGCTGCCGTCTGTGGGGTCGCACAGAGTCGGACACGACTGAAGCGACTTAGCAGCAGCAGCAGAATAAATAAAACAGTCATATGTTGTTAGTTCAGAGATATAGGAATCATAAATTTAATTCTTGTCAGTACTTGCATTGATTAAAACAAGAGTAATTTTACTGGTCCCATAAAATTTGACCAGGATATTCCAATAAGTACTTGTTGACTAGATAAATAATGTATAACTTAAAAGCTGAGAGTTAATGTTTTGTTTGAGGACCTTACTGAGGACTGCAGCCTGGGACGCAACCTCTCAAACAGTGCTGAGGAACTGCTCTCAAGAAGTAAGCCAGGAGGAAGGGTAGCTAGTTTTTGCTGGAAAAGTAAAAGAAATGTGGTGAAACATCAAAAGATTACTACTAATCATAAAAAAACCCAGACATCTCAAGTTAATGATTTTAGTGCTTTTCTGTGTATGGGAAGATGCAGGAGTCTGAACTTGGTGAAATTCTCCTTTTGATATGCATCGTCATTATCTAGAGTCAGTGTTCTGGTGTTTTCCATCCTGTGTTCCCCTCAGGGTACATCACAAGGGGTGGCTGCAGTGGCTGATGGCTTGATGGCAGCAACAATTACTCAACAGTACTTTACTGAAATGACAGGCAACATTTTGGGTCCACATATTTGAAATGAATTCTCTAAGCTGAATTTTGAGCAGAGTATCTCAGAGCTAAACTGGTGACATAGTCCAGTGTGAGGTATCACTTTAGTAAAAAACCATTAGCCATGAGGACCCATTTAAGAACTTCTGGTCTGAAAGGCTGTTTTCACCCTCCCAAATTAAGTTTTAAAAAAATGTAGCAACCAACCATGGACATGACTCTTGGTCCTCAGAGTCTTATCACTGCTCTCTGTCAAATGCCCGAGGACTTCAAAAGAATCACAGGAACTCGCATCATTTTGTGAATGTGTGTATATGTTTGTGTGTGTGGTGAAAATGGGAAGTTATTTTCTCCCAAACCTAAGTGTATCTTGCAAGTTGTGATAAGCCGTTATAAGTTTATCCAGACTGACTACTGCTGTGCCTTTTCAGTCTATGGTCTGGCATCTCAGAAGGCTATAAAATTCTTCAGATCATCAGTTAAGGCATGTAGGCACATGTATTACATTGGGCCCTGGCCTTTGGATCTACAATGTCATTGACAAACTCATTTTTTTAATACAATTGACATATTGAGAGTCTATTATTTTCCCATAATTTTCCAAATTGAAAAAAAATTGTTTAAATATGTTATTTGTTCCATAAACTTTTTTCATTAGTTCCCTAATTTACTGTTGATTGTAGATGCTCTAGGTCTTTAAAAAATGTATGGGTGGGACTGGGTTCTATGACATGTTTTGTGAATTGGCCTCTTTTCTTTCCACCACACTAGACATGATCTGCCCTTGCAATTCCCATTCATTGCTTCAGGAAGCATGAATTGGATAATGATAGACTTTGCGATGAAAGCTGCTGAAGATGAGAAATTTTTAGCAAGAAAGTGTGGGATTACAATGACAGCAGATGCTGCTGAGTTTTCTTGGGTGGTAATAAAATCTGCTGAGTTATCTTGTCAGTCTTGTCAAGGGGAATGGGTCAAAATGAGGTAAATATTATTTTACACAAGAAAGTATAATGCTGTTCTTAAAGTATTTGTGTAATCTGTACAGTGGTGGGTGAGAAAACTGCTTAGTTTCAACTTCACTGAGGCACGCTGGTGTGAGCAGTGCTGAAATACGATTAGGAACTTGGGTGAACCTGGAAATACAGGGAACAGACCTTTAAAAAATATCATAGGGACTCAATAAAAGTCACAGAGTAACATATTTTTATAACTATAGTTAGCCTGTGCTGTGCTGTGTGCTAAGACGCTTCAATTGTGTCCAACTCTTTGCGACCCCATGGACTGTAGTCGCCAGGCTCCTCCATCCATGGGATTCTCCAGGCAAGAATACTGGAGTGGGCTGCCATTCCCTCCTCCAGATCTTCCTAACCTAGTGGTCAAACCCAGGTCTCTCGCATTGCAGGTGGATTCTTTACTAGCTTAGTTCTTTCTCAAAAAAATCCAAAGATAACCACACTTCAGTTAATTTTGATGGATCTTTTTGTTTGGTTGGTTTTTATTTTTGTCTTTTGCAAAATGATAAAAGATATGGTTCTGTTGTAACACAGAGGATTGTGTCTTATGACCCTCCTGCATTCTTGATGCAAGGGAGCATACATGAATCTACCAATTAAATTATTCAGGAAGGTGTAGTTATAAATAAACTTGTCCAAGAATATAGTGAATTCTTTTTCACTGAACTCAGTGTTTGTGTGAACTAATTTTATACTTTTTATAAAAGAATAAGTTATTTAAAAGAAGATTAATTATAAGCTAAGCAACAGCAGTAGAAATCATTGAAAAATATACCTATCCTCATGGCTGCACAGAATTTTAACCCTTCTCAGTATTTGACACTGCTGCACATTCATACTGAAGGACAGAGCATTAGCAGGTTGACCTTAACTTTTGACCTGTTTTGGCTAATATCATGTAAAATTGATTGGAGGGGTTAGTTGGAATCGTTATAGTTCCAAGATTTAGGGAAAGCTGTATTTCCTTCATGACAATACACCACCTCAAAAAAAAAAAAAAAAAAAAGGGCTAAAAAGAACCTTCCACATATTTAAAAATCCTCTCATTGTCTTTTCTATAAATCTGATTTTTTCTTTTGAGACAACAGTTTTGATTGTCACCTTATTTAGTTCTGCAGTGGAAGAAAGAAATACCTCTAGAGAATGCTTAATATTTCTCTTGTTATGCAAGTATATACGCCTGATACTTAAAGAGTACAATTTTAATCTTCAATCTAAGCAGTTGACATGAATCTTTGAACCAGTCAACTCTTAACTGGAGGTGGTGTGACACCAATCTTATTAATAAAACATCTTAATATTTAAAGTACCCAATGGTATTCATAATGTTGTCCTATTTCTAGCTTCTGCAGGTCAGCTGGGGTGGCAGAACTGTTACCCAGTTACTTAAGTGTGGATGCACTGAGTGCTCTCGTATCAGCAGACATTCTATTTGGTCTCATACAGCTTCTTTAGCCTCTGAAACGTGTATGTAAGCCATTTTTAATGAAAATCCTCATAAATACTTTACAAATACTTTAATCCTTTTAAAAAAGTAGTAAATAGTAAAATTTGTTCATCTTCAGGTTCAGACTCATCTTAGGAATGACACAGCCATATTTTCTAACCCAATGATATTGTCACAAACCTTTTTTAAAAAATCTAAACATACTTTCACTTACACCAAATGATTTCAGTGCCATACATTTCTGTTTTTAAAGATTTGTTAATCATTTATTATCAGGCCATAGCAATGTAACAGGACTAATAGTACTTCTTCCCCAATTAACAATTTATACTTTGAAACTAAGAGTAGTTTTTTATAGAGCAAAGTACATAGATGATTTGAATAATTTATTTTATCTTTTAAATCTTGAAGATCTCCAGCAATTAAAAGGCTGAAATATTGATGTTATTGAACAGGTGATTTTTGGGTAAGTGAGCTACTTGATAGCAATCTTGAATAGAAATTTGGTAATTTCCAGGTGTTATATTTGAATAAAATATTATAAATTATTAACCCAATCAACTCTAGAATCCTTGACTTTGATTTTAAAAGCCAAAATAATGGAGATTACTCTCCCAACTGTTAATAATATATGAAACTAGTAAAATAAAAAGTGACTAAGAAACAAGCTGTTAATTCCACAGGAAACTCCAAACATAGCTGAGTTGACAGGTACCTTTTTCGATAAAACTACCAAGAGCATGAGAATGATCCTAATTTGTATATTTGCCTAAGATAATAACTATTCCAAACCATTATTTGTGTTAATGGCAGCATGGAAAAAGACAAACCATGGGAGATCCAATTTTTTTGAATTGGTGTAATAATTAATTACAACTCTGGCCCAGTAATTAAGTTGTCAGTCACCTTGCCAGAGAAAGTGCAAAGGCATTTAGGTGGTTCATTTAAGTTTATGATTTCAAAATATTGAATTAGGCACTGTGGGCTGGAAAGGAACATAGATTAGTGAATTAAACAGCAGACAACACCTCAGCCAAATAAAGTTCCAGTCCTGGCACAGCTTTTGAATTGACTGGATGACTTGAACAAGTCACTCAACACCCGTGTCCTTCAAGTCTCTGGCAGGCAAGTACCCAGTAACTCCATGAATGTAGAAGTAGCAGTTAAACAGAACAAATATTTGTTCAATTTATTATAGTTGATTTACAATGTTGTGTTAATTTCTGTTGTACACCAAAGTGATTCAGTTATAATGCGTATACACTCTTTTTCCTGTTCCTTTCCATATAGTTGATCAGAGGACATTGAATATAGGTCCCTGTGTTATACAGTAGGACCTTGTTACTTATCCATTCTGTATATAACAGCTTGCGTCTGTAGTCCCAAACTCCTAATCCATGCCTCCTCCACCCCCTTGGCAACCACAGGTTTTTTCTCTATGTCTGTGAGTCTGTTTGTTTCATAGGTAAGTTTGTTTGTGTCGTATTTTAGATTTCACATATAAATGATACCATACAGCATTTGTCTTTCTGACTTCACTTTGTGTGATAATCTCTAGGTCCATCCATGTTGCTGCAAATGGCATTATTGTGTCCTTTTTATGGCTGAGTAGTATTCCATTGTATACTTGTATACATTGTGTGTGTATATCTATACACACACATACATATATACACATGGGCTTCCCTGGTTTAGATTTTACAAGGTTTAATAGTCCCTCTTTAGTTATTTATTCTGGATAAGAAATGATGGTTGGTTGTACTAGAGTGATGAGAAGAAAAGAAGTGGATTAATGTGTAAAGGCCTTTAAGGCAAATTCAGTATGGCTTGAACTACTGGATTGGGAGAGGTGGGATGAGGGAACCACAAATGATTCTCAGGTTTCTTTCTGGCTTGTGCAAATGGATGACGTTGCCATTCACCAGGACGAGGTCCCTGGAAGAGCAAACAGGTGACAGAAATTCATATGCTCAGTTTAGGGTATGTTGGGTTCAAGATGCATGTGAGATATCCAAATGGAAATTCCAAAGTAGGCACTGACATACAGACCTAGAGGAACAGTCTAGAACAACCTGGGAGTCATGGGATATTCAGAGATTTAAAGCACTGGTATAGACAGAACTGTAGGGATAACAGTTTATGGTAAGTGGGCCTCAGACTGTGCCTTTTAAAAGGAATTGAAACATTTAAAGTCCATGTGGCAAATGTGAGTGAGATGCTGTGATCAGATGATTGATAAGAAAAGCTGGGAGAAGCGAAACAAGAATATTTCAAGATGGTGTAACAGACTAATCAAGCTCTGTGGCTTTGGGCAGTACCTGTATTCTCGACTTCTTTGTTAACAAGAGGGGTTAACATCTGTCTGCGTATCTCAGGGAACTGCCATGATGCTCAGATTTCATACTGCTTGAGAAATGTTGAAATCTATGTTATTTTATCATATAATCACTCTCAGTTCCTAGGGATGTTTGTTTTGTTTTGAATACTTGGACCATTCACAGTCTTTACTCTTCTAGGCTTCTTTAGAACAATAAAGAGCCAAAAAATATGAATTGGAACATGACGCTATTTGCAATTCTTTTGCAGAATTGCATGGGATGTGATTGTACTCAGGATCTGGAATATTTCTCCCATTTGCTTTTCTCTCCTGCCTTTCCCCTAGGAACCTGGAAGTCTCCTTTAGGACCTGTGGGTATAGGCTTGAGCACCTCAATTCTATCACTAAAACTATTCGGTAATCAGTTCTCTGTGATTAAATGGTTAGCCACAAGGTAGAAGCCTCGGGTATTCAGGGAACACCTTACTGGTACACTCTTCCTCACCTCTGGTGTAGTTAGTGACACACCCCAGATTGCCCCACTTGGACTTCCATAGTGGCCATCACGTACTCTCAGGGAGAGAGTGGGCTAGAGGAAAATGGCCCTCCCCACAGAACGGAGGCACCGAGGCACTTCACCCAGCGAGCATCCCTCAGCCTCACTGCGGAGGAGACGAGACCTGGCTAGTACCAAACCCTCCATCTTCCTCTTAAGTCACTGTGGCAACCATTCCAACCACAACAGACTACTATATACAAATGATTCATCCCCAGCCTCCTGCTTTCCTTTAAAGAGTCAGCTGTCATGTGCTGCCCTGACTCACTCGCCTTTGCTCTGGGGAAATAAGCACTCTAAAGATTCCTGAGTTCCAGGCTCCTCCCAAGCGAAGAGCCTCACGTTTTTATGATGATGCAGCACAGAGGCATCCTGGCCACCTCCCATCTGCCGTCCTGCCAGCTCCAGCACCACTGTTTCTGAACATAAGAACTAAGAAGGCAACTTGTGTCACTTTGATTAAGCAGGATGAAGATTAAGCCAGTTGTAGGGATGCCAGCTGTTGAAGAGCTAGTGAGTAGTTGCACAGTAGTTCAGAGTGAGACAAGGCCATGTATACCCCATGTTTCTAATACCATACTATGCTTGTGAAGGAACCCAGAGACTTTCAGAGAGTGACTCTGAACTTCTCACAGTTTGTAAACTAAGTTGGCCTAATGAAGCTCTTCAAAGGGCAGTAATCTTACGTCCGTTTTTCCTCCTTTTTTTTTTCTAAACTATAGTTTTTACCGATTAGCCACACAGTGTCTTAGGGAATCTATTAGTTTTAAATGAGGATTTAATACAAGAAGTAAGTTTTGTATAGTCACATTTTCCTAATTTCATTTTCTGAGCTCCCCCACACCAGTGTCCTGTATATTCTGGAATCGGGTCAGCTGTCATGCCTTTTTGCCAGATGTTCACACTGTTGAGGCCAGAGACAGATCCGCATTGTAGGCAGACGCTGTACCATCTGAGTCACCAGGGCAGTTCCTATTGCCTAAATAAATTTAAGCTAAAATGTGCCATTGGCACCACCCGTGTTACAGAATTCTTCCCTGACACTACCTCTGTCAGTATGTTTTCATATTTGGTATATTATAGCTATGCATTCATCAAAAGAGCACGGGAAAGAACTGTTTTAAGTGTGTTTAGGAACTAAGAAACTCTATGTTATTTTTTTTTCAATATAAATGAAATAACTGAGTATGGAATCTACCCTATATGGTGATAATTATTTTTACTATCAACCTTGACATTGTTAGTAACCATTTTATCAGCAAACCATATTTTATAAGGTAGTCTCAGATCATCTCAATGAAGTCAAGTTAGGTTTTGCAGAACATTTATTTTAAATAAGGGATATTTAAACCTAGATAACCTGGAGTTTTGAAAGTGAGTATAAACATTTAGGTTTGTGGTTAAGAATGTACTTTAAAAAGATCAGATTCATTAAAAATGCAAACTGGTTGCCTTTAATCAGTAAGAACTAAAACCAGACTTCAGTTTTTTCTATGATGAACAGCAGCCCTATTACCTCACTATAATAGAGTGGAAATAACTTTTAGTGATTACCCTGTTTATTTCCAGTGACTTAAGGAAGTACCACAATGTTCTTAAAATTCAGTGAAATTTAATTTTTAAAATATTTCATGCTTTTATTTCATAAGAGAATAATGTTCTGAAATCAGGAAATGGTTTTCAACATCAGTTGACCAAATTCACAAACTTATTGAGCATCTGTTTTATTAAAGACATTGGATAAAGCTTTTTAGAGGATACAAAGAAATAACATGTTCTTTGCCCACAGGGAGCTTTTAATCTAACTAGGAAGACATTAGAGAGTCAACCAAGTTTAGTAATAATTTAACTAAAGAAATTGTCTTGGTATATAGTATATCCTTAATTGCCAAATAATACAAAGTAGGCTTTCCAGAAAGGAAAAGAACACTTGAGGCAGATGAAATAGGTGGAATTTGAGCCAAGTCAACTATATTAACAATTTTACCAGTTGTGGGCTAGGAATAGAAGCAAATCATGTTTGATGTTAGTGTTGACAGCTATACAGGAAGGTTTCTAGCTCCATCCATAGCATTGATTCACACATTGTTTTTCCAATTTACAGTTTACGGAAGGCCATTTATCTACATATGATGGCAATTACAGTGTTAGCGTCCCCTTTCATAGAGTTAGTTGAGCTAAACAGTAAAATAATAATTTTATATAAATTAAATGCCTCAATGCATTTCAGCAATACTATGAAGAAAGACATATTAGTAACGTGATACTTTGACTGTCTTTTTAAATAACACAGTTGTTAATGGCAAGAGAAAAAGGTTCATAAACTCAATCATGTTGAGATAAAGATAATAAAAACTAATTTGTAAAAAAAAATACAGCCTTGACCTTCCAGGTGAATTCCATTTTCTAACAAAGGGGATGCAGTGGTGCTTGCCCAACATGGACCTGCTCACTCAGGGGTCCTGTTAAAGTTAGACTGTGCATCTGCAGGTTTGAAGTAGGGCCTGAGAACAGTTTCCTGCTGTTTCTGCCAGGCTCTTGGAACAAGGACCTAACATTGATCTGGGAGCTCTGGGCAGCAAGACTGTAGAGAGGAAAACACCGCGATTCTGAGAGGGCTGTCTTAAACGGGTAGTACCCTGTTTGAGGAAAATAGCAGTATCATTAGAATAATCTCATATGGCTTCTACCCTTTATTCTCACCCAACTCTTTCTCTTTGCCTTTAGCACGAAAGCAAGAGATTATCAAAGTCACTGAACAACTGATCGAAGCTATCAACAATGGGGACTTTGAAGCTTACACGTGAGTAGAGGCACATTTATTTTGCTTTCATGCATATGACTAAGTGTTTTCTATATGAATGCATTCTTCAGTGTACCTGAACTCATGTATATTCAACCCAGGTTTGATACAGTAGCTTCATTTCAAGGTATAATGCCCCAGGAGAGAAACAAGTGTATTTAAGAATGCAGAGAGAGATTAGACTTCTGACAGGAAAACTGGGGATTTCTTTGTCAGAGCTCATCTCCATGTGAGAGAAGGCTTTCCAAGCAGAGCAGTCCATGAGGTTAAAAACACAAGAAATAGGAAAGCACAGAAAAAGTGCATCTGGGTTTAGGCGTGTTTTTCCTCACCTTCTTCAGAGGTGATGGGACAGAGAGAGATCAGGAGGCAACATCCAGTACAGCTGAACTTTATCTTCATCTCTTTTAGGAGTTTGTCTCTTAAATAAAATGTTCTTTGAAGAAAGGGTTCTAATGTTAAAGTACACTATAGGTATAGAGGAAGTCACTTTGAGCAAATAAAAATAAAACTTTCAAATAAATAGGGCATGGAGGATTATAGTGCAAAGAATGTGGGTCTATAAGTTAGCTATTTGAGTGGAGATAAAAATCAGTTCTCAACTTTCCATTTATACCCTGAAAGATGATGCTGTGAAAGTGCTGCACTCAATATGCCAGCAAATTTGGAAAACTCAGCAGTGGCCACAGGACTGGAAAAGGTCAGTTTTCATTCCAGTCCCAAAGAAAGGCAATGCCAAAGAATGCTCAAACTACCACACAATTGCACTCATCTCACACGCTAGTAAAGTAATGCTCAAAATTCTCCAAGCCAGGCTTCAGCAATACGTGAACCGTGAACTTCCAGATGTTCAAGCTGGTTTTAGAAAAGGCAGAGGAACCAGAGGCCAAATTGCCAACATCCGCTGGATCATCGAAAAAGCAAGAGAGTTCCAGAAAAACATCTATTTCTGCTTTATGACTATGCCAAAGCCTTTGACTGTGTGGATCACAATAAACTGTGGAAAATTCTGAAAGAGATGGGAATACCAGACCACCTGACCTGCCTCTTGAGAAACCTATATGCAGGTCAGGAAGCAACAGTTAGAACTGGACATGGAACAACAGACTGGTTCCAAATAGGAAAAGGAGTACGTCAAGGCTGTATATTGTCACCCTGCTTATTTAACTTATATGCAAAGTACATCATGAGAAATGCTGGACTGGAAGAAGCACAAGCTGGAATCAAGATTGCCGGGAGAAATATCAATCACCTCAGATATGCAGATGACACCACCCTTATGGCAGAAAGTGAAGAGGAACTAAAAAGCCTCTTGATGAAGGTGAAAGAGGAGAGTGAAAAAGTTGGCTTAAAACTCAACATTCAGAAAACGAACTAAAAAGCCTCTTGATGAAGGTGAAAGAGGAGAGGGAAAAAGTTGGCTTAAAACTCAACATTCAGAAAACGAAGATCATGGCATCTGGTCCCATCACTTCATGGGAAATAGATGGGGAAACAGTGGAAACAGTGTCAGACTTTATTTTGGGGGGCTCCAAAATCACTGCACATGGTGACTGCAGCCATGAAATTAAAAGACGCTTACTCCTTGGAAGGAAAGTTATGGCCAACCTAGATAGCATATTCAAAAGCAGAGACATTACTTTGCCAACAAAGGTCCATCTAGTCAAGGCTATGGTTTTTCCTGTGGTCATGTATGGATGTGAGAGTTGGACTGTGAAGAAAGCTGAGCGCCGAAGAATTGATGCTTTTGAACTGTGGTGTTGGAGAAGACTCTTGAGAGTCCCTTGGACTGCAAGGAGATCCAACCAGTCCATTCTAAAGGAGATCAGCCCTGGGATTTCTTTGGAAGAACTGATGCTAAAGCTGAAACTCCAATACTTTGGCCACCTCATGCGAAGAGTTGATTCATTGGAAAAGACTCTGATGCTGGGAGGGATTGGGGGCAGAAGGAGAAGGGGACAGAGGATGAGATGGCTGGATGGCATCACTGATTCGATGGACGTGAGTCTGAGTGAACTCTGGGAGTTGGTGATGGACAGGAAGGTCTGGCATGCTGCGATTCATGGGGTCGCAAAGAGTCGGACACGACTGAGCGACTGAACTGAACTGATAGGTCCTCTTGAATGAAAGCGCTAAATGTTAAAAAAAAGATTGCTCTCTGGTTGGAAAGGTGTAAGTTTAAAAGCAGGGGACTCATAGATATGAGAAAGGAAAATGATTGGGCTACCTAGAGAGAGAACTTAGTTTTTTTTAATTTTTTAAAGCCAAAATAAAACAAAATATTTGTAAAATGTACCTAAAATTAATTTATATTGAGACAATAAGATTGGAAAGTGGAAAAAATAGGTAAAGGACCTGATCTGACCATTAGTAAAAGAGGAAATATAAATGACAAACTAAATGAGATCCTACTGATGCCCACTAATCAAGTGCATATCTGAATGCGCAGGAGGTTCTCTGCCCCTCAGATGAGCAGGAACAAAACCCCTGCTGACCACAGAGGGCAGGACACCAGTGGCTTTCCCACCGTTGACGGGGTGTAATGGGGACACTTCCATGGTGGTGGCAGTGGCTGAGGCTTGGGTCACAATTACTGTATACCAGGAATCTTATAAAGGTCCAGATTACTGCTTTAACCCTGTATTATTTCTAGTTATAAAAATTTAACAGGAGCATGGATTTTGAATTTTAAACAAACAGGGACAAAAATTGTGAACAAAAGATACTGCCTCTAGGAGATGAAATTGTGGGCTTTTTTTTTTTTTTGCCTCTTTCCAAGTTTTATATAATAAGATATTATTTATCAGTTACAAATAGATAACCAAATATAAAGTATGGAAGACAGTAACTGAATATAAGAACTAAATTAATCCCAGGACTGCCTCTTATAAATTTAATGTGTGTTAAATTTAATGCAATGGCACCCACTCCAGCACTCTTGCCTGGAAAATCCCATGGACGGAGGAGCCTGGAAGGCTGCAGTCCATGGGGTCGCTAGGAGTCGGACACGACTGAGCGACTTCACTTTCAGTCTTCACTTTCATGCCTTGGAGAAGGAAATGGCAACCCACTCCAGTGTTCTTGCCTGGAGAATCTCAGGGACGGGAGAGCCTGGTGGGCTGCCGTCTATGGGGTCGCACAGAGTCAGACACGACTGAAGCGACTTAGCAGCAGCAGTAGCACCAGTAAGAGTATATTTAGAATGAAATAAATAGTAAAAAATGGATTTTAAAACATATTATTTGTTGTTAGAAAATTAAACAGTTGAATAGTTGTTAAAGAGTTGTTTAGAATCCTGCACCATAGGACCAGCTCTCTTTTATTCTTTTGGTTGATATAACTTTGTTAGACCCATATGATTCATCAAACATACACTTAAAGAAAATATGGCAATAGCTTTCCGTTGTGGAATGGTGGAATTTGTCGGCGAGGCCATAGTGGCGAAATATAGCACTTGCTATATTCTCAGACACTTTAAAATAGGGTGTTTTAAATAATTCAGTTCCTCAGATCACTGATTCCTTTTCCTACCTTCTGGCTTGATTTTGTATACTTAGGTCCAGTAGTTAACCCAGAGCACCTTCCATTTGGGGATGGTAGGATGTACTGATAAAGCTGTCAGCTGGTCTTTAGAACACCTGTTTGGAGCATGCACCCCCACAGGTCAAGGAGCAGTTTGTGACTCTTATTAGTCCAAAGCCGGTGATAGAAGAGAGATACATTCATTACTTACTTACGTAGAAACAGAGAGAAAGAACACATTAACAGGTTTTCAACTATGTTGACTCAGTGGTTGGGTAAAAAGAGCCATCATAGTACAGTGATCCTCAGATGATTTTGGTGCTGATATAAAGTAATAAAAAATTTTGATTCAGTAATGTTGACAGCCAAAAGTCTATTTATAGAGAATGTAATAGCCCCTGGCAGAAAACAAGCCCCGTTACCACGGGAACGCTGTTCTTGCCATTTTGCTTCTTAGAGATTACAGATATTTAACTTTGAGCTTTAATACCTGCCCACCAGGAAGTCTGAGGTGTTTCAAGTTTAAAATCTCTACCTACTCCCACCCTATCTGCACCTGAGGCTTTCTTTACCACAATGAATAAACCACTGTGATATCTTACTTTAAAGAGTATTTTCTACTTTAAAACTATTCTTTAAAAAAAATCAGTTCCAAAATTCTATGAGCTGTACTTTTAAGAACCATAATGATCTTTTTAAAACTTGTATTCTTGTTAAAAACATTTTAACTTTTCGTCTCCCACATGGGGAATTTCTGTAGGAAATTAGATGAAGCCTCACTAAATTAACGGTCCCAAATCCTTCAGTATGCATTCTTTTTATCTAAGTTTGTGAACTACTAAATTCTTGAAATCCAGATCGCCTACCCCTCCACATACCTGGAGAACTCTTATTCCAGAAAGTGCAGCTCAAATTTTCTCTCTTAAATCTTTCCTTTCTCACATATAATCTGGGTTTTGGGCACTTTGTGTTTATTTCCATTCCAGTATTAATTGTTGTGTTTGTTTCAAAGAATATTTGCTACATAGTAGGTATTTAACAAATTCTTTGTTGAATTTTTTCAAGAAAGCCTATTGGCTTTCCCTGAATATACCATTAAAATGGTATCTTTTTTCTTGAATCATAATTCTAGGATTAAAAAGTAAACTAATGTGCATCTGAATCTCTCGATTATAAAAGTTAATTAAGCTTGTATTTAAAGTTTAAGTCTTGAGGACATTGCCAGAAAATGTAAGATGTGACACATAACCTTCACATCAGTCTAAGTGACTGTTTGACATGATGTAGATAGTATCACGTTATTCCATTTAATTTCCAAGGCAAAGTTTATTTTATAGGACTTAGAGATTGACTCAGACTTGGAGAGCATTTCAAAAATAAACTTATAATAACTAGAAAAGTAGGGAATTATAAAAACTGGGGAAAGCCTAGAGAACTCCCCTTGCAAATTAAAAATTATAAATGTTTCAAAGGAAACTCCTAAAGCATTGTAGATCATCAGCTGCTGGAACTGGTTCTATTATCTTGCCCTTATCTGAGGTCACTGAAAAATTATTTTTTAGGGTTTTTTCTTCAACCCACCCTGGGAAGACCTGTGATAGAAACTTTTATGTTTGTACTGGTTTTTTAAGACTCTTTCCTTCAGTGACTATTTGATAAATTAAAAATGGATATGTGTGAAACAACAAAATACATTAACTCATTTATTTTATTTTTTTTCCTACAGAAAAATCTGTGACCCAGGCCTTACTGCTTTTGAACCTGAAGCTTTGGGTAATTTAGTGGAAGGGATGGACTTTCATCGATTCTACTTTGAAAATGGTACATTTACTTTAATAGCATGCCTTTTCCAGCTTCTCTGAATTTCTCCAGAATTTCTAGATTCTTTGGCTCTTTCCTGCAATAAGCATTCTTACTTTAGTCCAGCATCCTACATCATAATTTTGTAATTTGAAATCAAAAAACACAACAGCCATAAGCTTTGGTATGTTTTGAAAAATACCTAATTTTAGATAAAAAGTGATGGTGATTAAATACACCCCATAGAAGTCCCAGTAAATATATATGCTGTGAAATGAGTCACCAAAAAGTATTTAATTATTTTAGGTTTTCAAAACATTGTTTATATGAAAAAATAAGAGAAACTACAGCATGCCAGAATATTTGCCATAGAGAGTGCTTTCAAGAATAATAATCAGTGCTCATTTCCAAGGTAAAAATGTGTATTAAGATGAGTAATGAGGTAAATATTTGTTCAGATTACAAGAATTTTAATGGTATCAGATAAAATAGCCACATTTCAGAGAAAGTGATAAAAGAAACGCCTGCAGAAATCCTCCAGGTCACCAAAAAAACTATAAAAGAGAAGTTCCTCTTATCCTTCTCCTAAAGACATTAGGTATAAGGTATTTGCATGATGCAGGGAGTAAATTTACCTTTTGCAATAAAATTTTTATGAATTAAAGAGGAATCATAGTAATGATTCAGATAATCAAGTTTACGTCCAGTAATTATAAGCATTGACAAGAATATTTGCGTTGGCATACATTTTTACATTCAATGAATTGCTTTTTCTTATATGCACTAGATATTTGCAAGGAAACAAAGATAATTATGTGGTAAACTGGCCTCAACAAAACTTCAATAAATGTTCTCATATTCTCTGTTTCGTGCTGTGATTGACAGCATGGTGTAGTTTCCTTCAGTAGGCTGTAGCTTGATACCACCTCATCTGTAGCAAAAGAATAATGAACCCATTAATATTGTAACCTACCTCAACATAACACTGCACTTCATTACTCTCCATAAATACATATTCATAATAATGGGATATTGTTTTTTATCAGACTGTAGCAGTAAGTAATTAATTCAGATCGTTCCTAAGAATGAAGGATATGTTTGGATAACAGGTAAAACAGTTCTGCCTGTTTTAGTGATCAAAGAGAGTAGCATCAATCAATATCTGCACTAAATCTTCATCTCTTAGTCACTGAACAGTCAGAATAAACAGATGTTGTCAAAACAACAAAGGCTGGAGCCTATTGAAGTGAAGTCACTCAGTCGTGTCCGACTCTTTGCGACCCCATGGACTGTAGCCTACCAAGCTCCTCTGTCCTTGGAATTTTCAAGGCAGTAGTACTGGGGTGGGTTGCCATTTCCTTCTCCAGAGGATCTTCCGGACCCAGGGATCGAACCCAGGTCTCCAGCATTGTAGACAGATGCTTTACCATCTGAGCCACCAGGGAAGTATGGCGCCTAGTGAGGGCTGCTCAATCAAAGGAGCGAGCTAGAGGACCAGAATCAGGCTATATGGCCAACACCAAATTTTGGATTTTTTACTGGCTAACCATAATTGGACTACTGGAATGGACTGTACTAAATAAAGGAGCCACTGGATGAGATGGGGAAACTGATTCACACCATGGCCAGCCTATTTAGAAGACAGCAGTCTCCATGCTTAATACATGATGTATTTCCCTTGCCCCAAGTACTTTACCAACTGGCGAAAAAAAAAAAAAAAACCGCCCACAGGAAATCCTGTCAACTGTCCCAGCGGTTCTTTATTGGAAAAATAAACTGCTCTGTGCACCTGGGCCAGCCCTCCTCCACCTCTGTTCATTTTATGGCTTGTTCCTAACCACTTCCCATTATAAATAATTATGTCTCCCCATTATAAATAATTATGTCTCTCCAGCTTTTTCACCTAAAGTTTGAGTGGTGTACAATTTAACCACAAAGAAAATAATGACTGTATCTACTTCTGCTGTTTTTCTTTATACTTTGCACTCAATTATTTGCATTAGAGAATAGTTGAATGAATGAATGATATTCTATTTATTGGTCCCAAGGGAAGTTATTATTGGTTTTGGTTTACTCTGCATAGAAACTAAGTTCTCTTTTCCATGTTCTTCTCTTCCAGCTTTGTCCAAAAGCAATAAACCCATCCACACCATCATCCTGAACCCTCATGTACACCTGGTGGGCGACGATGCTGCCTGCATAGCATACATTAGGCTCACCCAGTACATGGATGGCAGCGGAATGCCAAAAACAATGCAGTCGGAAGAGACGCGTGTGTGGCACCGCCGGGATGGCAAGTGGCAGAACGTTCATTTTCATCGCTCGGGGTCGCCAACAGTACCCATCAAGTAAATATTTCCAGGCTGTCAGCTTCTTTGTTAATACGCCCACGGTCAGCGTCTTTTACGTATTCCATTGTCAGTAGCACGGCATCTGTTATTTAACGCTAGTGGTTAGTTATACTGGTGGGAATCCATGTTTCATAAGAAGCAGTCTATAATTCTCTGGAAAGATTAGACTAGCTATTTGTTGGTTGAAACTTGCCCTAGAAAGTATACCATCATTTTAGATAGGGTTAAATCAGGGAGAATTCATGTAATAAGGCAAACAATTTATACAACTTCATTGTCACACATTGGCAGAGGAAGGAAAAAGTTTCTAAAATGGCCAAAACAGTCAAACCTCTTTACTCAAAGGTTCCTCACACATAGTTTCAACCAGTCTTAAATAAAAAAATTTCAGTAGTAGAGAAATTCCAGTATGTTTCAAAAAGCAGAACTTAAATTTGCCTTGCAGGTAAATGATTTACATAGCATTTAGATTGTATTAACGATTACAAGTAATCTCTAGAGATGATTTAAAGTACATGAGAGCATGGGTGCAGGTTATATGAAATACTACACTATTTTATATAAACGACTTGTGCATCTGAAGATTTTGGTATCCTTGGGGGCTCTCAAACCAATCCGCCACAGATACTATGGGCTGACTGTATCATATAAGGAGCTTCATTTCATAGATTTTTCTACTGGTACTCTATTAGGATATTAGAAACTTATGGAACATAGCATATAAAATGCAAGTATTACATATTTCAGCATCTTTCTCACTACACCACTCTAGCTCAGAGGTCATGGTTGCTCTTCCATTTATATCATCTAGGTGCTTACCTTGTGCCAGATAAAATGCAAGGTGAAAGACCAATACCAAAGAAAAACTACAACTTCACAATCAGCTTCAGAGTAGAAGGGAATGGATAACCCATGCAGCAAAGTGCTTATAACAAGTTGGAAGTATACTTTGTAGAGAAGACAGAATTTTGAGCAGTCTTAAGTGAGGAGTGGAATTTAGCAAAATAGAACAAAAGGAACACAGTCCAAGTTCAAGGAGCATCAAGAGGAAAAGCCCAGCGTCAGCCATCAGCTCCCTGTGGCAGGCCTGTGGGTCCAGAAGGCTACCTCCAGGTGGCGTAAAGGGGATTATGGTTGTGTCGAGTAAGTGTGGTGAGACGAGGACGAGAAGGCGTGTTCACACTCGGTAGAAGTTCAGCCAGCTGCTGACCTCATTTCAGATTCTCTCACCTGTTCATATCTGGGGGCCTTGGGATGGGTCATCAAAACCACACAAACAGCCATTCAACGCACTCCAGAGAATCAAGATGTCTTAGTTTAATAATGTCCCACCAGTGGTTTTCACATGGCCTTCTGTTTAGCCTTATTATGTATCAATGTTGGATTTGTCCAAAGTGGGTCAAGAAGGAAAGAAAAGAAAGGTTGAAATTCACTCCAAAAAAAAAAAAAAAATATATATATATATAAGTAATTAAAAGACAGGAGAACTGTAACAATAATGAAGATGCCTATCTTTGTGCATTTCTGAGTTTTTTACCCCAAAGAGGTACAGTACCAATTGCCAGCTACTACAGAAGGGATTACTTTCATTCGGTACTAGAAGGTTAGTTTTTCTACAATTCCCTGCAGTGTTTATGAATAGAGCCTACTTGAGAAAATTTCATTTTATGCCAGGTGGCTTAAGTGAGGCTTCTCTTAATAGGCCACCTTGTATTCCAAATGGGAAAGAAAACTTCTCAGGAAGCACCTCTTTGTGGCAATACATCTAAGGCCTGAAAACCATTCACACATATGGGTCTTGTAAGTAACATCTCGCTCCGTGATACTTTGTGATTGGAGCTAATGACTGAAAAGCTGCATGGCTGTTTTTCCTCTCTTTGAGGATATTTTCTTGCATTGTAGTCAATGAAAACCATAAAAGGTCTTTGAGAATCCACAGCATTTCTGCATGAGCTCTTGAGTCTAACGTTTGGCAACATTGTGTAGCATAATCCTTATTTTCAAGGTATTAAGTGCTGAAAAGACCCTACCTTCAGCATATAGATCGTGGCATTTCAAATATTGTGGAGTTCTCACATCAAAAGTCAATTCTATCTGGGTCAATTCAGACAACTCTCAATTATCCAGATCTAATTTACATCCGGCTCTAGGATCCTTTGATGTCTGTTTTTCAAGAGGTTACAGTTCCTGTTCTGCACTTAGCTAAGGTTAATAAGTACATTAATTTGCTGTGCCTGGCCAAGTTTAATGGTATTTGACCACAAGGAGGAAGTCAGGCTGAAATTTAGAACTCACAAAGTGAGTAATTCCAGAGGATAATTGAAAGTTGACTGTAGTTAAATTCACGCCTGTGTTGTTGTTTAACATTGGCTTCTTACCTTGGATTGGAAGGATTCAGATACGTGTGGCAGCGTCTTGAATTTGTTCCCCAGTCAAAGCCCTGAACTTTGTCCAAGCTTGGAAGAAATAGTGCTCCCAGCTGTTGGTTTAAAGAAAGACCACCTCTGGTTAAATAAGAGTAATCCCACATTCCCTATTCTTGAGGCTGTAAAATTGACTTCTAGGGTTGACATCCAGTGGAGTCTAAGAATAGTGACAAAAGCTAAAAGATGAAGTTAAACTTTTAGTCTCTTTCAACCAAATAATACGATTCATTTATTAATTTATCTGGTAAGCATGACTGCTTAAACTGTATATTTAATCATGTGATTGCAGCCTGAGTATTTTTAGCTTTGCTGTGTGTGAACAAATTGACAGATTAATGCAGGAAATCAGTATTGTCTAACATCGTTCATTTTCTCTCTTAACGGCCGCAAAGATCTCTTATACATAGTATTTTCAGTCTATTACTTAGCTATAAAAATCGTAGCCTCGCCTCATCTTTGGCAAAGCAATGCGATGATACTTCATAAAACAGTTTTATGTCTCCCCTCTCTTTGCAGCTAAACATCAACAGTGCCACTTCTGCAACTCTCTGTTCTCAAGGCACCTGGATGGTAACCCTGAGCCGTCCTCCCCTCCTCTTCATGCATGTTTCCGAGTGCATGAAGTTGTGAAGGTCCTCTGTGTAATGCCTATGTGATGCATCACCTTGTCATAGATTCCTTCCTATACATTGTTTACACTTCAACTATGGGGATGTTCCATGCAAACTTCAATCATTGTTGGCAAACAATAGGGGGAGGTGAGCAAAAAAAAAAATTCCACAATATTCCCGAGTGCAATCTAGTCATCCAATTTCTCTGTTTATGCCAAGACTTAACAGACTTCAGAATTACCATTCTCTGAATGAGAGTTTGTAAGAGAAAAGTAAATTTTTAAGAACTCTTTGCTGTTCATATGTTTTAGCTTGTTTAACAAAAAAAGTCAAAAAACAAAAAATTACCTTCAGTTTCCTGGTGTGATCCTGGCTGCAATGGATGATTTTTCACTGAAAGCTGTGTTGCTGTTACACAAAGTGGGTTGAATCATTTATGAATGTGGAAGTGAGAATTAGTGGGTTTGCTATGATCTAAAGTCATGTCTTTTTGGGTCAAACTACATAAACTGGAAAAACTCCCATCGCTGACAAGTTTGATCACTTTAGGGTATACACGTACTGTTCTGGTGAAATTTGCCGAATTGAATTTTTTTGTTCCTTTCTCAAACCTGTGCTTTTTAATTTTTGCTTCATTTTCTCCTATTTCTTTATCACTTTTGTTTGCTTCTTTTTGTATCTTTTTTTTTCATTCTTTATCTTTTTTTTCCTGTTTAGTAGTGTGAATAAAGTGAAATTTGCATAATGAAGGTAAAATAAAAACTGAGGCCTCTTGGAGGTGGCTGGACTCATACTTTGAGCATCTTCAGGGCCCACAGAGATGAGGTCAAGAAGAGCTCAAAGGTTTGTAATTCTGCTCTAGTTCGGACATAGGGATCCTAACTAAGTTGGAGATATTAGAACAGTTTAAACGTATAGGAAAGCAAATAGGACCCTCCTGCACCTGCAGCATGTCTTACTGAGTGGAGCAGTTGCCAGGACAGCGCCCAGCTGGTCGTGGACCTGGATTTTGTGCAGAGGCACTTTCTTCTGCCTTGCCCCTCCTGCGTGATCACTGCTAGGCTTCGGAAGTTCAGAGGATGGGGAACACTGCAGGCCTCTCAGTGTTTTGAACACGATCTCTGTGACTCGTGGTTTTGTAGCTACTCTCAAGTGTCTGGGTAAAATTATGCTTCCCTTCTAGGAGTTAGGATTTTCCTGCTTTTAAAAAAAAAAAAAAAAAAAAGGGAAATGTCCCTGTTTCCTTTGTGCTTCTCATTTTTCCCTTGTTTATTCCATTCCTGTGGGGCTTTTTCTCCTCCCTGAAATGCTTTATAGTGCATGGGTATCTTCATCAACCTTATTTTAACAGCAGTAATTCACAATCCTCAGAAGCCTATTTTTAAAACAGAAGCAAAAAAAAAAAAAACCAAAAAAAAAAAAATCAACCCTCCCTCTTTTCCCTTATTTCACGTTTCTGTGTTGATTGATTACTAATCACCTTAGATGTTGTTACTAGTGGATGTATGGTAGATGGATTGAAGCTTTTCTGATAATTATTACACGATTTAAAACAATATATATTTAAATATATACAGTAAATGTATTGAGCCATGTTAACCTGCCAATGAGATCTGTGAAAAAAGTAATGGCCTCATTTTTCCCTTTTTAATTTCTTTTACCTTTTTGTGAAATGGCTATACGTGGCATACATGTATTTTAGAAAAATATTAGGTATAGAGTTTTTTTGTTTGTTTTTTTTTTTTTTACACTTTAAGCATGTGGTGTTGAAGTATTACTGTAGATCAAGTTTGTCTTCCACACTAAGATGTGAGGAAATTGTGATTTGTTCTCTCCACCACAACGGAATTACACATTTATTATCTTCTCTCATTTTGAAACACTGCAGTTTACCATGGGACACTGTATATATTTCTTGCCATAATGGTAAATGACTGATTGATATATTTAAGAGTTAATAAATTTGTGATTTCTGCTGACAATGTGTCCACTTTTGTTTCTTCAGGGATACTCTATTTCTGCATGTGTGAGGCTGGCTAGTGCCAATGGCCACACATCCTATATGGTCGTATTATTACAGAATTCACCTTTGACATTAAGATGAAGTTACTGAACTGAGCTTCCCTCTAAGAATGAACTTGGTGATAATGACAATTTACTGTGTTATTTGTGTGCACAAAAGAACGGTCTCTCCTAGGAAAGTTTTTCTGAGAACAAACCACTTGACACAAGAGTCCTAAAAATTTCTGAACTTGCCCTCCTCCTAATGGCTGCTAGCTCGCTTCCACTTTTAACTCAAATCTGACATCTGACTATGTAACACTTCTGGATCATCATCGCCAATATTCAGGCAAGCACCTCATCTCCTGTTACTCCAACTTAAATCTGAGTGCACATAAGTACTGAACTTTGTTCAGTTTATTAAACGCCGTACCACACGAGGTTTGTTTCTAACCTAGAATATGCTTCCCCTACTTCTTCAACATAATTCATACTCGTTCTTTGAAATTCAATTTAGAATAACACCCCCTCCAGCAAACCTCCCTAGACCATGCTGTAAGCTCGCTCTCTCCCAATACTTGCATAATGGTTGGTGTTCACCTCTCCCGCCAAGCACCTTGGTTTTGGAAATACATCTTTATTTGTGTGTTCTCTATAGGCAAGAACTGTGTGTGTGTATCTGTGAACCCACATGAGATGTTAGTAACTATTGAGCCGTGGGCAAACCAAAAACGGGGAACTCACAGTGTAGAGTCCTGGATTTAACGTTCGGCTCTGTTGTCTTTGACACTCTGAGCAAGTTGCCTCTTCCCTCTGAACCTTCATTTTCCTATTTATAAAATGAAAAAATACCAATTAATAAGGATATTGTGAGGGTTTAGAGATAATGGATAAAGAGTACCTAGAATAATATTTGGTGGATAATATTAAGTAGCAGCAGCTATAATTGTTCCAATCGCTGATATTAATATTCCCAATGTTCTGGTTATTCCTTACTTAGAGGTGTATATAACTCTTATTTTGCTATGAGCTGCCCTGTTTATGTCGGTTTACTGATATTGCTAAGGATATGCTCAAGTGTTGCAGCAGAAAAATGAGAAACAGTGATGTAGTCATCTAGCTGAAAATAGGGAAAATGAAAGGGAGTAAATCAGTATATTCTGGGGAAATTCTCAAGGAATTTTAGCCTGAAGTAACTGAAGTTTTGAATCTCTGTATAAATAAAAACTATATATAATGTAAGAGTAAACACAGAAAGCACAACCTTTTGAATGAGTGATCTCATTAAATAAAATTCTACTGACTTATACAAATGTTTCACTGTTTCCATGGTTGTCTGTGTCAGATAACAGTGCGAACAGATAAGATAGAGAATGGACATCAGCATACTGGACTATGTGTCCATGGTCTGAATAATCATCAGCAGTCATAAACCACCTGTCTGAGCAGCAGCATGAGGTAGTTACAGTACTCTACCTTTCTGTCAAAACGATTCTCAAAAATAAGCTGGCATATTCTTCCGAGGACCCAGCTTCTGCCTCCACAGCAAGAAATGATCTCTGCATCTCCGTCTACACCCCGCACCCTGCCTTCTCTCCCGTTGCTGGGGATCAGAAGTTCATGCACCTGGCAGAGGCTGACACCCTTCTCCTCCAGCTGACCCTACGCCTGCTGGCAGGCACTACAAGTCTCCCTTGTCATAAATCATCTCCTCTGCATGGGACATTCTACTTAATGCCCCGTTTCTTTTCTTCACAGCCAGGTACCTTCAAAGGCCTACGTGTGCTTGCTGTCTGCCACCTCTCTCTCTCATGCCCCTTAAGCCCACTCCAGTTTCCCTCACAAATCCACGAAGCAGTGTACCCAAAGTTACCAATGTCATTAATTCGAGGGGCCAATGTCTAGTTTTCATCTTACCCGATCTCTCAGCAGCATTTAACACAGTCTACCATCTCAATCTTAGAGAACATTTTCCTCTTTCAGACAGTACATTGGCCTAATTTTTCTCCTACCATTCTCCATACTCCTCCTCAGTCTCTAACTGTTCCCTTTTCGTCAACCTGGCTTTTAGGTTTTGGAACTTTTTTTTTCTATCTTCACTCACTCTCAGAATACTTGGCCCTAATCTCAATGGCTTTAAGTTATGTTATTGACTCTCAAATATGTATCTCCAGCCCAGATCACTCGTACATTCCAAACATGTAGATCCAACTGCCTACCTGAAATCTACATTGGAGATCTACTAGGCAAGAATGTGCAAAGCTGAGCTTTTAATTGTGACAAAACTTGCTCCCTTTACGATCTTTCATATCTCAAGAATTGGCAATTCAGTTCTTCCTTCGATCAGGCCAGAAATCTCAGTGTCTTTATTACACTAACCATTTGAAATCCCATTATTTTTACCAAGTTACAACCAGAATCTGACTACTTCTGACAACGGCTTCTGCTGCCTCCCTTGGGCCAAATCACCATCATATTCTCTATACTATTGGAAAGAAAGTGAAAGTAAAGGGGACTATACTCCCCTTACCTCTCTTCTGTTTACTATTGATGTGTGTGTGCTCTGTCAGTCGACTGTCTGACTCTTTGTGACCCTTTGGACTGTAGCCCGCCAGGCTCCTCTGTCCATGGGGTTTTTCAGGCAAGAATACTGGAGTGGGTTGCCATTTTCTCTTCCAGGGGATCTTCCTGACCTAGGGATCAAACCAGAATCTTGCATCTCCTGCATTGCAGGCAGATTCTTCACCATTCAGCCATCAGGGATTAAGTAGCTTATTAAAACAAGTCAGAGCACGTCACTTCTCTGCACAAAACCCTCCAGTGGTTCCCTTTACCACTCAGAGTGAAACCCAAAGTCCTGCACGTAGCCTTCGAGGCTATAGACCCAACACTGCTCCCTATTACCTTCATCACCACTCTTCTGCGGACGTGCTGGGCTGCTTCCACCTCAGCGCTGCTGCTGAGACCCTTCCTCAGAGATCCGAGCAGCTGTCTCCACTCACTTGTTTGCAAAATTAAGTCACTGTCTCAGTAAAGCCTTCCCTGATAATCTTATCCATAAGACTTCAAACCATCTTATTCAAGATTTCAAACACCTAACTCCTTTACAGAACTTCATATCCTCCTTCCTTGATTTTTTTCCTCCTTATGATTACTATTTGACATGTTGTTTCCTCATTTTGTTTATTTTATGAGGGTGGAGATTTTTCTCCCTCTTGTTCATGATGTACTCCAAGCTTCTAGAACACAGTGTTTAGAACACAGTGACTAATAACTATAAATATTTAAATAATAAACTAAAATATCTTTAGTTGAACAAATAACGGATTGCTCTCGTCTTTGCAGTTAGAAAAGCTGAGGCTCCTGGTTCATATGAGTTGTCTCAAAGTAACCAAATTTGGAAAACTCAGCAGTGGCCCCAAGACTGGAAAAGGTCAGTTTTCATTCCAATCCCAAAGAAAGGCAATGCCAAAGAATGCTCAAACTATCACACAATTGCACTCATCGCACATGCTAGTCAAGTAATGCTCAAAATTCTCCAAGCCAGGCTTCAGCAATACGTGAACCGTGAACTTCCAGATGTTCAAGCTGGTTTTAGAAAAGGCAGAGGAGCCAGAGAACAAATTGCCAACATCCACTGGATCATCGAAAAAGCAAGAGAGTTCCAGAAAAAACATCTATTTCTGCTTCATTGACTATGCCAAAGCCTTTGACTGTGTGGATCACAATAAACTGTGGACAATTCTTCAAGAGATGGGAATACCAGACCACCTGACCTGCCTCTTGAGAAACCTATATGCAGGTCAGGAAGCAACAGTTAGAACTGGACATGGAACACCAGACTGGTTCCAAATAGGAAAAGGAGTACATCAAGGCTGTATATTGTCACCCTGCTTATTTAACTTATATGCAGAATACATCATGAGAAATGCTGGGCTGGAAGAAGCACAAGCTGGAATCAGGATTGCTGGGAGAAATATCAATAACCTCAGATATGCAGATGACACCACCCTTACAGCAGAAAGTGAAGAGGAACTCAAAAGCCTCTTGATGAAAGTGAAAGAGGATAGTGAAAAAGTTGGCTTAAAGCTCAACATTCAGAAAACGAAGATCATGGCATCTGGTCCCATCACTTCATGGGAAATAGATGGGGAAACAGTGGAAACAGTGTCAGACTTTATTTTTTGGGGCTCCAAAATCACTGCAGATGGTGACTGCAGCCATGAAATTAAAAGATGCTTACTCATTGGAAGGAAAGGTATGACCAACCTAGGTAGCATATTCAAAAGCAGACACATTACTTTGCCAACAAAGGTCCGTCTAGTCAAGGCTATGGTTTTTCCTGTGGTCATGTATGGATGAGAGTTGGACTGTGAAGAAAGATGAGTGCCCAAGAATTGATGCTTTTGAACTGTGGTGTTGGAAAAGACTCTTGAGAGTCCCTTGGACTGCAAGGAGATCCAACCAGTCCATTCTGAAGGAGATCAGCCCTGGGATTTCTTTGGAAGGAATGAGGCTAAAGCTGAAATTCCAGTACTTTGGCCACCTGATGCAAAGAGCTGACTCATTGGAAAAGACTCTGATCCTGGCAGGGATTGGGGGTGGGAGGAGAAGGGGACAACAGAGGATGAGATGGCTGGATGGCATCACTGACTTGATGGACGTGAGTTTGAGTGAACTCCGGGAGTTGGTGATGGACAGGGAGCCCTGGCGTGCTGCGATTCATGAAGTCATGAAGAGTGGGACACAACTGAGTGACTGAACTGAACTGAACCCCAGGGTTTGTAAACTGCCTACATCATAATTACTTAAGGGGAAATAAAGGAAATATTATTATACAGAATAAACTTTCAGCATCAATACACAAATCTTAAACTTGTTTAAGCTGCAAGAAATAGAAAACTGAAGTCCAAATACTTTAACAAGGAAAATACATTATTTCACAGAACAAGAGATGAGTTAGTTTTAGGGTTGATAAACTAGATAAACCACCTGGTAAATTCAGTGACTCAACAATATAAACAAGGATCCAGGTTCTTCCCATTTTTCAGCTTGTCCTTCCCAGAGTATAAACTTTATCATCCAGGTTAAAAGACTTCATCATCCAAAATACTACATGGCATGGTTCCTAGTGTCATAGCCAGACAGGACAGCATCCAGTGGAAGGTAAGATTGCTTCCTTTCCTCTACCCCTAACCCCTTACCCCCTCTCCCCAGCAAAGAAACATTTCTTAGGTCACATGCTGTATTCCTGTTCAGCTTAGACTGGTAAGGATGTACCCCAAAGCTAGAAGTGGGCTATTCCCTTAGAACATGCCTGCCAATGCAGGAGACTTAAGAGATGCAGGTTTGATCCCTGAGTCAGGAAAATCCCCTGGAGGAGGGCATGGCAACCCACTCCAGTACTGCCTGGAGATACCCATGGACAGAGGAGCCTGGTGGGCTATAGTCCATGGTGTCGCAAAGCATCAGCCGTGACTGAAGTGACTTAGCATGTATATGGGTATTCAGGGAAGGGAAGAGACCTGCACAGATTGTATTGTTTTTTTTCAAGAAGTTTAGGAAACAACATTGTCTGATATAATAAGTATACTGGGAAAGTAAAAAAAAAAGTTTGCTTTTATTGTCCTCCTTTATAGCTGCTATGCTATACATGTAACAGGAAGGCTGAAAAAATAGTCATTATCTCCTCCAAACTCTGCATCTCACCCACAAATGTATTTTGTATTCTCTCTCGCATTATGATCCTAATGTGCCAGTGAGTTCCGTGCTGGGGATTTCTCCCCCCACCCCACACAACAAAACTCCTTGGAACCGGAAAAGTTTAGTCATTTCATTCCATTTGAAGTTCTTCCAAAAACTCCAGTCCCATAAAGGGCCCATTAAGCCAGGATTGCATCCTCCCCTTCCAGATGCCCCTTTGCCCTGCCCTAACTTCAATGAAAAGCTTTAAAAAAAAAAAAAAAAGGAAGTAAAAGGCACTCTGTGCCTGAAACCACATTTAGTAATCAGTTTTCTTCAGTTCTGCTTTTCTCTTTTATTACTTTAAATAAAGTAGGAAAGTGGGGTGTGGTGCCAGGGGAGTGCAACAACTAAGTGAACACTGGAGATCTCATCCACCATCCACCCACGAGATTCCGCTCACAAAGTGAACAAAAGAACAGACAGTTCATCTCCAGACCCTGTTCCTGCAGGGGCTGAAGCAACAACCTGCTGCTGTGTGGGAAGCAGCGCTCAGCTGACTGGTGTGGCCACGTGGTGTTACGTGTCCAGTGCCCTGTTTTGTATCACTGTCACAAATCCAGGGGACTCAGAGGCATCTTCCACTAAAGATGGGCCTGGGGAGTCACCACAGTCCTTCTTCCAAAAGCCTCAATTCCTCAGACTTGACCTTCCACTCATATTTGCTCTTTGAATATTTTCAGGACCTTTTTCACCCCTAACCAAAAGAATTAGATTCCCTGTTACTCAAACTATGAGGGAGGGATTCCCTCCAGGGCACGGGGCTAAGAGGACCAATTTGAAAAGTGATAATCAAC
Source organism: Bubalus bubalis (assembly GCF_019923935.1). Taxonomy (NCBI): domain Eukaryota; kingdom Metazoa; phylum Chordata; class Mammalia; order Artiodactyla; family Bovidae; genus Bubalus; species Bubalus bubalis. The sequence continues at coordinate 87,419,467 of NC_059163.1, forward strand.
CCCATCTCCTACCTTCCTCTCGTTCAGTTTGGAAGAAAACTAGCTCATCCACCTTGAGACCACTCTGCTGAAAGAGGAAACACTGAATACACACAGGCATGAGCTTACAGACAGTCTTCCCCAGTGACTCAGTGATAAAGGACCGGCCCGCCAATGCAGGAGACATGAGTTTGATCCCTGGGTCAGGAAGATCCCCTGGAGAAGGAAATGGTGATCCCCTCCAATATTATTCTTGCCTGAAAAACCCCATGAACAGAGGAGCTGGGCCGGCTACAGTCTATAGGCTCCCAAAAGAGTCGGACATGACTTAGTGGCTAAACAACAAAGCTTGCAGACATGAAGTGAGAGGGAAATGAAGCCTTTGGGATGGCCAGTAGGCACTGCACTGGCAATTAGACGTGACGAGTGGGAAAGACAAAAAAAGACACAATGTCCTTACAGGCAGGAGAAAAGCACAGAAGGAAACAATGCCCACTCTGTCACGGGCTCAGTGATAAAGCTGTCCCAGAGAGGGCCCCTTGCCGGGAAATTGCCACTGTGGGCTTCTGCCTCGTTCTTTATCTGCTCCCCTGCTCTCCAGCTAAGGCCACCAGACTTCTTAAAATTCACGCAAGTAAACACATCTTACTTTTGGGAGACGTCAGGAAAGAGGTCTTTCACCACCCAATTTGTTACTCCTCCCCTAAGAGCCATCCCCAGGGTTTCAGACCTTGAGGCTGGAGAAGCATTCTCACCTTGTACAGCTGCCCCCTGAACAAGGTTTGAAGGGCATGGGTCTACTACAACAGATATATTTTTTTTAAGTAAATAACTACATCACTATAGGATACCCACTGGTTGAATCCACAGATGCAGAACTACAGATATGGAAGAACCAAGTTTATGGGGAAAGCCAATTGTAAATTATACAAGGGTTTTTGACAGCATGGAAATCAGGGTCCTTTTCAGGGTCCTTGATGGCTCAGTGGGTAAAGAATCTGCCTGCAATGCAGGAAACATTCGAGCCCTGGGTTGGAAAGATCCCCTGGAAAAGAGAACAGCTACCCATTCCAGTATTCTTTCCTGGAGAATTCATGGACAGAGGAGACTGGCGGGCTACAGTCCATGAAGTCGCAGAGAGTCAGACATGACTTAGCAACTAACACTTTAACTTGAATTCAGTGCTAACTAAAGTTCCTGTTTGTGGCCTATCAAATTCGCATTGTACATCTGCTTTAATTAATAAAGAAAAAAACACTGACAAGAAACAAAGATTGTGCACGTTTAAAGATTAAATGCCTCTTTCTGGAATGCCAATGCCAGCCCTCCTTTGGGGATAATAACTCTCTTCCCAGGTGCAAGCCCAGACTGATTTGCTATGTACATGCTGGACTGTTCTTTTGAAACCTTGAGAAACCCTGATGTAACACTGACATGTTTAATGTTCTTTGTTCTGACAAGATACAAAACTGCTGAAAACTGCTTCTCAAAAAGTGCTGAGAGCATTTTCTCAGAGTAATATGGAAAGCAGGCTTCCAGGCTAGTCCTTAGTTTGGCTCAAATAAAACACTTTATAATAAGAATAGAAGATTGTTTAATATTTTCACAGACAAAAGAAAATGCTTTGCTGGCTGCTTCATGATCACCAATGGCCGCTCTCATTCTTAACAGATTTGGTTTCTTTCCTCTTTCCCCTCCCAGCTTACTAGAAACATGATGAGCATTATTACCCCTAAAGAATATACACTGGAAGTTACAAACAGATTCAAGGGATTAGATCTGATAGAGTGCCTGAAGAACTATGGATGGAGGTTCATGACATTGCACAGGAGGCAGGGATCAAGATCATCCCCAAGAAAAAGAAATGCAAAAAGGCAAAATGGTTGTCTGAAGAGGCCTTACAAATAGCTGAGAAAAGAAAAGAAGCTAGAGGCAAAGGAGAAAAGGAAAGATATACTCATTTGAATGCAGAGTTCCAAAGAATAGCAAGGAGAGACAAGAAAGCCTTTCTCAGTGATCAGTGCAAAGAAATAGAGGAAAACAATAGAATGGAAAAGACTAGAGATCTCTTTAGGAAAATTAGACATACCAAGGGAACATTTCATGCAAAGAGGGGCTCAATAAAGGACAGAAACGGTATCGACCTAAAACAGAAGCAGAAGATATTAAGAAGAGGTGGCAAGAATACACAGAAGAACTGTACAAAAAAAGATCTTCATGACCCAGGTAACCATGATAGTGTGATCACTCACCTAGAGCCAGACATCTTGGAATGCAAAGTCAAGTGGGCCTTAGGAAGCATCACTATGAACAAAGCTAGTGGAGGTGATGGAATTCCAGTTGAGCTATTTCAAATCCTAAAAGATGATGCTGTGAAAGTGCTGCACTCAATATGCCAGCAAATTTGGAAAACTCAGCAGTGGCCACAGGACTGGAAAAGGTCAGTTTTCTTTCCAATCCCAAAGAAGGGTAATGCCAAAGAATGTTCAAACTACCACACAATTGCACTCATCTCACACACTAGCAAAGTAATGCTCAAAATTCTCCAAGTCAGGCATGTGAACTGTGAACTTCCAGATGTTCAAGCTGGATTTAGAAAAGTCAGAAGAAACAAAGATCAAATTGTCAACATCTGCTGGATCATTGAAAAAACAAGAGAGTTCCAGAAAAATATCTACTTCTGCTTCATTGACTACACCAAAGCCTTTGACTGTGTGGATCACACAAACTTTGGAATATTCTGAAAGAGATGGAAATACCAGAGCACCTGCCCTGCCTCCTGAGAAATCTATATGTAGGTCAAACAGCAACAGTTAAAACTGGACATGGAACAACAGACTGGTTTCAAATTGGGAAAGGAGTACATCAAGGCTATATATTGTCACCCTGCTTATTTAATTTATATGCAGAGTTCATCATAAGAAATGCCGGGCTGGATGAAGCACAAGCTGGAATCAAGATTGCCGGGAGAAATATAAATAACCTCAGATATGCAGATGACACCACCCTTATGACAGAAAGCAAAGAAAAACTAAAGAGCCTCTTGATGAAAGTGAAAGAGGAGAGTGAAAAACTTGGCTTAAAGCTCAACATTCAGAAAATCAAGATCACGGCATCTGGTTCCATCAGTTTATGGCAAATAGATGGGGAAACAATGGAAACAGTAACAGACTTTATGTTCTGGGGCTCCAAAATCACTGCAGATGGTAACTTGCAGTCATGCAATTAAAAGATGCTTGTTCCTTGGGTGAAAAGCTAGGACCTACCTAGGCAGCATATTAAAAAGCAGAGACATTACTTTCCCAACAAACGTCTGTATAGTCAAAGTTATGGTTTTTCCAGTAGTCACGTATGGATGTGAGAGTTGGACTATAAAGAAAACTCAGCACCGAAGAATTGATGCTTTTGAACTGTGGTGTAGGAGAAGACTCTCGAGAGTCCCTTGGACTGCAAGGCGATCCATTCTAAAGGAAATCAGTCCTGAATATTCATTGGTAAGACTGATGCTGAAGATGAAGCTCCAATACTTTGGCCACCTGATGCATAGAACTGACTCACTGGAAAAGACCCTGGTGCTGGGAAAGATTGAAGGCAGGAGAAGGGGATGACAGAGGATGAGATGGGTGGATGACATTACTGACCCGATGGACATGATTTTGAGCAAGCTCCAGGAGTTGGTGATGGACAGGGAAGCCTGGTGTGCTGCAGTCCACGGGGTCACAAACAGTCAGACATGACTAAGGGACTGAACTGATAGGACCAGATGCCATGATCTTAGTTTTTCGAATGTGAATTTTAAGCCAGCTTTTTTCTCAGGAGACAGGGAAAGTGGTCTGGTATTCCCATCTCTTCAAGAATTTTCCACAGTTTGTTGTGATCCACAGTCAAAGGCTTTAGCATAGTCAATGAAGCAGAAGTAAATTTTTTTTCTGGAATTCCCTTGCTTTCTTTACGATCCAACAAATGTTGGCAATTTGATCTCTGTTCCTTTGTCTTTTCTAAATCCAGCTTGTACATCTGGGAGTTCTCCGTCCACATACTGCTGAAGCCTAGCTTGTGACTCCATTGACTATAGAGTCCATGGAATTCTTTAGGCCAGAACACAGGAGTGGGCAGCATTTCCCTTCTCCAGGGGCTCTTCCCAACCCAGGGATCGAACCCAGGTCTCCTGCATTGCAGGCGGATTCTTTACCAGCTGAGCCACAGGAAAGCACAAGAATACTGGAGTGGGTAGCCTATCCCTTCTCCAGGGGATCTTCCCAACCCAGGAACTGAACCAGTGTCTCCTACATTGCAGGTAGGTTCTTTACCAACTGGAAAAATCATGAGCAGTTGATTAATGTGCTATGAGCAACTTCAGGAAGCCTAAAACATGTGTAGTTGAAATTTCCATAAAAAGAGATTTATTTCCATAGAAGGAAATTAAAAAAAAATTGAAGAGATTATTTGAGAGATATACAGAAATGGTATGTACCTAACAGAAGCAGAAGATATTAAGAACAGGTGGCAAGAATACACAGAAGAACTATACAAAAAAGATCTTCATGACCCAGATAACCATGATGATGTGATCACTCACCCAGAGCCAGACATTTTGGAATGCAAAGTCAAGTGGGCCTTAGGAAGCATCACTATGAACAAAGCTAGTGGAGGTGACGGAATTCCAGTTGAGCTATTTCAAATCCTAAAAGATGATGCTGTGAACATGCTACACTCAATACGCCAGCAAATATGGAAAATTCAGCAGTGGCCACAGGATTGGAAAAGGTCAGTTTTCTTTCCAATCCCAAAGAAAGGCAATGCTAAAGAATGTTCAAACTACCACACAATTGCACTCATCTCACACACTAGCAAAGTAATACTCAAAATTCTCCAAGCCAGACTTCAACAGTCTATGAACTGTGAACTTCCAGATGTTCAAGCTGGATTTAGAAAAGGCAGAGGAACCAGAGATTAAATTGCCAACATCTGCTGAATCATAGGAAAAGCAAGAGAGTTCCAGAAAAACATCTACTTCTGCTTCATTGACTATGCCAAAGCCTTTGACTGTGTGGATCACAACAAACTATGGAACATTCTTCAAGAGATAGGAATACCAGACCACCTGACCTGCCTCCTGAGAAATCTGTATGCGGGTCAAGAAGCAACAGTTAGAACCATACATGGAACAACAGACTAGTTCCAAATTGGGAGAGGAGTACATCAAGGCTATATACTGTCACCCTGCTTATTTAACTTACATGCAGAGTACATCATGTGAAATGCCAGGCTGGATGAAGCACAAGCTGCCTTGTAAGAAAAGCTATGATCAACCTAGACAGCATATTAAAAAGCAGAGACATTACTCTGCCAACAAAGGTCTCCCTAGTCGAAGCTATGGTTTTTCTAGTAGTCATGTATGGATGTGAGAGTTGTACTATAAAGAAAGGTGAATGCCAAAAAATTGATGCTTTTGAACTGTGGTGTTGGAAAAGACTCGAGAGTCCCTTGGACTGCAAGGAGATCCAACCAGTCAATCCCAAAGGAAATCAGTCCTGAATATTCATTGGAAGGACAGATGCTGAAGGTGAAACTGTAATACTCTGGGCCACATGATGCGAAGAACTGACTTATTGGAAAAGACCCTGATGCTGGGATAGATTGAGGGTAGTAGGAGAAGGGGATGACAGAGGATGAGATGGTTGGATGGCATCACCAACTCGATGGACACGAGTTTGAGCAACCTCCGGGAGTTGGTGATGGACAGACAGGCCTGGTGTGCTGCAGTCCATGGGGTCACAGGACTCGGACAGGACTGAAAGACTGAACTGAACTGAAGAGATTGTTGCCAAAATTCCCCTAATTTGATTTTAAAAATATAACCATATCAGTCTGGATGTGATGTGTATTTCCTTTATGTCTCTTGTGCTCAGGGCTCATGAGCTTCTCAATCTGCAGGTTTTATGACACAGGAGTTCGGGGAGGAGAGAAACGGCAGGAACAAAGTCATTGAAAGGAGAGGTTTCAGTGCCCACAAGGAGGGTTGACTCAGATGGGAGCACTGACAGATCTTTTACATAACAGAACGAAAAGTGGATAACAGTAACTCACTACATACAGGAAAGTAGGTTTTAGATGAGCAGCATGAAATTCTCTTTGCTTTGTTCCTACCATGTCAATTTATAGAGGAAGCAAAATCCCCAGTCTAGTGTGAGGATGGAAGAAGGGATATCAGATTTTGAGAGGAACAAAGGTAGGAAATATTGTTGGGGAAGGGAGGATAAGAAGAGGGTGCACACTAGGGAGGTATGGTTGTATTGACAGGAAGTTCTGAGAGCGCACTCGAGTTTACAGTCACAAAATATGAGACAAGTCAGCACAGTGAAATGTTTTTCTCCTGTTATGTTCATCTGCGTGGGTGCTGGTATTGAGCAAATCAATAATTGGATTTAGTCAGGCTTATGCAAGGCAATTATCTAAGACTTCAGTTGAGTGGATACATATGTTAAAATCTGAAATATTAATAGAAGCTTTCTAGCAGAACTGAAGAGTTTCAGGTAGATAGAACAGCATATGGGGAAACAGTGAAAGACGAAAATGTCAGGATACATTCAGAAATCTATGTGAAGTTTAGAGTTGCTGAAGCAAAAATTAGAAGAGCAGGGAAAGTATCAGGGAATAATACTAGAGAGACTCATGGTTTAGCATCTTCTCCTGGCAGGTAAATCTACTAAAAGTAGCAGACAGCAAATAACATGCATCGTCATGTACGGTAAGAATAATGGAACTTACTTATACATAATGGATAGAGAGACATCAAGGAGTTGTGATGAACTTCCCAAGAAACAAATGTCCAGGACCAGATAGTTGCACTGGTGCATTCCACCAAACATTTAAGGAAGAATTAATACCAATCCTTCTCAAATTCTTCTAAGACAGAAGAGGAGGAAACACTTCCAAACTCACTTTATGAGGCCAGCATCACACTGATGCCAAAACCAGACAAGGACATTACAAATAAAGAAAAATACAGGCCAATATCCCCAATGAATGAACACAGATGCAAAAATCCTCAACAAAATGTTAGCAATCAAATTCAATAATACATTAAAAAGATCCTAAGTTACAATTGAGTGGGATTAATTCCAGGGATGCAAGGAAGGTTTAACATAAGAAAATCAATCAACATGACATACCACATTAAAATAATGAAGGATAGAAATTATACAATCCTTTCAATAGATCAGAAAAAGCATTTAACAAAATTCAACATATATTTGTGATAAAAAACTCTCAATACAGTGAATATAGAGGGAATGTACTTCAACATAATCAAGTTTATATATGGCAAGCCCACAGCTAACATCATATCCAATGATGTATGGGTATGGTATGTATGTATTTTTCCTAAACATCAGGAAAAATACAAGGGTGCCCATCCTCACCACTTCTATTCAACATAGTATTCAAAGTCCTATCCAGAGCAATTAGGCAAGAAAAATAAGCCATCCAAATCGAAAATGAAGTGAAACTGTCACTATTTGCAGACAACATGATATTTTACATACAGAAAACCCAAAAGATGCCAACAAAAAAACTGTTAGAATTAATCAACAAATTCAATAACATTTCAGAATACAAAATCAATATACAAAAATCTGTTGTGTTTTTATACACCAAAAATGATGAGAAGAAAAATTAAAAACACAATCCCATTTACAGTTGTATTAGGAGAAAATACTCAGGAATAAATTTAACCAGGAAAGAAAAAGATCTGTATGCTGAAAACTAAGATATTGATGAAAGCAACTGAAAACATAAATAAATGGAAAGATATTCCATACTCAAGAAGTGGAAGAATATTGCTGAAAAGTCCACACTACCCAAAGCAATCTACAGATTCAATGTAATCTCTATCAAAATTCCAATAGCATTTTCCACAAAAATCCTTAAATTGGTATGGAACTATAAAGATTCTGAATGACCAAAGCAAACTTGAGAAAGAAGTGAAGTTGGAAGCATCATGCTTCCTTATTTCAAATTATATTCAAAGCTATGGTAATCAGAACACTATGGTACTGGCATAAAAACAGATACATAAATTCACTGAACAGAAGAGAGCCCAGAAATAAACCCAAACTATATGATCAATTAATTTATGACAAAAGAGCCAAAAATACATAATGGCAAAAGGACAATCTCATCAGTAAATGGTGTTAGAAAACCAGACAGACACATGCCAAGGAAGGAAACAGGCCACTGCTAAGCTAAGTCACTTCAGTCGTGTCCGACTCTGTGCGACCCCATAGACGGCAGCCACCAGGCTCCCCCGTCCCTGGGATTCTCCAGGCAAGAACACTGGAGTAGGTTGCCATTTCCTTCTCCAATGCATGAAAGTGAAAAGTGAACGTGAAGTCGCTCAGTCATGTCTGACTCTTAGCGACCCCACGGACTGCAGCCCACCAGGCTCCTCCATCCATGGGATTTTCCAGGCAAAGTACTGGAGTGGGGTGCCATTGCCTTCTCCAGAAATAGGCCGCTATCTTACACCAAACACAAAAATTAACTCAAAATGAGTTAAACACTTAACGCCTGAAACCATAAAAACTCCTAAGAAGAAAACAGGTGATAAGCTCCCTGACGTTGGTATTGGCAAGGATTTTTGGATTTGACACCAAAAGCAAAGGCAACAAAAGCAAAACGAACAGGTGGGACTATATCAACTTCAGAGTGAAGGAAATCAAAGAAAATGAAAAGGCAACCTACCAAATGCAAGAAAATAGTTTCAAATCATCTGCCTGATAAGGGATTAATATCCAAAATATATAAAGAACAACACAAAAACAAAAAAACAAACAATCCAGTTAAAAAAATGGGTGGAAGTTCTAAACATATTTTTCCAAAGAAGACATACAGATGGCAAACCGATATACATGAACAGATGCTCAAGATCAGTAATCAGTGAAACACACATCAAAACCAAAATGGGGTATCACTTCAGAAGTGTTACAATGGCTATTATCTGAAAGACAAGAAATAAGAGGCATTAAGAATGTAGAGAAAAGAGAACTCTTGTACACTGCTGGTGGGAATGTAAATTGGTGCAATCATGGAAAACAGTACGGAGATTCCTCAAAAAATTAAAAATAGAACATATGATCTAGTCATTTCACTTTGGGGCATTTCCCCAGGGGAAACAAAAACACTAACTCAAAAAGATGGTTACATTCCCATTTTCAATGCGGCACTATTTACACTAGTCAATATAAGGAAGCCACAAAATGCCCATCAAAGGATAAATGGGTAAAGAAAATGTGGTGTATATATACAATGTTTATCAGCCATAAAAAAAAGAGGAAATCTTGCCATTTGTAACAAGGATGGACCTTGAGGGCATCCTGCTAATGATTATATGTAGAATCTTAAAAAAAAAAAAAAAAAAAAAAAAACTGAGCTCATAGATACAAATAACAGATTGGATGAAGGTGGAATGGGGTGGTAGGAGAAATGGGTGAAGAGTCAAAAGGTGCAAACTCCAAGTCATAAAATAAGTCATGGATACAGTAATCAAGACAGTATGGTACCAGTACAAAAACAGACATATAGATCAATGGAGCAAGACAGAAAGCCCAGAGATAAACCCACACATCTATGGGCACCTGATCTATGACAAACGAGGCAAGAGCACACAAGGGAGGAAAGGCAGCCTCTTCAATAGGTGGTGCAGGGGAAATTGGACAGCCACACGTAAAAGAATGACATTAGAGCACTTAGCATCATGCACAAAAATAAACTCAAAATGGACTAAAGACTTCAGTGGAAGTCCAGAAAGTATAAAACATTTAGAGGAAAACATGGGCAAAACACTGACATAAATCACAGCAATATCCTCTTTGACCCACCTCCTAGAGTAATGGAAACAAAACAAAAACAAACAAGTGGGACCTAATTAAACTTAAAAGGTTTGGCACAGCAAAGGAAACTATAAACAAGATGAAAAGACAACTCTCAGAATGGGAGAGAATAATAGCAAATGAAACAACTGGCAAAGGATTTTCAAAATATACAAACAGCTCATGCAGCACAATACCAGAAAAACAACCAGCCCAATAAAAAGTGGGCAGAAGACCTAAACAGACATTTTCCCAAAAAAGACAGATGGCCAAGAAACACATGAAAAGATGCTCGACACTGCTCATCATTAGAGAAATGCAAATCAAAGCTACAATGAGGTACTACCTCACACCAGTTAGAATGGCCATTATCAAAAAAACCTACTAACAATAAATGCCGGAGAGGATGTGGAGAAAAGGGAACCCTCTGGCACTGTTGGTGGGAATGCAAATTGATACAGCCCCTATGGAGAACAGTACGGAGATTCTTTTAAAAACTGGGAATAAATATAACCCAATAATCCCACTACTGGGCATATGCTCTGAGAAACCATGACTGAAAAAGACACATGTACCCAGCACTATTTACAATCGCTAGGACACGGACGCAACCTCAATGTCCATCAATGGATGAATGGATACAGAAGCTGTAGTACATATATACAAGGGACTACTCCTCAGTCATCTGAGTCAATTCTCGTGAGATAGATGAACCAGAGCCTGTTATACAGAGTGAAGTAAATCAGAAAGACAGAATATCATATATTAACGCATATGTATGGAATCTAGAAAAATGGTACTGATGAACCCATTTGCAGAGCAGAGATACACAGACATAGAGAACAGACTTTGGACAGAGTATGGGAAGAAGAGGGTGGGACAAGTTGAGAGAGGAGATTGAAACATATATACTACCACATGTGAAATAGATGGGTAATGGGAATTCACTGTACAGCACCGGGAGCTCAACACAGTACTCTGTGACAACGTAGAGGGGCGAGGTGGAGCGGGGGGAAGGTTCGAGAGGGAGGGGACATAATATACTCATGGCTGATTCATGTTATTGTGTGGCAGAGGCCAATACAATATTGTAAAGCAATTATCCTCCAATTAGAAATAAAATAAGCAATGGGGATGTAATATACAGCATGGTGTCCATAGTTAATAAAACAGAACTGCATATTTGAGTGGAGAAGGCAATGGCACCCCACTCCAGTACTCTTGCCTGGAAAATCCCATGGACCGAGGAGCCTGGTGGGCTGCAGTCCATGGGGTCGCGAAGAGTCGGACACGACTGAGCGACTTCACTTTCACTTTTCACTTCCATGCACTGGAGAAGGAAATGGCAACCCACTCCAGTGTTCTTGCCTGGAGAATCCAAGGGATGGGGGAGCCTGGTGGGCTGCCGTCTGTGGGATCGCACAGAGTCGGACACGACTGAAGTGACTTAGCAGCAGCAGCAGCGTATTTGAGAGCTGCTAAAAGAATAGTCTTAAAAGTCCTCATTATGAGGAAAAAAAATTATAACTACATATGATGATGGATGTCAAATAGATATTATGGTGATCATTTTGTAATACATACAAATATCAAATTGCCTTGCTGTTTATCTGACACTAATATAATTATTCATATCGATTATACTTCATATAAATAATTTTGAATCATGTGTATATAGGACACAATGAAGTAAACTGAGAAATTAAAAATGCTTCTGCTTCTATATCCTATATACATTTTCTCCAACTGGTGTGACCTTGTTTGACTCTTCACGTTAGGTTTGCTTTGAGAAGTCATTTTCCAAAATTCACCAGTCTAGTAATAAAATGTACTACTTAAAAAAAAAGAAAAAGGAATGATTTGGCTAGTTCTGTATTTTAGAGAGATCACTCTGGTACAATGTGGAGCATATACTGAAGTGGGTCAAGATTAGAGATGTGGATTCTGGGGTAGGCAAAACAATAACCATCTAAACATGCCCATGTCCTAATCCCTAGGACCTGGGAATATGTTATCTTATATGGCAAAAAAGAGATAGATGTGAGTAAATTAAGGATCTTGAGATGGGGAGGTAACCCTGGATTACCTGGGGGGACCTAGGATAGTCACAAGAGTCCTTAAAAAGGGAGAAACACAGGCAGAAAAATTAACGAAGATGTGATTACAGAACCAGCTATCAGAGAGAGGGACAGACTTGAAGACCCTATACTTCTGGCTTTGAAAATGAGGGAAGGTATATGAGGTAAGGAACACAAGTGGTCTCTAAGAGCTGAGAAAGGCAAGCAAGCAGATACCGTCAGAGAGCCTCAGAAGGTACACACTGATTTCAGTCCAAGGAGAATTCTGACTCTCATAATTGTAAGAAAATAAATACGAGCTTCCTTAAGCCACTACATTTGTGGGAATTTCTTACAGATGCAGTAGGAAACTCATACAACTAGGAATTTAAGGCAGTTCCCCCAGGTGGATGATGGAAACTCCTGAGCCCTGATGATAACAGTACATATGAAGGAAAAAACAATGAATTAACTGGGTATTGATTATTTGCAGCCATAGAAAGTTACCCCCTTCATGGATCACAGCCTTGCCATGGCAGAGGGGCTTGCATAACTCGATGAAGCTATGAGCCATGCTGTGCAGGGCCACCCGAGATGGATGGGTCATTGTGAAGAGTTCCAACAAAACGTGATCCACCAGAGGAGGGAATGGCAAACCACACCAGTGTTCTTGCAGTGAGAACTCCATACGCAGTATGAAAGGGCAAAAAGATACGACGCTGGAAGATGAGCCCATACTGGGGAAGAGCAGAGAGCAATTACAAATAGTTCCAGAAAGAATGAAGCGGCTGGGTCAAAGCAGAAACAACTGTGTTGTGTATGTGTCTGGTGGCAAAAGTCTGATGCTGTAAAGAACAGCACTGCATAGGAACCTGGAAAGTTAGGGCCATGAATCACGGTAAATTGGACATGGTCAATCAGGAGAGAACAATAATGAACACTGACATCTTAAGAGCTGGTGAACTAAAATGGACAGGAAAGGCAAATTAAATTCAGATGACTATTATATCTACTACTGTGGGCAAGAATCCCTTATAAGAAATGGAGTAGCTCTCATAGTCAACAAGAGAGTCTAAAATGCAGTACTTGGGTGCAATCTGAAAACTGACAGGAAGATCTCATTTCATTTCCAAGGCAAACCATTCAGCATCACAGTAATCCAACTCTATGCCCCAACCACTGATGCTGAAGTTGACCAGTTCTATGAAGACCTACAACACCTTCCAGAATTAACACCAAAAAAGATGTCCTTTTCATCATATGCGGAGAAGGCAATGGCACTCCACTCCAGTACTCTTGCCTGGAAAATCCCATGGACAGAGGAGCCCGGTAGGCTGGAGTCCATGGGATTGCTAAGAGTTGGACAGGACTGAGCGACTTCCCTTTCACTTTTCACTTTCACGCATTGGAGAAGGAAATGGCCACCCACTCCAGTGTTCTTGCCTGGAGAATCCCAGGGACAGGGGAGCCTGGTGGGCTGCCCTCTATGGGGTCGCACAGAGTCGGACACGACTGTAGTGACTTAGCAGTTTCATCGTATGGGGTTTGGGGGGACAAGTAGAAGTCAAGAGATACCTGGACCAACAGCAAGTTTGGCCCTGGAGTACAAAATGAAGGAGGGAAAAGGTTAACACTTTTATCAAGAGTACACCCTGGTCATAGCAAGCACCCTTTTCCAGCAGCAAGAGACATCTCTACACACGGAAATGACCAAATGGTCAATACTGAAATTATATTGATTATATTCTTTGCAACCAAAGATGAAGAAGCTCTATACAGTCAGCAAAAACGGGACCTGGAACTGATTGTGGCTCAGATCAAATTCCTTATTAAAAAATACAGGCTTAAATTGAAGAAAGTAGGGAAAACCACTAGGTCATTCAGGTACGACTTAAATCAAATCCCTTATGATTATACAGTGGAGGTAACAAATAGATTTAAGGGATAAGATCTGGTAGACAGAGTGTCTGAAGAACTATGGACAGAGATTCACAACATTGTATAGGAAACAGTGACCAAACCCATCCTCAAGAAAAAGAAATGCAAGCAGGCAAAGTGGTTGCCTGAGGAAGCTTTACAAATAGCTGAGAAAAGAAGAGAAGTGAAAGGCAAAAGAGAAAGGGAAAGATACACACAACTGAAAGCAGAGTTCCAGAGAATAGCAGTAGTCATGTAGGGATGTGAGAATTGGACCATAAAGAGGGCTGAGTGCTGAAGAATTGATGCTTTCTAATTTTGGAGCTGGAGAAGGCTCTTGAGAGTCCCTTGGACAGCAAAGAGATCAAATCAGTCAATCCTAAAGGAAATTAACCCTGATAAAGGATAGAAATGGTAAGGAACAATGGAAGCAGAAGAGATTAAGAAGAGGCGGCAAGAATGCACAGAAGAACTATACAAAAAAGGTCTTAATGACCCAGATAATTACGAAGGTGTGGTAACTCACCTAGAGCTTGACATCCTGGAATGTGAAGTCAAGTGGGCCTTAGGAAGCATTACTATGAACAAAGCTAATGGAGGTGGTGGAATTCCAGCTGAGCTATTTCAAATCCTAAAAGATGATGCTGTTAAAGTGCTGCAGTCAATATGCCAGCAAATTTGGAAAATTCAGCAGTGGCCACAGGACTGGAAGAGGTTAGTTTTCATTCCGATCACAAAGGGCAATGCCAAAGAATGTTCAAACTACCACACAATTGCACTCATTTTACATACTAGCAAAGTAATGCTCAAAATCTTCAAGATAGGCTTCAGCAGTATGTGAACTGAGAACTTCTAGATATATAAGCTGGGTTTCAAAAAAGCAGAGGAACCAGATGAAATTGCTAACATTCATGGTATCACAGAGAAAGCAAGGGAATTTCAGAAAAACACCTTTTCTGCTTCACTGAATGTGCTAAAGCCTTTGACTGTGTGGACTGCAACAAACTAGAAAATTCTTCAATAGATTGGAATATCAGACCACCTTTCTTGACATCTGAGAAACCTGTATGTGGGTCATGAAGCAACAATTAGAACTGGACATGGAACAACTGACTGGTTCAAAACTGGAAAGGAGTATGTCAGGCTGTATACTGTCACCCTGCTTATTTAACTTCTATGCAGACTATATCATGCAATATGCCAGGCTGGATGAATCACAAGCTGGAATCAAGATTGCCAGGAGAAATATCAACAACCTCAGAAATGTAGATGATACTACCCTAATGGCAGAAAGTGAAGAGGAACTAAAAATCCTTTTGATGAGGGTGAAAGAGGAGAGTAAAAAAGCTGGCTTGAAACTCAACATTCAAAAAAATGAAGATAATAGCATCTTGTCCTATCAAATCATGGAAAATAGAAGGGGAAAAAATTGAAGTAGTGACAGATTTTTATTTTCTTGGGCTCCAAAATCACTGCAGACTGTTAACTGCAGCCATGAAATTAAAAGATGCTTGCTCCTTGGAAGGAAAGCTATGACACACCTGGACAGCATATGAAAAAGCAGAGACACCACTTTGCCAACAAAGGTCCATATAGTCAAAGCTATGGTTTGTCCAGTAGTCATGTACAGATGTGAGAGCTGGAGCATTAAGAAGGCTAAACACCACAGAACTGATGCTTTTGACTGCTGGAGAAGACTCTTGCGAGTCCCTTGGACAGCAAGGCGATTAAACCAGTCAGTCCTAAAGAAGTCAACCCTGAACATTCCTTAGATGGGCTGATGCTGAAGCTACAATACTTTGGCCATCTGATGCAAAGAGCCCACTCACTGGAAAAGATCCTGATGCTGGGAAAGATTGAGGGCAGGAGGAGAAGGGGACAACAGAGGATGAGATGGTTGGAAGGCATCATCGACTTTGAACATGACATGAATTTGAACTAACTCCAGCTGATAGTGGAGGACAGGGGAGCCTGGAGTACTACAGCCTAGAAGGTCACAAAGAGCCGGACACAACTTAGTGACTGAATAGTAACAGAAAATTAGGATTCTGGTATCCAGATCAGAAAGAAATGTGCCCTAAAAGGGGGACTGTGGTAGATGACCAACTCACCACTACAAATTGTTCTCCTTCCTAAGTACAATGCCGTCACTGAAAAGCAGCTGCCTGTAATCCCGAGGAGGGATTACACATCTCATCCCCCACCTCTCGGGCAGGGAGTGGTCATGTGACTGCGCCTTGCCAACAGAATGTGCACAGAAACGCTGTGTGTCACTTCCAAGGCCAAAGACCTGAAACTCCAGGTGTGCACTCTGCACTCGTCCCATCCTCTGCTGAGGGAGAATCCTGAGGCTCCGGGTGGCGGGAGGGCAGCAGGCACAGGGCCACAGTATGTGTGTTCGGTCGCTTTGGTCCCATTCGCCTCTTTGCAATGTTATGCACTATAGCCCATCAAGCTCTTCCGTCCATGAGATTCTCCAGGCAAGAATGCTGAGTGGGTGGCCGTTTCCTTCTCCAGAGGATCTTCCCAACCCATTGATCAAACCCACAACTCCTGCAACTCCTGCGTTGGCAGGTGGATTGCTTATCACTGAGCCACCTGGGAAGCCCCACAGTATGAATGGAGGTCCTCAACTCTCCACATGAAAGGTGACTTGCTGACACAGAACACCCACATAGGCCTGTGTGAGGAGCACGAAACACACTTGTGTTTTTCAGATCACTTATTTTGAGACATTTATTTTCACCCTAAAAATTGGTCCTGCAACTAGAGTGCTCTTCTAACAGAATCCTGCAACAAACGCCATCATTCAGGGGATGGCAGAAATTGATGGAGGAAATTGGAAAGATGGAGAGCTATTTATGCAGTGGCAACTGATTTGGAAAGAAACTTGGCTGCCAATAACTAAGTACCTGCCAAACTTGCAGCTCTAAATTAGAATGTTGTGTTAGCTCATTACTGGCTGTTTTTAGCATGCTGTTGGAAGAAAGATGGACTCAGGCAAGAATTGACCAGTTTGCAAGCAAACATGAAAGGAAATATAGAGAATGCAGCTATCCAGGTTTTCTCACAATTGTAAAGTCTGCCTAATTCTAGAACTCAAACACTAATAGGCAACTGAAAAGGTTTTGAACAGCAGAGGTTCTTTATGTTTTCAGTTAAACAACATGAGTTAGTTCTGGAACAAAAATCAGAATAAAGGACATTTCCTTTCCACCTAAACCTGTTAAGATAGATTTAAGATAGTCATCATTAAGTTAAGAGAAAGATGTGGGGCTAGAAAGCTAGGAAATAAAGCATACCAGAGAATGAGGTCTGGAATAAATGTTTAGATGTACGTTCTCATCTATGAAACTGCCTGGAACAGGAAGCTACTTTAAGTTATGGTGGGAGGAAGTTATACTGTCGAAGAACCCGGAATGCTGAATTAAAATGTTGTTTACGGTATAGCCACTATAGAGAACAGTATGGAGTTTCCTTAAAAAACTTAAAATGGACCTACCATATGATCCAGCAATCCCACTCCTGGGCATATACCAAGATAAAACCAGAATCTGAAGAGACGCATGTACCCCAGTGTTCACAGGAGCACTATTCATAGTAGCCAAGACACAGAAGCAGCCTAGATGTCCTTTGATAGAGGGATGGATACAGATGCGGTACATACACAATGGACTATTACTCACACATAAAAAAGAATGAAATAATGCCATTTGTGGACCTAGAGATTATTATTCTAGTGAAGTCAGACAGAGAAAAACAAGTATCACTGGATATCACTTACATGTAGAATCTAAAAAAAAAAAAATGACACAAACGAATTTATTTACAAAACAGATTCACAGACTTAGAAAACAAACTTAAGGTTATCAAAAGGGAAAGATACTGGGGAGGGATAAATTAGGAGGTTGAGATTAACATATACACACTACTATATATGGTTTTTCCAGTGGTCATGTATGGATGTGAGAGTTGGACTGTGAAGAAAGCTGAGTGCCAAAGAATTGATGCTTTTGAACTGTGGTGTTGGAGAAGACTCTTGAGAGTCCCTTGGACTGCAAGGAGATCCAACCAGTCCATTCTGAAGGAGATCAGCCCTGGGATTTCTTTGCAAGGACTGATGCTAAAGCTAAAACTCCAGTACTTTGGCCACCTCATGTGAAGAGTTGACTCATTGGAAAGGACTCTGATGCTGGGAGGGATTAGAAGCGGTAGGAGAAGGGGACGACAGAGGATGAGATGGCTGGATGGCATCACTGACTCGACGGACGTGAGTCTGAGTGAACTCCGGTAGTTGGTCTGGCGTGCTGCAATTCATGGGGTCGCAAAGAGTCGGACACGACTGAGCGACTGAACTGAACTGATATATAAAATAGATAATTAGCAAAAACCTACTGTATAACACAGGGAACTCTACTCAAAACTCTGTAATAACCTATAGGGGAAAGAATCTTAAAAAGAATAGATACAGTAAGTTACCCATATATGAACCTTCAAGCGATAAACTTTCAAAGACATAAAAGCACATTCACAAAGTCCAATCACTTAAGTTAGTTCACGTTTCTGGCATTATCTGTAGAAGTTTGGTACTCAGGCAAATTTTGTTGGACTTATGAACAAACTGGACTTACGAACACACTCTTGGAATTGAACTCGTTTGTCTATAGGTGACTTGCTTGTGTATACATATAGCTGAATCACTATGTATACATCTGAAACTACCATTATGTAAGTCAACTATTCTCCGATATAAAATAAAAATAAAAAAAAATAATAGTTCAGTGCCCATGAAAAAAAATCCTGCTGAATGTTTAAGCATTATCCTCAAACCCCCAAATTTACACAAACAGCAAGCTGAACAGAGGCAAGGACATTCTCCAACATTCACTCCATCATGGCTATTTCCACCAGTAGAATTGCTTCCAGAGAGCTGGTTCCATATTCAATCAACAGACACTTCCCCCACCTCCCACCCACCCCCTGGCCAGCACAGAGGGACTTCACAAAGTCACAAACTCAGCATGATTTCAACTCTGCCAGGGAGCAGGGACTGCTGTGTGACTCCCATTTTTCCTCTGAATCGTTGAATGCCCCAGTGTTTTTAGGTCTGTTAAAACAAAACTAAAATTTTCAGATCTTATTGCAGTAAAAGAGGTCATCACTGGCGCCATCCTGCCACGCTGGAGTTTGGCTGCAGTCATGGAACACCTGGGTGCAGGGCGAGCGCCGGGGCTGGGCGTCCAGGACCTTGCTCCGGTGCATTGCACTCCCAGCTAGGAAATTTAGGTGTGGTGTGCGTGAGGCCGGAGCTCCACATGAGGCCAGGAAAGGCCAGGCAACCACAACATACCTGTGGGCTAGATGAGAGGCCCAGATGAGCTTAAGGACGCTGGCATGGGACTCTTAGTTTTTCAAGATCTATACACTCCAAACCCTTAATCACCCCAGCTCTAGTGTCTGGGCTTTCCCTGGTTTTGTGAGGACTTAATTCTGATGATGGAAAAGCAAAGGATTTAATTACTTGCTTCAGTATCATTTAATATTGACTGAAAAGTGAACCAGATGGTATTACAGCCATGGAAGAAAACCCAAGTTTATGGAAGAACCTAATGGGTGAACACACCCAGTCTTGGATGAACACACCCAGTCGGCACCAGTATTTTATCTGTACTTCCTCTTCCAGCCTCTGGGGACCTCTTTGCCTGACTTCAGAACTATTGCTATGAGCTCAGAAGTGGTTACTCTGGAAAAGGAGCACTGTTAGGCCATGCACAGGAAAACTTCCAATGACAAACTCCCTGCTTCTCTCAGGAAGTTCCTGGATTCTCCTGAATGGGACTACTGAAACCCAGAGGAAGGCACTTTTCAGGTAACCCTCACAGCAGAAACCTATGGTTGGTATGTGTCTTGGAGGAAAAAGGAATCGTACTTGCTCTTGGCTCAGCATCATTATACCTCCAGCCTGTTTTTGGTTTTATTTGGCAGTGACATTGCAGATAAACTGCATTTCTTGAATGACAGGATATATACATATGAAAAAGATACCAATATGATATTTGGTTACCCAACTTCTTTCAAATGTCAAGTCCAGAAATGTCCAAGTCGTCCCAGACAGAACATTTTCAGAATTCCAGACGATACTGTGATAAATGACATCAAAGCTTCAAGCTTTATAATTATAAAAGACTCTCTTCATCATTCCCCAAATGAAACAGCAAAATACAGCAAATTGAGCTCACTAATATTTTTATAAATCCAACTCAGAGGAAAGACGCCATTGCCAGCTGTTTTATTCATCTTAACTTGTGCATTGTGAATAAATTTTACAATTTTTTTTCTGTTAAAAAAAAAATGATGATTACCTCAATGGAGGTTTTGAGTGTCTCAGGAGGGAGAAGTCAGAAGTGGGATATTGATAGGTTTCAAAGTTTGGAACCAATTGGTTTAGGGCAGGTCATTCAAGGTGAAGAAGTACTTGAGACAAGGCAAAGTAGGTGCTAGATCAGTCTAGGAGAGGTATATGTAAGTGAAAGGGAAGATCTTGAAGCACATCCTTGAAAGGTAAGATGTTATAACATTTGAGGTATTTACCCAGGTGACAAGACCATTATATCTTAACAAAAAATCTGTGGGAATTTCCTAAAGCAAACCATAAAATCACTTCTTGATTTACACCCACGTCTTTCCAGGTCAGCGTTTTCCTGGAACGGACAACAAAACTGTGGCCCATGATGCTTAGTTAAGTCCCATTGACAAGGTCTCAGTTCTCACTATCCTAGCTAACCAGTACCCGGTCTACCATGATATGGGTGCCAGGGAGTGGCTTTTAATTGAAATGTTGCCAAACCAACAGGAACAACGTAAAAACTTGTGAAGATGACATTCCTCATCCAGAGATCTAAGATGTGGGGGATGCCTTGATTGAAAATTCCCTGGGGAGGAAGTAGGGATATTCTGTGTTTAGAAAGAAGATCGAATGTGGATACTGGTTGCCCAGATGGGTGGAACAAGCAGGAAACACTTACCTGATCATCACAAATTTGGGGCTTCCCTTCCATGGCCTAGAATCATCACTGTGAAGCAGCTGTCCAGCTGGAGGCCACATTTCCCATCTTCCTGCAAGGGTAGGTGGAGCCTTGGGACTGGTCCCAGGAATGCGAATGCCATGAGACTAGAGGTGAGGCAGCTTACGTTCAAACTGGAAATCTGTGAAGCAGATGGGCATTCTCCATGTTCTCTTTCTCCTCTGGCACTGAAGGAAAAGTATTTTCGAACTCTAGGGAAAGGCCAAGCCACAAGGGAAGATGCCTAAATGTCTGAATCTACATCTGAAAAGCTGCCCACAGACCAGAGGTTCTCACTGTGGTTTGTTAGGCAATGTAGATATAAGCTTCTCTTGGGTTAAGCCACTGAGATGTGGTAGCATATTTATAATGTGGTGGTGGTTTAGTCGCTAAGTCGTCTCCGACTCTTGCGACCCCATGGCCTGTAGCCTGCTGGGCTCCTCTGTCCATGGGATTCTCCAGGCAAGAATACTGGAGTGGCTTGCTGTTTCCTTCTCCAATATTTATAATAGTAGGTAGTATTGTTCTAACTAATGCATGGGGCTAATTATAAAAGATGGAAAATATGTATCAATAGCCAACATTTGATACATTCATTTCAAAAGCAGTATAAGCACATAATGGAATAATCATGCCATTGTTGTAACAACCACCATCTATATAAATAGAAGAAACATGGAAGAATATTGATTAAAATATTAATAAACATGTCTGAATACTGCTATTACTGATAATCCCTGTCGCAGTTTATGCTTTTCTGAATTTTCCAAATGCTCTACACTAAGATATTTTTGACACAAGGAAAAAGGGTTTTTTTTAAGATTTTTTTCTATTAATAACTAGATGTGAGTATCTCTAAGACATAAACCATTACTACTATGTCCTGGCAAATAGTAGGTTCTCAACAAATCTCTACATAATAACAACAATTAACAATGAGGCTCTCACACAGTAGCTTTAGTTTCCCAGGGGTTGGTGATAGAAGTGGAGCGTTACACACGTGCTTTTCAGAGTTGTGCTCGAAGACGTTCTTTTTTCAATAAAAAGCAACTTCATGAGTAAGCCATTTTTTAAAATAAGAGTGATTGGAAAGTAATACCAAAATGAACTTTACTCAGGCACAGTTTGAAAAGCGTAAGGCTGAAACAGCAGCTTTCCAGACATGCCTGACCTAACGCTGCTGTGACTCGCAGTCGAGAGCCCTCGCCGGCGTAAGCAGCTGGTTCCTGAAACCGCCTGGGATCAGGGTGGGGCTGCTGGCGGCGGCGTCTTCTCCCCAGGGGGAAGGTGCAGTGCCATCCAGGTCTGCCTCCCTCTGAAAACAGGCCTTCCATCACCATAGCAGCAAGACTGATCATCTCATTCTGACTAAAGAGGTCTCTGCTCTCAATTCCAGGAGGGTAAAATCAGTACTTCCAGACAAGGGATGAGTCACTGTTTCTGGCCTCATTAACACGGTATAGCCCTTATGTCTGCTAACAACCAGGTATTAAAAAAAAAAAAGAGAGAATTCAGTTAAACAAATGAGTAAAATGGGGCAGCCAGGCAGTGAGAATTACGGCAAATAACTCCAAATCTCAACTTTGCATTGGATGAAGGAAAGGTCAACTGAAAAACAAGACAAAACCCACAACTCTAGAAAGCTACATTAACCCTTTAAATACACAATCCAAGCTCTTTAAAGAGGCAGAGGCACCTGGTTGTTAGAAGAAAATGTTGATTTAAACATACACTTACCTCTGAAGGACAAACAAGGTTGTTATCATGAAGGGTTCCCAGTTGAATATGCCTCTTCGGAAGGGATATGGAGTTAGAAGAGAGACTGTGTCTTGCTGCTGCTGAAATGGAGGGTTGAGAGGACAGCAAATGGGAAGCCCAGTAACAGCTTTTTGAGCAGAGGAGTCAGTTAGGAACATTCAGAAGCAACTTTGTGGCTTTTGGAACAGTAGGTATGTTGTTAAATGAAAGAAGATACATGAAAGAGACAGAGCTAGACCATAAGACTGTGAAGAAAGCTGAGCACCGAAGAATTGATGCTTTTGAACTGTGGTGTTGGAGAAGACTCGTGAGAGTCCCTTGGACTGCAAGGAGATCCAACCAGTCCATCCTAAAGGAAATCAGTTCTGGGTGTTCATTGGAAGGACTGATGCTGAAGCTGAAACTCCAATACTTTGGCCGCCTCATGCGA
Organism: Bubalus bubalis; assembly: GCF_019923935.1. Lineage (NCBI taxonomy): Eukaryota > Metazoa > Chordata > Mammalia > Artiodactyla > Bovidae > Bubalus > Bubalus bubalis. The sequence continues at coordinate 87,442,544 of NC_059163.1, forward strand.
AGAGTTGACTCATTGGAAAAGACTCTGATGCTGGGAGGTAGTGGGGGCAGGAGGAAAAGGGGACGACAGAGGATGAGATGGCTGGATGGCATCACCGACTCGATGGACGTGAGTCTGAGTGAACTCCGGGAGTTGGTGATGGACAGGGAGGCCTGGCGTGCTGCGATTCATGGGGTCACAAAGAGTCGGACACGACTGAGCGACTGAACTGAACTGAAACCATAAGAAAATGCAACTGTTCAGCTCAAATTTGACTAAATAAGGATATTTAGTCAAATATCCTTATTTAGTGATCAGACTTTCCCAGGGTTAAATACAGACACACAGCATAGAAAATACAGAGTTCAAACTAGCAATTTTTTCCACTACCCACCCCCTACAAAAATGTATAGGCAACCTTCAGCACAAGCAGTTAATTGAAGCATCATTTTTTTTTTCTTGCAAAGATGACACTCTAAAATTTTATAATCTCTAATACAGCAACTGTGCCAGTATTATTGTATGGAAGCCTTTCCTAATGATTCTGGTTCCAAAGACACCGTCTTGTGGACTGAGATGGCAGCAGCAAGACTCTTCATTAGGATGAAAGGAGAGGCTAATAACTTGTCAACAGAAGTTATGAAGAGCTAGGAGCATCTTTAAAGAGCTCATGTGAACATGCTCTCATTCTTAAAAACGTTATAACATAGAACTATTTGGTAAAAGGACAGAAAAGCTAAGCAAAAGGGAGTCCATCCAGGATGGCGCTGAGAGCTGCCATATACACGTGCGAGTGGAGAGCATCTTAGAGGGTCCTCTAAGGTCGAAGACACACTGAATGGGCAACAGTGAGTTAGTTCCCAGCTGCTTGGACAAAAGTTATCTCAGTGTCTCAAAACAAAGCACTGGAAGAAATCCAATAAATAAAATAGACTCAGGCTCCAGAGACCTCTAACAAAATGTGGTTACTGAGGAGATAAAACCCAAATGTGAATTGTAAACTAAACAAGTGCAGGAATAAAGAGCCAGTTTTGACTATATTTAGTCTGAAATGTACTAGTCAATTGGATTTCACATTTCCTAAAGCAGTCTGACTTTGCTTGAGTTGAATAGATATACAATTTCTCACAGAAAAGAGCACAGCAGTTAAAAATAAGACTGCATATTAACAAGATGGGATTGATGGCAAAATGCTTGTAAAGATGATAAAATCTGTGGTATCTCAGATCTACTAACAGCCCATTGTCCATGTTAAGGGCTACTGGCAACCCCTTACTTCATTTCCTGGGATATCTATGCTATCTAGGAAATTCAGATAGCTAATTGCTTATCTGAATTATTTAGATAAGCATTTAACTTGCCCAATATGCTACTGGTGATGAGATGGTTGGATGGCATCACCGACTCAATGGACATGGGTTTGGGTGGACTCGGGGAGTTGGTGATGGACAGGGAGGCCTGGCGTACTGCAGTTCATGCGGTCACAAAGAGTCGGACACAACTGAGCAACTGAACTAAACTAAACTTATGTTTATTTACCTTAGATGCAGAGTACATCATGAGAAATGCTGGGCTGGATGAAGCACAAGCTGGAATCAAGACTGCCAGGAGAAATATCAATAACCTCAGATACACAGATGACACCACTCTTATGGCAGAAAGTGAAGAAGAACTGAAGAGCCTCTTGACGAAATTGAAAGATGAGAGTAAAAAAGCTGGCTTGAAACTCAACATTCAAAAAATGAAGATCATGGCATCTGGTCCCATCACTTCATGGCAAATAGATGGGGAAACAATGGAAACAGTGACAGACTTTATTTTCTTAGGCTCCAAAATCACTGCAGATGGTGACTGCAGCCATAAAATTAAAAGATGCTTTCTCCTTGGAAGAAAGACCAACCTAGACAGCATATTAAAAAGCAGAGACACTACTTTGTCATGAGCAGATGTGAGAGTTGGACCATAAAGAAAGTTGAGCAGCGAAGAATTGATGCTTTTGAACTGTGGTGTTGGAGAACTCTTGAGAATCCCCTGGACTGCAAGGAGATCAAACCAGTCAATCCTGAAGAAAATCAGTCCTGAATATTCATTGGGAGACTGATGCTGAAGCTGAAACTCCAATACTTTGGCCACCTGATGTGAAGAACTGACTCATTTGAAAAGACTGTGATGCTGGGAAAGATTGAAGGCAGGAGGAGAAGGGCACAACAGAGGATGAGATAGTTGGATGGCATCACCAACTCGATGGACATGAGTTTGAGCAAGTTCTGGGAGTTGGTGATGGACAGGGAAACCTGGCGTGCTGCAGCCCACAGGGTCACAAAGAGTCGGACATGACTGAGCAACTGAACTGAATTGCTTATCAGTGTTTCTCTCTCCCTCACCCACCTTACATAAGATCTTCAGAGGAGAATGGATATTCCAACTAAATCAAGGATATGGCATTTGTTTCATAGATAAAGCATGTTCACAAATGCAGAAAGAAATCCCTTTTCATACATGAGATATATTCAGTATCAGGTAAACAGTTAGTTGTCTAAAATCTTCATTTTCTTTCTTAACAAACTGAACTGGAAGCCCTATGTGAAGCAGTACAAGACTCTAAGACAAGTTCAGATAATCTTTACATTTTTCTCTCCTGGTAAATATCTAATTAGCATCATCTGGATCAACAGAACTAAGGTTAGGAAGTTTGAGGAGTCAAGCAGTATTGAATTTGTGAAGAACTGTTCCATAGGATCCGCAAATGTTTAACCAGGTCAGTCCATTCTCAGATTTATCCTTTGAATTTTCCAGGGCCTATTTTTGCTTTGTATTTTTGATTTTCATTTTTATTTACATTGCCATTAGATATGTAAGGATCTCTTTATCTGAAATCTCTCAATTCTACTTTTAACCAAGGATTATAAAAAGGCACCATTCAGAATATCTCAGTTTTATGATTTGAAAGGGATCCTGGAATCAATGGACCGGAGATAGGAAGGACTCATGATCTTCATCATCAAGTGATCACTGTCATTATTTCTCAATAACATCCCCATCCAGAATCTGCCAGGTTGGACTGCCAAGTAAATGACAATGAGATGGAGCTGGAGCACAAGATATTTATTTATTAGGAACCAACAGCTATGAAGGAAAGGAGAGGACATAGATCTGGGGATAGAAGAAGTGAAACTACAATGGACTTGCCAGCAGACCGTGACCAACCAGATCAGAAACTCTTGAGCAAACGTGGCCTGTCAAGATGTCACACATTGAACTGAAATGCCTGGTTTTTGTATTCCTTCTCTGGTCAGTTGTTCTATGTGGGCTGCCCTGGGAAGCGCAGGGACTTAAGTGAGGGGTTTCTTTGCCAACGAGGCAGACTTTGAAGGAGCTGACAGATTATCAGGTTGTCTGGTAATCACACTTTCCACAAACTGAGTGGCAAATTTTTCTTCAAAAGGCATCTGGACAGTGCTTCTTCACACTTATCAAAGGAAAATTTTGAATTTCCTCTTAAAAATGGTCATGACTCATATGTCCACACAAATATTCATAATAGTACCAAAGAGGAAACAACCCAAACGCCCATCAACTGATGAGTGGATAAATGCAACACGGTGTATCCATCCAAAGGAATATCACTTGGCAATGAAAAGGAGTTCAGTGCTGATGGATGCTACAACATGGAACCTTGAAAACATAAGCCTAAGTCAAAGAAGCCAGTCACAAAAGACCACAGCAGAGTGGTAAGAACAAGATGGCAGAGTAGAAGGGCGTGTGCTCATCTTCTCCTGTGAGAACACCAAAATCACAACTAGCTGCTGAACAACGATCAACAGGAGAATGTTGGAATCCACCAAAGAAAGATACCCCACGTCCAAGAGCAAAGGAGAAGCCACAACAAGATGGCAGGAGGGGCAGAATCACATTTAAAATCAAACTTCATACCCACCAGAGGACGCGATGGTTGGCTGGCATCACTGATTCAAAGGAGAGTTTGAGAAAACTCTAAGAAACAGTGAAGCCTGGCATGTTGCAGTTCATGGGGTGTCAAACAGTTGCACACAACTGAGCAATTACACAACAAAATACTCACTGGAGACGCTTGTAGGGCACAAACAAAATCTTGTGCACACAAGGACCCAGGGAAAGGAGAAACTACCCACCCAAAAAGACGGGGCCAGACCTGCCTGTGAGTGCTGAGGGTCTCCTGTGGAGGCACAGGTCAGCAGGGGGCTGCCACGGCAACAGGGACTCTGGGAGAGGCAGCGGGAGGCATACGTCCTCTTGAAGAAGGTCACCATTAGCCCCACTATAGGGCTGCCAGGTGGGTGATCCACAGACTGAAGAACAATTATACAACTGTTCTCACACTGTTATGAAAGGTGTAGGCCCCTCACCGGACTTCCCAACCTGGGGATTCAGCAAGGGACGGAGAAACCCAGGGAATCTGACTTTGAAGGTCAGTGGGATTTGATTACAGAACTTCCACGGGCCCGGGGAAACAGAGACTCTTGGAGAGCACAGACAAAACCTTGTGCGCACCAGAACCCAGGACAGAGGAGGGGTGACCCCCTGAGACTGAGCCAGGCTTGCCTGTGAGCTTTGGGTCTCCAGTGGTGGTGTGAGCCAATAGGGGCTGGCCGAAGGGTCAGGGCACAGGCAACAGGAGTCCTGGGAGGTGCAGCATGCTGACAGAAGTCTTTCACAAGAGTTGGCCTCAGGCCAAAGTACAGGGAGGCAACATAGCCCCACCCACCAGCAGAAAACTGGACTAAAGATTTACTGAGCAGGAACTTGCTCACCAGAGCAAGACCCAGTTTTCCCCACAACCAATCCCTCCCATTAGAAAGCCTGCACAAGCCTCTTATCCTCATCCATCAGAGGGCAGACAGAACGAAAACCACAATCACAGCAAACTAACCAATGATCACATGGATCACAGCTTTGTATAACTTAATGAAACTATGAGCCATGCGATATAGGGCCACCCAAGACGGACAGGTCATGATGGAGAGTTCTGACAAAATGTGGTCCACTGGAGAAGGGAATGGCAAACCACTTCCGCATTCTTGCCTTGAGAACCCCATGAAAAGTGTGAAAATTATGGCACTGAAAGATGAACTCCCCAGATCGGTAGGTGTCCAACATGCTACTGGAGGAAAGAAGAGAAACAGCTCCAGAAGAAATAAAGAGAGTGGGCCAAAGCGGAAACAAGAGTTGTAGATGTGACTGGTGGTGAAAGTCCAGAATAATATTAGAATAACATTTAGAATATTTAAATTCTAAATAGAATAGTTTAGAATAATATTACATAGGAACTTGGAATATTAGGTCCATGAATCAAGGTAAATCAGACATGGTCAAATGGAAGTTGGGAAGAACAAACATCTACCTCTTAGGAAACAGTGAACTCAAATGGATGGGAATGGGCAATTTCAATTCAGATGACCATTATATCTACAACTGTGGGCAAGAATCCCTTAGAAGAAATGAAGTAGACCTCATAGTCAACAAAGCAGTCTGAAATGCAGTGCTTGGGTGCAACCTCAAAAACAACAGAACAATCTCGGTTCATTTCCAAGGCAAACCATTCAACATCGCAGTAATCCAACTCTATGCCCCAAACACTAACGCCAAAGAAACTGAAGTTGAACATTTCTGTGAAGACCTACAACACCTTCTAGAACACCAAAGAGGGGAGGAAAAAATTGTCCTTTTCATCAAAGGGACTGGAATGCAAAAGTAGGAAGTCAAGAGATACCTGGAGCAACAAGCAAGTTTGGCCTTGGAGTACAAAATGCTGCTGGGCAAAGGCTAACAGTTTTGCCAAGAGAATGCACTAGTCATAGCAAACACCCTCTCCAACAGCACAAGAGATGACTCCACATAGATATCACCAGATGACCAACACCAAAATCAGATGATCAATACCAAAATAAGACTGATTATATTCTTTGCAGCTGATGATGGAGAAGCTCTACACAGTCAGCAAAAATAAGACTGGGAGCAGATTGTGCTCAGGTCATAAACACCGTATTGCAAAATTCAGACTTAAATTGAAGAAAGTAGGGAAAACACTAGGCCATTCAGGTATGACCTAAATCATATCCCATATCACAGTGGAAGTGACAAATAGATTCAAGGGATTAGATCTGATTGATAGAGTGCCTGATGAACTATGGAATGAGGTTTGTAATACTGTACAGGAGGTGGTGACCAAAACCATTCCCAAGAAAAAGAAAGCAAACGGTTGTCTGAAGAAGCTTTACAAATAGCTGAGAAAAGAAGAGACGTGAAAGGGAAAGGAGAAAGAGAAAGATATGCCCATCTGAATGCAGAGTTCAAGAGAAAAGGAAGGAGAGATAAGGTCTTCTTAAGTTAACAATGTAAAGAAATATAGGAAAACAATAGAATGAGAAAGACGAGGATTTCTTCAAGAAAACTGGAGAAACCAAGGGAACATTTTATGCAAAGACAAGCACAATGAAGGAAAGAAATGGCAAGGACCTAACGGAAGCAGAAGAGATTAAGAAGAGATGGGAAGAATACACAGAAGAACTCTACAAAAAAGATCTTAATGACTTATATAATCATGATGCTGTGGTCACTGACCTAGAGCCAGACATCCTGGAGTGCAAAGTCAAGTGGGCCTTAGGAAGCATCACTACAAACAAAGCTAGTGGAGGTGATGGAATTCCAGTTGAGCTATTTCAATTCTTAAAAGATGATGCTGTGAAAGTACTGCACTCAATATGTCAGCAAATTTGGAAAACTCAGCAGTGGCCACAGGACTGCAAAAGGTCAGTTTTCATTCCAATCCCAAAGAAAGGCAATGCCAAAGAATACTCAAACTACCACACAATGGCACTCATCTCACACGCTAGCAAAGTAATGCTCAAAATTCTCCAAGGTAGCCTTCAACATATGTGAACCAATAATTTCCTGATGTGCAAACCGCATTTATAAGAGGCAGAGAAACCAGAGACTACATTGCCAACATCTGGTGGATCATAGAAAAAGCAAGGGAATTCCAGAAAAACATCTACTTCTGCTTTATTGACTACACAAAAGCCTTTGACTGTGTGTATCACAACAAACTGTGGAAAATTCTGAAGAGATGGGAATACCCGAGCCCCTGACCAGCCTCCTGAGAAACCTGTGTGCAGGTCAAGAAGCAACATGGAACAACGGACTGGTTCCAAATTGGGAAAGGAGGATGTCAAGGCTATATATTGTCACCCTGATTATTTAACATATGCAGAGTACATCATGTGAAATGCCAGGCTGGATGAATCACAAGCTAGAATCAAGATTGCTGGGAGGAATATCAATAACCTCAGATATGCAGATGATATCACCCTTAAGGCAGAAAGCGAAGAGGAACTAATGGGCCTCTTGATGAAGGTGAAAGATGAGAGTGAAAAACCTGGCTTACAACTCAACAGTCAAAAAACTAAGATCATGGCATATGGTCCCATCATGGCAAAGAGATGAGGAAAAAATGGAAACAGTGACAGACTTTATTTTGGGGGGCTCCAAAATCACTATGGATGGTGAGTGTAGCCAAGAAATTAAAAGATGCTTACTCCTTGGTAGAAAAGCTATGAGACACCTAGATGACATATTAAAAAGCAGAGACATCACTTTGCTGACAAAGGTCCATCTGGTAAAGCTATGGTTTTTCCAGTAGTCATGTATGGATGTGAGAGCTGGACCATAAATGCTGAGAGCCTAAGCACTGGTGCTTTCAAACTGTGGTGCTAGAGAAGACTTTTGAGAGTCCCTTGAACAGCAAGGAGATCAAACCAGTCAATCCAAAGGAAATCACTCCTTAATATTCATTGGAATACAGATGCTGAAGTTCCAATACTTTGGCCACCTGATGTGAAGAGCCAACTCAACGGAAAAGACCCTGATGCCAGGAAAGACTGAAGGCAGGAGGAGAAGGGGGCAACAGAGCATGAGATGGTTGGTCACTGGATATGAGTTTGAGCAAACTACTCTGGGAGATAGTGAAGGACAGGAAAGTCTGGTGTGCTGCAGTCCACAGGCTGCAAAGAGTCTGACACAACTGAGCGAATGAACAGTAACAACAAAAGATCACATATGGTATGATTTCTTTTATATAAATATCTGGAATAGGCAAATCTATATAGACGGAAAGCAGATGGGTGGTTGCTTAGGACTTTGGTTGGGAATGGGGCGAGGAAAATGACTGCTAATATAAATGAAGTTTCTTTCGGGGATGATAAAATATTCTAAACTTCAATGGTTGTGATGCACAACTCTGTAAATACACTAAAACCATCCAATTTAATGTTTAAACCAATGCGTTTTATAGTCTGCTATGTAGATTTCAATAAGATGTTTTAACAAGGGTCACCACTAAAGTGTGGTAGGCAAATGTACTTGTTTTTTCTCTGAACATAGTTAATCATCATTACGATCAGTAACATTATCATTATCATAATGAATATTTATAGGCACTTATCTAAAATGCATTGCATCCATTATCTCATTTCTGTATCAACCAACACTTATTTGCTTCCCCACTTTTGAGGAATTGAGGGAAGAGATATTAATAGTTAGGGAGCATGGGATTGACATATACATGCTGCTGCTGCTGCTGCTAAGTCGCTTCAGTCGTGTCTGCCTCTGTGCGACCCCAGAGATGGCAGCCCACCAGGCTCCCCTGTCCCTGGGATTCTCCAGGCAAGAACACTGGAGTGGCTTGCCATTTCCTTCTCCAATGCATGAAAGTGAAAAGTGAAAGGGAAGTCGCTCAGGTTGTCTACTTGAAAGTTACACAGTCGGGTCTGACTCCTAGCAACCCCATGGACTGCAGCCCACCAGGCTCCTCCGTCCATGGGATTTTCCAGGCAAGAGTACTGGAGTGGGGTGCCATTGCCTTCTCCATGACATATACATACTACTGTATTTAAAACTGATAACCAAGGTCCTACCATATATATAGCACAAGGAACTCTGCACAATGTTATGTAGCAGCCTGGATGGGAGGGGAGTTTGGGGGAGACCTAACACATGTATATGGATGGTATGGCTGAGCTCCTTTGCTGTCCACCTCAATCTATTACAACATTGTTAATCAGCTATGCTCCAATATAAAGGAAAAAGTTCAAAAAAACCCAGACTTTTGTGATATATTAGTTATAGACGTGACAAAGAGGGAGCTGTCATGACTTTAATATTTCTGACGCTCTGTGTAAGCTTCTACGTTAAGGTAGGGATGTTTTTCAGTTAATGTTTTTTTTTGATTGCTGTTTACGTTGGGTTTCTTGTTGTTGCTGCTGCCATTATTGGTTTTGCTCCATCTATTCTATCTTCTTGGTTTATAGACCAGATCTCTTTTGTCTTTCATGACTGTTATTATCTCTTTTACCTTATAACAAAAATTTCCTTATCCATTAAAACCAATTACTCACTTTACCACTTTACGTATGATAAAATTTAGGTTTAGAGAGAATTGAGTAATTTGTCTAGGACTACGGAGTTAGTGATATCAAAACTATGATTCAATCTCTTTCTGATTCCAGACTTGCTTAATGAGCACATTACCTGTGTTATAGAAATAGAACAAAACACATGTGTTGATATAGTGGCACTGTCCTAAAATTAACTGTGTATGATGATATGATGATTTCACATTTTACATGCCCCATCCTCCATGAGGTTTAAGAGAATTTAAATCATATTTTCTAACTATTCATTTTGATTTTATTTGGATAATCAAGTTTTAATCTAGTTCTGTACTTTGGGAAGCAGATTACCACCCAACTAGCATAATAAAATAATTATTCACTGAAATCCTGTGGAGAATTAAGGCAGTGGTTCAATGTTTCCAGTTAAAGATATTAAATTTTCTTTGCATGTAGGTATAATAAACTTTACAAGTAGACAAACAGACTTACAAAGGTAAGATATATGTACCAACAGATTGTTGGATTTGTACAAACTTTTAGACTATTTTTTTCTTTAGACAGTTTCAAACATTTTGAGGCATGGCATGGGAAGATATTTTACACTATGATTTAATATGCCAGAAAGTAGGACTGCAAATGACTTAATGAATATAGTCTAAAAAAACATGCCCTGACACTTTATTAAAAGTGTTAGGGTTATTTGTGATGTTTCTTCAGTTAAGTGGGATTTTAATTTGCTGTAGATTAGAAAGTGTGAGTCTAGAATCCATCTCTGGTGGATGCTCCTTACCCTGGAACAAAATGGTATCTGAAGAACTGTGCATCTCATCAAGAGATAGCCATTCCAATATAAACCATAAGGAAGCTTATTTTTAAAATAAAAGAAATTTTGACAAGGTGAATAATGATTTCCTGGATAGAAACAAATTTTAAAACTCAGAGATTCTTAGAGCTATTGCTGCTGCTGCTAAGTTGCTTCAGTTGTGTCCGACTCTGTGCGACCCCATGGACTGCAGCCTACCAGGCTTCTCCGTCCATGGGATTCTCCAGGCAAGAACACTGGAGTGGGTTGCCATTTCCTTCTCCAATGCAGTAAAGTGAAAAGTGAAAGTGAAGTCGCTCAGTTGTGTCCAACTCTTAGCGACCCCATGGACTGCAGCCTACCAGTCTCCTCCATCCATGGGATTTTCTGGGCAACAGTACTGGAGTGGGGTGCCATTGCCTTTATGAAGGGGAAAAAAAAAACAAGACACAAATTACTAATATCATAAATGAAAAAGGAGTCATTACTACCAATCTCATGGATGTCAAAAGAATGATAAAGGGAAACTATGAACATCTCTCTGTGCACAAATTTGATAACAAAGATTAAAATGACTTTTCCCTTTAAAGACACAAACTACTAAAACTCACAGAAAGAGAAACAGAATATTTATATAGAGCTCTATGTATTAAAGGAACTGAATCCATAATTCAAAAAGTCACACAAAAAAGTGCCAGACCCATTTCACTGGTGAATTCTACCAAACACTTAAGAAAAATATAAATTCTCCATAGTTTATTCCAGAAAACAGAAGCAGAGTGCACACATTCTAACACATTCTATGAGGTTAGCATTATCGTAATATCAAAGCCAGAACACTATGAGAACGGAAAACTAGAGACCATTATCCCTCATGAATATAAATATAAACATCCTCAATACAATATTAGCAATGTGAACCCAATGACTCAGTAAAAATTATTTACTATAATCAAACGGTTTATTTCAAATATGCAAGGTTGGTTCAACATTTGAAAATTAATGTGACCCATCATATCAATGTTTTAAAACATAATTAGTTGCAGAAAAAGCATTTGACAAAAATCAACTTGCATTTATGACAATAAGTCTCAGCAAAGTAGGAAGAGAAGTGGCTTTCTTGAGAGATGTCAGCAAGATGATGGAGAAGGACATATAAGCCTTTGCTCCCCCGTCAAACCCAACAATGAGACAGCTATTCATGAATGAAAATAACCCTGGGAGGACTCGAGAGTACAATAAGGACCTGCAGTAACACAGTGTGGAAAGAAAAAGAGTAACTGCAAACCAAGATCTCTGGAGAGATCAGCATAACTAAGATTTCTGGAATTCTCAGTTCCTGGAATTTGATTTTAGGAGCAAAAAAGAGATGTGGAGACTGTCAGTATCGGCCATGCATCAGGTGCCACCCTGGTTTCCAGTGGCCCTGGTGACAACTGACAGCTGCAGACACTCTCTAATTTTCACAGCTTAGGGTTCCACGGTGCTCATCAGTGTCAAGCCCAGTGGTCTGCTCCAGCAGCTTTTGCCACTGACGCGATGACAGCCATCACTGCGGTGGATCCCTGGAGAGGGAGACATTGCTGCATGCTCACCCACTCCCAAGAAGAAGCCACTGTTACACCACCTCAGGACCAGGCCTTCCCCAGCCCACAATCCTGCACATGCCCCAGGTCTGAGGCTGCAGCCACTGCGCATGTCCACACTCCAGAGCTCAGCTCTGTGGCTGCTCTGCCCAAGCCATAAATCGTGACTCAGCAGCCAGCCAGTCCACGAGTGCCTGTGCCTAGGACACCAGAGCATGAGCTCTGCAGCAAGAGCACACACACCCCAGCCCTGGAGCTTTGCTGACAGACGGGCATGGAGACTACGCTGCCACACCCTCCCCAGCGTTGGACGCACCACACCCTTCCCTCACACCCCTGGTAGATAAAGGTCGTTCCCTATTAAAGCCAATTCATAAAGTTTGGAAGAGAGAACTGTTCCAGCTAATGTGTGAACAAAAGGGCAAGTCTACATGAAACATGAAAAAAATCAAGGGAAATGGTAACACCAAAGGAACAAAATAACTTATAGTAACTGTCTACAAAGAAATGGAGATTGAAGATCTGCTGAACAAAGAATTTAAAATAATCATCTTAAGGAAGCTTAGGAAGCTACAAGAGAGAAAAGAGAAAAAAAAAGAAAATCAGGAAAACAATACACAAACAAGTTCAACAAAGAAATCAAAATTCCCCCCAAAAATGAATGAGTAAAGAAAACATATGGACTTTGCTGGGGATTATCCAGTGAAACACATTACGCTGCTGCTGCTGCTAAGTCACTTCAGTCATGTCCAACTCTGTGCGACCCCATAAACAGCAGCCTACCAGGCTCCCCCATCCCTGGGATTCTTCAGGCAAGAACACTGGAGTGGGTTGCCATTTCCTTCTCCAATGCATGAAAGTGAAAAGTGAAAGTGAAGTCGCTCAGTCGTGCCCAACTCTTAGCGACCCCACGGACTGCAGCCTACCAGGATGGGAGTCCATAAAGTAAAAGCAAGAAAGGAACAAAGCTTATTTAAAGAAATAAGAGCTGAAAGTATCTCAAATCTGAGGATATATATTGACATCTATGCACATGATGCTCATAGGTCTCCAAGTTCAATCCAAAGAGGATTTCATTAAGATACATTGTAATAAAACTGTCAAAAATCAAAGAAAAAGAATTTTGAAAGCATCAAGAGAAAAGAAACTTCACATATAAGGAAATCCCATAAAACTATCACTACATTTTATTAGTGTATTTTTCAGCAGAAACATTGTAGACCGGTATAGAATACGATGATACATTCAAAAATCTAAAAGGAAAACCTGCCAACCAAGAATACTTACCATTATACAGTGGAAGTGAGAGATTCAAAGGATTAGATTTGATAGACAGAGTGTCTGAAGAACTATGGACAGGGGTTAGGTTTATAACATTGTACAAGAGGCAGTGATCAAGATCATCCCCCCCAGAAATAAATGCAAAAAGGCAAAATGGTTGTCTGAGGAGGCCTTACAAATAGCTGAGAAAAGAAGAGAAGCTAGAGGCAAAGGAGAAAAGGAAAGATATACCCCATTTGAATGCAGAGCTCCAAAGAATAGCAAGGAGAGATAAGAAAGCTTCTTCAGTGATCAATGCAAAGAAACAGAGGAAAACAATAGAATGAGGAAGACTAGAGATCTCTTCAAGAAAATTAGAGATTTCAAGGGAACATTTCATGCCAAGATGGGCACAATAAAGGACTGAAATGGCTAACAGAAGCAGAAGAGATTAAAAAGAGGTGGCAAGAATACACAGAAGAACTATACAAAAAAGATCTTCATGACCCAGATAAACACGATGGTGTGATCAGTCACCTAGAGCTAGACATCCTGGAATGCAAAGTCAAGTGGGCCTTAGGAAGCATCACTATGAACAAAGCTAGTGGAGGTGATGGAATTCCAGTTGAGCTATTTCAAATCCTAAAAGATGATGCTGTGAATGTGCTACACTCAATATGACAGCAAATATGGAAAATTCAGCAGTGGCCACAGGACTGGAAAAGGTCAGTTTTTATTCCAATCCCAAAGAAGAATAATGCCAAAGAAAGTTCAAACTACTGCACAATTGCACTCGTTTCACTTGCTAGCAAAGTAAAGCTAAAAATCCTCCAAGCTAGCCTTCAACAGTATGTGAACCAATAATTTCCAGATGTACAATCTGGATTTAGAAAAGGCAGAGGAACCAGAGGTCACATTGCCAACATCCAATGAATCATAGCAAAAGCGAGGGAATTCCAGAAAAACACCTACTTCTGTTTCATTGACTACACGAAAGCCTTTGACTACGTGGATCACAACAAACTGTAGAAAACTCTTCAAAAGATGGCAATACCAGACCACCTTACCTGCCTCCTGAGAAACCTGTATGCAGGTCAAAAAGCAACAGCTAGAACTGGACATGGGACAAGAGACTGATTCCAAATTGGGAAAGGAGTACACAGAGAACACCATGCGAAATGCCAGGCTGGATGAAGCACAAGCTGGAATCAAGATTGCCAGGAGAAAGATCAGTAACTTCACATATGCAGATGACTCCACCCTTATGGCAGAAAGCAAAGAGGAATTAAAGAGCCTCTTGATGAAAGTGAAAGAGGAGAGTGACAAAGCTGGTTTAAAACTCAAATTCAAAAAACTAAGATCATGGCATCCGGTCCCATCACTTCATGGCAAATAGATGGGGAAACCATGGAAACAGTGACAGACTTTATATTCTTGGGCTCCAAAATCAAGTCATGAAATTAAAAAAAGCTTGTGCCTTGGAAGAAAAGCTATGACCAATCTAGACAGCATATTAAAAAGTAGAGACATTACTTTGCCAACAAAGGTCCGTCTAGTCAAGGCTATGATTTTTCCAGTAGTCATGTATGGATATGAGAGTTGGACAATAAAGAAGGCTGAGAGCCAAAGAATTGAACTGTGGTGTTGGAGAAGTCTCTTATGAGTCCCTTGGACTGTAAGGAGATCCAACCAGTCAATCCTTAAGGAAATCAGTCCTGAATATTCATTGGAAGAAGCTCCAATACTTTGGCCACCTGATGCAAAAAACTGACAAACTGGAAAAGACCCTGATTCTGGAAAAGATTGAGGGCAGAAGGAGAAGGGGATGATAGAGGATGAGATGGTGGGATGGCATCATTGACTCTACGGCCATGAGTTTTAGCAAACTCCAGGAGTTGGTGATGGACAGGGAGGCCTGGTGTACTGCAGTCCATGGGGTTGCAGAGTCAGATACGACTAAGCGACTGAAGTGACTGTAGAATACTTTACCTTCAAAGGTGTCCTTCCAAAATGAAGGAGACACCTATGGTCAATTAATCTATAACAAAGGAGGCAAGAGTATACAGTGGAGAAAATAACAGTCTCTTCGATAAGTGGTGCTGGGAAAACTGGACATCTACATCTAAACAAATGAAATTAGAATATTCCCTAACACCACACATATAAATAAATTCAAAATGGATTAAAGACCTTAATGTAAGGCCAGATACTATAAAAGTCTTACAGGAAAACGGAGGCAGAACACTCCTTGACATAAATTGCAAGAATATTTTAACCCACCTCCTGGTATAATGGAAATAAAAATAAACAAATGGGATTTAATTAAAACTTAAAAGCTGTTGCACATCAAAAGAAACTGCAAACAAAAAGACAGTCCACAGAATGAGAGAAAATGTTTGCAAACAAAGCAACTGATAAGGGATTAATCTCCAAAATATGCAAGCCATCATGCAGCTCTCGGAGAACGCAATGGCAACACACTCCAGGACTCTTGCCTCACAAATCCCATGGATGGAGGAGCCTGGTGGGCTGCAGTCCATGGGGTCGCTAGGAGTCGGACACTACTGAGCGACTTCACTTTCTTTCTTTTTTTTTTTTTTTAATTTTATTTTATTTTTAAACTTTACATAATTGTATTAGTTCACTTTTCACTTTCCTGCATTGGAGAAGGAAATGGCAACCCGCTCCTTTGTTCTTGCCTGGAGAATCCCAGGGATGGGGAAGCCTGGTGGGCTGCCGTCTATGGGGTCGCACAGAGTCCGACACGACTGAAGTGACTTAGCAGCAGTAGCATGCAGCTCTAGGTCAAAACAAACGAACAAAGAAACCAATGACTCAAATGAAAAATGGGTGGAGGATCTAAATAGATATTTCTCCAAAGAAGACATACAGAGGATTTAAAAGCATCTGAAAAGATGCTCAAAATCTCTATCAGAGAAATGCAAATCAAAACTACGGTAGGTATCACCTCACAACTGTCAGAATGGCCATCATAAAAAATCTACAAATAAAAGCTGGATAAAGGGAACCCTCCTACACTGTTGGTGGGAATGTAAATGGTACAGCCCATAGGAAGAACTGTATTGAGATTTCTTAAAATACGAAAAATAGAGCTACCATATGACCCAGCAACCCTACTCCTGGGCATATATCCAGAGAAACCCATAAGTCAAAAAGATATATTCAGCCCAATGTTCATAACAGCACTATTTACAGCAGGCAAGAGAGGGAAGCAACCTAAATGCCCATCGACAGAGGAACGGATAGAGAAGATGCAGTACATATATGCAATGCAATGTTACTCAGCCATAAAGTTAATTAAATAATGCCATTTGCTGCAACATGAATGGACCTAGATCATATCGTACTGAGTGAAGTAAGTCAGACAAAGACAAATACATGGTATCACTCACATGTGGAATCTAATTTTAAAAAGGATGCAAATAAACTTATTTACAAACTAAAAACAAACTCACAGATTTGGGGGGAAAACTATGGTTATCAAAGGGAAAAGATGGGGGGAAGAAAAAAACATAAACACAGTATTATATATAAAATTGGTAACCAACAAGGATCTATGGTGTAGCACAGGGAACTACTCAATATTCTATAATAACCTGTATGGGTAAAGAATCTGAAAAAGAATGAATATATGTATATGTATAACTGAATCATTTTGCTATAAAACTGAATCTAACATAGCATTGTAAATCAACTATATCCCTATAAAAATTTTTAAATATTTTAAAAATTATATTAAAAAATGATGGAGATAGAGCTGTCTTTTAGGGAAACAGAATCTGAGGGATTTCATCACAAGACGTGCCTTAGAAGAAATGCTAGCAGGTGGAGCTTTTCACACTGAAATGAAAAGACAATAACTAACACGAAACATATGAAAGTATAAACCAATGGTAAAGGTAAATATATAGTCTAATTTAGAATACTGTAATACTGTAATAATGTGTAAATCTCTATTAACTGTAGTATACAGTATTAAAAACAAGAATAAAAATAAGCGTTCAAAAATAATAGCTACAATAATTAGTTATGAATATACAATATAAAAAGAAATTATGACATAAAAACAGAGAAGGCGATGGCACCCCACTCCAGTACTCTTGCCTGGAAAATCCCATGGACAGAGAAGCCTGGTGGGCTGCAGTCCATGGGGTCGCGAAGAGTCGGACACGACTGAGCGACTTCACTTTCACTTTTCATTTTCATGCATTGGAGAAGGAAACGGCAACCCACTCCAGTGTTCTTGCCTGGAGAATCCCAGGGATGGAGGAGCCTGGTGGGCTGCCGTCTCTGGGGTCGCACAGACTCGGACACGACTGAAGCGACTTAGTAGTAGTAGTAGTATGACATAAAAAACATAAAATGTGAGTAGAGGACTAAAAGGGCAGAGTTTTTGTATGCAACAAAGCTAGTATTAGCTTAAAACAGTGTTAGAGGGCATTCCCTGGCAGTTCACAACTCTGGACTTGCACTGTAGGGCGGCCCAGTTGGATCCTTGGTTATGGAACTTAGATCCGACAAGCTGCATGGCAGGTCAAGCAAAGAAACAAACAAAAAACACTGTTGCGGCTATAAGGTGTTTTATTCAAGCCTTATGGAAACCACAAAGCAAAAACTTGTAATAGATACACAAAAGACAAATCAAAGCATACCACTACAGAAAATCAAACAATAAAGACAGACAGCAAGAGAGGAAGGAACAAGGAAAGCACTCAAAAAACAGCAATCAGTGACACTCCTATATATTAACAAATTAACGGAAAAATAACTTAAACTATCCTATTTACAAGAGTATCAAAAATGTGGAATAAATTTAACCAAGTAGGTGAAAGATCTGTACACTGAAAACTGCAACATATTGATGAAAGAAATTAAAGATAGCAATAAATGAAAGAATATCCTGTGTTCATCTGTTGCAAGAATATTATTAAAATGTCCACACTACCCAAAGCAATCCACAGATTTAATGCAGTCCCCATTAAAATTCCAATGGCATTCTTCACAGGAAATCCTAAAACTTTTACGGAATCATAAAAGATCCCTAAAAGGTAAAGTACTCTAGAGCAAGAAAAACAAAGCTGGAGGCATCATACTTTGGGATTTCAAGTTATATTGTAAAGACATAGAAATCAAAACAGTATTGTTCTGGTGAAAAGACAGACACACAGACTAGTAGAATAGAATAGTTCAGAAATAAACCCATGCATATATGGTCAACTGGGCTTCCTCATGGTTCATCAGGTAAAGACACTGCTTGCAATCCAGGAGATGCAGGTTCGATCCCTGGGTCAGGAAAATCCTCTGAAGAGGAAATGGCAACCCACTGCAGTATTTTTTGCCTGAAAAATCCCATGGACAAAGGACCCTGGTAAGTTACAGTCCAAGGGTTCGCAAGGAGTCAGGCACATCATTACAAGCCATCCATCCATCCATATCGTTAACTAAACTTCAACAAAGGCACCAAACGTATACAATGGAGAAAGGATAGCCATTCCAACAAATGATGTTGAGAAAACAGGTTATCCACATGGAAAAGAGTGAAAGTGGACCCCTATCTCACACCATACACAAAAAACCAATTCAAAATTATTTAAAGATTTGAATATAAGACCTGAAACTGTAAACTCTTCAGAAGAAAACATAGAGCAAATCTCCTTGACATTGGCGGAGGCATTTTTTGACTTTAACATCAAAAGCACAGGTAACAAAAAATGAAAACAAGTAGGGCTACATCAAAATAAAAAACTTCTACACAGCAAAGGAAACAATTTAAAAAATGGCACAACCAAAATAAAAGCTAATTAAAAACTGCACAAATGAATAGGATAGACATTTTTCCAGAGAAGACATACAAATAATCAACAGTTATATGAAACAGCCATGAAATTTAAAGATGCTTGCTCCTTGGGGGAAAAAAAGCTATGATCAACCTAGACAGCATATTAAAAAGCAGAGACATGCATGTATGGCAAAACCAATACAATATTGTAAAGTAAAAATAATAATAATAATAATGAATCATAAAAAGCAAAAAATATAAAAAAATAAAAAGCAGAGACATTACTTTGCTAACAAAGGTCCATCTAGTCAAAGCTATGGTTTTTCCAGTGGTCATGTATGGATGTGAGAATTGGACTATAAAGAAGGCTGAGTGCTGAAGAATTGATGGTTTTGAACTGTGGTGTTGGAGAAGACTCTTGAGAGTCTCTTGGACTGCAAGGAGATCCAACCAGTCAATGCTAAAGGAAATCAATCCTGAATATTCATTGGAAGAAGCTCCAGTGCTCTGGCCACCTGATGCGAAGAACTGACTCATTGCAAAAGACCCTGATGCTGGGAAAGATTGAAGGCAGGAGGAGAAGAGGACAACAAAGGATGTGATGGTTAGATGGCATCACCGACTAAATGGACATGAGTTTGAGCAAGCTCCAGGAGTTGGTGATGGACAGGGAAGCCTGGTGTGCTGCAGTCCATGAGGTCGCAAAGAGTTGGACATGACTGAGTGACTGAACTGAACTGATATGAAAAGATGCTCAACATCAATAATTATAACGAAAATTAAATAAAGCCCACAATGAGATACCACCTTATCCTTGTTGGGGCAGCTATTACCAAAATGTCAAAAGATAAGTGTTGGTGAGGATGTAAAAAATAGGACCCCTGTATACTGTTGGTGTTTTTATAGCCATTATGGAAAACAGAGTGGATCTTCCTCAAAAAATTAAAAATAAAACCATCATATGATTAAGTAATCCCATTTCTGGGTATATATGCAAAGGCAATAAAATCATCATCTCAAAGAGATAACTGCACACTCAGTTGATTGAGGCACTAGTCACAGTCACCAAGATATGGAAACAATCTAAGAATACAGCTATGGATGAATAGATCAAGACTATACACACACACAATAGAACATTGTAAAGACCAAAAAAGAAAGACATATTGCCATGTATGACACAAAAGACAAATACTCCTGATCTCACTTACATGTAGCATCTAAGAAAAAAACCCAAATTCGCAGCAGCAGCGTAGAATGGTGGTTACCAGGGTCTGGGAACTAGGAGGAAAAGGGAGATGTGAGTCAGGGGGACAAACTCTCAGTTATAAGTTCTAGAGACCTAATGGACTTAATGATGACTATTTTAATAATAATGCATTGCATACTTTGCCAACAAAGGTTCATATGCTCAAAGCTATGGTTTCTCCAATAGTCATGTACAGATATGAAAGCTGGACCATAAAGAAGGCCGAGTGCTGAAGAACTGATGCCTATGAATTGTGGTGCAGGAGAAGACAGAGAGTCCCTTGGACTGCAAGATCAAACCTTGCAATCCTAAGGGAAATCAACCCTGAATGTTCAGAAAGTTCTAATTCAGGAAGGACTGATGCTGAAGCTCCAATAATTTGGCCAGCTGATGGAAAATTTCACTCACTGGAAAAGACTCTGATGCTGGGAAAGACTGAAGGCAAAAGGAGGAGGTGGTGGCAGAGAATGAGATACTTAGATAGCATCACTGACTCAGCGGACATGAATTTGAGCAAACTCCAGGAGATAGTGGAGGACGGAGGAGCCTGGAGTGCTACTATCAATGGGGTCCCAAAGAGTAAGACATGACTTAATAACTGAACAACACTATACATTTGAAATTTGTTAAGAGAGTAAAGACAAAATGTTCTCACCACAAAAAGGGTGCAAGTAACTCTTGGTGAATATGTTAATTAGCTTGATGATGGTAGTCATCTCACAATGTATATGAATATCAAAATGTATAGTACAACCTAACTATACAACTTTTATATATCATAAAAAATTGGGAAAAAGAAAAAGCAATTACCTTTCTCAACTTGGTAAAGAAATATATAGAATACCAACAGCTAACATCATACTTAGTGGTGAAAAACTGAACACACATCCCCTACGATTAGGAACAAGGCAAAGATGCGCTTCCTCACAACTCCTAGTTGTCATAAAAACTCATACATGAAGAACTCATACCATAACAAAAAGTATACAGATTGGAAAAAGAAGGAAAAAAAATTTTTTTAACAAATGGCAAGATTGCTGATGTCAAAAACCCCAAATAACTGACAAGAAAACTCCTGGAATAAATAGGTGAATACTGGAAGGTTGCAGAATACAATGTTGCTGCTGCTGCTAAGTCGCTTCAGTCGTCCGACTTCAGTCGTCCGACTCTGTGCGACCCCATAGACGGCAGCCCACCAGGCTCCCCCGTCCCTGGGATTCTCCAGGCAAAAACACTGGAGTGGGTTGCCATTGCCTTCTCCTATACAATGTTAATACAAGTAATTCAATTGCTTGCCTTCCTAGCAGCAATAGACAATGTGAGATGCGAAGTTTAAAAGAATACTATTCATAGTAACGAAAGACTAATAAAATATATGCAAGATCTGTATACAGGAAACTACAAACTCTGATGAAAGAAATCAAGAAAGATATAAATTAACAGAGAGATACTCCATGTTTGTAATAGCTCAGTCGGTAAAGAATCTGCCTGCAGTGCAGGAGACCCGGGTTCCATCCCTGGGTTGGGAAGATCCCCTGGAGAAGGAAATGGAAAAACACTCAAGTACCCTTGCCTGGAAAATCCTAAGGACAGAGGGGCCTGGTGGACTCAAAGAGGGTCACAAAGAGTCGGACATGACTGAGCAACTGACACTTTGACACTTTCATGGATGGGAAGCCATAATACTGTTACAATGTCATTTCTTCTCGACTTGTTCTATAGCTTCAATGCAACCCAGTCAAAACCCCAAGAGGATAGCTTGTAGATAATTGACAAAATGATTCTACATTTTATATGAAAAGGCAAAAAACGTAGAATAGCCAACATAATACTGAAGAAGAACATAGGTGGACGACTTACACTATCCAATTTCAATACTTCTAAAGCTCCAGTAATCAAGTTATCCCTGGAGTAGGAAATGGCAACCCACTCCAGTATTCTTGCCTGGAAAACTCTACAGAGGAGCCTGGCTGACCACGGTCTATGGGGTCACAAAGAGTCGGACATGACTGAGCGCGTGTGCATGCACGCGCGTGCACACACACACACACACACAATCAAGTAATCAATAACAGCATGGTACTGGTGAAAGAATAACACACTGATTACTGGACCAGACTAAAGAGCCAAAAAACAGACCCAAACAAATAGAGTTAATGAATCTTTGACAAAGGAGAAAAGACAATCCAATGGAGAATGGATTTTGTTTTTCAACAAAGGATGCTAAATTTGAAGCAAATTGAATGTCTATATGCAAAAACATGAACTTAACATAGACCTTATACTTTTCATAAAAATTAACTCAAAATGCATCATAACCCTCTCCCCCAAACAATGGAAAGCTATAGCACTTCTTCTATAGTGTCCGAGTTTCCTCTAAAAATATAAAAATTCTAGGAGAAAAAGATATATGTGATTTTGTGTTGGTGACTTTTTTTGTTTTAGATAAAACATGAAAAGACTGTCCATAAAAACTGTCAGCTAAACTTTTGCTTTGTGAAAAACACTGTTAAGAAAATGAAAACACAAGTCAGACTGGAGGAAAAACCTTGCAAAACACATATCTAACAAAGGACTTGGACCCCAAACACACAAAAACTCTTAAAAGTCAACAACAGAAAAACACAACCGTAATTCAAAAAGACACAGAGACCTCAAAGTTCATTGCAGTAACCTAAACATCCATCAACAGAGGAACGTTCACTGTGTACATATACATTGTGATATTATTCTGCAATTAAAAGGAATTAAATTTACAATACTGTATGGCACCCCACTCCAGTGGTCTTGCCTGGAGAATCCCAGGGACGGGGGAGCCTGGTGGGCTGCCGTCCATGGGGTCGCACAGAGTCAGACACGACTGAAGCGACTTAGCAAAGCAACTATACTCCAATTTTAATAATATTGCAAGAAATTACAGTTGCTGTGCTAAACAGTCATTTTTAAATCAGAGGATAATTTTGTATCAGCTATCATAAAATAAGCTGTAAGTGCAAAAAAATAGGCAAGAAGCTGTTGGACACCTCAAAGTATGTATACAGATGGCAAATGAGCATACGCCTCATTACATACTGTTAGGAATCACAAATTAAACAGCAAAATGACAGCACTGCACACTCAATTGGGTTAAAAATTTTTTTTTAATATATTTATTTATTTGGTTGCACTGAGTCTTAGTTGAGGCATGTGGGATCTAGTTCCCTGACCAGGGATCGAACCTGGGCCCCCTGCATTGGGAGCCCAGAGTTTTAGCTACTGGACTACCAGGGAAGTCCTGGTTAAAATTTTTTAAAACCTGATACCAGTTGGTGATGTGCATGTGAAACAACAGGAGTCCTCATTCTTTGCTGGTGGGAATATAAAACCGTACAACAAATTACCAGACAGTGTGTTCATTTCTCTCAAAGCTAAACGTAGTCTTACCACAGAATCCAGCAATCACACTCCTATATATTTACCCAGATGGATGAAAATGTATGTCCACTCAAAAATCTATATTAGAAGGTTTATAGCAATATTCATACCCCAGACTACAAGCAACCAAGACAGCCTCAAAAGGTAAATGGGTAAACAAACTGCTACACTGTTACAATGGAATGTGTTTTTAGCAGAGGGATTAAAAACGAGGTACTAAATCACAAAAAATTATGTATAACTCTTAGTTCTATATTGCTAAGTGAAAGAAGCTATTCTGAAAAGGTACATATGTGATTCCAATTATAAGATATTCTGGAAAAGATACATGTCTAGCAATGGTGAAAAAAAATCAATGGTTGGCAAAGGTTTAAGGATGAACTGAACAGGTGAAACACAAGACATTTTTTAAGGTTATGAAGCAATTCTGTATTGATACTGCGCCAGTGAATAAATGACACTGAATCTGCCAAAACTTATGGAATTTTACAGTACAGAATGAATCATAAAGCAAATTTTAAAAATTTATCACATAGGATATCAGGGAATCCACAGATGGACTGCAGAATGTGACTATATAATCTAACCGTATTTCAAATGTATCACTTCAGTTCAGTTGTTCAGTCATGTCCAACTCTCTGCGACCACGTGAACTGCAGCATGCCAGGCCTCCCTGTCCATCACCAACTCCCGGAGTCCACCCAAAGCCACGTCCATTGAGTTGGTGATGCCATCCGACCATCTCATCCTCTGTCATCCCTTTCTCCTCCTGCCCTCAATCTTTCCCAGCATCAGGGTCTTCTCAAATGAGTCAGCTCTTTGCATCAGGTGGCCAAAGTACTGGAGTTTCTGCTTCAGCATCTGTCCTTCCAGTGAACACCCAGGACTGATCTCCTTTAGGATGGACTGGCTGGATCTCCTTGCAGTCCAAGGGACTCTAAAGAGTCTCCTCCAACACCACAGTTCAAAAGCATCAATTCTTCGGCGCTCAGCTTTCTTCACAGTCCAACTCTCACATCCATACATGAACACTGGAAAAACCATAGCCTTGACTAGATGGACCTTTGTTGGCAAAGTAATGTCTCTGCTTTTTAATATGCTGGTCATAACTTTGCTTCCACGGAGTAAGTGTGTTTTACTCTCATGGCTTCATTCACCATCTGCAGTGATTTTGGAGCCCAGAAAAATAAAGTCAGCCACTGTTTCCCCATCTATTTGCCATGAAGTGATGGGACCGATGCCATGATCTTAGTTTTCTGAATGTTGAGCTTTAAGCCAGCTTTTTCACTCTCCTCTTTCACTTTCACCAAGAGCCTCTTTAATTCTTCACTTTCTGCCATAAGGGTGGTGTCATCTGCATATCTGAGGTTATTGATATTTCTCCCGGAAATCTTGATTCCAGCTTGTGCTTCATCCAGTCCAGCGTTTCTCATGATGTACTGTGCATATAAGTTAAATAAGCAGGGTGACAATATACAGCCTTGACGGACTCCTTTTCCTATTTGGAATCAGTCTGTTGTTCCATGTCCAGTTCTAACTGTTGCTTCCTGACCTGCATACAGGTTTCTTAAGAGGCACGTCAGGTGGTCTTGTAGTCCCATCTCTTTGAGAATTTCACAGAAGAGTGTGAGGGGAGAAGTACTCATCAAGATAACTATAGAAAAGAGTGGAGTCTGTAAGACTAAAAGCAAAAGAAACTGTATGTAAGTACTGCTGCTGCTGCTAAGTCACTTCAGTCGTGTCTGACTGTGCAATTCCATGGACAGCTGCCCACCAGGCTCCTCTGTCCACGGAATTCTCCAGGCAAGAACACTGGAGTGGGTTGCCATTTCCTTCTCCCATATAATCAGTGTACACTGATAAATTTGTTTCCCATGGGGCTGTTGGTTAGTAATTTATACAACTATACACGTAGGTATGTGTGTTAGTCACTCAGTCATGTGAGTCTGCGACCCCATCGACTCTAGCCTGTCAGGTTCCTCTGTCCATGGAATTTTCTAGATTAGAATACTGGAGTGGATTGCCATTTCCTTCTCCAGGGGGTCTTCCTGACCCAGGGATCAAACCTGGGTCTCCTGCGTTGCAAGCAGAATCTTTATGGTCTGAGCCACCACACTGCTGCTGCTGCTGCTAAGTCGCTTCAGTCGTGTCCGACTCTGTGCAACCCCATAGACGGCAGCCCACCAGGCTCCCCCATCCCTGGCATTCTCCAGGCAAGAACACTGGAGTGGGTTGCCATTTCCTTCTCCAAAGCATGAAAGTGAAAAGTGAAAGTCAAGTTGCTCAGTTGTGTCCGACTCGTAGTGACCCCATGGACTGCAGCAACGATATACAAAATAGATAAGCAACAGGAACTTTGTATAGAACAAGGAACTATATCCAATACCTTGCAATAACCTATAACAGAAAAGAAGCACTTTGCTGTATACTTGAAACACTGTAAATCAACTATATTTCAACTTTTACAAAATAAAATAATAAAAAAAATAAATAAATTGGTTACAGCTCAATTTAGAAAGTTACCTTTCACTTTGGTTAGAATCTAAGGTCTATAGGTAATAGAGTCTATATCCATTACATTGGGTACATTCTCTCAAAATGATATGGGAAGGAGGCTTCCAGAATGTGCACCTGATTTTTCCATCAAACAGCTTAAAAGGCTTCCCAGGGTTTTTATACTCTATTATTCCTGATTTTTAAAGTCTTCTAGTGATAAAGAATAACAATGAAAAATACACCATTAGAGGCTGATTGTGAAATGACAGACTGCTATAACAAATAAAACCAATTCTACCTTAATAATCCACACACAAATCTCTTCCTTAGGAGAGCAATAGCAACTGTTTTGCTCTAGAGATCATCTTAAAGCCCAGCTGCTGCTACTGCTGCTGCTAAGTCACTTCAGTCATGTCTGACTCTGTGCGACCCCACAGACGGCAGCCCACCAGGCTCCCCTGTCCCTGGGATTCTCCAGGCAAGAACACTGGAGTGGGTTGCCATTTCCTTCTCCAAAGCCACCATACTAGAAGCAAACATATAAACGAAAAGCGGCTGGTTTGAATGGAAAATAAGTAACATAAATGAATGGTGAGGTAAGGGAAGAGGCTAGAGTGATTCATGTAACAATGCATTAGAGTTAGAGACGTCAATAGGAGCTCATATATAGCCTAATGTAGAGTGGGCTACAGATGATATTTTCCAGTATATGTATATGTAGCGGGTATTATACATACACATCTCCTTGATCTGTCAGCTGAGAGGCCCTATAAGAAACAATACTGCAACAACGGTGTGCACCCTTAATGCCCAGATCTTCATACCATTCTCCAATCAAAGGAACTAGCTCAGAGAAATGGCTGGTTCTAGAACTGCAGCAGGACATAAACAAGATGAGCCTGGTATATCCATGATGCCACTATGTAAGGAAGCGTTTAAAAACAATAACACCCCACAGTGATGGGAATGTATCAAAGGGAACACTGGAGCCAGTGAAAGGGCTTCCAATGGCCAAAGCTGAAACAGCTTGATGAACAAAATGAAGTGCTATTGATATAAAAACTCAAGATAATGAAAATATTCCTAAGTCCATCGTGACACAATTAAATGATCAAATAAATTAATAAATGGAGGGGACAGACAAGTCTTCTGTGCATAAGAGTTAAAAATAATTCATGTCTCCTTCCAGGAAGTGGAGCATCACTATCCACTCCTTATTTGTAGGCTGTGCAGGATGACTTTCTTTCAAATAATAGTTCACAAAGAGAATGTTTACAGTGGAGAAAACTGAGAAGCTGAACAATCAAGCTGATCAAGGTTTAGCATCAGTAGTGATGTCACAGTGAGATGGGTATTATGTACCCTGAAATATATGATAAAAATGGCACATTCTCTCTGGAGTTTTTCTTCCTCAAACATATAACTCTGGTCTAATCATGAGAAAAGCATCAAACCCCAATAGAGAACATTCTCTGACCAGTATCTCTCAAAAACTGTCAAAGTCATCAAAAATAAGAATGTCTAAGAAACTATCACTGCCAATAAGAGTGTAAGGAAACGTTACAACTAAATGTTATGTGGTCTCTTGGAATAGAAAAATGACAATGGATAATAACTTAGGAAACCTGAGTTAGTATGAACTTTAGTTAATATTCAGTTCTGTTCAGTTGCTCAGTCCTGTCTGACTCTTTGTGACCCCATGAACCACAGCACGCCAGGCCTCCCTGTCCATCCCCAACTCCAGGAGTTTACTCAAACTCATGTCCATTTAGTTGGTGATGCCATCCAACTATCTCATCCTCGTTGTCCCCTTCTCCTCCCACCTTCAATCTTTACTAGCATCAGGGTCTTTTCAAATGGGTCAGTTCTTTGTATCAGGTGGCCAAAGTATTGGAGTTCCAGCTTCAACATCAGTCCTTCCAATGAACACCCAGGACTGATCTCCTTTAGGATGGACTGGTTGGATCTCCTTGCAGTCCAAGGGACTCTCAAGAGTGTTCTCCAACACCATAGTTCAAAAGCATCAATTCTTCGGTGCTCAGCTTTCTTTATAGTCCAACAACACATCCATACATGACTACTAGAAAAACCATAGCTTTGACTAGACAGACCTTTGTTGGCAAAGTAATGTCTCTGCTTTTTAATATGCTGTCTATGTTGGTCATAACTTTTCTTCCAAGGAGCAAGCTAATTAATTAATTAATATGTATATAAGCGAATTAACTAATATTACTGTATCAATATTGTATCATTAATTCTAACAGATGTACCATACTAATGTAAGATGCTAATGACAACAGAGAAAATTAGATGTGAAGTATACAGAAACTCTTTGTACACTTTTTTTTCCTATAAATCTTAAATAAGGGGTTTTTGTTTGTTTGTTTAGTTACTGTTACAGAGAGGTTATGAAAGTTTACTCTGACAGAAAAAAGTTGACCAAATTACAGAATCCCTGCCCTAATTCTACACACATATGTGTATAGAATACCATGATCAGTGGGATAGTCAACCTAAAAAGTATATTTCTTTGAGGCCCAGCTCCTAAAAATTAGAACCAAGTGATTAGTTTAGGAAACATCTGATAAATATGAGACTTTCTCAGCAAAGCACTCACTGGCATACCAGTACAGTTTGTGAATACTAGCATTTGTTCAGAAAAGAAGCCACCGCTTCATCAAATTATGATTTTGGCATTCTACATCGATGTCCAACAAGTACTTCCAAACACGGAGACCGGATAAATGGGGCTCACGTTCAATTGTAGCATTTGAGACTTCCTTTTTTTTTTTTTTTGCTGTGTAAAACAGCCATCCTATCTGAGATTTTAGAGATTCTTACACTATGTCCATGAATCTTGGTTGATTCTGAAACAGTTTCTGCTTATTATCTAATGATAAGAAGCGGGGAGGAAGGTAAGGAGGGAGACGTCACCTGATTATCTTCATGCCTCATTCCAAGCAAACGTGACAACAGAGGCAATAATTACTCTCCTCTGTCCTTTAAAACCTTAATTTCTTTGCTCCTTTGAGTAAATATGGCATATAGCTAATGACTGATTGAAAGTCTCCCAGCAGAAACCTAATGCCCTTGCCTCCTAAGCCTGGGCTGGATTCAGGAATCACATGGGCACACGAGGATGCCTGCCTGGGTTAATCACTTTGTGTAATAAAGTATATGGAATCAGTTCTGCTGTGTCAAGTGTCTGTTCATATATCCAGCATGACAGCTTTGTAAGCTAAGAGTTATTTTTTTGGCCAAGTAATTTAACTTCCCTGGGCCTCCATTTCCTCATGTGCGAAGGGGGAGTTTGTGCCAGATTCTAATAGCCATCTCAGTTCTGTCAATCCACATCCAGCCCAAGATTTACTTGAGACTCAGAACTTTTGTGCTGTTATTTCAGCACATGGTAATTCTATCTTCATTGCTTTTCAGAAAATTTGTCTTCAGCTTGAGTTACAAATTTGTCTATCAACCTTATTGCCCATTCTCCATTTCTGACAGTCCATTTACCAAACCAAAAAATTTAGAAAATTTTTATGTCCCACAGAGCAAAGGTCTACAATTTTATGACATTTTAATTTATTCTTTTTCATTCTAAATATTTTCAAGAAGTATACTCATTTCCCGGGGCTGCCATGATAAACTACCATGATCTGGCTGGCTTAATCACCAAAAATGTATTGTCTCATAGTTTGGAGGCTGGAAGTCACAAATTAAAGTGTTGGAAGTGCTGGTTCTCTCTTTGGTCTGGAAGGAAGACACTGTTCCCTGTCTCTCCTAGTTTTCTGGTAGCCTCAGGCATTCTCCAGTGTCTTTAAATTGCTTTCTATCACATTCTATTTCTGTGCCCAAATTTCCTTTTTATAGACACCAATCACATTGAATAGAGCTAACCCTAGCGACCTCATCTTAATCTGATCTGCAAAGACCCTATTTTCAAATAAATTCACGTTCACACGTACTGAGGATTAGGACTTCAACATCTTCATTGTTGAAACACACAATTCAAATCATGACATGAAAGGGAAAAACTGTTAGTCCTAATAACAGGTAAAAATATTTCCTCTTCCAAGTTTGACCTTTATAAAATGATAATGTCATCTGATGTCTAGTTGGCATAATCTTGCTTTCATTTCATATTCATATAGCTTTCTTTTTCTTCTCCTTTTCCCCTTCCTCCACTCTTTCTTCCTTTATATATGAAAATCCAAAAACTTGACGTAGACTTTTAAGCTTTCTGTTTTTTTCTTTTAATTATCTCATTCATCAAGTTAGCTTCAGCCAATGTGGATCAGATGGCTAGAAAAATGTAGCGCTTAACCCCTGAAAGAGGGAGAGTTAAGTGCAAGTGAGAGAGGAATCAGCGTGAAATGAATAGTGGGCAAGGAAAGCGGAGATTATATACTTGCAAGTCCATTAACCTAGGCTTGGCTAGTTTAAAAAATTGCTTGTAAAGCTGCTGATAAAATTTGTACAATTTGGACTTCCCTGGTGGTTTGGTGGTAAAGGATCCACCTGCCAATGCAGGGAACATGGGTTGGATACCTGGTCCAGGAAGATTCCACATGCCAAGAAGCAACTAAGCCCACACACCACAACTACTGAACCCACACTTGAGAGCTTACTCTCTGCAACTACTGAGCCCACATCCTGCAAATATTGAGTCTAGAACCTGCACCCCACAACAAGAGAAGCCACTGCAATGAGGAGTCCAGGCAGGGCAACTAGAGAGGAGCCCCTGCTCGCCCCAACGAGAGAAAGCCTGCACCCAGGAACGAAGACCCTGCACAGCCAAAAAAATATAAATAAAAATGTTTTTTAAAATTTGTACAATTCTTCTTGGTTATAATGGGACACCCCCCTCACCCCCAGCCTATTGTCATGGAATAAATTGGCTCTGTTTTGAAATTTGTACTTATAATAAAGCACTGTGAAATACACCTTGAACTTACCACTAGCAAGAGAAACATAGTACAAAAGCCAATTAAGCTCACCAGAAAAATCTACTTGAAGTTCCTGGATCTGAGACTGGTAAGCAATTAGCATCTCTGTGCTTAGCACTTATTAGTAAAGAGGATTCTAATGCTGAAAGGCATGTAGTGTATTCAAAATTGTTTGCTCCTCCTTTGAAAGGCATGACAGACACATGGAAGAAGAGTTTGTCTCTGTCCTCACCCATGGTAAACCTTCCTTCCACCACGTATGTATGCAATATGTCTAGAAGTTTCATGCCAAATGCATGGAACTATTTTATGATTCAGCAAATTCAGTAAAGAATGATTTTCAGACTCGTTTGAAGTCCAGCTGAAAGATATTTTTAATAATCTTAGGTCCAAGAAAAACTCTGAAGCATCATTTTGTTTCCTTCATGCATTTTTGCTCAATATAAATTGCTTCAGTGGTTTCTGGAACTGCAGTATAGAAAGTATTATTCTTTTTATCCACATTTATTATCATGGGTTAAATATATTCCCTATATTTCTATGTTATCACCTTCTTTGTGTATCTATGCCAAGTTGTACTCTAAGATTGTAAACTGCCGTACCAGTACTCCCTAAGCTGTGGTGTGCATAAAATCACTGAATTTTATTTTTAAAATGCATGTTTGGGCCATTATCCCAACGGATTCTTAGTAAGTAAATGTAAGAGAGACCCAAGAACCTGTACTTGTAACAAGCATCGTCTATGGAGCTGATGCAGCTGGTCCTTGGACCTAACATTAGGAAACAAACATGAAGGATAGGGACTAATTCCATTTAAGATGATTTATACCATGCCAAGGGCTTCTCTGGGGTTCAGATAATAAAGAGTCCACCTGCAATGTGGGAGACCTGGGTTCAGTCCCTGGGCTGGGAAGAATCCCCTGGAGGAGGGCATGGCAACCCACTCCAGTATTCTTGCCTGGAGACTCCCATGGACAGAGGAGCCTGGTGGGCTACAGTCTACGGGGCCCCAAAGAGTTTGACACGACTGAGCGACTGAGCACATGCTATGTCAAGAGATGTTTGCTTCTAGGTGTTGACTACTGCTAATTGCCTAAGTATTCCTTATAGCCAACTTGCTGTACAAAAATGGAGTCTTACATGGTTCACTAACTACTGAGAAACAGACTAAAGGGTTGATGGATTTTTCCCCCTCCCTGGGTAGAAGAGATGGCCACTAATTCCTAGACAAGTTACTCAAACCCCTTCTTTTCTTCGGTCCATACAACCCCCTTGGCTACAGTTCTTAAGGATATCTATTCTCTCTCTGACTGACAACGTATGAATGAAAAAGTGTTTAGAGTTAAAAAGATTGCTCATTTCTCTTTGTTGTTTCTCCGTATGTCACCTGCCTTTACATTTGTCTGATGTCGGTTGTGCGTGTTTGTGCAGCTCAGTCGTGTCCGACTCTCTGCGACCCCATGGACTGTAGCCTGTTTGGCTCCTCTGTGCATGGATTTTCCAGGCAAGAGTACTGGAGTGGGTTGCCATTTCTTCCTCCAGGGGATCTTCCTAACCCAGGGATTGAACCTGCATCTCCTGAGTCTCCTGCATTGGCAGAAAGATTCTTTGCCACTGAGCCACCTGGATGCATTTATTTTATCAGTTGCAAAAATAATGCACATGAAGGAAAGTACCTGGTAGACAGCGCCATGACACCAGGGGTGAGGTTTCTGTATGAAGACCTCTTAACTCAGTGCCCCACAGCTGCTTCGGCTGACCCTGTATGGTGCAGTGTAGCATCCTCTGCCCCCTTGCTCCTTTCTAGCCCCCTCGATACTGTGTCATTGACAATCTACTTGTCTGAATCCCACTGTCATTTCTCACTGAGGGCAGGAATTACGTCAAGACCATCTGTGTATCCACAACTCTTGGCAAAACGACTGACTTAAAGGAGACAATGAAAAAACCAATCATCTAATGAATGAATCAATAAACCAACCTCCTGAAAAAGGAGAGCCAGTTTCTCCCACAAGCTTCTAGGAAAATTTCTAGTTTTTCCAGCCGTATTAGATCCGTACAGAAACCTATGCTGCTGCCCAACTGGTTCATCACATCTCAGCCCTGCATTGCGTCTGCTTCACTAGATTTGTTTTGGAAGCATGGGTTAAGGAAAGATTTAGAAAGACATCTAACTTCAACTCTCAAACATGAGATGTTCAAAGTAAAGGGCAAGCTTATGAAGGGGGATGTGTATGCGTGTGTGCGTGGTAAGTGGGAAGTTAAAGGCATTCTCACAGCTTATAAAGTTTCTAAAACTAACCTTTCACAACTGAATTTACATTTATAAATCTACAGATTAGGGATGTGTTCAAGGCCTTAATTTTTAAACAGCCTTTCCTCAGGAGAAGTTACAATGGATATCACAGAAAAACAAAGGATCATAAGAGACTACAAGCAACTATACACCAATAAAATGGACAACTAGAAGAAATGGACAAATTGTTAGACAGGTACAATCTTCCAAGAATAAACCAGGAAGAAAGAGAAAATATGAACAGATCAATCACGAGTACTGAAATTGATTAAAAATCTTTTAACAAAAGTTCAAGACCAAATGTCTTCACAGGCAAATTCTATTCAACATTTAGAGAAGAGTTAACACATACCTTTTGAAACTCTTTCCAAAAATTGCAGAGGTAGGAACACTCCAAAGCTGATTCTATGAGGCCACCATTACCCTGATACCAAAACCAGACGAAAATGTCACAAAAAAAGAAAATTACAGGCCAATATCACTGGTGAACACAGACACAGAAATCCTCAGCAAAATACTAGCAAAGCAAATCCAACAGCACATTAAAAGGATCATACACCATGATCAAGTGAGATTTATCCCAGGAATACAATGATCTTTCAATATCCACAAATCAATCACTGTGATCCACCTCACCAACAAACTGAAGACTAAAAGCCATACGATCATCTCAATAGATGCAGAAAAAGCTTTTGACAAAATGCAATACATTTATGATTAAAAAGAATCTCCAAAAAGTGGGCACAGAGAGAACCTATATCAACATATACAGGCCATATAAGACAAACCCACACCAAACATCATTCTCAATGGTGAAAAATTGAAAGCACGCCCTCTAAGATCAGGAATAAAACAAGAATGTTCATTCTTGCCACCATCATTCAACACAGTTTTGGAAGTCCTAACCATGAAGAAATCCGAGAAGAAAAGAAATCAAAGGAATCCAACTTGGAAAAGAAGAACTAAAATTATCACTGTTTGCAGATGATGGGACACCATACGAGAAAACCCTAAAGATGTTATCAGAAGACTTCTAGAGCTCAGTGAACTTGGTAGAGTGACAGGATACAAAATTAATACACAGGGGCTTCCGTGGTGGTCCAGTGGTTATGACTTTGCTTTCCAGTGCAGGAGTTGCAGTTTTGATTCCTGGTGAGGGAGTTAAATTCTACATGGCTCAAGACGAAAAAAATTAAATCATGAAACAGAAACCATGTTGTAACAAATTCAATAAAGACTTTAAACATGATCCACATGAAAAAACCTTTAAAAATTAATACGCAGAATTCTCTTGCATTCCTATATACTAACAACGAAAGATCAGAAAATAGAAATCAAGGAACCAATCCCATTTCATCAAAAAGAATAAATACCTAGGAATAAACCTATCTTGGAGAAGGCAATGGCAACCCACTCCAGTACTCTTGCCTGGAAAATCCCATGGATGGAGGACACGACTGAGCGACTTCACTTTCACTTTTCACTTTCCTGCATTGGAGAAGGAAATGGCAACCCATTCTAGTGTTTTTGCCTGGAGAATCCCAGGGACGGGGGAGCCTGGTGGGCTGCCATCTATGAGGTAGCACAGAGTCGGACATGACTAAAGCCACTTAGCAGCAGCAGCAAACCTACCTTAGGAGGCAAAAAACCTATACTCAGAAAACTGTAAGATATTGATGAAAAAAATCAGAGATGACAGATGGAAAGATATACCATGTTCTTGACTCGAAGACTCTATATTGTGAAAATATAGATTAAATATTCTATCCAAAGCAACATACAGATTCAGTGCAATCCATAACAAATCACCAATGGTATTTTTCATAGAATTAGAACAAAAAATTTCCCAATTTTTATAGAAACACAAAACACCACGAATAGTCAAAGCAATCTTAAGAAAAATAGAGCTGGAGGACTCAGACTCCCTGACTTCATACTGTACTGAAAAGCTACAGTCATCGAAAAAGTATGGTTCTGGCACAACAGAAATACAGATCAATGGGACAGAATTGAAAGCCAGAGATAAACCCACACACCTACAGTTGCCTAATAAAAGGGGCAAGAATGTACAATGAAGAAAAGGAAGCCTCTTCATGTAAAAGGATGAAAGTAGAACACGCCCTAACACCAATCACAAAAATAAACTCAAAATGAATTTAAGACCTAAATATAAGGCTGGATACTGTAAAATTCTTAGAGGGAAACACAGGCAGAACACTGTGACATAAAATCAAAGCAAGATCTTTTTTGACCCACCTCCTAGAGTAATGAAAATAAAACCAAAAATAAGCAAATGGGACCTAATTAAACTTAAAAGCTTTTTCACATCAAAAGAAATCAAACAAGTCAAAAAGAAAATCCTCAGAATGGGAGAAAATATTTGCAAATGAAGCAAGTGACAAAGGATTAATCTCAAAAATACACAAGTAGATCAAGAAACTCAAAATCAAAAAAAGTCTCAATGAAAAAATGGATGGAACTAACGCATATATATGGAATTTAGAAAGATAGTAACAATAACCCTGTGTACGAGACAGCAAAAGAGACACTGATGTATAGAACAGTCTTATGGACTCTGTGGGAGAGGGAGAGGGTGGGAAGATTTGGGAGAATGGCATTGAATCATGTTAAATATCATGTATGAAAAGAGTCGCCAGTCCAGGTTCGATGCACGATACTGGATGCTTGGGACTGGTGCACTGGGACGACCCAGAGGGATGGTATGGGGAGGGAGGAGAGAGGAGGGTTCAGGATGGGGAACACATGTATACCTGTGGCGGATTCATTTTGATATTTGGCAAAACTAATACAATTATGTAAAATTTAAAAATAAAATAAAATAAAAAATGGATGGAAGACCTAAATAGACATTTCTCCAAAGAAGATATACAGATGGCCAACAAACAATGAAAAGATGCTCAACATTACTAATTATTAGAGAAATGCAAATCAAAGCTACAATGAGACATCATCTCACACCTGTCACAATAGCCATCAAAAAAAAAAAAAAAAACCTACAAACAATAAATCCTGGAGAGGGTACAGAGAAAAGGGAAACCTCTTACACTGTTGATGGGAATGTAAACTGATACAGCCACTATCAAGGCTCCTATGGAGGTTCCTTAAAAAAGGAAAAACAGAATTACCATATGACCTAGCAATTCTACTGCTGGGCATAAACCTGGAGTAAAACCTGGGTATAAACCTGGAGTAAACCATAATTTAAAAAACACACGCACTCCCGTGTTCATTTCAGCACTATGTACAATAGCCAAGACATGGAAGCAACCTAAATGCCATCGATACAAGAATAAAGATATGCTACATATATACAATGGAATATTATTCAGCCATAAAAGGGACAAATTTGTGCAAATTACAGAGACGTAGAGGGACCCAGAGACTATCATACAAAGTGAAGTAAATCAGAAAGAGAAAAACAAATCTAATAATATCCCTTATATATGGAACCTAGAAAAATAAGACAGATGAATTCACTTGCAAAGCAGAAATAGAGACAGACAGAGGCATAGAGAATGGATGTATGGATACCAAGTGGGGAAGTGGGGGATGAATTTGGGAAACTGGGATTGACATATAAACACTATTGTGTATAAAATAGATAACTAACCTATGGTAAGAACCTACTGCATAGCACAGGGAACTCTACTCAGTACTCTGTAATGGCCTGTATGGGAAAAGAATACTGGAGTGGGTAGCTGTTCCATTTTCCAGGGGATCTTCCCAACCCAGGGATCGAACCTAGGTCTCCAGCATTGCAGGTGGATTCTTTACCAGCTAAGCCACAAGGGAAACTTGAGAATACTGGAGTGGGTAGCCTTCTCCAGCAGATCTCCCCAACCCAGGAATTGAACTGGGGTCTCCTGCTTGGCAGGCAAATTGTTTACCAACTGAGCCATCACGGAAGCCCTCTGTAATTGCCTGTATGGGAAAAGAATCTTAAAAAGAATGGTTGTATACACATGTGTAACTGATTCTCTCTGCCATATACCTGAAACTAACACAATATATTACATCAACTATACTCCAATAAAAACTAAATTTAAATTAAAAAAAAATTTGGAGCCTTTTCTTTCCTCCATTTTCAGAAAACACTGCGTCCCTTTGTATAATACATTTGTATTTTTTTTTACAATATGAATTGGATATAAGTTGGAAAAGGAAATATGGTGATTTGGGAGACTTTATCATCCACTGTCTTCTAAAATGCTCTTCGTGCCCCAGGACCCTGGAATGAAATGAAGACTATCCCACTAGTGTCTCCGAGTGGAAAGAAATCTACCCACAATGCAGGAGACCTGGGTTTGATCCTTGGGTTGGGAAGACCTCCTGGAGAAGGAAATGGCTACCCACTCCAGTATTCTTGTCTGGAGAATTCCACGGACAGAGGAGCCTGGAGGGCTACAGTCCCTGGGGTCACAAACAGCCAGACACAACCGAGCGACTAACACTTTACCAAGAAGAGGAAAGGAAAACTTGTCTCCCTAGCATTCTCCTGCCCCATTCCCATTCAACCATAACTCTTGAAGCTGAGCTATGTTATCTACTTTTGATACATCCTAAATAGAAAAATAAATGCTGGCATTTGTAACTG
This sequence comes from Bubalus bubalis, assembly GCF_019923935.1. Classification (NCBI taxonomy): domain Eukaryota; kingdom Metazoa; phylum Chordata; class Mammalia; order Artiodactyla; family Bovidae; genus Bubalus; species Bubalus bubalis. The sequence continues at coordinate 87,480,415 of NC_059163.1, forward strand.
AGCCTTTAACTGTAATGCTGTTGAGTCAATAAGACATGTCTGACTCCCATGGACTGTAGCCTGCCAAGCTCCTCTGTCCATGGGACTTCCCAGGTAAGAATACCGGAGTGGGTTGCCATTTCCTTCTCCAGGGGATCTTCCCGACCCAGGGATCGAACTCTGGTCTTCTGAATTAGCAGGCAGATTCTTTACCACTGCACCACCTAGCTGTAATAAAGAAATCTAGCAGAAGGCAATAGCAACCCACTCCAGTACTCTGCCTGGAAAATCCCATGGACGGAGAGGCCTGGTAGGCTGCAGTCCATGGGGTCGCTAAGAGTCGGGCACGACTGAGCGACTTCACTTTCACTTTTCACTTTCATGCATTGGAGAAGGAAATGGCAACACACTCCAGTGTTCTTGCCTGGAGAATCCCAGGGACGGTGGAACCTGGTGGGCTGCTGTCTATGGGGTCGCACAGAGTCGGACATGACTGAAGAGATTTAGCAGCAGCAGCATGGGGTGCAGCAGGAAATAGAATGATTTCTTTAAAATCTGCAAGACTGACACCTGGTGGTTTTAATGCTCTGATGCAGAAAAGAAAGAAGAGCAGCCTGAAAAAGAGAAACCCCATAGAATTTCCTCTGGGGGTAGATTCCTTCTTGATAACACACAAAGCAGAGCCCCCCACAAAACTCCCCAGCACCCAGGCTTTCTCCTGCTTTCTGGTCACGAGACAAAAACAGCGTAATGATTCAGGGCAGAAACGTCAGCATCAGACGCGGCTTAAATGCTGTCTGGCCTCGTGAGTTATTTTAGCTACGGGAACCTCAATTCCCTCATCTCTGACAGTGAAAAACACAGTGACAAGCCATGATGGAAAAGAATATTAAAAAGAATACATATGATACATACGTGTGGAACGGAGTCTCTTTGCTGTACAGCAGAAATTAACACAGCATTATAATGTGCTGTGCTTAGCTGCTCAGTCATGTCCAGCTCTTTGCTACCCCATGGACTGTAGCCCACCAGGCTCCTCTGTCCATGGGGATTCTCCAGGCAAGAATATTGGAGTGGATTGCCATGTCCACCTCCAGGGAATCTTCCCAACCCAGGGATCGAACTCAGGTCTCCTGCATTCCAGGTGGATTCTTTACCGTCTGAATCACCAGAGAAGCCCAATTTTTCAAGTAAGAATACTGGAGAGGGTTGCCATTTCCTTCTCCAGGGGATCTCCCCGACCCAGGGATCAAACCCAGGTCTCCTACATTGTAGGCAGACTCTTTACCATCTGAGCCACCAGGGAAGCCCACATATAGATAAGATAAAAATATCTCAGACTGACTGTCCTAAAACCTTACCGATTACTGATAGACTGTATCTCTAAACAGCATGTGTAGATCATATAGAGGTTAATCAGCACAGTAACTAGCTCACTGTAAATGTTCCACAAAATCTGAGAGCGCTGAACTTTGAACTAATGCAGAAGAGCAGACATTTGGAGACTCAGCCCCTGGTCACCCAATTGCTCTGTATTATTTTTATAGTTCCCATCTCTCCCACTTCTCTGGGTCTTTGAATGCATCAAGCATTGTCCTTAAAAAAAAAAAAAAAAAAAAAGCTATCATTTTAAGTCTTCTATAAAATCAGGCCTATAAAACTGCTGCTTTTCTACCATTTTTGATCTGCAAAAAATAGTTACCTCACCAGTTAAGAGTCATTTTCCATCATTAGAGACTTTCGCAAGTGAATAAACAGTCTGGAAAAATTACTGTCTACAGGCTGAAATCATATTATTATAGTTAGTTCATCCACTGAGCTTAAAGGGGCTCTAAGATACAGGATTTAGCTTCCTGAAGCTCTCTCCACTACAAGCTTTGTATCAAAGCCCCTGTGATTACTTTCATTAAAAGGCTCTTCTTTTCTTCACAGTAAGAAATTTATAGGAAATCATATGCTGTGTAGCTGAAGATTTTAAAGACAATTTTTCTATGTAGAATCCAAAACTGTTTTCTACCATCCATAAAATCAAGAAACAACAAAAACTGTGGTTACTGAAAATAAAAGCCTCCTAGGCAACCATCTCATACAATACAAAAGTAATCTAATGCTGGCAGAAACGGTCCCTTGGAAATAATGGCTCATTTGTTTAGAGTTCTACTGTTATTAACTTCTGGTGATTGGGGAGTGAGGAATGGAAAGGATGCCACAGAGGATCGTTAAGAACAACACACCAGATAGAACCATTTAGATGACAAGCCACATAACGCACTTTGGATTGAAAGCAAACAAACACAGAAAAACAAAAATTTTAAACCACTGCTGGAGAGCATGAAGTCCCTGAAAATCCAGGCAGATCCTTAACTCCCTACCAAAGGAAGAGGCCGTTACAATTTTATTGTCCCCAAACAGTAAGAAATACCGACTGTGTTTAAAAGGAGCTAGAAAAATAAAAAATCTTATCTGGAAGTTGGCACTGTTTAAATGAGAGATTTTAAATGCCTGGTGGCTCATGACCTTTTGTGGCCTTACATGCTCAGATGCTTCAGGGGGCAGAGCCTACAAGGTCAGGCCTGACCAGACTGCACAGCCCTATCTGGAACCTTCTTTGCCCTGCCAGAGAGCCTGGATCCCAGTCTTTAGGTTTTTTCTTTTTGTCCTGCACTCTTTGGACCGTCACTCAAAATGACAGAACCAGCCTTTGAACTCGAAGACAACATTAATCATTGTGTCCACACTGAAAAGTTTCCTGAACACATGCTAAGGGCAGAAACTGTACTGACCTTCCAAGAAGGTGAGGGGGTGATGGACCCTCACAAGCCCAGGACAGTGTGGATCCTTCTGCAACACAGGGCAGATATGAAGGGTACTTACCTTCTCTTCCTGGGACTTTGACAATGTCCCCATGGAGCAAAACCAGCTGAAGGCTTAGAGTGCCCCTGCTTTCTTACCATTTCCTTCCCTATAGCTTCTCATATTGGAAAACTGGATAATAAATGCACAGGCAATGAAGGACTCCTGTTGTGGTTATTCAGATATGGGGAGGATGACTAGAATGCTTGCCTCTACACATAAGACAGTTTAGGGATATTCGCAGCCATTAACAGAAGATTTAGAGATATAGATCATATCAGGCTTGCAAAATGAAATACTTTCAAATTATTAGATTTATTTGACTCATAAATAGAAGCTGGAAAATGAAGTCAGGTTAATTTGCCTTTGAAGAAAGACTTTCACCTGAATTCATTTTCTAAAATTTTATTTTACTGTGGTAAAAATCACTGAAGAGCTGACTCATTTGAAAAGACCCTGATGCTGGGAAAGATTGAGGGCAGGAGGAGAAGGGGATGACAGAGGATGAGATGGCTGGATGGCATCACTGACTCAATGGACATGAGTTTGAGTGAACTCCAGGAGTTGGTGATGGACAGGGAGGCCTGGCGTGCTGCGGTTCATGGGGCTGCAAAGAGTTGGACACGACTGAGCGACTGAACTGAAAAATCACCAAAAACAAGACCAGGAGCTGACTGTGGCTCAGATGATGAACTTATTACAAAATTCAGACTTAAATTGAAGAAAGTAGGGAAAACCACTAGGCCATTCAAGTATGACCTAAATTAAATCCCTTCTGATTATACAGTAGAAGTGACAAATAGATTCAAGGGATTAGATCTGATTCGAGGGATTAGACCTGAAGAACAATGGACAGAGGTTTGTGACATTGTACAGGAGGCAGTAACCAAAACCATCCCCAAGAAAAAGAAATGCAAGAAGGCAAAATGGTTGTCTGAGGAGGCCTTACAAATAGCTGAGGAAAGAAGAGAAGAGGAAGGCCAAGAAGGAAAGGAAAGATATACCCATCTGAATGTGGAGTTCCAAAGAACAGCAAGGAGAGATAAGAAAGCCTTCTTAAGTGAACAATGCAGAGAAATAGAGGAAAACAATAGAATGGAAAGACTAGAGATCTCTTCAAGAAAATTAGTGATACCAAGGGAACATGTCATGCAAAGATAGATACAATAAAGGACAGAGCAGAATAGACCTAACAGAAGCAGAAGATATTAAGAAGAGGTGGCAAGAACACACAGAAGAACTGTACAAAAAAGGTTTTAATGACCCAGACAACCACAGTGGTGTGATCACTCACCTAGCACCAAACATCCTGGAGTGTGAAGTCAAGTGGGCCTTAGGAAGCATCACTATGAACAAAGCTAGTGGAGGTAATGGAATTCCAGTTGAGCTATTTCAAATCCTGAAAGATGATGCTGTGAAATTGCTGCACTCAATATGGCAGCGAATTTGGAAAATTCAGCAGTGGCCACAGGACTGGAAAAGGTCAGTTTTCATTCCAATCCCAAAGAAGGGCAATGCCAAAGAATATTCAATGTGCCTGCTAAGTTGCTTCAGTCATGTCCAACTCTTTGTGACCCTATGGACTGTAGCCTGCCAGGTTCCTCTGTCCATGAGGATTCTCCAGGCGAGAACACTGGAGTAGGTTGCCATGCCCTCTTCCAGGGACTCTTCCTGAACCAGGGATCAAACCGGTGTCTCCTGTGCCCTTGCATTGCAGGCGTATTCTTTACCACTGAGCCACCGGGGAAGCCTAAGAACGTTCAAATCACAACAGAATTTCGCTAATTTCACATGCTAGCAAGGTAATCGGAGAAAGCAATGGCACCCCACTCCAGTACTCTTGCCTTGAAAATCCCATGGATGGAGGAGCCTGGAAGGCTGCAGTCTATGGGGTCGCTGAGGGTCAGACATGACTGAGTAACTTCACTTTCACTTTTCACTTTCATGCATTGGAGAAGGAAATGGCAACCCACTCCAGTGTTCTTGCCTGGAGAATCCCAGGAATGGGGGAGCCTGGTGGGCTGCCATCTATGGGGTCACACAGAGTCGGACATGACTCAAGTGACTTAGCAGCAGCAGCAAGGTAATGCTCAAAATCCTTCAAGACAGGATTCAACAATACACGAACCAAGAACTTTTAGACATACAAGCTGAATTTAGAAGAGACAGGAACCAGAGATCAAATTGCCAATATCTGTTGGCTCATAGAAAAAGCAAGAGAATTCCAGAAAAACATACTCCTGCTTCATTGACTATGCTAAAGCCTTTGACTGTGTGGATCACAACAAACTAGAAAATTCTTAAAGAGATAGGAATATCAGACCACCTTACCTGCCTCCTGAGAAACCTGTATGCAGGTCAAGAAGCAACAGTTAGAACCAGACGTGTAACGCTAGACTGGTTCAAAATTGGGAAAGGAGCACATCAATGCTGTATATTGTCACCCTGCTTATTTAACTTATATGCAGAGTACATCATAAGAAATGCTGGACTGAATGAAGCACAAGCTGGAATCAAGATTGCCAGGAGAAATATCAATAACCTCAGATAGTAGATGACACCATGCTTATGGCAGAAAGCAAAGAAGAATTAAAGAGCCTCTTGATGAAGGTGAAACAGGAAGTGAAAAAGCTGGCTTAAAATTCAATATACAAAAAACTAAGATCTTGGCATCCAGTCCCATCACTTTATGGCAAATAGATAGGTAAAAATGGAAACAGTGAGAGACTTTTTCTTTGGGCTAAAAATTACTGCAGATGGTGACTGCAGCCATGAAATTAAAAGATGCTTGCTCCTTGTAAGAAAAGCTATGATGAACCTTGACAGCATATTAAAAAGCAGAGACATCACTTTGCAGACAAAGGTCCATATAGTCAAAGTTATGGTTTTTCCAGTAGTCATGTACAGATGTGAGTTGGATCATAAAGAAGGCTAAGTATCAAAGAATTGATGCTTTTGAGCTGTGGTACTAGAGAAGATTCTTGAAAGTCCCTTGGAGACTCAAGGAGATCAAACCAGTCACTCCTAAAGGAAATCAACCCTAAATATTCATTGGAAGGACTGATGCTGAAGCTCCAATACTTTGGCCACCTGATGCGAAGAGCTGACTCATTTGAAAAGACCCAGATGCTGGGAAAGATTGAAGGCAGGAAGAGAATGACAGATGATGAGATGGTTGGATGGCATCACCGAATCGATGGACATGAGTTTGAGCAAACTCCAAGAGACAGTGGACAGGGAAGCCTGGCATGCTGCAGTGTGTGGGGTCGCAAAGAGCTGGACATGACTGAGTGACTGAAGTGAAGCATACTCAACATGAGATTTACTCTCTTAATTTATTTTACCTGAATTTATTGATCACTGTCTCATACCTATACTTCTTCTCTCTACAGAGCAGCTTTTCTGTTATTTGTCATAAAAACAATTGCTTCAAAAGGAAATGCAATTAAATCAGTTATTTGATAAAAGTGTTTTTTTCTGAATTTAACAAAGCCTTGAAGTAAAACAGTCAAATGTTTATATAGCCATTTTAGACCAACACTTCCGAGATTTCTTCACAGTATGTTACCTTTCCAAACCAATTAGTTAATTATATAGGTGTCTCAGTCTTTTGGGGGCTACTATAACAAATTACCATAATCTAGGTAGCTTATAAACAACAGAAATTCATTTCTCACAGTTCTTGAGGCTGCAGACCTGAGATCAGGGTGTCAGCATGGTGCAGTTCCAGAGAAACCTTCCTCCAGGTTACAATCTGCCAACTTCTATTGTATTCGGAGAGGCCAAGTAAAGAGCAAGAGCGCTCTCTAGCCTCTTCTTGTAAGGGGACAAATCCCATTCACGAGGGCTCCACCCTCATCACCTAATTACCTCTTGAAGTGAAGTGAAGTCGCTCAGTCGTGTCGGACTCTTCGCGACCCCATGGACTGTAGCCCACCAGCCTCCTCCCTCCATGGGATTCTCCAGGCAAGAGTACTGGAGTGGATTGCCATTTCCTTCTCCAGGGGATCTACCTGACTCAGGGATTGAACCCGGGTCTCCCGCATTCCAGGCAGACGCTTTAACCTCTGAGCCACCAGGGAAGCCCTTAATTACCTCTTAGAGAACCCATTACATTGGGATGTTTCAATGTATGAGTTTGGGGGCCAGGAGAGGGGCACAAACTCACAGCCCACTGCAATCGGTTTCAGTCATGAACACAGCCAATCCTTATGTAACTACTGTCTCCCTTCGCAACGCAAGGACCAAAGGGAATGAACCCGTATATGTAAACAACCACACTGACTCTTCTCTCTGGCCAGCCCTTCTTCCCCTCAAGCTGTAAACCACACTCTTGCATCTTTCAAATCTGTATCTATTTAGGCTGAGCCAGGTCTTCCATGCTGCACAGGCTCTCTCTGTTTTGTCAAGAGGGGGCTACTCTCCATTGCAATGCTCGGGATTCTCCCCGTGGTGGCTTCTCTCTCTCGTTGCTGACTGCAGGCTCTTGAGTGTGTGGCTCCAGAGCACAGGCTCAGCAGCTGTGGTGCAAGGCTTAGTTGTCCCGTGGCATGTAGGATCTCCCTGACCCAGGGACTGAACTGGAGTCCCCTGAATTGGCAGGCAGACTCTTTACTACTGGGCCACCAGGGAAATCCTCATCCCTTTACTTAAGCGTCACCTTGGTGAAACCTTCCCTGCCCAGTCAATCCAAAATACGGCTATATTCCCAGGATCTAGAAGAATATAGACATATAATATGCAGGAAATAAAGACTGTATGACGGAAGGAGAGACTTGTTTATTGGAAAATGTGCTTTGCAATCATCTTTGAAGTCGCTTTACTATGAATGGAATCTATAATGGTCCCTAACTTAGAATGATTCCATTTAAGGACTCCTAGACTCTATGGTGGCATGACAGCTATATGTGTTCAGTAGAAATCGTATGTTAAGTTCTGAATCTGGATCTTTCCCAGGCTAGCAATATGTGTAACCACACTGTCTCATGATTCTGCAGGTTTCCTGTCAACCACGTGACCACGAGGGTAAACTACCAACACAGGGTCATTCTGGACGCACGCAAGCATTTTGTGTCTATCAGCACAGTATTCAACAAATAACACAAGATATTCAACACTTTATCATAAAATAGCCTTTGTCTTAGAAGATTTTGCCCAACTGCAGGCTAATCTAAGTGTTCTGAGCATGGGTAGACCCAGCTATGATGTATAGGTAGCTTAGGTGTATTCAATGTATTTTCCACTTAGGATACTTTCAACTTACAATGAAAAAGGAATTCATAGGGCCTGGACTCCATCTTAGGCCTGTTCATGCTGATCATGCTCGGCCACCTTTCCAATGGACTCTGAACTCTGGGTTTAGTGCCTATGAAAACAACAACAGAAGGATAAGACCCCCTCCAGACATGGGAACCTTGAAGATCGTATCTAGGTTACTCATCACCTAAGAGAAAACATACACTAATCACCCCTTCCTCCAGACAGGCCATAAATTTTTCTGTATCAATCGGAGTGTAACCTCGGGTTTATTGATTATTGGCTAATTGTTTGACTGTTTGAGCACATGAGCACATAGCACGTGAATGATGGGGTTATTGGGATTGTATTTTCCTTGGTTTATGTAAGTCTCAAGGAATTTGGAGTGGTGGGTTCAGACATGTACACATGGGGTATAAAAGATTTTCACAAATGCTGGTCCTTGGCTAAGAGGAGACTCTGCCTTGGGCCTGCTGGTATAATAAATTGCACTCCACTATCTGCATTGTCCTTTTTTTTTAATTGAAAAAATTTTTCACAAGAAGAATTTATTGGTCATTGAATAAGAGATGACAGTATATTTTATTTTTTTCTTTTTTTACTATAAATTTATTTATTTTAATTGGAGGTTAATTACTTTCCTGGAACGCGTGGCTACAACAACAAGAAGTTTATAAGGACATAGCCCCATCGTAAGGTGAAGAATATCTGTATATATTCAGGAAAAATATATCATAAAAAATTATTTGCAGGACAAATCAAACAAACTAAAGCAAATAGTGGTAATAAATGTGATAATGTAATTTTTAATGTTATAGGAAAGAAGAAAGGGCAAGCTCTGTGGGGGAGAAAAACATACAAATTCTACATTTGAATCTAGAGACTAATTCTCAAAGGGCTTAACAGTGCTCAGAACTCTACAATAGTGTGCATGGTCATTATTATATGAATAAACAGATGAGCTGACTGCAGTTTACTGTGGGTATTCAGTTCCTTCATGGGTGACTGAAGAGGCTGCTAAACCTCATGAACTGAAACCAAAGGAAAGATTTCCCTGAGCTGCTGACAGGCTCTACCTGCCAAGAGTCTGATGTTTCTGAGCTGGAGGTGCAGTTGAACAGCAAAAGAGACTTCCTGTAGCTAATGAGCCTTTTGCAGGTGCCCTACACTGAGGAGGCCTCACAAAAGTCAACACTGTGTTAGGGATTGCTCAAGGGAACTTTCTGGAGCCTAATTGGGCTTTCCGATGTTGTCATTAGGCACAGCTATTGGCATGCCCCCAGGTGACCCAGGCTGCCTGCTCTGGACTCACTGAGCCTTCCTTCAGTGCCTGCTAGAGAAATGGTTACAATCTGTTGAGTTGCAGGAGAGAAAGAGCAGAAAAGGATTTAGTGTGAGGCTCGATGGCAGCCCACAGCTGCCACCTCACCTCTCAGGAGAGCTCCTTCATAAGCTGGATAGACCAGTGAACAGAACTGGCAACAGTTTTGTCTTTTGTGGGGGGCGCAAAGGCACATACACAGCGCCACCCTCCCTCTGCCTGCCACTGTAACTTGCTGTGAACTTTCTTCTCCCCCCTATAGTGGGCCAGGCTGTCTAAATTCCATGACACGGGCACACCTTGGAGAGACTGTGGTTTGATTCAGACCACTAAAATAAAGCAAATATCCCAATAAAGCAAGTCACACAAAATTTCTGATTTTCCAGTGTATATAAAAGCTATATTTACATCACGTCTAAAAAAGAAAACAGGGTATACACCTTCATTAAAAAAATACTTTATTACTAATAAATGCCAACCATCATCTGAATCGTGAGTCAGATAGTAACAAAGATCACTGATCACCATAATAAACATAGTAATTAAAAAAAGTGTAAATCATTACCAAAATGTGAAAGAGACAGGACGTGAGCAAATGCTATTGGAGAAATGGCTCTGAAAGACTTGTTCGACATAGGATTGCTGCAAAGCTTCGATTTATAAACAGCGTGGTATCTGCAAAGCACCATGAATTGAACTGCAGGAAAACTCAGTTTCCTGTACTCTATTGTCACAATTCTGATGAAGCCTGTCCAGGGAGTGTTGCTTTAATGACTGTGTTATCAACACAGAATAGGAAATTTCAGCTCTTGAAATATTTCATTCACTCTCACTTTGAGAAGAAAAGATTAATTTCACAGATTAATTCACTTTTCAAAAAAAAACATAGTCACCATTTTTTTTTTTTTCCTAAAATTGAGCATGCCATAGTTTCCTATTAGAGTATGATGGTTTAGTGGCTAAGTTGTGTCCATCTCTTGCAACCTCATGGACTGTAGCCCACCCAACTCCCCTGTCCACAGGATTTTCCAGGCAAGAATACTGGAGTGAGTTGCCATTTCTTTCTCCAGGGGATCTCTCTAATTCAGGGATCAAACCAGTGTCTCCTGCATTGTGGGTAGACTTTTTACCGCTAAACCACCAGGGAAGGCCTATTAGAGTATGGAGGGTAAATACTACAAAGGTCCATCTCTTGGGCTCCTGAATCACGTAGCACTGCCTCTTATTAGGTGTGTATGATTTGGCAATAAAAGGATCTACCACTTAGGGTTGTAGTGAGAATTAAATGAAACCATGTACATAAAATAGTTAAGACCATTTAGCTGGACACAGAATTTCTCCATAAACATTTACTGTTAACTGAAATGGAGCAGGACCCTATGGTCCTTGACCCTCAGGTCCTCAGCCTGCCTTTTGCTTGTGAAAAAAAATTTTAGCCAAAGAATAAATTTTATTGGAGAAGTGAGAAAATGCAGAAACAAAACAGTCAAAGGAGACCAAATAATAATAATTTAGTCATTAAGTGAGGTCAAGGAGCTTTAGTTCCTTCTCAAGGGCTACAGTCATCCCTGGTTGGCTTGGGGGTTAAAAAAAAAATTTTTTTTCCTGCAATGCAGGAGATGTGGGTTTAATCCCAGGATCAGGAAGACCCCCTAGAGGAGGAAATGGCAACCAAATCCAGTATTTCCAGCCTGCGAAATCCTATGGACAGAGGAGCCGGGTGGGCTACAATCCATGAGGTCACAAAGAATTGTTCACAACTGAAGGAAACCAACAGAATGGGAAAGATTAGAGATCTCTTCAAGAAAATTAGAGATACCAAGGGAATATTTCATGCAAAGATGGGCTCGATAAAGGACAGAAATGGTATGGACCTAACAGAAGCAGAAAATATTAAGAAGAGGTGGCAAGAATACACAGAAGAACTGTACAAAAAAGAACTTCGTGACCCAAATAATCATGATGGTGTGATCACTCACCTAGAGCCAGACATCCTGGAATGTGAAGTCAAATGGACCTTAGGAAGCATCACTACAAACAAAGCTAGTGGAGGTGATGGAATTCCAGCTGAGCTATTCCAAATCCTGAAAGATGATGCTCTGAAAGTGCTGCACTCAATATGCCAACAAATTTGGAAAACTCAGCAGTGGCCACAGGACTGGAAAAGGTCAGTTTTCATTCCAGTCCCAAAGAAAGGCAATGCCAAAGAATGCTCAAACTACCGCACAACTGCACTCATCTCACACGCTAGTAAAGTAATGCTCAAAATTCTCCAAGCCAGGCTTCAGCAATACATAAACCATGAACTTCCAGATGTTCAAGCAGGTTTTAGAAAAGGCAGAGGAACCAGAGACCAAATTGCCAACATCCGCTGGATCATCGAAAAAGCAAGAGGGTTCCAGAAAAACATCTTTCTGCCTTATTGACTATGCCAAAGCCTTTGACTGTGTGGATCACAATAAACTGTGGAAAATTCTGAAAGAGATGGGAATACCAGACCACCTCACCTGCCTCTTGAGAAACCTGTATGCAGGTGAGGAAGCAAAAGTTAGAACTGGGCATGGAACAACAGACTGGTTCCAAATAGGAAAAGGAGTACATCGAGGCTGTATATTGTCACCCTGCTTATTTAACTTATATGCAGAGTACATCATGAGAAACGCTGGGCTGGAAGAAGCACAAGCTGGAATCAAGATTGCCGGGAGAAATATCAATAACCTCAGGTATGCAGATGACACCACTCTTATGGTAGAAAGTGAAGAGGAACTAAAAAGCGTCTTGATGAAAGTGAAAGAGGAGAGTGAAAAAGTTGGCTTAAAACTCAACATTCAGAAAACGAAGATCATGGCATCTGGTCCCATCACTTCATGGAAAATAGATGGGGAAACAGTGGAAATAGTGTCAGACTTTATTTTGGGGGGCTCCCAAATCACTGCAGATGGTGACTGCAGCCATGAAATTAAAAGACGCTTACTCCTTGGAAGGAAAGTTATGACCAACCTACATAGCATATTCAAAAGCAGAGACATTACTTTGCCAACAAAGGTCCATCTAGTCAAGGCTATGGTTTTTCCAGTGGTCATGTATGGATGTGAGAGTTGGACTGTGAAGAAAGCTGAGCACCGAAGCATTGATGCTTTTGAACTGTGGTGTTGGAGAAGACTCTTGAGAGTCCCTTGGACTGCAAAGAGATCCAACCAGTCCATTCTGAAGGAGATCAGCCCTGGGATTTCTTTGGAAGGAATGATGCTAAAGCTGAAACTCCAATACTTTGGCCACCTCATGCAAAGAGTTGACTCATTGGAAAAGACCCTGATGCTGGGAGGGATTGGGGGCAGGAGGAGAAGGGGACCACAGAGGATGAGATGGCTGGATGTCATCACCAACTTGATAGACATGAGTTTGAGTGAACTCCGGGAGTTGGTAATGGACAGGGAGGCCTGGCGTGCTGAGATTCATGGGGTCGCAAAGAGTCAGACATGACTGAATGACTGAACTGAAGTGACTGAGCACACACGTAGCACAAGGTCTACAAATAAAATTGAGCCACGTCCTTTGAGCGGTCTTACAGATACTGAAACCCCAGCAGGTAGAAGAAGTGAACGACATGATGACCAAACCGTAACCATGACATGAGCTGCCATGATTCTGAGACTTGGCCTCAAAGAAACCGGGAAAAACTGACTCTGGAACTGAAAATGAACAATACTTAATCAACATGATGCTGGTCAGACCACAGGTGACCAATTTCAAGATGACACTCAGAGCTGTCTGTGCTCTTTCTGCACGCAGCCCCCCTCTCCCCAACTCTGTCCATAAAAGCTCTTACCCACTGATTTTTAATGGGAAGGAGTTGGCCTCTGGATGGGCCCAACAAGCCCACCACCCCCACAGGTTGCCAGCATCCAAAATAAAGCACATTTCCCTTTCCACTAGCTTGGCCTCTTTATTGACTTTTGCACAGGGAGTAGCCGCACCCAACTTAAGATTTTGTTACAATGATTTCTTGCTATAACTTTAAGAAAAACCTAGAGTTCTTTCCTACAGCCTTTTCTTCCTATGCCTCTTTCTCTTGTTTTTCTTTCCTGTGTATCTCCTTTACTACTCAACAACAAAAAAACACACTTCACTTCTGACACTTCTAATCACCAAATATCTTGGGGTTTTCCCCACACCACACAGCTGGGTGTCCTACAGTTTAATTCAACTCTGACACTATCTACTCAAGTACAGCATCAGATTCCACAGAGTCGGGGCCCAGTCCCACCAGACTGCTGCCCCTCACTGGGATGCTATTTGCAAACCTAGATGTCACCTGTGCTTCTGACCTACTAACAACAGAGCTTCCAAAGACTCCATCCTTGAATTTAGCTTGCCAAAGCAGCACACAGAATTTACAGAAAGACCTACTTACCTTTACTGGGCCTTCTTACAGGATGTGATCAAGGATACAGGTGAACATCCACATAGAAGACTCATAAGGTAAGGTTCCACAACCTCTCCAGGTACCTTGCACCATCCAGGAAGTTCACCCAGCCTTTTTGGGGGTTTTATGGCGGTGATAGTACGTAGGCATGATTGACAGGTCCATTGGCCAATGATGATTGACGCAACCTCCTGCCTTTCTTTCCTCCCCGGAAGGTAGTGGGAGGGACTGAAAGTTCTAACCTAATTACTTCATTGGCTCCACCTGGCAACCCCCTCAACACTTAAGTGCTTTCCGAAGGTCAGCTCATTAACATAATAAAATACATTGTATTCTTATCCTTTAGGAAATTCTAATGGTTTTAGGAGCTCTGAGCAAAAAAGGGGACAAAGATATAAAATAGACTTATTTTAAATCACAATATCACAATGTGAGAAAAAATGCATTAAACTCTTCTTCCCATGAATATGTGATACATTTAGAGCGTTAAATAATACCACTGTCGCCTCTTTAGTATATGCATTTAGGAGACCGCGAGGCTTTAAAGGATGATTCATCCACAGTTCTAACTGCATTTCAATTGCAACTGGTCAATTGTTTTCACCAGATTTAAGAAGAAATTAACAGGCTTGTTTACTTCACCATCTCCAGCGCCTCTTCAGCATTTGGTTCAGGTGCTAATTAGCAGTAAAGTAGTTGAGAAGAAATAGTTGAAAAGAGAAGAAACAAAGGAGGAAAAATCTGGTGTCAGGCTGGTCCTGAACAAGCAAAGGCCCTGAGTTGGGGGGCAGGAGCCCCATGCAGTCAAGGGGCTCGTGGGATTTACTCTTTGAATTCAGGATCTGCTGGGAGCAGTGGAGGAAGTGTGAGCAGCTCTGGGCCCCGTGGGCACTGACACACAGGTCCATGCTGTGACTTTCTACTGTTACAAACCTAGGGACAACTACAAAGGTTTAAATGACGTTAAGTGACTCTGCCCAGAAAATCCTGGGAATTTCAGCACAGCACCAGCAAGAGGCTACAGTTTAGGTGATGACTGGTTAAGGACGTGGTTTCCTGATCTTTTGATCAGCCTCCCTCATGTCTGCACCCTCCAGAGCAACAGAGCTCCCCGCTCTGGGCCTTTGGCTGAGACTGTTGGTCATCTGCCCAAATCCATCCTCGCTTTTCTTCCAAAGTGACAAGATTCTAATGGGCCAGACTTTTCACCCACCCTCTTTCCCTTCCACTGCTGTCCGAGTGTACCGGTAAGGCCCAACGCGTGGGTCTCTGAATCACCATGTGAAGGAAAGCTATCCAGTCGCATCCACACTGAACTGCTGTGTGAACCGGCTGTGAAAAATTCTGTCGTGTTTGATCATGTACACTGGGGTTTAGCTGGTCCCAATTCACCCACTACCTTCAGTTCCACTGCTGGAAACAGACTTTGGATTACAGTTTATTCTATTGTCCAACCCCAATAAAAGACAAATATACCCGGGATATATAAAATAAATGCTTTCTTAGTTATTTTCTCCTTAGTGAGACGAGTGAATCAGAAATTTCCTGAAAAGTGATTATGACATGGATCACAGAGAAGGGGACATAAAAAGGCAGGAACACATGTAGGAAGGGAGGAGAGATCAGGATGCCAAGAGAGTAAATGAGCCTGACCTTTAAGTCTTTCCCAACTTTTCGTGGACTCCCTCTAACGATGCAATGGATTGATTAAGACCAAATCCTATCCTTTGTGTTTATTGGAGGAATGGCTTTTCTCCCAGCCTTGCTCAGAAAACCAGCCATCTGCTGTTCTCTGGGGGCATGTTTAAAGGAGTTCTTCTCTATTGACTGAGCACCCACCATGTGTCAGCTAAAGTACATGCAAAGTCCCAAAGAGCTGCTTTCCCCCTACTGGGATTAACAGACCTCAGATTCTAATGGCTGTGATTTCTACAGGGTAAAGTGGAGCTCACATCTCCTATTCAAGGTCACCGTGGCTGAGGATCTGCTTGGACAACGTGATGACTGATATCTTTCATAAAGGTGCCTGCTTCCAAAGGAAGCTTTGATCTACTGAACTCATTTTGGCTCTGCTGCTAACCAAATACATATTTCTCATCATAAATCACAGTAACACAGTGTTACACAGAGGAAAAAAAAATATTAAACTCTTAATATGAATATGTGATAAAGTCAGAGCGTTACTTAGTATCACAGACATCTCTCAAATATCTGTGCTTATGAGACCAGGAGGAGACAAAGAATGATTATCAACAGTTCTATGTGCATTTTAGCTGCAACTCATCAACTCTGCTTTCAGCAGTCTTAAGGAGTAATGACTGGGCTTGTGTTTATTTTACCATCTCAATCTCCTTTTTTACCATCTATCATATATATATATATATAAATCATATTAAACATCTATATATCAGATTTTATATATACATACACACATATATATATAACTGTATAATTGTTCATGTGCTAGTCAGCAGTGAATCAGACAAGGGTCCTCCTGACTCAAACAGCCATTTCCAAACTACTTCAATTTAGTAGAAAAGCGTTTATCGAATACATACTGTGTGCTAGGGATTCAGTGTTTGTTGGAAAAGGTCAGTTTTCATTCCAATCTCAAAGAAAGGCAATACCAAAGAATGCTCAAACTACCGCACAATTGCACTCATCTCACACTAGTAATGCTCAAAATCCTCCAAGCCAGGCTTCAACAATACATGAACCGTGAACTTCCAGATGTTCAAGCTGGTTTTAGAAAAGGCAAACCAGAGATCAAATTGCCAACATCTGCTGGATCATCGAAAAAGCAAGAAAGTTCCAGAAAAACATGTACTTCTGCTTTATTGACTATGCCAAAGCCTTGACTGTGTGGATCACAACAAACTGTAAAGAGATGGGAATACCAGACCACCTGACCTGCCTCCTGAGAAATCTGTATGCAGGTCACGAAGCAACAGTTAGAACTGGACATGGACCAACAGACTGGTTCCAAATAGGAAAAGGAGTACGTCAAGGCTGTATATTGTCACCCTGCTTATTTAACTTATATGCAGAGTACATCATGAAACACGCTGGGCTGGAAGAAGCACAAGCTGGACTCAAGATTTCCGGGAGAAATATCAATAACCTCAGATATGCAGATGACACCACCCTTATGTCAGAAAGTGAAGAGGAACTAAAGAGCCTCTTTATGAAAGTGAAAGAGGAGAGTGAAAAAGTTGGCTTAAAGTTCAACCTTCAGAAAATGAAGATCATGGCATCTGGTCCCACCACTTCATGGGAAATAGATGGGGAAACAGTGGCAACAATGGCTGACTTTATTTTTTGGGCTCCAAAATCACTACAGATGGTGACTGCAGCCATGAAATTAAAAGCCACTTGTGCCTTGGAAGAAAAGCTATGACCAACCTAGACAGCATATTATAAAGCAGAGACATTACTTTGCCAACAAAGGTCCATCTAGTCAAGACTATGGTTTTTCCAGTGGTCATGTATGGATGTGAGAGTTGGACTGTAAAGAAAGCTGAGCGCTGAAGAATTGATACTTTTGTGCTGTGGTGTTGGAGAAGACTCTTGAGAGTCCCTTGGACTGCAAGGAGATCCAACCAATCAATCCTAAAGGAGATCAGTCCTGAGTGTTCATTGGAAGGACTGATGTTGAAGCAGAAACTCCAATACTTTGGCCACCTGATGCAAAGAGTTGACTCATTGGAAAAAACCCTGATGCTAGGAGAGATTGAAGGCGGGAGGAGAAGGGGACGACAGAGGATGAGATGGTTGGATGGCATCACCGACTCAATGGACATGAGTTTGGGTAAACTCTGGGAGTTGATGATGGACAGGGAGGCCTGGTGTGCTGCGGTTCATGGTGTTGCAGAATTAGACACAACTGAGCGACTGAACTGAACTGAGAGTGTTGGCGTTCCTCTTTTTCCTTGAAGATGAAGAACTTTACCCGTATGGAACATCTGTCTGTGTTCTGTGAGACAAGGTCGGCCTCCACTAGTGCAGGAGCTGAGGGCAAGGGAGGATCCGGGCCATTGTGCACACAGAGGCCGAACAGAGAGCCTTCTTCCTTGTCTCCACTCCCAGCCTTCCTCCCTGATCAAGGCGTCTGACCTTTCCTCAGCTCTTGGCTCTTGATTCAAATTGGCTCCTAATACAAAACCCTGGATCCACACCAAACCTCAGTTCTCTGCCTAAAATCTTGGACCGTTATTGAGGAATCAAGGCCAGAAACAAATAAAACCTCTATTCATCAGCTTCCATTTGTTGCAAGACTCATAGGCTGTTTCAGGAAGAATTCAGTTACCAGATCTCTCCCTGATAGGGCAGGACATGAGGCCATAATGATCTGTTTACTCCATTCATGCCTAAGCCAAACAGGAAGCCTGATAAACATTGCTGTTAGCTCTTCCTGAAACTGAACTCTTATTTTAAAACTCTTCATGATTTACCCTCTTCACTTTAATGATTGTTAAATCCATTTATTTAATCCAAAGGAAGGAAATATATAAAATCCTAAGTAAGTGCGATTGAAACAAACACCATGGACATTGCATGAGGCAATCCACTGATAAAACCCCATTTCATACACAGAGTCCTATGTTTTTAGGAACAGGAAGAAAGAACTCAGACATGTTCAGTTGTAAGCATGATATTTACTACCACATTCCTCTTATTGTTAATGAGGCAAGCTCTATTCCCTGTGAATGAACAGCTTTTGAAGAAAATGATTGTTTTTCCTCTCACCCTGGTTTGGCAGGTCCTGAAAGGTTGCAGGACACATGTCCTCCTGCAGGACACATACCTTGCTGTAACCAAGCAGGACCCTACTGGGCCTTCCCAGGTCAGACCTCACTGCACCCACATTCTCTCCCTGCTTCTTGTCTGTAGTAAAACTCTACCCTCCTAGGCCTTCCCTGCTTCAGGGCCCCCTGGTGACTCAAGATGGCATTCGCCTACAATGCAGGAGACCTGAGTTTGATCCCTGGGCCAGAAAGGTCCCCTGGAGAAGGAAATAGCATCCCACTCCAGTATTCTTGCCTGCAGAAATACATGAACAGAGGAGCCTGGTGGGCTACAGTCCATGGGGGGGGTCTCAAAAAGTCAGACATGACTGAGTGACTAACACTTTCATTTTCAGGCCTTTCCTGAGTTCCAAAGAATAAATTTAATCAGAGAAGTGAGAAAATCCAGAAACAAAGGAAAATAGTCAAAAGACAAAATACTAATAGGTTAGTCACTAAACAAAGTCGAGGACCTTTAGTTCCTCCTCAAGGGCTATAGATAATATTCTGAGTCATATCTTTGAGCTCTTTTGCAGATTCTGAAACCCTCAGCAGGTAGGAGAAGTTAACTGTATGCTGATCACAAATGCACAGACAGACCCCAGACCAGCTGGAACCAGAAGACTGAAGATGTTGACCCCTGGTCACCTCACCACCAGCCAATCCGAAGAAAGTCCATGACCTCATCACACACCCCACCACCATCTCCCTCACCCTGCCTTTAAAAACCTTCCCCTGAGAGCCTTCGGGGAGTTCAGGCCTTTTAATCATGAGTTGCCTTGACTCCTTGTATGGCTCCCTACAATAAACACCATGCTCTCCTTCACCACAACCCAATGCCAGTAGATTGGCTTTCCAGGAGGGGTGAGGGGCCCCAGGTTTGCATCAGGAATGCTGCCACATGAAAAGTAAG
This sequence comes from Bubalus bubalis, assembly GCF_019923935.1. NCBI lineage: Eukaryota > Metazoa > Chordata > Mammalia > Artiodactyla > Bovidae > Bubalus > Bubalus bubalis. Next base: position 87,499,947 of record NC_059163.1, read on the forward strand.
GGCAAAGTCTCTCCACCCACTCGTTCACACTGGGTGGAAAAATCAGTAAGGAAAAGTGGGACAGAGTAAGGAAGCCCAATTTTGGCCCAAACCCCTGCCTGCTTCTACCTTATCTGGCTGCCAAAGTGAAGCTGATCTTCAGTCCGCAGCTTCTCCCACCTGGTTGAGAACTCAGAGGAGAGGAGACGTGACACTGAGAGCAGGGGGTGGATAATCAAGGAAGAATATTCACTTCCTTATACATAAACTCAGATATTTGGTTTATGAAAGCTGTTTTCAAAAATTCATTTTGAAAGTGAAATTCCAATATCCCTTGTGAATGGCTTGTTGAGTTTGTTGTTGGCCAAATCCAAGATCACCTGTGAGTTTCACTGGTGATGACTTGGTGGCTGCCTGTGACACGTGGGGCCGGAATGAGGGGACGTTCAGAAACCTCAGTCTGTGTGGAGATGAGCAGGGGTGGGGGTGAAGTTCTGCTGACGTCATGTGTGTGATGCTAGGCTCCTGTTGTGACTGTTCGAAGGAAAAGAGCAATCATGATTTAATCAGATTTTGTAAACAAATATTTATGAGCCACACTCATTTCTAATGCATTATAAAGCCCCAAACTGAATTTTCAACCAAATGTGAAATCAGCACAATTGTAAAGTCTTTTTAAAGGTGTAATAACTTAACATATATAAATATTTCACAGCTTTGTACACTACTTTGTATTACAAAAGTAAGATTTCTTCAACATAAAGAATGAAACTATCAAGTTTCACAAATAGAAATGAATCTAATGGCTCATTAAACATATTCTTTTAGAATATTAAAAATATTCTTTCCCGGAGGAGTTTTGCCAAATTTGAGTGAATTATATAGAATTAATTTTGCCTTTATTTTCTTACATTTTACAATATTTAATATTTTGTTACTTGTGAAATATATTTTCAAGGCAGAAAAGTTAAAAAGCACAGAAAAGCAGAAAGAAAAAGAATAAGAATTAATTTTTGTACTCACAGATGACTACTGTCCATCTTGCCATTCCTCGTGAGTGTGTGAGGTATGTGTGTAAGTATGAAAGCCTGTAAGTGTGAGCAAGAGTGTGTACCCATGTGTGTGTGAGTGTGTGTGTGTCTCAGATGCTAAAGGGTCCTTTTCTGCTGACTCAGAGCCTGGAGCCTTTGTGAGCCCAGAAGGCAGGAACTGTAGGTACTTGGCCATCTCTCCATCCCAGGACAGTCTGGGCTTGAGAAACCAGTTTGGCAACCTTAACTCTTGCTTTCTGTAATCTAATAAAAAAAAAAAAAAAAGACCTTTTCAGATTTACTTCTCATCGTTCCCCAAAATTAACTTCCTCTGTCGTGAAAACTATTCGTATTCCCCACAGAGGCCTCACCTGCACCCACCTCCCTGGGGGTGCTTTTACATTCCTCAGGGGCTCCTCTCCACCCACCCAGGATTAGCAGGTAAACATTTTGGCCTTAAGTGTGAGGAGGAAGAGATATGGAATGTATTTGGGGGAAATAGCAGATTCTAGTCAAGTTTAAGTTGGGCTAAGAAAAGCCATAAAGGGACATTGCCAATTCTGTGGAGAGGAGGGTGGGGAGAGATTGGTTCCGAGACCAACAGCCATGGCAATGGACAGATTACAGTGCTCTTCTGGTAACAAAATAGTGCTCAAATAGCAAGGTATGGGATGCATTTGCATGGTTATGTGCCTTAGGAAAGCTCCCAAGAGAGTCATTTTCTATAAAGACAAAACTGAATTGCCAGCCAGATGCAATTAATAACATTTTATTAGACATTCGGGTTTGCCTTTCATTGCACAGGTTCCCTGTGTGATGGAGCAGTTATGATAAATACAGCCTCTGGCATCAGAGCACTCACATCCCGGCCCTACCCCACCTGGCTGAGAGACTTTGAGCAAGTTACCTCACTTCTTTATACCCAAACTTTCTCTTCTGCAAAATGGGAGCACTTGTGTAGCAGTAAATGGAAGATTGTGTACCAGCAAAGGGCTTAGAACAGTATCTGGCTCATAAAATGCTATCAGTAACTGTTAGCATTTTTCCCCCCAAAGGAATAGAATAGTATCTGCATAGACTTTGGCTTAAATCGGGTTTGTTTATTTAATGGGTAAAGTTTAACAAGGTTAAATTCTAACAGTTGCTACAGTCACTAAGTGAATCTAACTGCGAGTTACAATAACGTCCTGTTAGAGCTGGCAGAGGTTTTATTTCACAGCCTCACCCCATTTTCCTGGTAAAACTGAGACTGGAAAAGTTCGGGAACTTTTCCAGTCGCACAGCTCCTGAGCTGGGAGATTTCCACTCTATTGCGGCAGCCGCCACCTGGCGCAGTCGGGCAAATGACTGATCCTCTGTTGCCCTCTTGTGGCACGTTGGGGAATTTTTCTTAGTTACCATGCGCTTTGCTTAGTCGCTCAGTCCTGTCCGACTCTTTGCGACCCCAGGGACTGTAGCCTGCCAGGCCCCTCTGTCCATGGGGATTCTCCAGGCAAGAATACTGGACTGGGTTGCCATGCCCTCCTCCAGGGGATCTTCCCAACCTAGGGATCAAACCCAGGTCTCCCTCTTTGCAGGAGGATTATTTACTGTCTGAGCCACCAAGAAGTCCAAGAATACTGGAGCGGGTAGCCTATCCCTTCTCGAGGGGATCTTCCCAAGCCAGGAATCTAACCGGGGTCTCATGCACTGCAGGCCGATTCTTTACCAGCTGAGCTACCACGGACGCCCTTATGGACACTAATAGATAAGAATCTTGTACTAAGGATAGTGGTGCTAAGTCGCTTCAGTCATGTCCGACTCTTTGTAACCCCGTGGACTGCAGGCCGCCAGGTTCCTCTGTCCATAGAATTTTCCAGGCAAGAATACTACAGTGGGTTGCCATTTTCTGACCCAGGGATCGAACCCGCATCTCTTATGTCTCCTGCACTGGCAGTCAGGTTCTTTAACACTAGCGCCACCTGGGAAGCCCAACGATAGTACAGTTGACCTTTGAATATGAGAGAGCAGTTGTTAGGGGTGCCAACTTTAGAAGCAGTTGAAAACTCAGGGATATATTGTAGCTGGTCTTCAGTATCTGCAGTTCCAAATCCAAGGTTCTCCACCGAGAATCATGCAGCACTGCAGTGTTAACTAATGAGAAAAATCTGTAGCTAAGTGAACCCGCGTAGTTCAAACCTATGTTGTTCAAGGTTGACCCTATAGCAAGAACTTTTTTGTAGAGAGCTCCACAGGCATGGACCAAAGTCTCTATACATGGTCTCTATAATAAAATGAGAGTTAAAATTACTAGATGTTTTATTATGTTTATAAGTAGTTAAAATTCTTCCACACACGTAAAAGATTATTCCTCTTTTGTATACAGACTGCCCTCAGCTTACAATGGGGTTAACTTGCTGACAAACCCATCGTTAGTTGAAAATATTGTAAGTCAAAAATGTGTTTAATACACACAAGTAAGTAAATGAAAGTAGCTCTGTCATGTCTGACTCTTTGCAACTCCATGGACTATGCAGTCCATGGAATTCTCCAGGCCAGAATACTGGCATGGATAGCCTTTCCTTTCTCCAGGGGATCTTCCCAACCCAGGGATCAAACCCTGGTCTCCCGCATTGCAGGCAGATTCTTTACCAGCTGAGCCACTAGGGAATACTATCTATTTCTATGTGGGCTTAATTCCCTGTACAATGACTGGATCCTCTCTCTCAAACAGCAGGTGGTTTTTAGAAAAAGAAGAAAGAAGTTAAACACAGCCAGAAGCTAGGTTAGTCTCCTGTGCATACAACCTGGGAAAATCACCCACTCACACCAACACATATAAATTAAGTTCTACACAGATGTGGGCATACGATTAACCTTCCCCTTCCTCTGGACTTTACTTACTCATGAAAGACATCCTTGAAGATAACAGCTACATACTCTTCCAATATGTATCCTATTATGGATATAAAATTTGTCTCCTGTTTTGTTTTTTTTTAAGTGTAGTATTTTCCTTTCCCATGGAGACCATCAATAAATTCCTTAAGGTAACACTGTCGAGTCAAAGGATTTGTACATATTTAATCCTGAAAGGCATTGCTTTGTAAATTATTTTTCATTTCCACTGGCATATAAGAGCCCCATGTTTCCACACTTGGAATACTAGGTCTAATTTTAGGTCTTAAGACCTAGGCTAATACTAGGCCTTAATGAAAATTCTGTGCTGTGGTTGGTTACTCGTTCAGTCATGTCAGACTCTTTGTGACCCCATGGACCCCACCAGGCCCTCTGTCCATGGGGATTCTCCAGGCAAGAATACTGGAGTGGGTTGCCATGCCCTCCTCCAGGGGATCTTCCCTACCCAGGGATCGAACCTAGGTCTCCTGAATTGCAGGCAGATTCTTTACTATCTGAGCCACCAGGGAAGCCCAATGAAAATTCTAAGTGTGTCCAAATTGGTTTAAAAACAGCATCTTATTGTTTTAATTTATGATGTTTAATTGTAGGCCAGATGGGGCTTTTTTCTCAGGTAAACAAGTTATTTGAATTTTTTCCTGTGCCTGTGTGAAGTCTCTCCATATTCTTTTCTGTTTTCATATTAGGTTGTTGATATGTGTGGTCTCTTTATGAGACCACACATATCACATTCATAATGTGCGCACGTTTCACATTCATAATGAGAAACTCATTATGAATTCACAATGAGTGAAGTCATACTTTTCCATCTATCTTTTAATTTTGCTTATAATATTTTTCCTGCATAGAAAATTTAGATATTTATACAGTCAAATGTATGGGTTTTGTTTCACCTAAGCTTCTGAGTTTTTTTCTTGTCTACAAGGATCTTTTTTATTTAAGGTGATTTTTTTCTTTTTTTGCTATCACTTTCTTTTATTATCTTTATGGTTTCTTTTAAAAAACTTTTGGCATTTAAATAATCGAGCTATCTCTAATTTGTTTTTGTGAAGCAAACAAATAGGAATTTAGCTTTTTTCCTCCCCTAAATAATGAGTCATTTGACTTAACACTATATAGAATAATCTGCTCTTTTCTGGCTGATTTGAAAGGCGACATTGATCATATACAAAATTTCAATTTTGGGGGTGATCAATTTCTCTTTCTGGATTCCCCATGCTATTTCATTGCTCTTGCTGTCACTTGCTACACAAATAATACACTATTTTAGAAGTCGTAGACTATTACCACTTCTAAAAAGAAATATTAAAGTATTTTAGAATGTATTAAAATACATTTTAGCATCTAGTAGGTCTACCTTTCTATAGACATTTCTTTTTTTTAACCCCTAGAATCTTGGTTAATTTCACATGCTTGATTTTTGTCGTACAAACTCAAATTAAAATAAAATTCTACAAGAAATTTTATTGTAATAATATTAGGAAACAAATTAATGGAAAACTGACACCTTTACAATATTTTATAATTATATACAAGACAGTTTATATGTATCCAATTATTTAAGTAAAGCCTTTAAAACATTTTTAATAGGTTCTGTAGATTTCTTGTTAAATTTATAATTAGGCATTTTAATCATTTTTGTTGCTATTATAAATTAAATTTACTATTTCTTTCACTTTTATTTTTAATCTGGAGATTTTCTATGTTAAAGAAAGTAATGGACTTTTTTATGTTAATTTTGAAAAAAGTGACAAAATTGTTGACTAATTTTCTTTCAGTTTCTCTGTTTTTCTGGTTTCACAAATATATTATCTGCATAAGTTGGTAATTTTTTTTTCTTCTTTTCCAACTTTTATGCTTTAATTTCTTTGTTTTTCATTTGAATTTGCATTAATACTACCCAGAATTGATCAAGAAGTAATGGAAATAATGGACTTTTTGTCTTGTTCACAGTTTTAAAATAGGAATATTCCCAATGTTCAACATTAAACAAGATGAATTTTGGTGTGTCCCCTTTGTGCTCTTAACATATATATATTTTTTTAATCAAAAAAAATAAAAAATAAAAAATCAGCTTGTGCAATGAAATAAAAGTTATTTTCTATGAGGCACAAATTTTGCTTAAAATTGCAGCATCATTTGTGAAGAACATAAGTGAGTTCTTTCTATTTGCATTACATACTTAACAAAATTTGCTGCACATTTTTTCTGTTCTTATGCTTTAAATAACTTAATGAATGTATTAATATCGAAACTTTTACATGTGAGGATTCATAAATATTCCATACATGACATCATCTTACAGAGAGACAAGCTTGGATACAAATGAAAAATGTATGTTTTCAATGAAATTTTGTCATTTGCAGCAACATGGATACACTTGGAGGGTATTATGCTGAGTGAAATAATTCTGACAGAGAAAGACAAAGACTGTATGATATCACTTGTATGTGGAATCTAAAAAAATACACAGTAGTGAATAAAACAAAATAGAAGCAGATCATAGACATAGAGAACAAACTGTTATGGTGGGGAGAGGGAAGGGAGGAGGGACAAGATGGGATTAAGAGGTACAACTATTAGGTATAAGTCTATAGGTCTTAAGGTCTTAATTAAGCTATAGGTCTTCCCTAGTGGCTCAGAGGTAACGAATCTGCCTGTCAATGTAGGAGACATGGGTTCAATCCCTGATCTGGGAAGATCCCACATGCCACAGAGCAGCCAAGCCTGTGCACCACAACCATTGAGCTTGCGCTCTAGAGCCCACGTGCCACAAGTACTGAGCCCACGTGCCACAAGTACTAAGCCCAAGTACCCTAGAGCTCATGCTCTGCAACAAGAGAAGCCACTGCAGTGAGAATCCTGCACAGGGCAGCTAGAGAGTAGCCTCCACCTGCCACAACCTGAGAAAAGCCCCACAGCATCGAAGACCAAACACAGTCCAAAATAAATTTTAAAAATATTAAGTTACAAGGATATATTGTACAGATGGAGACTAACGCAATTATTTTATAATAACTAAAATGGAATATAACCTTTAAAATTGTGAATCACTATATTGTACATCTGAAACTTATATAGCATTGTACACCAGTTCAGTTCAGTCGCTCAGTCGTGTCCGACTCTTTGCGACCCCATGAATCGCAGCATGCCAGGCCTCCCTGTCCAGCACCAACTCCCGGAGTTCACTCAGACTCACGTCCATCCAGTCAGTGATGCCATCCAGCCATCTCATCCTCTGTCGTCCCCTTCTCCTCCTGCCCCCAATCCCTCCCAGATCAGAGTCTTTTCTAATGAGTCAACTCTTCGGATGAGGTGGCCAAAGTACTGGAGTTTCAGCTTTAGCATCATTCCTTCCAAAGAAATCCCAGGGCTGATCTCCTTCAGAATGGACTGGTTGGATCTCCTTGCAGTCCAAGGGACTCTCAAGAGTCTTCTCCAACACCACAGTTCAAAAGCATCAATTCTTCAGCGCTCAGCCTTCCTCACAGTCCAACTCTCACATCCATACATGACCACAGGAAAAACCATAGCCTTGACTAGACAGACCTTTGTTGCCAAAGTAATGTCTCTGCTTTTGAATATGCTATCTAGGTTGTATGACAGGTCAATTTTTTAAAAATATCATTAAAAAAAGCCTTGGGGGTTGAGGGGAAGAAAAGAGAAAAAAATGCTTTCACTGGTGATAAAGGAAATTTGTACACTGGGACCCAGAGAGTGGAGGCTGCCCCAGTGGTCTGAGCCATGTCGCAAATCTCAGTCAGTCCACACTTCCAGGAAACACCTTACTGTCAAGGAAAGCTAATATACCAATCACAACCCTCAAAAGTTAGCTTTGGTTTGCTTGCAAGGGGCTCCTCAGGTGGCTTCATGGTGAAGAATCTGCCTGCTGATGCAGATGTGGGTTCGATCCCTGGGTTGGGAAGATGTCCCTGGAGAAGGGAATGGCTACCAATCACAACCCTCCAACTTGGCTTCAGGTGGCTCACCTAGCTCATTGGAGAAGGAAATGGCAACCCACTCCAGTGTTCTTGCCTGGAGAATCCCAGGGACAGGGGAGTCTGGTGGGCTGCCGTCTATGGGGTCGCACAGAGTCGGACAAGACTGAAGCGACTTAGCAGCAGCAGCAGCAGCCTTATAAGGAAATCCTCGACCTCCTTGCCAGTCATGCCTTTCTCCTGATTTGCCTCCTGTAATGCTCTGTAAAACTCGCTCTTGACCTCAGAACCCTCAGGAAGAGCACTTCACCACTTGGGAAGCACTGTTGTTATTGTTGCTCAGTTTCTAGGTCATATCTGACTCAGACTGCAGCACGCCAGGCTTCCCTGTCCTTCACTATCTCCCTTCACTATCTCCCACTATCTCTGCTCAAACTCAGGTCCATTGAGTCAGCAATGCTATCCAACCATCTCATCCTCTTCTACCCCACTCGCCTTTTGCCTTCAATCTTTCCCAGCATCAGGGTCTTTCCCAATAAGTCAGTTCTTCCCAGGGGTGGCCCTAGTGGAAAAGAATCTGCCTGCCAATGCAGGAGAGATGAGTTCAATCCCTGGGTTGGGAAGATCCCTTGGAGTAGGAAACTGCGATCCACTCCAGTATTCTTGCCAGGGAATTCATTAACGGAGCCTGATGAGCTGCAGCCCATGGGACCACAGAGAGTTGGACATGACTGAGCACATAGAACATGAGCAGTATATTAAGAGCTATTAGCAATGAGCCACTTTTGTCTTGGAATGAAGCCACTTGGTCACAGTTTATTATTTTTAAAAGTATGTGCCAAATTACGTTTGTTATTTTGTGATTTTTGCATAGTTGCTGCTGCTAAGTTGCTAAGTCACTTCAGTCGTGTCCGACTCTGTGCGACCCCATAGACAGCAGCCCACCAGGCTCTCCTGTCTCTGGGATTCTCCAGGCAAGAACACTGTAGTGGGTTGCCATTTCAGTTATGCCTTAGTAAAACTGGTCTATGAGGTTTATTTGTTGTTATTTTGGATTTTTTTTTTTTTGGTTGCATTTTGTCCAAAGATATACATGCTTTGTTAAAAAAAAATAATAGTCATGGGAAATTTTCTTTTCTCCCAGGGCCCTGTGGCAGTTAAAACGGTATTGGAATTATCTGTTTACTGAAAACGTAGTATAATCCATTGGGGACACCACGATGATCTAAAGCTTTCTTGTGGGGTCAAATCTTTGGCTATTTTCTTGATTTCTTTCATGATTGTTGGGTGTGTTAATCAGTGTTCTCCTGAGAAACAGAACCAATTGGATATATATAAATAAAAATCAGACAGGAGAGAAGGAGGCAGGGTACAACCTTTAAAAAAATGACACAGCCATGGCAGATACGACATAAACTGGTTAGAACCAACTGGACTCAAGATGGTGAAAAATTCAGCTTCCAGGGGATCTTGAGCCTCACTGTATGCTCATTGTAGCACATTAGTTAGCCTGTAAATGACACACCCACAGGTGCCATGACAGCTCCCAGGCTGACCATAAAAAACCGTGAAGTAGGTGGTGGCCCAATCCTTGGAAATCCTCTCCGCTTCCCCAGAATAACTGGAATAATCCTCCCATTTTCTAGCCTATGAAATTACCCAGCCCATTAAGCTAACTGCCCCCTTATCCCAGGCCGCTCTCGCCTTCTGACTTGGACCTCATTCTATCTACGAATGTCATTTCTCTGCACAGAACTGCTTTCACTTCACTCGCTCTTGAATTCACTCTTGCGAAAGCCCCTCACTGGGTGGCCCTCCTGGAGACTCACCTGAGACCTGGGAGGTGACCATCCTCTTGTGTCCGATACCTTTGCGACAGAACGAGATTTACTGTGAGGAGTTGACTTACCAGTTATGGAGGCTGAGGTCTGCTGTCTGCAAGCTGGAAGCCATTGGAAGCCAGCAGTGGGGCTCCAGTCCAAACCCAAAGGCCCAAGAACCAGGGGGTCCATTGTGTAAGGTATGGCCCAAGTCCCAAAGCCCCAGAGCCAGGAGGACTGATGTCTAAGAGCAGAAGATAAACGCCCCGCTAAAGCAAACTCACCCTTTCTCTGCCTTTCGTTCTGTTCAAGCCTTAATGGAATGGATGATCCTCACCTGCATGGATGAGGCGGGGTCTCCTTATCAAATGCCACTTCGTCTACCCATCAAATGCCCTACTACCAACAGCTGCACAGATACCCAGATGTCATGTTGTAGCAGCTCTCTGAGCACCCATTACCACAGGCAAATTGACAGATAAAATGAACCATCCCTTTGGGGTTTACCATTACTATCTCTTCTGCAGTCAATTTTTAAACAAAATCATCTCTTTTATTCAGGTTTCTACATTTACTTTCATAAAATTAGGTACTATTTTTTTTTATCATTATTTCCTCCCTGGGAAATAATATTTCTTCCTAAAGGGATTGTGTTCCCAATTCGTGTGTGTGTGTGTGTTGAAGGGATTCCCCACACTTAGGATGCAATCCGCCAACACCAGTTGGATGGGGTCAATTCTGACACTATTCCTACCCAGAGGCCCTATCAGACCCCACAGGTTGAGATCCCTGTCTTATGAGACTGTTCTCTCCCATACACCCACCCTCTCTGCCCTCACGGCAGACACCAGTCAAAAGCTCAAGTTGTTCCCTCTGCTTCTGACCAACCAGCTATAGAGGCTCCAACAAGCCCCTTGTTCTGTTCGATTAAGTTGCCAGAGTGGCTTACAGAACTCAGACAAACATTTTACTTTCTAGGCCACTGGTTTATTATAAAAGGACACAACTCAGGCTCCGCCAGAGGATAGAGCAGGATGGGGCGAGGTGTGGGAAGGGACACAGAGCCTCCATGCCCTCTCTTCCTGGTGCCCACTCTCCCCACATCATTCACCCACCAAGAAACTCTCCAAACCCCTTCCTTTGGCTTTTTATGGAGGCTTCACTACACAGGCATGAGTGACTAAATCACTGGCTGTTGGTAACTCATTTAACCTCCAGCCCCTCGCTTCTCCCTGGAAATCTTAGGGTGGGACTGAGTATTCCACCTCTCTACTCAACCCATGGACAGAGCAGCCTGGTGGGCTACAGTCCATGGGGTTGCAAAAGAGTCAGACATGACTTAGCACCTAAGCAACAATATTCACGGTTGGTTCCCCTGACAACCAGCCCCCATCCTTAGGTACTTTGCAAAAGTCACCTCATTAATCTAAACTCAGGTGTGGTGGAAAGGGCTTGTTGAGAATAACAAGACATCCATTTCATGTTTATGGCTCTGAAGCCATTTGAGGAACTGCTACCAAATATTATAACAAAAGATGCTCCCATTGCTCTTGTCCTTCAGGAAATTCCCAAGGTTTGGGGAGCTCTGTGCCAGAAACAGATGAAGATTGAACATATTTCTTACTATAAATCACAATATCACATTCATCCATTCTCTTTCTTAACACTGCGCATTTCTGCTTTTTCTTTGACTTCTTATTTATGTTAGTGGCAATTCTGTATTATTGTTTCAAAAGACAGCTCGGATATATTTTGTATTTTTACTTTTTTCTATTGTAATATCTCAATATATATAACATGTGGCAAACTGTAGGTTTGCCACAGGTCTAACTAGCTCTTTTCTTTGCCCAGACAATCCATACGTTGTTTTCCTATCTGGCAGTTCTAGGCGGAAGAATTACGTCCCCTGGTTTGAGGCTTTCAGTTTTCCTGTGACCTCTGCTTAGACACATAGTTTCTAATCCATTAAGTTTGTAGATATTTTTTGAAGCCGGACTTGAGGATAGTGAAAGAGGAAACTAGGGAACATATGTGGGGAAATACAGAAAGAGAATTGGTTGTTGGGGTTGGAGGATGACTTTCAGAAACTGGGAAAGAGCTGCGTGTGTGCCTCTGTTGGACAGAGCCAGTGGAGAGCATGGCTGCGGAGGTCCGTGAGGGCTTGTGTGCAAGTGAGCACGAGTAATTTGGGAGGTAGGAATGGGAAAAGCATTTGTGATGGTTAACTTTTTGTCAACTCGACCAGGTCCTGGGTGGTAGATACCTGGTCAAGCATTGTTCTGAGTGTCTGTGAGAGTCCTTTCAGATGCGATTAACCTTTGAATTGGTCATCAATTTGGGTAAAGCCAACTGCCCTCTCCAGTGTGGGTGGGCCTCACCCACGCAGTTGGAGGCCAGCCCAGAACACAAAGGCTGACTCTACCTTAAGTAGGAGACACTGTCTGCTGCCTGACTGCCTTGAGGTGGGACATTGGTCTTTTCCTGCCTTCAGACTTGGACTGAGACATTGCCTCTTCGATTTGGAGCCTGTTGGCTCTTGGACTAGAAATACACCGTCCTGGATCTCAGCTTGCTGACTGCAGATTGTGAGACTTCTCAGCTTCTAAAGTCATATGTGCCAATTCATTATAATTAGTTTCTATTTGTGCATACATCTTATAGTTTCTGTTTCTCTGTAGAACCCTATTACAGAATTGAAGTAATGAATGCCCATTAACATCTACTCTCTTATCCACCAGAGTCAAGGTCATCAGCTGAGTGTGAAGTAGATGAGAAAGAGAAAGTAGACTTTAAGAGAAAGAGAGAGACTTTGCAGAAGAGCAGAAATGAGGATGGTACTGAACAGGGCTGATTTCCTTATAAATAAGGAACAAGATATTTCTCTAGAAGAAAATTAATTTTTAATTATTTGTCAAATTAATGGTTCCATATCTACTGCAAGATTATAAACTCAAGGGGTAGAGACTGTGTCCTTTGAAGATGGAGCATGGTTACTGTTGGAGTCATTGCTTGGATTTTTATCCCAACTTTGCTGTTTTTTAACTGCCTGGTCTTGAGTGAATTACCCAGCCTCCCTGCCCCTCAGTTTCCTCAGCCGTATCTACTTCATAGGTTTTGCTAGAGATTAAAGAAGTTTCAAAGCCACTTTCAATGGTGACTGTCAATTGAAAAGCTCATGATTGTCTTGGCCTGCATCTACTGTGAGGACTTAGCACAATGCCTGGAACAGAATAGGGCTTGAATGCAGGAATGAGTGGATGGAGGAAGACGATTACTCTGTGGCTCAGCCCCTCTGCTTGTTGCTAACTCAGCATCATTTCCACTCTACAGTCTTCCTTTCAGGCTGGGGGAAGATCCTCAGAACTCTATTTCTTGGCACCCCCTTTCTAGTCGTGTTGTGTGATAGATTCTGCCAATGATACGTGTTCATCTGATGTCTGAAAGAGAAAGAGAAGGAAAAGTTTATTTGTCAAGGAGCAGCTGGGCTTTGGCAGAAGACAGAGGAAGGGTTTTCTGCACTCACGTCCAGGCCTTCTCTTAAGCAGCCCACACTTACTGCAAAGAGCTGAACCTGTCAGTGGCTGAAGTTCTGATTTCTGCACCTATGAATTTCTTTAAAGTAGCATCAACTTCACTGCCTTCCAACATTTGTATAAGTAACTAATTCCCTGCATTAAACCCTTTCCCACTAAAAATACCCAATGGACTTTCAGTTCAGTTCAGTCACTCTGTCATGTCCAACTCTTTGAAACCCCATGGACTGCAGCACGCCAGGCCTCCCTGTCTATCACCAACTCCTGGAGCTTGCTCAAACTCATGTCCATTGAGTTAGTGATGCCATCCAACTGTCTCATCCTCTGTCATCACCTTCTCCTCCTGTCTTCAATCTTTCCCAGCATCAGGGTCTTTTCCAATGAGTCAGCTCTTTGCATCAGGTGGCCAAAATATTGGAGTTTCAGCTTCAGCATCAGGCCTTCCAGTGAATATTCAGGACTGACTTCTTTAGGATGGACTGGTTGGATCTCCTTGCAGTCCAAGGGACTCTCAAGAGTCTTCTCCAACACCACAGTTCAAAAGCATCAATTCTTCAGTGCTCAGCTTTCTTCATGGTCCAACTCTCACATCCGTACATGACTACTGGAAAAACCATAGCCTTGACTACATGGACTTCTGTTGGCAAAGTAACATTTCTGCTTTTTAATATGCTGTCTAGATTTGTCATAGCTTTTGTCCCAAGGAGTAAGCGTCTTTTAATTTCATGGCTGCGGTCACCATCTGCAGTGATTTTGGAGCCCAAGAATATAAAGTCTGTCACTGTTTCCATTGTTTCCCCATCTATTTGCCATGAAGTGATGGGATCGGATGCCATGATCTTAGTTTTCTGAACATTGAGTTTTAAGCCAGCTTTTTCACTCTCCTCTTTCACTTTCATCAAGAGGCTCTTTAGTTCTTCTTCACTTTCTGCCATAAGGGTAGTATCATCTGCGTATCTGAGGTTATTGATATTTCTCCCGGCAATCTTGATTCCAGCCTGTGCTTCATCCAGCCAGCTTTTCACATGATGTACTTTGCATATAAGTTAAATAAGCAGGGTAACGATATACAGCCTTGATGTATTCCCAATTTGGAACCAGTCTGTTGTTCCAGGTCGGGTTCTGACTGTTACTTCTTGACCTGCATATAGATTTCTCAGGAGGCAGGTAAGTGGTCTGGTATTCCCATCTCTTTAAGAATTTTGCATAGTTGGTTGTGATCCACGCAGTCAAAGGCTTTAGGGTAGTCAATAAAGCAGAAGTAGATGTTTGTACTTCTAAAGTAGACTAAACCCAATTGTTGTGATTGGAATTGTATGCCCCCAAAATTCACACTGGATTATAATTAAGCGTTAAGCTCCAGTACTTCAAAATGTAACTGTAGTTGGAAACAGGGCCTTGAAAGAGGTGACTTGTTTAAAATGAGGCCACTATAGTTGGCCCAGCTGAATCTGACTGGTGTGCTGTAAGATGGCATTTGGACACATAAAGAGATGCCAGGCTACCTCCACACAGAAGAAAGAAACTGTGAAGATGCAGTGAGAAGGCGGCAAACAGAGAGAGAAGAGAAGCTAGTCTGCCAACATCTGGACCTGATTCCTGCCCTCCAGAGCTGCCAGAAAACACGTCTGCTTTTCAAGCCCTCTAATATGTGGTGTTCTTTTATCATAGTCCTAGGAAACGAACACACCAGTCTAAACAGTAACTGCATCTTTGGAACAACAGATGCTCCAAATTGTCCCTCTGGTGCTTTGAGTGACACAGTATGGTTGGAGAGGTGGATCTTTAAGGTATCAAACATTTAGGAGTCACTCAGAAAATGCACACAAGGCCAATCATGCAGAAGTTGCTGCTACACTGGAGTCATGCCAACCCTGCCTACATCATGGCTTAAAGGAGGTCTGAGTTCAACGCCCGGAAAAAACCGGCAGGATGAGGATTTCATGCTGACGTTATAACTCAATTGTTTCTGCACAACCACGAAGACAGCTGTTGTGTTCAGACCCGCCTCTGGTCCAGCTCAGGCCCCTGCCAGCACTTCTCTCTACAGCAGCTAAGTTGGACCTAGGAGAATTTGAGGAGTTTTATCCAATTCTGCAGTTTTGAAAGTGAAAAGAAAAAAAAAAAGGAAAGAAAGAAAATCACCAATAGAGTATGTGTGGGAAGTTTGAAAAAGGATTGGAAACTAGAACTGTGCTCTAAGGACCTGATGAGAAACAAAGAGATCCTGAAGAATCCTTCCTAAGAAGGGAAGTAAATCAAAGGCTTAATTGACAAGCATGTCCAGTGAGTCTCTGGGAGGAAGTGGCTAAACTTTATTTTCTAACCTAGAGGGCTCCCACTTTCAGTTTCAACTCAGAGGCTCACTCCTTCTCACAGAGGTGGCAGGTCACAGACATGGGTCCCTGCCTAATGGCCTCCAAGGACACACACGACATGGTGGCATTTCTGGATTAAAGGTGATGAGTGGGGCAGGACTTGCTGTCCTTCCCTGCGTCTGGTAAGGCGAGAGGATTCTGAGGCAAGTACAGTCAGCCCTCCTTATGTGGGTTCTCCATTTTCGGATTCAACCAACTATGGATCAGTTTGTAGCCCAGTGAGTCCCTGGATGCAGAACCCATGGATTTGGAGGGCTGGCTCTATCAGGCAATTTTATACAAAAGACTTGAGCATCTGTGGGTTTTGGTGTCCATGGGGGGCTTCTGGAACCATCTCTGGAGGATAATGAGGGATAACTGATTATTATCTCTCATTTTACTCATAAGGGAATTGTATTCAAGTGGATAAACCTATTTATTCCCAAAGTCACATGAATATTGACATAGCTAGGCTGATTCCAATCCAGGCTTATTCACGGTCATCTATTTAACCTTTGTGTCATCTGTTTAACCTTTGCTCCACGGAGACATATCAAGGATTTATGAATTGAACATTTCCAATGATTGAAGAGACCTTAATACTGCTGTCAAGTCTCATACATAACAGCTGAGCCCAAAGTATATTGATGTGTATTGATATATAAAGTATATTGATCAATATATTGATGTATATTGATCCCATGGAGTAATTCAAAACAAGGGAGTACTTCTATTTTTCCCAGGAAGTCTGAATATAATAGTAAAAAAAGAATAGTTTAAATTGTGTGCAGGAATTGGATGGGAATGCAGGTTTTTCTTAAGGTCTTTAAAATATTTTCTTAAATATTGAGTGAGAAAAAGTTATATTACATATTTACATAGGTGATTCATTCTAAGATTGTAATTCTAGTTTTAATTAGATCGGAAATAAAAATCATACCTTAACTGAAGGGAGGACAGTGTAGTTTTTCAACAGGGCGTGATGACTGAAGACAGACTTTCCAACCGCCTTTTTTATAGCACAATGAAAACAAGCAGGCCATCTTTACTCTGTGAACCAAGAAAATCTTGTAATGATTTTGGTTCTCATTAAATATTTGTTTAGCTTCCCTTTACCTGTTTTACTGTGTGCTTATATCTACTTGCCCACACCCAGAACTTCCATGGTGACATAAATGACAAGGGCAAGTCAAGTTTAAATTCAAGTCTGTTTCGATGTGCATATAGGTGATCTGCATGTATCCATGGTTAATTCAAGTCATTTGTGAGATGTGCATAATCTTCCCTCAGTCTAGCGGGTTCCCCTCAACTTCACATTTTAAATATTTTTCTGTAAAATGTGACATGAATCACTGCTCATTTTTTATTTGGGGTTGCAAACCACATAATTAAACATGGGAAGACGTTGAACATTCTCTGATGCTTTAATCTCCTAATCAAGCTCAAGGAAATGGAAGCTCAGAGTTCCTGTCCATAGAAAGCACAGCACATGAAATACATGGGATAGTCACACAGCCACTCCCACTCTGGAAAAAATTCTTTTAATGTTGATTCTTTTTTCTTTGAAATACTTCAAGTATAACTGGTATTTCAATTTTGGAAGATCTTGCAAATCAACCAGGCAGATAAGCCAGATCCAGTGGGCTTTCTATCTCATACTAGGTGAGATTTAAATAGATCTTAGGCTTCTACCTTGCTCCTTCATCTGTAACACGTTTTTTTGTCATCTCATTCGTGTGTGTGTGTGTTCCTGTCTTACTGGATATCTGGCCTGAGGCCTCCAGCACCGGACTCTGCAGGCAGTTGGGCAGAGCTGTGCTTGGTGCCAAAATGAGGACCCTCAGAAGACTTCACCCCAGTTAATATTCTCTGGGATCTGAGGCTCTGTCAGTCCAGCAGTTAGTACTCAGTGCTCCCACCACAGGAGCTCAGGGGTCATGAGCCAAGATTTCCGCAAGCCGCACAGTGTGGCGAACAAAAGGGAGCAGAACAATAACAAAGAATAAAAACTAAAATTATAAAGTTAACAGATATATTAGGAAAAATAGAAATGAGAAAATAACTGGAAGGTAAAACAGAACCACAACAGCAAAAAGAAAAAAAAAAAAGAGGACCAGAAAAGGCCTTGGCTGCGAGGGTTGGGTGTAGGGAGGGGGCGGGTCTAGCCTCGGGGCCTGGGGTGTTGAGGGTGGGACTTAGGACCCTAGCAGGCTCCCCAGGGCCTGAGTGGGTGGGGGAAACACCAACAGCATTTCCCTGATTTTCTGAATCCTGGAGAGTCTATCCCCATCCCCATTGATCCCCTTGCAGTGAGGGGCCTCTCCAGGTGTGGGGACACCTCTCCTCCCCAAGCCACCCCTCAAGGGTGCCAGTCCTATCCCCCACCCCTCCCCACCCCCAACATTCTATCTGGTCACTTGGGGGTCCCTCTTGTCCCCTTGTGTGTAAAGGTCCCCCACCAGCATCTGGTAGGTACCCTAAGTTATGAGGAAATGTGAATTCCATGTCCTCCTACTCCTCCATAATAAAAGCCATATACAACAAACCCAAAGCAAACATCATTTTCAATGGTGAAAAACTGAAAGCATTTCCTCTAATACCAGGAACAAGACAAGGATGTCCAGTCTCACTACTCTTCCCAACACAGTTTTGGAAGTCCTAGCCATGGCAATCAGAGAAAAAAGGAAACCAAAGGAATCCAAATCGGAAAAGAAGAAGTAAAACTGTCTCTATTTGCAGATGACATGATACTATAGTAAATAGAAAATCCTAAAGATGCCACCAGAAAATTATTAATACTAATCAGTGAATTTGGTAAAGTTGCAGGATACAAAATTAATGCACAGAAATCTCTTGCATTCCTATATAATAATAATAAAGGATCAGGATGCAAAAGATCTGTACTCAGATAACTTTAAGACACTGATGAAAGAAATCTAAGATGACAAACATATGGAGAAATATACCATGTTCTTGGATTGGAAGAATCAATATTGTGAAATGATTATATTACCCAAGGCAGAAACTCAATGCAATCTCTGTCAAACCACCAATCACATTCTTTACAGAATTAGAATAAAACATTTTACAATTTGTATGGAAATACAAAAGACCCTGAATAGGCAAAGCAACCTTGAGAGAGTAAAACAGAGGAATCAGGCTCCCTGACTTTAAACTATACTATAAACTACAGCAATCAAGACAGTATGGTACCAGCACAAAAGAAGAAATACAGATCAATGGTACAGGATAGAAGTCTAGACATAAACCCACACATCTATGGCCACCTAATCAATGACACAGGAGGCAAGGATATACAATGGAGAAAAGACAGCCTCGTCAATAAATGGTGCTGGGAAAACTGGACAGCTATGTGTAAAAGAATGAATTAGAATACTACATAACACCACACACACAAATAAACTCAAAATGGATTAAAGATCTAAATGTAAGACCAGACACTATAAAACTCTTAGAGGAAAACAGGAAAAACACTCTGACATAAACAGCAGCAAGATCTTTTTTTAACCTCCTAGAGTAATGAAAATACACACAAAAATAAGCAAGTGGGACCTAATTAAACGTAAAAGCTTTTGCAGAGCAAAGGAAACCATAACAAGATGAAAAACAACCCTCAGAATGGGAAAAAATATTTGCAAATGAAGCAATTAACAAAGGGTTAATTTCCAAAATATACAAACAGCTCATGCAGCTCAATATCAAAAAACAAACAGCCCAATCAAAAAATGGGCAGATCTAAACAGACATCTCTCTAAAGAAGACCTACAGATGGCTAAGAGGCACATGAAAAGATGCTCAATATCACTAATTATTAGAGAAACGCAAACCAAAAGTACAGATATCACCTGAGACCAGTCAGAATGGCCATCATCAAAATAGCTACAAATAATAAATTACCGGAGAGGATGTGGAAAAAAGGGAGCCCTCTTGCACGATGTAGAGCTCAAAATTCTCCAAGCTAGGCTTCAACAGTACAAGAACAGAGACCTTCCAGATGTTCAAGCTGGATTTAGAAAAGGCAGAGGAGCTGACTCATTAGAAATGATCCTGATGCTGGGAAAGACTGAAGGCAGGAGCAGGGGATGACAGAGAGTGAGATGGTTGGATGGCATCATTGACTTGACAGACATGACTCCGGGAATTGGTGATGGACAGGGAAGCCTGGCATGCTGCAGTCCATGGGGTCATAGAGTCAGACTCAACTTAGCGACTGAACTGAACTTGCACTATTGGTGGGAATGCATATTGATAAAGCCACTATGGAAAACAATATGGAGGTTCCTTTAAAAACTAAAAATAAAACTACCATAAGACCCAGCAATCCCCCTACTGGGCATATATACTGAGCATATAACTTTTGGGGCATAATCCAAAAAGACACATGTAACCCCAATGTCACCGCAACACTATTCACAATAGCCAGGACATGAAACAAGCGAAACATCTAACGACAGGTGAGTGGATGAGGAAGACATAGTACATATATACAATGAAATATTGCTCAACCAGAAAAAGGGATGAAAGGGGGTCATTTGTAGAGAAGTGCATGGACCTAGACTGAAGTTAGTGAGAAAGAGAAAAATAAACATTGTATATTAATGCATGCATGTGGAAACTATAAAAATGGTACAGGTGAACCCATTTCCAGGGTAGGAATAGAGCCACTGATGCAGAGAATGAATATGTGGACAGGGGGTTAGGGGAAGGGGAGGGTGGGACAAATTGGGAGGCTAGGATTGACATATATACACTACCACGTGTGAGCTAGATAGCTGGCGGGAACCTGCTGTAACACTTAGGAAGCTCGGCTCAGTGCTCTGTGATGACCTAGATGGGTAGGACTAGGGGTGGGGGGTGGTGGGAAGGAGGTGCAAGAAGGAAAGGATACATGTATACACCTAGCTGATTCACTTTCCCATACAGCAGAAAGTAACAGAACATTGTAAAGCAATTATACTTCAATTAAAAAAAAAGCATAAAATACTAAATAAAACTTGACTCAATTGTTAAGCTGTGTCTTTGTTGTTTTTGCAGTAAAAATATAGCAGCACTAAAGGGTTTCTTCCAAAAACAAAACCAAAGATACTCTCCAAACACAACTGATTTCAGTTTTGCACATCCCTGCCCTGTTCTTTATTTGCATTAATGGATCCATTTAATTTCTAACTCTCAGTTGATGAGAGACAGTAAAGCCCCAGAGCTAAATGCTACTCCCAAAGGCAGAAGGCGTTCTCTGAGCACCATGACCGCATAGAAGAGAGGTGGATCATGGCCCCTCTCCTCATCTCTTCCAGGCCCCCAAATTCCCATTTCTCATTTACTCATGATCCCACAACTAAATCATTGTTTTTCTCCTTTTGCATAACAATAAAAATTCTTTCAAGACAGAATACAGTCTGTTTCTCCCAGTGCTTAACAGCGTTGGGCATGAAGCATAGTCAGTTTCCAAACAAGAACAAAAGCAAGTTGTGTCTTCCTTCAGGCTTCACATCTATTTCATCTCTTTAATATTAATCTGTAATCTCCTGGAATCAAAGGTGAGTGATAAAGAAGAACAAATCACTGTTGCCACATTTAACACTTGTACATTTTATTTAATTAAATCAGCCATTGTACACATTGCAGCTATGTATTGTTAGTGTTGTATTTTTTCCGTTAACTAATACATGCCCTCATAGATATATTCAATTAGTGTTATCACCATGGGAACAAGATGCTGATTCATCAACTGAAAATTCACTTCTTCTCACAGTATTCAAGTTTTTTGATTACACAGCAAAAATCAAAACCAAAAAAGAAAAACAAAAATGGTGAATAACCATTATGTTGTTACACAGACATCATCTGCACTGCAAATAACACAACAGAAATGCTTTTCTTGAGCTCCAGTGAAGGTTTGGACAAGAAGGCCATGGTGTGCTCGAAAAGGTTCACCACTGGCCTCACTCATTTTGGCTGCCAAAGAATGCTTTATTTCCTATCCAATTGCCAAAAAGTGGTATCATTTGAGGCTTAGGAGATTTGGCTTGTGGGAAACCTCCCTCCCAGGAAATTTTCTCTCTTGGCAACGTTACTTGAAATGATGAAGTACCACTGTTTGTCATCTTTGTTTTTGACATTCGGAACAATGAGTCATTTTTGCACAACAGGAAAAGACCAGATAGAATTGGAAAATGTTCAATCCCTGGAGGATAGACTCTGGTTTTTAAAATTTTTAAATTTCATCTTCATTGAATATACTTTTCTTTAACAAATAACTGATTCAAAATGTATACTGTTTATATGAATATATTTGTGAATATATATATGTTAAAATGCTACACAGCTTCAACCACTAGAGGAATGAGGAATAGGACATGGAAATCACTCAGCTGATCAAAGTCCCTTCTTTGAAACAGACAGACAGGGAAGTGCACAAATGCACTTCAGAGTTTCCAAGGGAGTTCGGATTTCAAATAAATAAACTAAAAATTTTAAACCCAAACCAAATTTTTCAGGATTTCTCAATCTCGTCTGCAAGCTAAAAAACAGACCTAGCAGAAAAGTGAAAAGTGCTTGCTGAGGGTAAAAAGAATGAAAACCATCGATGTGATTAGAAGAGGGGTTTGTGGTTTGATTCTTAAATGCTACATGCAAAGATATAAACCTGGAGGAAAAAAAAAAGAAGAAACCACTTCAACATGGTGAAGGAGTTCAACCATTTGTGTTGGGCAAATCTTGTTTCCGATGAATTATCTACAGTGCAGTGGCCAGGAGAAAGTACCACCAATAAGACAGCGTGGTTTGCTAAAGCAGCAATGAAAACTGGAAAACTACAGTAGTTATAGCTTTTTAAAATACCCTGCCAACATGTCCCAAATCTAAAGGACCTGAAGATGCTAGACAGCTGTGGGATGCTGCTGCTTGCAACTCAACACCTCACTGCTTCATCTCGTTGCCTCGGCTCCCCGCCTCCCCGCCCTCGACGACGGCTGGAGAGTCACAAATCATGGCTGGCCAGCACCAGCGGTAAGTGCTTAGTTAGGACAGTTCTTCAAGGTTATGAACCCATCTTTAACTAGGAGCCAGGGCTACTCTGGAAATTCTAAGGACATGGTAGGTCTGAAGTGCTTCTTTTGTGGTAGAACTGTATTATCATTCGATTGTGTTAGCAATATCTTAATGAACCATGGTTCAGCAATTCCTCTAGAGGCCTTTTACTCCGTGATGCCCAGTGTAGTCATGATAGGCAGTGGTTTTAATTTTAATATAGTGTTCGTCTGAGCATTAGCTATATACATCGTACACGGGTATCTCTTGGAAGGATGCCTATGTGTCATCATTTGAAGAGGTCTGCAGGTGAAGTTCTCCCGTTGAATGGATTTTCATGGAGCTTGTGCAGAAGCCAAGAAGAACGATGGAGGTGGCCAGGTCCCAGGTCAGCACAGACACAGCAGAGCAGTGGATACAGCATCCAGAGTGAGGGATGCTATCTTTGGTCACAAATTAGCTTACAGTTAAAGAGGATGGGGGAAAACTCAAACCAAATGCCGCATGTTTGCTAAAAGTGAAATGTCAGGGTATCCCATTAATCAGGCCAGTGAGGTCACTCCTCTAACGAAACGGGACGTTGCATATTGAGTGAAGGTGTGGTTTCTGGTGTGAGAATTGGGCAGCCCCTCACTGGGCCTCTTGCTTCGAGTCCTCCTTGCAGAAATGCCGAAGGAGTTGCTGGAGGTCGTGCTGGAGGTCGTCCTGGTCTAGTGCTTCTGGGACATCCTCCAGGTGCTCCAAGTAAATGTGTTTTCCCTGCTGGTCCTTCACCACAGCCCTCTTCTGGGTTCTAGCTTTACTCATTGTTGTCCTGGAGGAAAGCAGACAAGAGAATGTTACATTCTTTCTTTCCTGCTAAAGGCAGCCACTACCTTTGGTATGAGCGGACCTAAGACACGAAAGTGATACTTACTGTTGACACCTCTGTACTGTGCTATTACCAACTACAGCCATCTCTGCACTTCTTTCTTTTAAACACAGCTCTCCTATTTAAATAACTCATGAGATTTCTAAAAAGTATTCTGGAACAAGGAGTATTTTTTTTAAAAATACTTTAAGAAATATTTCAAATAAATGAAATGATGCTTTCATATGATTCTCTTAAGAACTAACCATACACTCATGCCTGTTTTGATCAGGGCACTGCTTCATCTCCATGTACTGTTATACTGGTATGATTATTTTCCTGCATCCTTACTGCAAAGTGATCATACTGTGATTTGCTCCCTCTCTGCTTGTAAATACAATTCTTCATTCCACAAATATGTGGTAAACATGTCTTATGGACCAGGTACTATTATTAAATAGCAAGTAAGGAAACTGGATCTCAGAGAATTTAAGCAGTGCTCCAAATAAAAAAAAAATAACTCAGTTATTATACAGCAGGGCCAAAAATCAAAGGTTTCAGGATTTGAATCTATAACCATGAGGCCATAGGGACCAACTTTATACCAGCATTGGAAGTATCAGTTTTTGAAGCTTTACCCAGTATTTTCCTTACCGATTCCTAGTGTCAAGAAGCTGAGGGTTCTGCCCATGGGCTGCCCTAAGCATTATTCTTCCTTCTGACATCTCTACACATCTGTTAAGATCACCTTGGTTTTTAAAATGGCTGACTTCAATCAAAACACTTCCGGCTTACCTTTGGACATCTTGTCTCCTTCCTTCTCTTGTGTTCTCTTATCGCCCCTTTCCTTTGAGTCTACCTGAATTATTTTGTATCTGCAAGCAAACTTTCATTTGTTCCTCTTGAGTAAAACGTCAAATTTGGTGCCAGTGGTTGAAGTCAGATTGTTTTATAACTGTTCAGCATCCATATATATTTTTTTCATCCAAAATGCAAATTTCTGCTATTGCCACCAAGATCTGGTATAAACCTTTAGGGCACTGGTGTTGGGGGTTAAGCTTCTATCAGAGGACACTTCTTGGTGTTTTGTGTCCACATATGTCAATGAATGTGTTTATGAATACACTTACATATATGACTCAAACAGTGGAATGAATTATATGCCTATCAGGGGAGCAGTGGGTATGATCAAATGTCTTCAGCAGCATGTAAGATAAAGTGTTGTGGATTACAAATAGATTTCCATAAACTAAGTAGCTGTGGGACTGGACTGAGATGTCTATATTCCTGGCTTCAAATTCACCAGCTGTCACTGAGAGTTTTGGATGAACTGGTCTCAATCTAATTCCATCTTAAGATCTCATGATGCTAGGGTGTGTGTGGTTTATGTGGTCCCATATGCATAACTGAGTAAAAGATGTAAAAGTTCAGAGTATAAAAAGCACTTTATCTTTAATTTATATAGCATCCTTAAAGTTCTGTGAGCAATTCCTCTCTCTTAAATTCCCAGCTGGGGCTGTTTTTCACATGTGGTTGGAGGGTGGAATTGTGACAGAACCTTTAATTTCACTGTTCTAATTATTATCTTCTACAGGCTAAAAATAGCCTTGTAGAGTACTATAAATGACAATCTTTCTTTTCTTTTCACTGAAATGAAAAGCACAGCAGTAACTTCAATTTCCATTGTGTCTTCAATGAGAAGCTGAGAACATTTTGTTAATACACACGGCACTGCTAGAAGCCCAGAAAGAAGTGAGGTAATGGTGCCCAAGTTTACACATCGAACAAGCAATGGGGATGAGGGTAGACCAGAAAGCCTCAGAGCTAATCCTTGTTCATATGCACAGGTATGAGCTGCTTACTGCTTTTATAATACTTTCTGAATTTATTAAAGTCCCTGGTTTCAGCCTCACTAGGTACATTCAGCTTCATGGGTATCAAATTCATGCTCATGTTATTTGCCACTCACATGCAGAATCATGAAACAGCTTGTTAAAGACAAAAACCCATCAAAGGAAAGATTTACCAAGATTGAGCTGAAAGTGAAAGTGAAAGTGAAGTCGTGTCCGACTCTTAGTGACCCCATGGACTGCAGCCTACCAGGCTCCTCCACCCATGGGATTTTCCAGGCAAGAGTACTGGAGTGGGGTGCCGTTGCCTTCAGCTAGATTAATCTGTGAGCAATTTAATTTGATTCCTACTCCTTGGAAGGAAAGTTATGACCAACCTAGATAGCATATTCAAAAGCAGAGACATTACTTTGCCAACAAAGGTCTGTCTAGTCAAGGCTATGGTTTTTCCAGTGGTCATGTATGGATGTGAGAGTTGGACTGTGAAGAAAGCTGAGCACCGAAACACTGATGCTTTTGAACTGTGGTGTTGGAGAAGACTCTCGAGAGTCCCTTGGACTGCAAGGAGATCCAACCAGTCCATTCTAAAGGAGATCAGTCCTGGGTGTTCTTTGGAAGGAGTGATGCTAAAGCTGAAACTCCAATACCTTGGCCACCTGATGCAAAGAGTTGACTCATTGGAAAAGACTCTGATTCTGGGAGGGATTGGGGGCAGGAGGAGAAGGGGTCCACAGAGGATGAGATGGCTGGATGGCATCACCGACTCAATGGACATGAGTTTGGGTGAACTCTGGGAGTTGGTGATGGACAGGGAGACCTGGCGTGCTGCAATTCATGGGGCTGCAAAGAGTCGGACATGACTGAGTGACTGAACTGAACTGAACTCTATTCTACAATGGAATATCCGAGATGGTTGGCCCAATGAAATTGGTGACTTGCTTAAATCTATGACGTGACTGTCTAAAAGTCATCTGACTATTATGTCTTGCTGCTGCTGCTGCTGCTAAGTCGCTTCAGTCATGTCCGACTCTGTGCGACCCCATTAGACGGCAGCCCACCAGGCCCCGCCGTCCCTGGGATTCTCCAGGCAAGAACACTGGAGTGGGTTGCCATTTCCTCCTCCAATGCATGAAAGTGAAACGTGAAAGTGAAGTCGCTCAGTCGTGTCCGACTCTTAGCGACCCCATGGACTGCAGCCTACCAGGCTCCTCCGTCCATGGGATTTTCCAGGCAAGAGTACTGGAGTGGGGTGCCATTGCCTTCTCCCATTATCATGTCTTAGTATTACTTAAATTTTTTTTTCTTTGTTTGTTTATTTATGGCTGTGCTGGCTCTTCATTTCCGTGGTATGTGGGATCTTCCTGGACCAGGGATTGAACCCAAGTCTCCTGCATTGGCAAGTGGATTCTTCACCACTGAGCCACCAGGGAAGCACCTGAGTATTACTTTTAAAGCATCAGGAGAATACTTCAGGAATGACACAGTGACTGATATATCACTTGATGGAAGTCTTAAAATGCAGGGTGAGTCTGTAGCTCCCAAGGGGGTTTTAGGGTAGATGTGTGGATTCTATTTATCTTTTCTTAATATTAGAAAACTTTTAAAAAGTGTTAGTTGGCAAAGTATCACCCCATGCTAACCCAAACCTTCTAATTATTGATCCATCCTCCTTCAGGACTTCATTCTCTACTAAACTGGGGGAGTAGACTTTCATGTGGCTACCTGTGTAACTCAAAGCCTGAAATAAGGAAAAAACAGAACAAGACAAAGTCTATCATAAACCATAGACTTTAACTTAATCTATCACTCTGCTTAATGGATAGTCAATATAAAAATATTGAAAGGATAAAGAAAAGCAGTTCTTAGGAGCAGACCTAAGGATCAAGTTTTATTTAACAGGTCTGTAAAATTTCTTCCATTCATGACGGAGACTGGTTCAACTACTCTACAGTTGTCCCTACCTATACTGGTTGAGTTCTAATTTCCTCCTCGCCTCACCCTGCTCCTCTCCACAATGCAGACTTTAACGACAAATACAATCAATAACGACCAGAGGCAAAAACAAGCAACAAAAAAATAAAGCCCAAAGTGTATAACTCGGGTGATTCTTCTTTTGATAGTTCAAGTTCACCAGGTGTCAAATCTGAAGAACTAAAAGTAGTATGAATAAAGTATGCTCTTAATATCCTAATGCATTCATATATAATCTCAATGCATACTGTGGGTATAAAAGAGGGCATACACATAAGATTTAACTTCAAAATGTTTCAATAGCAAAGAATGTTTCATAGATGTATTTTGCACACACCCACCAGCCCTTAGCTGAATCTTTGGGACCAGATGTATTTCAAATTTCAGGTTTTTTTTCTTTTTGGATTTTAGAAAGGTAATATGAGGTATACACTATATATTCTAATATCTCATCTGGGGTAGGGACAGCATCCTGAAATCACACCCATTAATATATCAATAGTAAAACACGAACATTCATTCTTTAGGAATAAAAAAGACTCCAAGTCATTACAATTCCTTGTCAGTTCACACTAAGTTTTTCTGCCAAACTAGCTTGCTACTAACTTAAAAAATTTGTTTTGGTTCTCAAAATTTGGGGAATTTTTGTATTGTAGTAAGTGTTTATGGATATCACTGTGCTGTGGACCCATTTCGTAATTACTGAAAATCAGAACTTAATTATAAATGCTTGATTTATTTATCGTTATGAAAGATAACTGAATCTTCTTTAATGCTTATCATTGGAAATATCTGAGAATATCCATTAGCAAAAATAAGGGGCAATATCTAATTCTTTCCCTTACTAATTGGAAGTACAAGTCAGTTCTGAGACTTTTAGGCAAGAGGTACCATCATGCCCCAACTTTGGAGATTCTGATCCAGAATGAGCTGAAGGGAATCCTGGTCATATGGATTTTCAAAAACTCTTCAGGTGGCTCAAATGAACACAAGTTGAGGAAAATTATTTCACTGTACACATTATTCAAATAGGAATTCTACGCTCTTGAATTATTCTGCATCCTTCCATGAGTACAGGTATGGAATGACACAATGATAAATCATTTTCTTCTCAAACACAAAGCACACACATAAAGACAAAGTGATGATGCTTCTATACCTCTTCAAAGTCATCTTTGGCTGAAGGAAGATCAGTGGCTAAACTAGAATCCCCCAGATGTTTCTCCATCCTCTCACCATGGACCACAGTTGTCTTAACAACTTTGCTGACTCTACGGCCTTCCACTGGTTCAGCCTGAAATTGTGAGGTACTGGACAAAATGCTGGGCTCAGACAAAGTTACCTGATGAATGAAGGATACACAGTATACAGTTTCTGATGATGAAAATGTAACAGTGATGAATTTTTCTATGCCAAAACCCACATGCTACAATGGTGTATCTTAAAAACAGCATTTTGTCAACAAGCAGCAGAAAAAGACTACAATCAATTGGTAACATCTATGTACTGACTATACAGACACAGCACCAAATCAGCCACTTAGTTCGTTGCTTGGACAGAGGTTGGTCAGGAAGTTTCATGGCTGAGGAACTGGCTGCTCAGTGCAATGCAGACACAGTGCCCTGCAGATGAACTCTCTTTTCCCAAGTGTAAATGGGTTGTTCTGACATTATGAAGACAAAATTAACCATCAAAGAAGGAACTCACAGAGACATGAGAAACTGAAAATGTAGATTTTTAGAGAACCTCGTGTGTGTAATAATAAAATTCTGAGGATGTGAATGGATGCGAGATGGTGAGAATGTTCCAAATTACATGTCAAAGAGAGTAAATACGCTTCTGAAAGAGGGAAGTAAAACAGGAAGAAATAAAACTACAAATCAAGGGAGTTTCTGGATCCTGCTTTCAGTGACTCTGAAATGCAGAAGTTTAGAAATCCAATATTTATCAAAGGTGCCCTAGAGAAGGCTGCGGTGGCTGACTGGGCATGGCACTCCAGTGCCTTTGCACAAGATTTTTTTTAGAATCTACCACTTGCCAGCTAATAGGATTGCTGTCTTTTAAATTTTGACTTTTGGATGTCTGCTGCTGTCAATTGAATTAATGAGAAAGTGGAAATGAAAAGGACCAAAGACAATGAGTACAGTGGCTACAAATCTCCCTCGTGGTTATTTAAACATTTTCCAAATCACGAAGACAAAAAAAAAAAATCAATGTGTAACTAAACACAGACTGCCTTATAAAGGGGAGAAGTGAGGCCAGCAGGAATAAACTATCTCGTCCATCTCTTGTGAGCTCTATTTTACACCTCTCCATAAAGTCAGTTCTGGAGACGTTGTGGGCTCACCTCTGACTGCTCGGTGTCACTCTTCAACACAATGCGCTTTATGACTTTGGAAAAGCCATCCCCTTCATCAACACTGATAGAATCCTGTGGTGTTCCCTGCATCGTAATCTCTTCTTTCTCTGTGCCGTCAGAGGAGATGAACCGCCTAATGATTTTCCTAGTAACCTAGAAGATATTTTACTCATGTAACTTGTTTTTAAGGGACGGTGCCAGGGTACTGATACACGTTTAGACAGGAAACTCGAATCAATCGTGTTAAGATACTTAAGATAATACCTTCTTTACCACGGTGTGTCCATGCTCATCGATGTATTCTTCTTCTGTGACTGTTTCTGGGGGTATGTCAGGCATATCATCTCCCTACACAGTTGAGAGAAAAGGGTCACTTCCGTGTTTGACATCAGTGCTGAAGAACTACTCCCAAGTGCTTATAATGCAAGGAAGGTTAGAAAATTAAAGGAGCTTTGAGAAGCATTGCTGAGATGCCAAATCCTGTCACGCAGTAAGTTTAAAAAAAAAAAAAAAAAGAGGTAATAACATGCTAGAAAATCTGACCAAAGTTAGCTCAAACTTAAACAAACAAACAAAAATAGACCAGCCAGAGGTGAGGTGGGTGGAGCTGGAGATGCTAAATCTTGCTCTTGCTGTTCGTTCTCTCAGAGGGAGGCTGTGGATGTCATTACTGCTGCATTTCTTTACAAACAGAACTTAGGAGGGTTAAGGATCTGCTTTCTGAAGGCCATGCACTACCTAAGGAGCATGCCAAGCCCTCCACTCCAGGTTGGTCACTCTCAAAGGGTTATGGGGACAGAAGTGTCCTGGACGTGCAGTAACGGAACAACTGGTACCTGAATAATCACTCGTCGGCGGACAACCCTGGTTGTTACCATCGCCTCCTCATCTGAGCTGGCCTCCAGCTCACCTAATTCCTCTGTTAGCTCCTGGTGGAAGCATGGAAGCAGGGTTTTTGTTTATCATGCTAGGGAATGTCTCTTCACTACAGGTTTCTGTTTTAGCTCACGCTGGTTTCTGCAAGTTCTATTCGTGGAGGCTTTGGTGGAAAAGCCACCAGGAGGGATGAAAACAGCACATGCTGGGCTCAGACTTCACCAAGAATATAGCCTTTTGTTTACTGAATTAAAAAAAAAATCTGAAATTCTGAGAGTGGCCTGAGCACCCATCTGTCAAAGTACATCAGAAGAAAGAAGCAACTTGCCCACTCTTCCTGGACTTCAACTCCTGATGCAGACACAGATCACGGGCAGCACAAGAAACACTTGTGAGCTGTTGATTCTTGGGCTCAGGCTTGGAATGACCCACCAAAGGCACAGAAATATCCTACGCTTGTAGCAGAACTTTCTGCAGGAAGTCAAAGTTTCCTGTAGCTATTATCTGGCCAGTAGTGAGTTTCCCTGCCATCAAGGAAGACAGGCTATGAATAGTATTAGACTCCCTGTCCAGAGGAGCTGAGGTGCAGAGGCCAATCCAATTTTATGGGTCTGGCCCAAAGCCAGAGCTGGAGCTAAGATCATAACTTTAGATGAAAACATATCTCTTGGGAGCGTATATATGGAATCATTCTTTCCTAATGGAATGCTATCTTTAAAAATTCTATTGAAAAATAGAAAAGATTACTCAACTAAATTTTGTCAACATACTTTAAAATATCACTTATATTTCCATATTCTTTCCTGCTGCAGGAAAACATGTAAATTCCAAGCCAAATTATACTTTAAGTACACTTAGGAATCTGCTGCCTAGAAATACGGTCAGTAAGAAAAGTGACTGAAATTGGACCCTTAAGTCAGGGTC
Source organism: Bubalus bubalis (assembly GCF_019923935.1). Taxonomy (NCBI): domain Eukaryota; kingdom Metazoa; phylum Chordata; class Mammalia; order Artiodactyla; family Bovidae; genus Bubalus; species Bubalus bubalis. The sequence continues at coordinate 87,531,380 of NC_059163.1, forward strand.
ATGAGATGAAAAGGGTCAAAATAGGAAGCTTAAGAGAAAGAATTAGAAATTCATCGAGAATAAGTAGAATAGGCCCATATAAATAATGCAGAATATAGGGCAATTTATCAAAATTTACTCATATGCATAGGACAGATTAAATATATGAATTATCCAGATAATTGTTTCAAGTGTACACTTCAGTTAGCCTATAGATTCTTAGACTAAAATTGGCAACTTTTAAGTTCAGACAGCATCTATGAAACGTTTTTACTAGAATTCATTTAAGCCAAGAACTTGAGAGGTGAATAAAGGCTGTACAAACGCAAACTTGGAATAAACATCCATTCATGGGATGAATTCATTATTTAAAATAGCTGCCAAAATTTGGAGCAGTTCTTATCTGCCTGGATCTCCCCTAATTTTAAACTATGGTTTTAGAAATCTTGCCAGCAGATATCACACTCAGAGTGAACAAAAACAAATGTAGATGTTAAGCCCAAAGATATTTTCCCTCCAGAGTCTTAATTCTTTTATAAAACATTCTTTCCTAAAAGATGTATATGCATGCTTTAAAAATAGTCTGACATATAAAATGTTTTTAAATCCAAAAAAGGAAAAATATATCTAATTTAATTTACATTAAGTTTAATTCAGAAAGATGTTCACACTTGTGTGTGTGTGTGTGTGTGTGACTCCTTCAAGGAGCTATTGAAAATGCCGGTTCCTGTCCTTTCCCCTCCCTGGGATCATTCTGATCCAGGAGTTCAGAGGAGGGAGCGATACGAACCATTCAGGCCGTGTTCTGAGAATAAATGGTTCAACTCAGTTTCTTAAGATGGTCTCCACCTGTCTTCACAAATATCAAAACCTCACTTAAAAACAAAGAAGAGACAGCGATGCATACTCATGCCGCTATTGGTTTTCTGACTTTTGGAAGCAGCCGTCAATGTAGGTGTAATGTCCTTTTCCTGAGTCATTCTTAAAATAAATAGGAGCTCTCACTTGGAAATAATACTTCCCCTAATGAGAAACATTTGTTTTGGGAGGTAAACCCCACTCAATACCCACAGTTGGTGCGCTTATCACCTGACCGCACAGACAGACTTGCCACGAGGGCAGATTCCAGCACTCTCCCACAGCTGGCCAGCTTACCTGACGCTCGGTAAATTCCCCTCACTAGTCATCTTTATTTATAAGATAACTAATTCTGAAAGGTAATATCAGGTATATTATTTCACCCCAATGCTCATTTTTCTTAGCAAAAGGGTTTCCAACTATAAAACTGGGGCTGATGGTCAAAGAGCTAGAATTAGAACCATGTACTACTCTCTTTCTAGATTCACGGGTTCTCAGGTTTTTAAAAGGGATTGGCGGGCTTCCCATGGCCCAAGTTAATTAATTTGGCAAGCTGTTCTGTGAAAAAAACAGGTCACTGGAGAAATGGACATGGGAGAGGGTGTGGAGCTTTGTTCCACGTGGGCAAAGAAACAGAGGAGGAGATTTTACCTTTTGAAAAGCAGCCTCTTCATCAAGCCTCTCGAAGGCCTGAGGCTGATCCTCGGCCGACTCCACGATCACGAGGCTGGTTTTCCGAGGTGAACTCTCCTCCCTGCACTCAGGGGGCTCCTCAGGTTCCTGCACAACTGGAGAGCCTCCCCGCTCACTCGATGTCGGGGTTTGGAGATACAGCCTCTCCTCCTCGGAAGGGGTGACAATTTCCTCAGGTGTCTTGGTGGGGGAGCCCGATGTTCCTGTGGCCTTCTGAGTCTCTGACATTTCTGTCCCTGGGGTTGTCACACTGAAACGGAAAAGCCCCAGTATACCATGAGAACACAGGCATTTGTGACCCCGTTGAAAGAAGGGAAGATGAAATCAGTCTTCATAGTCCATGGAAGTCTAAATGTGTTTCTAAACTTGGCCAAGAAATGAAATGTGAACAAAAATTGTATGTAAAATATAGTTACAGCACATTGATGTAGCATTGACTGGGAAAGATGCACTTTAAAGAGATAAAAATTATTCTCAAATGTATTACCATTTCCTAATCTCTACAAAGTAGGGTAATAAAGAATATGAGATATTAATAAATAAATAATTTCATCTTTGACAACTCAAGGTAATATTGATGATCTGAGGAGGTTTATATAAGAAAGATCCGTGGACAATAAGGCTTCTGAAGCAAGACCAAAATTTGGCAAAAATTTTAAAAAGCAATATATAAACCCCATGTTAAATATAGTTACCATAATCATAAATAGAGGGAGATTCTTGTTATATCTCTGGAAAATTATTATTACTTAATAAGATCTTTTGGTATTGGAACTTTTTCTATTGATATAGTTTAAGTAACACAATCTTTATAATTGCAATTTCTTTTTTAAAAAATTATTTATTTGGTTACACCAGGTCTTAGTTGAGGCATGTGGGATCTAGTTTCCTGACCAGAGATTGAACCCAGGTCCTCTGCATTGGGAACATGGAGTCTTAGCCACTAGACTACCAGGGAAGTTCCTATCATCCCAATTTCTAAAAGAAAAAAAAAAATGTTCCCCTACTTAATTATAATTTTCTGTCACTCTATAAATGTTAAATGCCCCGAGTGATTTTCTGATAGTCCCTCTTTGCTTCCCATCTTTTCCTTCTTCCTTCTCTTTTCCTGGCCTCTCCTTTATGTTCTCCCCTACAATCTAAAGGTGGGTGGGTGAGAAGGTGGTGCGCTGCGGAAGGCAAGGTCATCTCAATGCCCATTTTCTCCAAATCCAGTGATTTCAGCATAAAGCTCACGCAACGACAAAGAGCCTCCTGACACACTATTCTCACATTTCAGGGCGGGGACATGCTTGCCTTGCTCATGATCTGGTTGGTTTTCTAGACAAGTGTCATTTAAGAAACTTTCTTTTGCTTTTGCTTCCAGGAAGCCCAGAGCTTGAGTTCTAAGCTCACTGCACTCTGCAGCTTCCTTTAGCCAGAAGCTCTCCAGACGACTTCTCTTCATTCCCATTCCAACCTCTAATGGTCTTTCAATCTGTGTACGTGATTTGTGTGGCATTTCTATATTTATTGTCAGCCACCTCATAGCTATGTGGTGGCTTCTCCTGCACTGGCCCTGTTCACACTCTGCACCAGTCAGAACACAAGCGGCACGCACACAGAGAAGTGAGGTGCAGCAGATACACAAGTCATGACCGCACGGTCCACAGTGTCAACAGTGCCTTCAGAGACACACCTTTGACCTTTGACCCTGTAAGGTGAATAAAGTGGATATTACTATCATAATCTATAGATGTGGAAACGGAATCTCAAACGGCTTAGGCATTCACCCAAGGTGACCGAATTGGAAACTGGTTCAAGCAGACTTGTGCCACGCAATGCTGTCACATGATGTCTATTAAATATCTTGCTTCTTTTCCTCTAGTTCTGGCATCTGTTATTCGTGGGGTCATTTGAGAACTATCTGAAAACGCTTTATGCTTGGATATGGCTGGCACCCTCGCCATGTTGGCTGGCATCTCTGGACTGACCCAGCACAGCCTTTCTTTTGGAACTCACAAGTATTCTTGCTGTTCAAGAGATGTCTCCTCAGGCAGGTCTTGCATTTTCCCTGAGAAATCCTGTTGAACTTGCTCCTTGTGAGTCTGGGGAAGGAGCTCTGTTGCGGAGCCGTTGCCCTCAGTTTTGGGGATGCCATCCTGAAGAGTGGAGTAACCAACAGAAATGTCTTCCTCTGAGACGATGGGAGGGTGGTCAGAGGCCTCATCCTCTTTAGAAGCAGCATGCTCCTCTTTCTGCTTGTGCTGGGCAGTGCATAGCTCCTCTTGGAGTACTGAGAACCCTGGAGGGGAGAATGATTCCAAGTAAGTGTTTAACTGAAGCTAAAATGTATTAAGTACGTATTTATTAAGTAACTACTACATGCCACGCCTGTGATAGGTTCATGGTTACAAAGTTGATAGAGGCACTGTGCCTGCTTTCCATCTAATACTGACCATCTAGGGAAGCATAGGCAAGTAAGAAATATTAAAATGCACAGTGACTGGGCCTCCAGTGCTAGCTGATGAATGCCAAGGACCCAACAGGGTTAAAGAATCAGGAAAGGAAATGCAGAGGGTGAGACATCTTTAGGAGACCTAAAGATAAGCATGAACCAACTGCAATAGTCAAGGCATAAATCTACATAGCAAGAAGAGGGTTAATAAGAATGGAAATAAAAATACTACTACTACTCCTCCTACTAATAGCTAACACGTTCTGAATCTTTATACTATACATCAGGTACCATTATGGGCTTCCCAGGTGGTGCTAGTGGTAAAGAACCTGTCTGCCAAAGCAGGAGACATAAGAGACATGGGTTTGAACCCTGGATCTGGAAGATCCCCTGGAGGAGGGCGTGGCATCCCACTCCAGTATTCTTGCTTGGCGAATCCCATGGACAAAGGAGCCTGATGGGCTACATACAGTCCATAGGGTCGCAAAGAACCAGACACAACTGAAGCAACTTAGCACAGCACAGGCATATTATAGGTGCTTTGCAAGTATGAACATGTATTAAACAAACACTCTGAGGTTAATACTCTTTTTATGAAAGGTCTCTTAAGCCAGGCCATGGAATTTCATTATATCAAGGGCAATAAGGAGTCACTGAAAAATTTTTGGCAGAGATGTGACTGACATTCATCTATCTCTCTATTCACTCAACAGATATAATATGTTGAGTTTTGTATCTAATAGGTGTTTAGATGCTGGATACATAGTAGTAAACAGGACAGGAAAAGTTTCTGGCCTCACTGAACTTGCATTTCTACGGATATAGATTTATAGTAACTTGTAGGGGGCAAGGAAGCCAGGGGAAAAGTACAGAGTAAAACGGGGCCAGTATTTCAGATAAACATGTCAGAAAAGGCTCCTTTTAGGAGCTGATATTTGAGCAGAGGCCTGAATAAAGTGAGAGAAAAAGGTACGTGATGATCTGAGGAAAGAACACCTCAGAATGGAGGAGACAAAAAGCACCAGAGCCTAGAAGCCTGAGAAGACGGAGGCGCCCAGGGAGCAGAAGTTGGGTGTCTTGGACTTGGAAAGATGGGGAGAGATGGGAGACAGGACAAGCTATGAGGCTCCTGCCGACAATAATACATGCCATTGTGTGAATTTACAGAATGTAAACTGCACAAAGACACTGAGGGAGACTACCCTGTGAAATAGGGGAAAAAAAAAACAAGAAGAGAGGGGATATTTTAAGAAGAAGAAGAAGGGATTAGTTTTCTGTGTCAAATGTTACAAGCGGGTAAAGGAAGATGAAGACTGAGTTGCTCAGTGCATTTGGTGATGAGGAGAAACTGGTGAATTTTGCAAGATTCTTTGCTGTTGAACGGTGATGACCACACATGGCCTGTATGGATTCTAGAGACAGTTCTATAGAGAACGGGAAGAGAAAAAGTAGAGATTGGAAAGTTAGACTCTTCTTTGGAAGAGACTTCCCATGAAATGGCTGGAGAAACAGAACTTCATACAGGGGGACATGTTGGGTGAAAGAAGATATTTGCTTTGCTTTGCTTTTTAAAGCTGGGATCTATGAAGTACACTGTAATGCTCTAGAGCACGGTCTAGTTGTACGAAGACAGAGTGGGTCACTGCAGGAGAGAAGCCCACAGCTGGTAAAGGGGATGAAATCCAGTACGAAAGACAAGATGATGGTTTTAGCAAAACAAGTCCATTTCATACAGCAGGGAAGGTAGAGTACAAGCACTGAGATGCACTTACGTTGGGAGATTTTGTGGTGAATGGATATGGACATTTGCTTATAGTTATTCTTTTTTTTATAAGGAATGTCAATTATGATCAGGTTGGAAAAAATGAAAAGAAGAGACATATTGGAGGCTTGAAAGAAGAGAAAGTGCAAAAATACTGATGAGACAGATAGAAGGAGAAAGAGTCAGTGAGAATGGAAATGAATGAGGGTAAATTAGGGAAATTTTAATATCAAAAATGAGGTAGAACAATGGCTGGAGGTCCAGTGGGTTTGAAGGATGACTGTGTAGAAGCAAAAGAGGATGCGAGTACAATCCCTCAAGTCAGGCCTTGGAAGTAGTACAGTCACTGATGACTCAGTTTGGGTTGCATGCATAGAAACAGGTTACTAAGCTGGAGTAAAAGACACAAGCATCAGAAGTGCCAACAAGGAGCTGAAGAAAGGGCACTGGGTATCACCCATGCTGATGGTTGCTATGCACTATTTGTGTGCGTGTGTGAATGCTGAGTCGCTTCACTCATGTCCAACTGTGTGACCTCATGAACTGTAGTCCACCTGACTCTCTGGTCATGGGATTCTCCAGGCAAGAATACTAGAGTCAGTTGCCATGCCCTTCTCCAGGGGATCTTCCTGACCTGGGAATCAAACTCGCATCTGCCTGTGTCTTCTGCATTGCAGGCAGATTCTTTACCCACTGAGCCACCTGGGAACATTGCTGCTGCTGCTGCTGCTGCTAAGTTGCTTCAGTCGTGTCCGACTCTGTGCGACCCCATAGACGGCAGCCCACCAGGCTCCCCTGTCCCTGGGATTCTCCAGGCAAGAACACTGGAGTGGGTTGCCATTTCCTTCTCCAATGCATGAAAGTGAAAAGTGAAAGTGAAGTCACTCAGTCGTATCTGACTCCTAGCGACCCCATGGACTGCAGCCTACCAGGCTCCTCTGTCCGGGTCCCCTTCAAATTTATATGCTGAAACCCTAGTCCCATTTTGATGATATTTGGACAATGTATCCCTAGGAGGGAATTAGGTCATGAGGGGAGAGCCCTCATGAATATGATTAGTGAGTGCCCTTATAAGAAGAGGTTAGAGAGCTGGCTGTCCTTGATGTGAGGACAGAGCAAGAAGAAGACAGCCATGAACCACCCTGAAGAGGGCCCTCACCAGACCCTGACTATGCTATCACCCAGACCTTGAACTTCCAGTTTTCAGAACCAAGAGAAATAAATTTCTGTTGTTTAAGCTACCATGGTTTTCTGTTGGAGATCATGGTTTTCTGTTGAAGCAGCCCATAATGACTGAGATGGTGATGAAATATCAAAGTATGAGCAGTATTTGGGTACCTAAAATGGGCAAGGAAGTCTCAGGGTAGCGAGGAGAAGAACGTATGACCAAAGACCATAGGCAACCCTCTGAAAAAGGAAGATGGTGGGTCCCATTGCCTGAATTAACTGTACACAACACTCATACACACTTAAGTTGTCTGACCTTCACTATGATCCAGTGTAATGGTCTGCTCAATCTCTGCATAGCTATGACTGATGCGCTCCTGGAGAGCTTCTGTGCTGGTCTCCATGAGATGCACGATATCCATTCGGTTGATCTTGGTGAGACATTCAATGAGACTGGTATCTGGGATATTAAAGAAAAAACATTGATTACATCAGAGGGCTAGTCTTTTAAACCCTTTCCTTTAGTTGTCTTTGTGAATTTTTTTGTTGATACATTTTAAGTATAGGAAAAAATTTACTAAAATTTTGATATCTGTACCAAAAACAGCCAAAGCCCAACTAAGGATCTTTGTAAGCAAACAAACAAGACAAACACACAAAATGGGTGACACAGCATGGTAATAAGCCCTAAAAGCAGAGTTACCAGACGACATGTAGAAGGTCCTGTCAAATGTGAACCTTTGATAAAAAACGATTTTCTAGGTAAAAGTATATCCCAAATATTGCATGGGATATATTCATACTAGAAAAAGTATTTGCTGACTGCTGCTGCTGCTGAGTTGCTTCAGTCGTGTCCGACTCTGCGCGACCCCATAGACGGCAGCCTACCAGGCTCCCCCGTCCCTGGGATTCTCCAGGCAAGAACACTGGAGTGGGTTGCCATTTCCTTCTCCAATGCATGAAAGTGAAAAGTGAAAGTGAAGTTGCTCAGTCGTGTCCAACTCAGCGACCCCATGGACTGCAGCCCACCAGGCTCCTCCGTCCATGGGATTCTCCAGGCAGGAGTACTGGAGTGGGTCGCCATTGCCTTCTCCGACTACCTGAAATTTAAATTTAACTGGATACTCTCTATTTTTATTTTTATTTTCTGGCAATCCGGTTGAGAAAAATGGTAAGAGAAGGAAAGATAAATGTGGGCTGGAAGTCTCTAGGTAAGGTCTTCAAAGAGATATTAAAGGAAATAGCAAATTTAGGCCAGCTGAAGGATAAGAAGCGGTTATGGCTACTTCCCATTTTATTTGATGTGGTCAGAATATCCACTTGACATTTTCCCCCCATTTTAGTTATTTAGGACTAAAGGAAGCAGGAACTGAATATAATGTACCAATAATAAAACAATGATTAGTAAAGCAAGTGTCTGCTGTCAATATTTAGAAAATTTAAGGATCTTAATAACATTCCTGTTAGCAACCAGGGCTAGGATCATTTTTCACTACTTAATGCTGTTCACAGAAACACAGTACAAGAAGTTTCATGCAACGTGGTTATTTGAGAAGTGTTATCGCTTCTTCTCATTTGCTTATAGCAGCACTTCAGATTGGTGGCACCTGACATAAAAGGCATCGAATAAGGCTTATTTCCACCTCCACCCTACTGCCTTTTAGTTAGAGCTCCCCACCCACCTGTAGCATGTCTCCCGTCCCTTTCTAGCCAGTACTTCAACAGTGCATGACTCTGATCCTGGAGGGAGTTAGGGTTCTCAATTCGAATTTGATGAATTTGCTCTTCAGTGAAGTCCAGTTCTCTTGCTAACTCTAGAAGAGAAAATACTTCTTTGTAAACACATTAACTTCAAAGTTTGAGTCTCAACACCCTGTCTTGTGATTTTGCAAATGATGTATTCTTTGTACTGCTGTAACAGAGTTCCTTCATGTTTTCCTATTAGAAAAGACTCTCATATGCCTTTGTTCTTCTAGCACTAACCCCAGATATTTTCCTTACAACTGGGTTTAGAGTTGATCACTGTCATAGTGGAAAAAGTAAGTTTGAAACAATGATTGTAAAATATGTAAATTCAGCCCCATTTAATTCCAAAATTGAGAAGAGACCATTAATACTGGCTTATACTCTTAACCAAGATAATGGAAAATAAATGAGTGAAAACAGTAGAAGAGACCATGTCTCACTTTTAATCATAATTAGGTAATTTTCAAATACTATAAATCCTGTTTCTGAGTACTTGGATAAATATTGGTTGCAGCTATATTATGCTGGTTGGATAAACTCTTTTCTACAACATTATGTCATATGAATAAAAGGTCTGGGAAGCATTAACTGACTTAGGGAAGAAGCCACAAAGTTCTTATTTAAAGTCTATACCATTAACATTCTACATGGATGCTAATGTATTGAGGGGTGTGTGTGTTGAGGTGTCCTCTTTAGAGGGTAATTTGCTAATATCTTTCTAAATTAAAAATATACATATCCTTTACCCAGCAATTTTCCTTTTAGGGTATGCCCTATAGTGCGTGCGTGCTCAGTTGTGTCTGACTCTAAGCGACCCCATGGACTGTAGCCCGCCAGGATCCTCCATCCATGGAATTCTCCAGGCACGAATACCGGAGTGGGTTGCCACTTCTTTTCCAGAGGATCTTCCGGACCCAGGGATCAAACCCACACTTCTTGCATCTCCTGCAGTAGCAGGTGGATTCTTTACCTCTGAGCCACCAGAGACGCCCATGCCCTATAGACACAACCACAAATCTACCAGTGCACAAAGATATTTACTGCCACTAACAAGAAACAGCCTAGGCATCCATCAACAAAGGCCACTGATGGAATGGCCTCCTATACAGTGGAATTAAATATCTATTTAAAAGAATTACATAGATATTTCTAGGCTGATGGATTATTTATGAGAAATACTGTTAATTACACAGCTTATTTTTTAAATAATAGGCATAGATGTGAGCACTGCAGATTTTGTCTGAATACATGAGAAAGTGTTAGCAGTTACCCTTGAGGAATGGAGCTCGAAGATAAGATGTAGGTAGTGTGAAGGACTTATTTACATTTTATACCATTCCATATGATTTTAAGGTTTGAATTTTTACCAACTATAATAGATACTGCATTTAACATACATATACATACATACTTAAAAGGCAAAGTAAATAATTCAGAATGCTACCTATTTAATAAGTCAACTAGGGATATTTTGAGATCCTCCCTACCTCTAAATTCCTCAGTTAAATAAAAATGATCAGTATTATTAAATTACTTTAAACTATTTCAGTCATTTATTCTACATTATCAGTTATCTTTGTTAAGAGTATTATGACTTCATACCAAATCTTTAAGAAACTTAAAGGAGCTTAATATTAACTTTATAATGTTTCAATTACATAGTCTGCCAGGTTCCTCTGCCCATAGAATTCTCCAGGCCAGAATACTGGAGTGGGTAGCCATTCCCTTCTCCAGGGTATCTTCCCAACCTAGGGATCGAATCCAGGTCTCCCACAATGCAGGCGGATTCTTTACTGAGCCACCAGGGAAGCCCTTATATTGTTTCAATTAAGTAGTCACAAATGACATAAAAGTCAGACCAAAAAACCCCCAAAAAACCCAGGAAAAGGCAAAAAATCCTGACAATCTTGCTTTAATATGTTATATCATAGGAAAGATGAAAGGGTATACCTTTTAAATCCTTATTTGTAAATAAACCACCTTGATTTTAGAATTCACTTCGCATCAGAAAAATTATTTAACATGTAATTTCTAAACTGAAACATGCCTATTTCTCAGAAAATTAGTGAACATCTCATTCATATGTATTTTAACTTTCATTTGAAGTTATGTTTAGTACTGTTTACAATGAAAATATCTGATACAAGGTATCTAAAACAAGATATTCAAATTGAACTTCAAATTAAATTGTTTGAATTTCAAATTAAATTCTATGACAACTGCATCTAACAATGGTTTTGAAACACAGTAATCTCTCCAAAATTTAGATATCCAAAGGAGGGTGGTGGGAGTTGTTTTGTTCTCAACCTGAAGTTCTATTATTCAAGATTCCAGAGACAATAAAAGGCTTGCCCTGGTTCACACAGTGAGTTAATGCAGGCCCCGGATTTTTGAGTTCACAGTTGATCATTCTTTTCACTATTCCATGTGGTCATCCTCAAGGAGAAAAAAAAGACCTTTTTCATTGTTAATGACACTTGGCTGATGTGAACCATGTCATTCAAACCAAGCAAGTTTTGTTGAAGAAATGGGTCATATGCATTTTACCTGTCCAGCTGAAGCCAAGGTGATCAGCAATATATGCCAGCCTTTCCTCAATCCGTTCCTGCTCATCCTGTTGATCTACAGAAGGTCAAAAACAGAATGGCCAAAAGTTGTCCATGACAGGAGAGGAACCACAGTACTGATCATCCAAAGAAAGACAGTCAATTGTCCAAATATTTGATTACAGCACAAGTTAACTATAACATTTTAAATCATATTAAATTGTGTATTTGCCTGATTTCTGGAATGGAATGGGGGGATACATTTAATAAAAATCATGGAAACCATCTGCTTCCATATCTCTTTAATCAAGACTAGCCATTGGACATAACTGCATAAGTTACTGATTTCTAGTAATCTTATGACTTTCCTCTTAAATTGTCTGAGAGGATACTGCCCACCCTAAGATAATCATCTTGCTCATCAAACAGCAGAAAAATCTTAAATGGGATGGAGAAGTGGAGTAATTGGTTAGGAACTCCTATTATTGCCTGTGGCAGTATAAGATCACTTCTGAGTCACGTAGCAAAAAATCACATCCAAGATTCAAGAGACCTAGATCACCCGTTGATCAGACCATCCCGGTTTTTTCCGTGTGGCCAGAAACAACGTTTGTCTTGGTCCTGGTGACCTTGGAAGAAGGAAGAATAAAATGTACATAGTTGTACGTGTATGTTATATTAATATGTATATATGCCTTTTGGGCAAAGTTTCTGTCTGCTTACCACTAAGTAAACTCAGATAATACTCCCACAGACTACAATTTTGCCTTTTATTTTTAACTTCCATTAATCGATGGGCAGCATTTTAGGTCATGGTATCATGACATTTTTTATAATCCAAATTTAAGAATAATAGTCTTTATTGTAGAGATATTGGAAGACCAGAGGCTTCTTCTCAAAGCCATCTATGGTTTCCTTTTTTCATAGTTCAAAGGGTCATCATCCCCTCACAGTCAACTTAAATCATGCAAAGTTTGAGTTTTCGTTGTCTGCCGCATCTATTCAGAGTCCATTCTCTATTTATCTGTCGCATAAATGAAAAGCATGCTTTTACCTTATGACTGCTTAAAGTATTTACCATTGGTATCTGAAATCCAACCTTTCTAAATCAAAAACAAATCCACAACAATTAGAATTTCATGATATGTGAAATCTTCTTGTGCCAAACGGCTTTCTAATGATCATAAAATTGCGAAGTACTAATTATTTCAAAGTACACAAAAGAAGAGAAAGCAATGAATCCTCATAATACAAAACGAAACCAAATAAATCCATGTGCTTAATTTGAGGCTAAAGCCTAGAAAGTCAGAACAACAAAACTCAAAGCTTGCATGGCCTCACGTGCAGCGGCTAGAGGAAAGGCAAGATCCTGGTTGCCTGCCGATCATGTTTATGTTTTCCATAAGCATTCTCATTACTCAATCTTGAGATTGTTTCCACGGACAAGAGTATACAGAGAAAGCACAAAACACAAAGGGCTTACACAAACATAGTAACCACTACAGAAAGCTTAAAGGAAATGAGACACAAATCACCAACTAAAACAGACATACAAAAAATAAAACTATATCAAATTTATGACATGCGTAGCACAGGGAATCCCAGTGGCTGGCAAATACCTTCAGCATGGTCATGGCCATTTTCATCAGGGATGCGTTCAATCAGAGTCTCAATGGACTCATCCCAAATGGGCCTTGTGTCAAAGATGTCCTCAGGAATTGAGTTCTCGGTCTCAACAGGTGGCAGATTTTCAATTACTGAAACTTCCAGGGCACTACTACTTTCATCATCTGAAACTAAATCTTGCTCCCTTTCTGACTGTGTGAGTCTATCCACTAACTTGGAAGCTTCATCACTAATCTCCTCAAAGAATTCTATGGAGTTCCTGTAAAGATCAAAGAAATGCTCCTTATTGTCTTTTGTGGGGCTTGTGGCCCCCCTGCAGGAAGATGCGGTGCTTTTGCTCTTTACTGGCAATCGGGATGCAAATATCTTTGGTCTTGTGGCCCCTTCCTCTGATTCTAACTCAAGCTCCTCTTCCTCACTGGTGCTTTCTATTTCTGCCTCAGTGTAACTTCTAGTTTCTACTGGACATTTGGTCTTCATGTCCAAACTGGCATCAGATTCAGATTTGCTTCTATCATCCAGTGCGCTGCTTGTCGAGTCCTGTCCCTGGGGACCACCTGTCTTCTTTAGAGGCGAGTCTAGACGTGAAGGTTGCTGCTCCACTCTTTGGGCAGGTGCTTTCACGGGGATTTTAGACTTTGGTTTTGCTTCATCTTCTTTACTTTCCTCATCCAGGCTGGGCAGAAAATCTTCAGAAAGGGAACTCTCGTATTCCGCCGATGGAGGTATTGAGGCTGAAGTGGGGATAGTCCTTACAGGGATTTTGGATTTGCTCTCAGTAGAAGGCACATTCTCCATGGGTGCAGTAGGGATTTCAATGACTGATTTCTGTTCCTCTGGGGAGGAATCAGGAGAATCATCACCCTGATCTGAATATACAGACCTAGTGACTGTGGAAAAATCTAACTGAACTTGTACAACTTGTTCAGGGAAGTCAGGGCAAGTGGTCTGCTTCACACTGGACGGAGGAAGGGAATCACCCATTTCATGGATGAAATCAGCCTCTTTCATGGATGTTTCTGTGGAGGCTGAAATGTCTATTTGGGAGCTAAGTGGGGTATCTGAAGTGTGTATTTCTTCTACCTCCTCACTCAGGTCATCTGGGAGTAACTCTGCTTCATCATCCACTGTTTCTTTTGATTCTGAGAGTGTTAATGACTCAGCTGATGTCTCCACCGGTGGGGCCTCAGCACCTGTACCCCCTTCTTTCATGTCTTGTGAGACAGTCTCTTCCCTGGATTCTTGCCCAATTTGGAAAAAGTGAAAGCTTTCATCAGCATAGGACCTTTTGGTCATATCAATGGCACCACTTCGGGTCATCTCAAACAATTTTCCTTCCTGAAAGAGAAATGGATTTTGCTCACTGGTTGGGGTCCCCTCTTCAGTTGGGGTCCTAGCAGGAGTGGTGTCAGGGGTGGTACCCTGTGACTGTCTGTCTACCATCAAACCAAATATCTTCTGTTCTTCCTCTTTCACTCGAGCCTCAAAGGCTTCGTCATCCTCACGGATTTCACTCCAGGAATCAGAATCCACATCAGTTTTTGTGATGATGACTTTGCTTATTTGTTCACTGACAACTGTTGATGTTTTTGGTACAGGTGGCTCCAAAGATGAGGAGGCTCCCTCTGACTGTATTTCCTGCAAGGTACTCTCTTGTTTGGATTCTACTTCCAAGACCTGCTTCTCAAAATTAGCTTCTTTACTTGAAACAGTTTTATCAGAGGAGCTTGTCTCTACTACATCTTCAACAGAGGATGTGATGGTAACAGAATACTCTTCAGAAGAATGAAAACTTGTGTGTCTTGTATCTGTTTGGGTTTTGCTTTCTTCACCAGAGAAAAAAGATTGAGAAGGAACATTTTCATAAGGGCTTATGATTTGAGGATCATAGATTTCCCCAGTCTCTGTTGGGTCTGACACTGGAACATCCAAGGATGATCTATAAGTTTGAGTAGTAATGAGTGAATCTTGAATGGAACAGTCCTCTGGTAAGCTCTCAAAAGCTTGGTCAGGTTTTGTGACCTCCATTTCTGTAGCAGAAGCTGTAGAGACCATGTCTTCATCTAATTCTTTTGCTTCAGATGCTGGACAAAGAGGTAAAGAGGAGAAAGATGGAGAGCCTTCACTGGGGGCATCTGCTTGTGGAGATTCGACTCCAGGAACACCAAGCTCTTCTTCTAGGTCTTTCTCACCAGTGTCTTGGAGGGCTAGTGATTCCTTATGGATAACTAGCTGCTCACTGACATCGTCACCGGGGGAACTGTGGAGACCTGAAGAGACAGGAGCGGCTGAGTTGTTAGGACTCCCAATCTCACACTCCTCAAGCCCATCACCAAGTTTTGGTTGATAAGCATCTCCATTCAGATCATCATAAGATATCTCTGGTCCATCAGTGGGAAGAGCATGACTGTCTTCGGGTAAGCGAGATTTATAATCTTTTTCTTCTTCTGATTTATCTGAATCTTCCTGAGCATCTTCATTCATCTTAAAAGTGTATTGCTTGGAAACGATAGGCTGGAATTGTATTTCTTCAGGACTGGAATTTGAGTCTATGCTGGATGGAAGTGGGGAAGGAGGCTGCACTCGAATAACTGGCTCTGCCAAGAGACCTGAGTCAGCACCTTTCTTCAGCTGTGTCAACTCAGGTTCACTTTCTGAGGAGGAAGAAGCCTCCCTGCCCTCTGTTGTTACTACCGCAGGAGCGTCACTCTCATCCTCGACACTCTCTGTGTGTTTTGGTTCATCCGTGTCTGCTGAACAGTCGACATCTGCATCAGAGGATGAAGAAGATTCTTCCTGCTTGGGTTCCCTTTTGTAGTCCCTTTTCTGCTTTGCTTCTTGTTCAAGTTCATCAAACGTTTTGATTTTGGTTACCATTTTAAACATTTCCTCTTCCGGTGTGAACCTCTTTTTCTCCCCATTTTCTGAGTCGTCCTCCTCCGCACATTCAGGAATCACAGCTGGTTTTGGTGTGTCTGTGGTTTTGGGCGTAACCTCGTAGCTAACTTCTTCGGAGCTGGGGGTGTCTGGGGAAAGGGGGCTCTTCCCCGAGCTCTCCATGAGTGACGTCTGCTCAAGGCTGTCATCCTCGGCACTGCCGTCGGGGTCTCGGAGCAGCCGGGACCGCACCGAGGCCACTTCCGTGAAGAGCTCAGTCTTGGCAACAGCTGAGGGAAGAGGAAAGTGACTTGGGAGAATTCCAGCCTTCATCTTTGGTTCAACGGGGCTGCTTTCAAGAGAGTCACGGCAAGGGGATTCCTTCAGAGGACTCGGTTCCAGAGAATCGGGAGTTTTGTGTGAGGAGTTATCTTCCAGCACAGGGCTGGCCTCCAGGGAGTCTTTGTGGCTCACAGCGAAGGATTCGTCAGCCCCGGGGCTGAAAACCTCACTCTCGCGGCTAGGGAGTGCGAGTTCTAACCCTTGCGGACTTCTAATGGCTGCCTGGGGCTTTGATTCAGTCCCTGAGCCTGCCTTTACAGCGGCCTCGGACAACGGTGAGGCCTCTGCCTCCCCTGAGGGCTTGGTGGCTGTGGATTCCTGAGCTTCGGTATCAGTTTGCGTCTCGTGGGATGGACTAATCTGTGCAAGTGGACCTTTGTCACAGGTCACTTCCTCAGTCAGTCCTTCGGGTGTTTCTTTTGCTAATGATACACTTTGACCACCAAGGCTGTCACCTTCCTGTGGGGGGCATATGTCTTTGGAAGGGTCTGGCGTGGCCTCTGTCAGCTGATGCTCAGCAGAGGACTCTGCTGCCTCGGTGACTGCAGCACCTTGCCCTTCAGAACCATCAGCAACATCTTTGGTTGAGGGATGTCCTTTTTCGGAATGACTTTCTGGTGCTGTTTCTAACTTGGTAGTTTCATGTGTTTCCCCAATCTGCTCCTCACTTTTCTTTGGCGAGAAGGAAAGGCTCTCTGGGCTTGTCTCAGGGGTCTCGGCTAGGCCCTCATGCTTATAGCTTTCCTCTGAACTAATCTGAGGGGTCCCTTCCATCAGGCTGCCACACGGAGAATCTGCCACTCCTTCGGGCTTCAGGCTCTCAGAACTGCCATGTAAAGCGCCACTCTGCAAAGACAGGGCTGGGAGGAACTCATCTTTCATGTAATCTAGTGGAAATGTCGTGTTGAAAGGACTAGTTAGCACTTGGTCTAAGTGAAGCTGTGCCTTCTCGGGCTCCTCACTCATACGGAACTGCTGGTATTTGTCATTGTCTTCCAGTTCTTGCTTAATGACGTCAGAAAAGTCAGTGGAGGTTTTCCGGTCTGGGCTGATCTGGAGATCCAGGTCTCCCTGGTCGTCAGCCAGCTTTTCTTTGGGGACTTCGCTATCTTTATGGCTTTCTTCTTCAGGCACTGGCTGAATAGGCTCGGGTGTTTTGTGGTTGAGAGATTTCTCCTTTTCTCCAGCCCCATCTTCTCTCTTAAACCCTGTGGAGGAAGCACGGACTGCTCTTCTGGGTTCTGAGAGTCCCGTGGCCAGGAACCTCTGGCCTCGTTTGATTGTCTGACTCTCCGTTTTCTGCGCTTCTCTTGGGGTTACTATCGGTCCCTTTTCTTTTTCGAGCCGACCTCTGCCCTTTTCTTGTGGCTGTTTTTGTTTTGCAGATTTGTGCTCAAAGAGTCCGGTCTTGTGTTTCGATGGGTCCTGACCTGACTGGAAAGCTTTCATCAGCTCCCGAACAGACATGGTCTCCTCGATTCTTTCTGTTTTTGAGGTGGGGGAGACAGGTGGTTGTTTGTCTGTTTTCCCAGAAGGTGACACTGGCAGGTGCTTCTCAGTTTTCCCAGAACTTGAGACAGGAGAATGCTTTTCCATCCTTCCAGCGGGTGACACCGGCAAGCGTTTCTCTGTTCTGCCAGGAGATACCGGCGGATGTTTCTCGGATCTCCCAGAGGGAGATCCAGGGGGGCGTTTATCTGTCTTACCTGACGGTGAAACAGGAGGGTGTCTTTCTGTTTTTGTAGAAGAGGACATAGGGGAGTGTCTTTCCGTTTTGGTCGAGGGTGAAACGGGTGAATGTTTCTCAGTTTTGCTTGAGGATGACACAGGGGAGTGCTTTTCAGCTTTCGCGGAGGGTGACACGGGTGAGTGTTTCTCGTTCTTACTCGATGGTGATACCGGAGGGTGCCTTTCTGTTTTGGCAGAGGAGGAAAGAGAAGTGTGTCTTTCTATTCTAGAGGAGGCGGATGCTGGCGCATGCCTCTCTGACTTCAGAGAGGGGGATGCAGCCAAATGTGTCCTTTGTGTTACCTTTTTTGGCACATCCTCTTTGCCTTTGACTCTGACAGGCAACTTGCTTCGACCCTTCTGTTCATCTTCCACTCGTTTCTGAAGGGCCTTCACCTTGTCCTTTATGGAACCAATGGGCGTTTCCTCTATCAAAGGTGACGTAGCTTTTACAGCAGGAAGAGGCTCGGGGGCTGAACCTGTGTCTTCATCTAATGACTCTTCCGAACTCCCTTTTTTAAGTTCTGTTTTTTCTGCACTAGCTTGTGGACTGTCCTCCTTCTGCTTTTGTTTCTCCTTTAATTTCCTTCTCACCGGCTTCTTGATCCCCAGGCTTGGTTTGGGCTGTTTCTGTGTACTCTGTGTCTCCTCTGAGGGTGCATCTTTGCCTTCGCTTTCTGAGTGCCTACTGGGACCCTGAGCCTCACACTTCTCCCCTACCATACCTTGCTCCTTCTGGGGCTGCTCTTCGTGAGGAGGCACGTAGGAATTCAGATCCTCAGTAAGGTAGTTCACTAGCCCCATTGAGTCTTTCTCTACTTCTACTTTGGTCTCTTTATCTAGTCTAACTTCTACACATGGGTATTCGGCGATCTCTAAAGATGCTTTTTGCTTAGCCTCCTCTATCTCCTCCTCACTGACAATGACCCACTCCTCCTCCACTAACTCTTTCTCTGGCTGAGACCTCGGCACACTGCCTTCATCTCCTGTGCAGGTTCCGCTTCTCAGGATTTCGTTCACCTTCTCTAAGTCCTCTTTAACTCTTTCAACAATTTCAAAAGGCTCCCCTGGCTCTTCCTCGGCAGCCTTCACCAGCTCCTTCACTTTGATGGAACCTGCCCTATCAGATCCATCTGTGGTCAAGATGGCGGTCATTTTGATCAAATCTTGTTTCATCTCAGAAACTTCAGAGAGCAAGTCCGGACTTGCCAGGACAGGAACTTCATTAACCAGGTGACTTTTCAGGACAGATGTTTCTGTAGATTCTGTCTCATCATCTTTGATGTGAATGGAAAAACATCGAAAGTAAAATGGAAATCAAAAAAGATATTGGCAAATGTAATCAGGACTGAAACGACACAGTGTCTTTTCCTGTCGTGGCGGGAGGGACAACAAAATGGGCTGGGAATGGTGGATCCACAAGGTCTCAGGATACAAAAGCAAAGCAAGGCTAACGGAAAAAAAACTGAAAAGGAAAAATGAGCAGGAAATAACTTGCTTAATTTTCTCACTTGTAGCACATCCACACATATAACAAAGCTTTAACAAATAATCAAGACACACACACACAAAATCACAAAACAAAGAACGAACGCAGTGAAATTACACAAAGATATCTCAAGATTGTTCAGATGTTACAGATCAATGTTGAAAAAAAATGAATATGGGAAAAAAAGGAAAAAAGCATTAGAAATCGCAGATAGTTGATTTCCTCTAGGAGAAAGCCAGTAGTAGCAAACTCAGAATACTTCCTAATGATGTATATACATTATTTAATCATAGAAAAATCTGGAACGCAGTATGTTTAGTTCTGCCAATATACAATGACTATATAAAATATATCTGAATCAGCTGCAAACCGGCATTTCATCTAAGGGAAATTCACACCTAACAGTGAAACAAACAGTCTTGTGCTGAGAGGCATGGTCCTTTCCTTGGAGCAACCTCCTTGCTTAGACACGTAATGGACAGACCAAGGAGGGAAAGAAAGGAAAGGAAAGAAAAACAACAAAAACGATTGTGATTAAACTTATATGTGAGTCCAAAGTTAAAATGTGATGCATGGCAACCCAAATCAGAGACAGTCACACGGACACACGCACAGTTTATGTAAGCCAAGTTATTTCCATGCAAAGCAAAGGTGGACTAAAACTGGTGGGCGAGGCAGCCTTGCGGAGATGCACGGGCGGGAAGATGGTGAGAAATTAGAACAAATGTGGAAAACGACTGTGGTGAAGCATAGTTATTTCCCTAAAAGTCCATACACGAGATGCTCAACGCAGTATGCTTGAGGCATGGGTAGTGGGTGCCTGCATCCATTAAAGCAAGGAGGAAAACTCAAACTCTTTTAGAATTTACTCATGAAGAGACCTTAGTTCAACAAGCCCTTTCAACAGAGCTCTTCTTTGGAGATTATTTTATACCTGGATGAAGATTATTTTATGATTGTTTTTACACTAAAAGAAAGCCAAACATGGGACTTCCCTGGCAGTGTAGTGGTTAAGAGCTTCCACTACAGGGGATAAGCACTTGATCCCTGGTTGGGGAACTAAGATCCCACATGCTGCACAATGTAGCCCCCTCAAAGGGAGGCCAAATGTAAGCCTATATTTGAAAATTTTTAAACAGTCACAATACCTTGATTCATTCAGGAGGATTAATGGCACTATATCAATATAGTAACCTTTTTTTTTTTAAATGATTGAGCCAGATGGATGAATTTTTAATTCCTATAAGCTTATATCCAAGGAAAAGGGTCATTTAAATAAACATATTAGTGCCAAAGAAAAAAGTGGAATAATTAAATCTCTTTATAAAAAGGAATTAATGAAATCAATAATAATGTAAAATTTTTTATAAACATAAGTGCCTTCTCTTGAGAGAATTAATATTTGTTGAGATATACTCTGTGAAATGCATATATAAAGATATATTTAACTTATATTAATACAGATTTTTTCAGATATAAAACAATGAAAACATCCAGAATTTTAAATATGGTAGTCCTAAACAAAGATTTATAGTGGTTAGTAATAGTGGTTAATAATGGCAACTAGCTTGTATCTTACATCATGATCTTAACCCTCATATTTAAGAAGGTAAGGAGATTCTTAAAGTATTTAAAAAACTTAGCAGTAAATTACATTGTGCTAGGACTTCAAGAAAGCGGGGGGAAGTCCAAAGATTACTGCATTGGGCTTAAAGACCATATTAAACATACTTCTAAGTTTTCTCCTTTCGGGAATAGCACTCTGAAAAACAGTGCATCAAAATAAATCTTAAGATGAATAAACATTAAAAATCAGATTTTTTTCTAAAGCATTTGGGGCATAAGAGTAGGAAAGAATCCTGAAAAACTCAATTTCTTCCACACAAGAACCTAGTCACCAGAAACAAGCCAACAAACTGAAAATTCAACTGAATGTTACAAACCTAAAATGAGGTCTAAGGTAGCTCTCTCAATGTCTATAAAAATCAGTTCTTTCTGTACTATATTATGCTTAGGCTTTGCATCATTATTTAAAATTAGCCCTATTATGACATTACGACATACTGTTATGGTTAGTAATTTCATCCAGGAGGTTTTCATTTTTGCTTTTCCTGGTTCTTAATTTTTTCAGAACACTTTTACAAAAGTCCATCAGACCTCAGCCCTAGAGAAGTCAGTTACACTTCACCACAGTAAGAGGTGCAAGGGGTGGGGGGGTGGCGTGAGGGGAGCGTTAGCTTCAGCTGAGAACTATTAAGACAGTATCACTTTTGCAGGTGTGGCCTACATAAGTAATGAGCTCTCTACTGATGTCAGGGTCGCTTGATATAAAAAGTGATACTGTCACATCAGAGCTTAAAAAAAATGAGATGACAATGTTATGCTAACAAATGGACAAAAACGGTAGGGTGAGTTTCTAAACAAGCATAACAGCAAAAGCAGGGTTAACAGGGATCCAAAAGAAAGTGAATGCTTAGATGAATAATCATTGCATTTTACTGATAATTTGCTCACAAATTAGATATATTCATAATTTAACTGGCCAAGCTGCTTCTCTAAAAATATATTAATGATTAATAAGGATAATATAAAAATATAATTGTTATAATGGTTAGTAATGGCAACTAGCTTGCATCTTAATTCATGCTTTTCTTTATTGTAGCCAGCTTTCACACAAACTCAGTTTTATTTGGAATCTTACTTTTTTCTGATGTCATATCGATCTGAAAGAAAAGATACATAAATTGAATGGTTACAAATAGTGCTGTGTCCCACATCCCCGATGTACACAATAAACTCTATCATAATTATAAACATGGGAGACACCATAAGTTATAGGAAGGTCAGAGTAATTTGCTACGGTTCTTCCCCAAGAGTGTCTTTGATTCTTATCCTAACTTTGGAAAAAACAAATCTGCTTTCTAGACACTATGGGTAGAAAGTCCTTTCCAACATGTTTCTTTGGGAAGATATGACCTAGAGGTGTTTGATGTTAGAAATAGATATTAGGGAAAAGGGCCAAAAAAAAAAAGTGAAGTAGGTATAAAACAGTGTCAATTTAGTTGAGAAAAAGCAAAGAACATGCCCAGGTGATATGTTCTATAGAAACAGTTTCATTATTAGTTACAAGACAGAATTCCAAATCCCCAAAATAACACAAACTAGATCTATTGCACTGAATAGTTCCTGAAAATATTCAATAGAAAATCGTAAGCCTAGCAGAAAAACTCATTTGGATATAATAGCAAAGCTGGTTTCATAACTGTGTTGCTCTTTCAACAAAGTATGTAGGTATCATTTGACCAGCCTGGGGATCGAGTCGTCAGCTACAGAAGGGAAACGATACGTGAGGCAAAGAGTGACTGCACACTTGAGGGCAGGCATGGCTTCAGTCTTGTAAGTTTATTGTGCATCTGGTCATACACGGTAGCACAATGAGGCTATAATCACCCCTCTCATCCTGCTCCACCGCTGGTATGAATAGAGAAGGGAATTGATGGGTAGTCTCCGAACTAATAAAGGCCTTAAATTTTAAGCTGGTGAGCACAAGGGTATGTATTATCTTTTTCTTCATGGTTTTGTATTTCAAATCCATCAGAACAACATTAAAAAAGAAAACTGGTATATTTGAAAACATTTATGTGAAACAAATAACAATTCCATTTGTATGTCTTAGAGATATGAAGCAATATGTTAATTAAGTATAAGAACTTTTTCAATAATTTCTTTCATTTCTGTAATGCTTAGGCATTTTCAGATCTTTATTAGGAAAAAAACATATACTTTCTTTGACTATCAAAGCAGGTATAATTCAAATGGCTAAAATTTATTCAAGGTAATCTCTCTAAGACTCATTTTTTTCATCTGTCATATAGCACTTATGGTATGACAACATACATCTTTTAGCATGACTGTGAGATCACTGTTGATGGGGTATGTGGAATACTTAATAAAGTGTCTACCTTATAAGAAGTGCTCATTATTAGTAGAGTTCTGCATTATAATATTAATATAGTAAGATGGATGAACTATATGCTCCTTTTGTTTTCAGTGGTTCTCAAACTTTTTGTTCTTAAGACGCCCTTTATACTCCTAAAAAAATACTGGGGAGTGTGAAGAACTTTTGCTTATGTTTAACATATATAAATATGTATCTGTATTACAAATGATAGCTGAGAAAATACAAGAACCCAAGTGTAAACAAACCCACATTCCATAGTGTCGGGGTGATAATGTCATCATATGCAATGCAGCCTCTGGAATACTTCTGTGTAGCTTGTGAGGATATGGGGGCTAAAAGGCAAATGATGACTCAGTACTAAGGAAACGGTTTTCTCCTCCCGGCATCTCCTGACCAACGTTTGAGAACCACTGAGACTGTGGTTTGATTTTCAGTAATTGGTAGAGAAATCTGTATTACTGCACAGACAGGTAATAATTTATAGGGAAGTTTTAGTGTCCTATGAAATCAGTCCGTAACATGCGAAAACAGGCTCAGGGAGGTTAAGTAAAATTGTGACCCTTCAATTACTAAAAACAACTGTATAACCCTCCTCTGTTAATCATGTGCTCTTATCGGTGGTTACAGCAATGACACAGCCATTAACAAGCGACAGTGCCATATAATTACCTCTTCCTCCTGTTCTTGATCTGACTCTGATTCCTGGCCACCCCAAGACGCCATGCAAGATGGAGAAAGAGAGCAGGAAGAGTAGAGAGCATTTAGAAGAGAAGACAAGACTAAATACCCTGACAGCAAACATCAGCAGGCAAGCATACAGTTAGCATTTGCATATTTTTTCTTACTAACAGTTTACAGAAGACAAGCACAAAAATTAAAGAAGATTGATTTAAATGCAAACATCTGTAGATTCAAAAGACAAAAGAACCAAAATTATAAATATACTAATCTATCAGACGAAAGAACTAATATTATAAATGTACTCATTTCAGATATAGGTTACCAGCAGCCACAAAGTGTGACATTTCATGGATTGGATGGCATATGTCTACAGAAATGGTGATGATAATATCTCAGCATAATGATGCTTTTAAACTGTGGTATTGGAGAAGACTCTTGAGAGTCCCTTGGACAGCAGAAGATCCAACCAGTCCATCCTAAAGGAAATCAGTCCTGAATATTCATTGGAAGGACTGATGCTGAAGCTGAAACTCCAATACTTTGGCCACCTGATGCAAAGAACTGGCTCACTGGAAAAGACCCTCACTGTGGGAAAGACTGAAGGCGGGATAAGGGGACAACAGAGGATGAGATGGTTGGATGGCATCACCGACTCAATGGACATGAGTTTGAGCAAACTCCGGGAGCTGGTGAATAACAGGGAAGCCTGGTGTGCTGCAGTCCATGGAGTCGCTGAGTCGGACACGACTAAGCAACTGAAGTGACTGAACTGAATATCTCAGCCATTACAGGTATTGATTAAACATGTTAAAAGCCACAAATGAACATGCAGTGAAGATATTTTCAATACACAGGCAATACTTAGGAGTTCTCTTGTAATAAAGAGCTACCCTGTTCTAAAATATATCTAAACTCTACCATGTTTGTCAATGTTTTCTTTTTGTTTTAGTTACTAAATGGAGAGCTGTCCTGGACCATCATAGAATTAATAACTGTGCCGGATATATCTTGACTTAGATACAAAAAGGAATAATGAACTAAATGCTTTCTTTTATAGCATACTGAAAGCTCATTTGAATCAGAGACAAAGCTCATTCATCTTTACACATCACTCAGATGGATTGCCCCAGCATTGACATATTTCTCTATGGTTCTTATTTGACATTCTGCTTCAGTGATTCAAAAGTGCTCAGCACTACAACCCCCAAAGTATATTCTTTACCACTGGAATGCTGTTAGATAACAGTTATTTGGATGCAGATGTCTACTGCTGTATTTTAATTCTTGTAATTAACATGTAAATTTACATATGCAGATTCTGGTATTTCATTTCATTTTGATCATTAAATAAGAATTTAGTGTTAAATATGATGCTACATGGTTTTCTCTATGTGACCGATTTCTAATTTGTAAGAATAATTAATCGTGAAAAATGGTGAATGAAAATAAACATAGAAAATGTTCTGTTTCATGGAGTTAAGATTTAGGATTTTAAATATGTTTCTACCTCTCCTCCTGGGCTTCCCTTGTGACTCAGCAGATAAAGAATCAGCCCGCAAAGAGTCGGACACGACTGAACCACGTTCACTTTCACTTTTCACCTCTCCTCCAAGTCTCACCTGCCAGTATCCCACTTCTCAACCTCTAAAATACACTCTGACAACTTGCTATAACCGTCTATAAATTGCCACATGGGAACTTTCCATTAACAAGGAATACTGGTCAAAATTTTTCAAAAAATAAGAGAAGCTTTTCCCAACATTTAATCTATTCCCTAGTCTTCTTTGATTTGATCAGAGTAATCAAGGAATTCTGTAAAGAGGAGAGGTTTGAATAGAAAGAAAAACTTCTAGTAGATTTGGGTCAAGTATTAACTTTCCTTTCAACAGTGTTTCAAATCTATTCCTATAACATGTGAGTATTTTGTATACTAATCATGTTAAAATAGTTGGAAAAAATGAATCTGATGCTCCCCAGATAGTACAGGTTACAAGACGAACACATAATTATTTTAGCAACAAGGTAAAACACCCTGAAGTTGCTCTGAATTTCGTAACACATAATCCACCTGTGAACTGGCAGTGAACAGAAGCTAACACCCCTAATGTTCTGGCAGGGCCGAGAGCACCACTAGCATGGTGCCGGGAGGGCGCACAAAACCATAAGGAAGGCAAAGTGAATAATTCTATGTTCAGAATCAGTCCAAAAGGTTACATCTTACACTGAAATTTTCTCTCTTCCATACCCAATACATATTTATAGAAACTTTTCCATCAAAGTGAATTTAATGCAAAATAAGGTAGAGCTACTTTTTTCCTTACTTAAATGGAACATCACAAATTGGACAGGGTATCAAAAATGACTACTATACATGGTTGCATTCAGTGTCTTTGCCTGTATCTATCCTAAAGGATTTGAAAATCAAATCCTCTACATCCTGAATTGCACTATAGCAGATTATAATACCTTCGTATAAATTGGCAGGGTGATGTTTAAGTTGCAAATAGCTTGGTGCACCAGGCCTCTTGTAGATTTTGGCTCTTTCATAAATGATAGTCGTCCGCAAGGTTCCTGAGTCGTATCACGTACCTTGAACAAGAAAGGCATACATGCTTCACTCACGTGTGACACACACTGTTTACTTTAGTGAGATGCCACTCAAAAGAACCAGAGAAAAGTAAAATTCACTTGCTTTGGAAGTGTTCCTTTTGCCCTTTCCTATTATCATTTAGAACGATTAAAAAAATCATTCAGCTTTTTAAAAATTGTGGTAAAGTATACATAACATAAAACTGACCATTTCCACTTATAATCTTAGCATTGTTATGCATATAACTCAGTGGCATGAAGCTCATTCGCAAAGTTACGTGATTATCACTACTGTGCAAAATTTCCCATCATCCCAAACAGAAACATTACACCATTAAGCAATAACTCCCCATTCTCCTCTCCCTTCAGCACCTAATAGCCTCTACTTAACTTTCTGTCCCTATAAATTTGCTTGTTCTAGGTACCTTATATAGACAGAGTTATACAATCTTTGTTCATTTGTATCTGTTATTTCAGGTTGCATAATATTATCAAGATTCAGTCACATTGCAATATATACCAGAATTTCATTTTTTTAAAAATTGTGTTAAATTGTACATAAAACATCATTTCAACCATTTTTACATGTATAGTTAACTAGCATTAAGTACATACACATTGTTGTACAATCATTACCACCATGCATCTTCAGAATGTTTTCACCTTCACAGACTGAAACTGTTTCCATAAAAAAATAATTTTCCATTCCTTCCTTCCCCCATATCCTGGTAACCACTATTCTATTTTCTGACTAGTTGATGACTCTAGGTATCTCATACAAGAGAGAACATACAATATTTGTCTTTTGGTGTCTGGCTAATTTTACTCATTTTAAGGCTGAATAATATTACATTGTATGCATATATCACATTTTGTATATCCATTCATCTGTTGATGGATATTTGGAATATTTCTACTTTTTGACTATTGGGAATAATGCTGCTATGAACATTGCAAGTAAATGGTTGAGTCTCTGCTTTCAATTTTTGGGGAATTGCTGGATGATATACTATTTCTATGTTTTAACTTTTTGAGGAACTGTCATACTCTTTTCCACAGTATGGAATGGCTACACCATTTTACACTCCTTCCAGCAAGGCATCAGGGTCCCCATTTCTCCATATCCTCACCAGTATTTGCTATTTTGTTTTGTTTTTGATAATAGCCATCCTAATAAGTACTGAGTAGTATCTCGTAGTGGTTTGAATTTGAATTTCTCTGCTGTTAAACATTATTTCATGTGTTTATTGGCGATTTGTACATCTTCTTTATAGAAATGTTTAAGTCATTTTCCTATTTTTGTATTTGGTGTCTATAGGATAATTTTTGCCCACTAACAATATCAAATATTAGCATAATTACATAGCTGTTTATAGTAAATGGATCCATTACCCCTTAGAAGAACCTATCTTTAATCAGGAAAACCATTGAACCAGAAATGGCACAATTAAGGCCTTCAGTAGAGATCTTGAGAAAACAGACAATAAAACTTAAATAGAATTATTATTTCCTTTTATTTCATGAATCTCTCCCTCATACTCATTTTTGTTCTCTTCAGAACTGGTATCTAAAATGCAACTTGCATATGTTAAATTATGATAAATTGCATATGTTAAATATGATAAATTCCTAACCTAGATTAACATTCCTAAACAGGGACAACAAAGTCATGGTACATTAAAGTGTCTGCACAAATGTTTGTTGAATGAATTTATGAACGTATATCCAGTCTATTGCTCTATCTGGGATAACTTCCTGATAGATTAACTGGGTCTTTTAAGAGCTTTTACTATAAAAATTTGTCACTAAGAACTCTTTTTGGTCTCCACATTTGTGAAGTTCATATATTAAAAAAATTTAAGTGCAAATATTTAAAAGAAATAATAATAGTTAAAAAAATAAAGTGAGGCTTCTCTTAAAATTTGGAAAAGAATGACCAGTTTTCCTAATTAATCAGTTGGCAATTTGTCCCTCATTCTTAGCCTATAACTAAAAATCAAGGTTGAATCTGAAATTTTAAAAAATAATTTTTACGAGTTTAAAATTTTATAGAAATACTTTTAAAAAAATCATTAGAAATTACTGAAAACCAAATATTCTCTTCTACCAAAAGTAGTCAAAGCCTTACTTGATGCTGAATAAAACACATTCCCAAATTTCATGTATATATTACCTTGACAAAGAGAGGAAGTCTGTTTTCCTTGAAGGCAAAAAAACTGAATATATGATGTTGGCCACTCTTGGTTAATGGCACCAGGTTGCCAAAACAATCAACATAGATGGGTTTTCCTTCTAAGACCTGATGAAAATAGAGAAAAACAAAAAGAATGCCATAGCTGAAATTCTTACATTACTGGAACATTAAAATTCTTAAAATGTGCATACAATAATCTTTAAAATCCTGACTGACATTTTGTCTTATCTGTGACAAGCATGGACCAGCACTCCCTTTTACTAGTAATAAGAATCTTCAAATGCATGGGGGCCTTTAATCTTACTGTACTCATTTCTAACACTGTACCATGTTATTTTCCCAAATCATTATGTCTTTAAATCATAAATTTTTATTTTTGACATCACAATGAATTGGGTTACTTGAATTCAATATCAAAGATCCACACTGATGGAAAATTAAGAAATAAGAAAAAGTAGTGTAGCAAAGTCCTGGATATTGTATTTTTACGTTTACACAAAGGATATACCTCCTGGGCTGTTTCCTTTACTAGTTTTTCAATTTCCTTAAAATTTGCTTATTTTTAATTGGAGGGTAATTGCTTTACAATGTTGTGTTGGTTTCTGCCGAACATCAGCATGAGTCAGCCACGGGAGTCACATGCCCCTTCCTTCCTGAACCTCCATCCCACCCATTCCACCCCTCCAGGTTGTTTTCTTTATGATTAAAGAATAACAGGGAAAAAAATCCAATAAATAGTCACCTCAAAAAAAAAAAAGAACAAGGAAACATAACAACATGTGAATTGCTATATCCATTTATATACTTATAATTTTATTAAAAATGCATAATTTTTCCCTTAATAATCTTTAAAAGAGTCCTTTTATCCCTATTGAATGGGTCCAAATTGGCTAAAAATAGTGCATTTTAGACACTGGCCTTCTAACTGTCAAGATGTTGACTGGTCTGTTTTTGATGGCATTATTTATTAGATGGGCTTCCCTGGTGGCTCAGCATTAAGAACCCATCTGCCAATGCAGGAAATGCAGGTTCAGTCCCTGGGTTGGGAAGATCCCTTGGAAGAGGAAATGGCAACCCACTCCAGTATTCTTGCCTGGTAAATTCCAGGGACAGAGGAGCCTGGTAGGCTACAGTTCATGGGATCGCAAAGAGTTGGACATGACTTAGTGACTGAATAACATTTATTAAATACTATTTTAAATATATTAAAAGAGGTATAAACAACATACTAACATAAATTGGTTTTTAAAACACAGTACCTCCACATCCCTGCTTCTGGCCACCTCAGCAAAGTTTTCTTGTTGTTCCAGGGTCTTATCCACTTTATCATCAGTCATGCAGAAACACCTCAACCTGGCTTCAATGGGGTCATGTGATTTGGCAAACACTACAAATTTTGCCATATATGGTACACAGATAATTTCTCTATACACTTGTGATGCAAAGGTAACAGATTCCTGAATTTGTCGACAATCGATCAGCCAGAACCTATAAAATAAAACAAAGTCAGTTATCTGAAATTTAATTACAGTCATCCCTCAGTATCTACAGAGGATTGGTTCTTGGAACACCACGGATATCTTGATCCACAGATGCTCAGGTTCATTTAACAAAAAGGCAGAATACAGTTGGCCCTCTGTATCCATGGACTCCACAACTGTGAAAAAGGATAGTCAATTACACGAAAAACAAATCAGTTCCTTCAGTATCATCAGAGTAATCATTGCATGCCTCTTGGAAAAAGTGAGAAGCAAGAGAGGGAGATGATGAGAGAAAGCAAAAGCAAAGGGAAAGAAAAACAGGGGAGGGGAAATGGAGGAGGATCGATGAGAAGGAGGGAGAGACAAGGATGTGCCAGGTGTTTCAGGCCAAATGTTAAACACTGTGTAACTTTCTTCCTTGGAAAGTCTTCTGAGTATTCAGGCTTCTGAAATACATCTTTAGCGTCTAGAATCCTTTTGTGGTACACCCTGGTATTATACCAATATCTTGCTGGATGAGTTTCTATTTTCTTTGATAGCCCCTGCTGTTCCTCATTTCATTTCCTAAAACTCTTTTCAACAAAATCTACCTAATGTTTCTTCATCTCATCATCCTTTTCCAAAGGACTCATAGTCACCAAGGTTGGATCAACCAAACTACTGTTTTAAAAAATCTGCTTTTGCTTCAGGACTCCTAAATACTGCTTAATATAATCCATTGAAGAAATTATTGGCTTTGTGAATAATTTATGATTTCTAGCCTCAGTCAAGTCTGTGACGTATTTTGGTAATTTTTTTCCCTCAGATATCATTTTATACATTATAGTAATGTTGCTAAACCTTTATGACACCCTTCAGGCCTTCAGAAAGGTAACTTCACAGAAAAAGCAGTAACCATCAGATGCACATTTTCTCAATTTGCTCTTTATACACGTCAAAGATTTATTCCAGATCCTCTCACTTTGAAACCTTCCTCCACCACTGATCCCTCCTTCCTGACTCACTGCTCATAATCTTTAAACATTTGAAAATTTCCTTATCTTCTTAGCTTTTCTTTCCTTCAAGTTACTGATCCATATCTCTTCTTCTACTTTTTAATTGTGATAAAATATAATTTAATTGGCAGCCTCAACTCCAAGAAATGGGCTGTGTGCACTAATGATAATATAAAATTTGTCATTTTAACCATTCTTGAGTGCGCAATTCACTGGCAGTAGTACATTTAAAATACTAAGCAACCACAGCCACTCTCCATTTCCAGAAATTTTTCATCATCCCAAATAGAGACACTATACCCATTAGACAGTAACTGAACTTTCCTGTTCACCTCAGTCCCCGGTAAACTCTATTAAACTCTGTCTCTCTGAACTTGCCTATCCTAGGTACCTCGTTTATGTGGAGACATGCAATATTTGTTCTTTGGGGTCTGGCCTATTTCATTTACTGTAATGCTTTGAAGGCAGCCTAGTTCCTGGTTCTTGGCAGGCTCTCAGTATTACCCGCTTCTTCTTTACACTGATTCAACTATCCTTGATTCACTGCTTCTTCGACTGTCTGAAAGAATTACATTATTCCTATAATAATAAAATAACTCCTGATTTCTTTGTCTCTCCTATAAGGCCTGCTGTAAATAATGTTAACCAACATTCCGGCATTATTTCTGAATTACAGACTCCATTGTCGCCAGCCTGCAATGCCCTTCTGCATCTTGGCTCATGTTACCTTCTTTTCCACTTTTATCTGCCTGTTAGGTTTCTGTCTATCTCATGGGCTACCTTCTCTCTGACCACTCTGATGTGAACACCCTTTTTTGAATTCTTTCAGTAACTCTTTTGTATCTTTCCATCCAGAACTTGTCATTTTCTGGCATTAGAGTGGAGATGAGTGAATGGCAGGGCACACAGACAGACACACAGAACCAGAGACTCACAGCTGCGCCCTTTGGGTGAACCAGAGACTCACAGCTGCGCCCTTTGGGTGGCTCCGACTACAAATGGATCACTACACCCAGCTATGGCTGTGCATTGTTATTCATGCATCTATCGTTTCACCCCCTGAATAAGAATGTAAGCTTTAACTACTCTCAACGTCAGCTTTCTCATCTTTAAAATGGACATATTGCCTCTCACTCTTCTTAAGTCACAAGAGTTTACAGTAACCAAATTAAACAAATAGGAAAACACTTGGCAATCCATTAAAGATCAAGCAAATGAGAACTAGTGAGTTGAGTTGGTTTACACACATGCAATAAAGCTAGACAGCATAAGCTTTTTAAAGATATGGGACACAAAAAGGATAATGTGTAAATATGCTACAGTGCATAAAAGTTACTGAAAACTCTAAACTGTGTAAGCAAACCATGATATGCTCTGTGGTTTGGTTATCATTCTGTTTGAAAAAAAAACAATTCAGGCTATTTTGTTGTCAGCAGGAAATCCATCATTCCTAAGTCCTTCAGGACTGGAAAAATCAGCTGTGGCTGCTAAAACCAGAGTCTGGGTCATACAGTAATAGCTGGCAATTATTTACTTTCTTTAGATTTTAATCTGAATGGCTGTACTTCATACTTCATTAATGCATTATCACTATTACATTTACTGGCGAGTTTGGTTTAAGACATGAAAGTAAATGCAGACCATTTTAAAACCAAACCAAAAATAAAGTTACTTTTAAAGAATGTATGAAACAAAGTAAAACAAAAGACATTTGGGCACACAACTTCAGTGGTTTTTCTGTGCAGTATAACCATACCTGGCAGACACATTGGTTGTAAAGGAAACACATTCATTGACAAATGTTAATGGCGTAGTTCCTGTAATATCTTCCCACTGAGCAGGGGTGGTTCCACCTGAAATAACATGATTGTTGAAAAAAAAAAAATTAGGCAGAACTCCAAACTCGGTGTCATAAAATAAAGGCTTTGTGGTTCTGGCTTCTGGCTACGTTCATTCACTCTTCAGGATGACACCCTGGAGACAAAGTGACTGAAAACTACGTGCTAAAAAAATGACACACGGAAAACAGACATTAACACCACATGTCACAGAACTAAACTTAAGGGAGGTCATTTGAATAACTGCTTCAAATTACTAGGTGCTCTTTTCTCTCCCTATTGTAATTGCTAGCTTCTGAAGATAATTTTGAATTGTATTCAGTTGATGATTTTAAAAGATCCTTCGACTAACCAAGGAGCTGAATGCTTTGTTAAAACAAAAATCCAAATATTCTTTCACCTTGATATTTTAGGCAATTATTTTCGAGAAACAAAATTTCCTTTCAATTTGCAATTGAAGGTTGGCAAAAATCCTTGGAAAATATTAAAAGCTCAGTAAATATTGCAAAGCGAAAGAACAAATGACTGAATGCCCCTGAACACTGACACATCACTCTGGAGGGTGATACTGACTTTCATTTCTACTGAGACATTCAGTTGGCATAAATAAGGACAAAACTGTCTTCAGGCATTGCAGGAGAAATATATGTTTGAGATGAAAACGAATTTTGACTCTAAGGATTGTTAAAGAAGGGAATGAGTTATCAAAGTTCCTTATTCTAGGAGACCCATAAAATACACATTCTAAACAGATTTATATAATAGAGCAAAACACAAAAATCCAAAAATCTATTACTGTATTTGTAAAAATTAACAAGTAAATTTAAAAAAATAAAAATAAAAATGATAAAGCTTTCCCTAAAAAAAAAAAAAAGAAAGAAATTGTTTAGAACAAATCCATCCCAAGACAGAGGCCCAGAATAACTAGACTAGATGGGGTCAAGGTCCAGGTGGTATCTTCATTTGATCATCTAGAAGGGCAGGATGTGCCACGGACATTTTTCAGACTTGTTTTGCGTCCACGCTGCTACATAGCATATTATAGGATGATTAATCATACACATGAATCAAAAAGCATGGGAATGCTATGAAATAAGCAGAAACAAATAACTGGGAGAGGCCCTAAGTGAAGCATAAGATTTCTCACTACTCTCATTTTAGGGCATGTATTTTCTTTTATTATTTTTGCTTTGTTTTGGTTTTGAGTGTCTTTTTTTTTTTTTTTTTTTGTGGCCATGCCATGTGGCATATAGGACCTTGGTTCCCCCAACTATGGATCAAACCTGAACCCTCTACATTGGAAGCACAGTCTTAACCACTAGACAACCAGGGAAACCCCCATGTATTTTAAAATTATGCCATATTATTAAACTTATGGGGTAAAGTCTCTATGGTTTGCTATCAAGAGTACAGAAAAAAACACTGATAAGAAGGAAGAATGAGAGAGAGGATAAAAGAAGGGTGAACATTCCTGCTAAAATGAGGAGAAATGAAAAAAAAAATCTAATAATACTGAAGTAGATATGGTTATTATTCCTGCTAAAAACAGTATGAATATTTACTGAATGCTAGTACCATTCAGTTTTTGTTAAATAGGCAAATTCTCAATTATGTAGTTTCAGTTACTGGTGTGGATTTTTTTTTAAACTCTCACCATCTGTGGTGGTATTATTGGTCAGAGACAACCAGTGTCCTGGGAATATCTTCCTGGAGTTTGATGGTTAACTGAAAGCTATTACAACTTCCAATTGAGAAGACTAAATATCCTTCTTTTTCCCAAAGTTAGTCAACAGATTAATGATAAAGTCATAACCAATTCCTGGAGAGAAAAGTGTGAAATGGTTGATATAATTATTCAAGATATCATTTAGTTTGCCACAGGTATAAGGTGATATCTTCAATGAAGGCCTAAAGCTCGGGTTTAGAGGTACATGGACTTGGGTTTGAATCCCAACTCTGCAGATATTTACAGTATAATTAATCTCAGGCAAATTATAAAGAAAACTTCTCTCAGTCTTGGTTTCCTTTCTAGTAAAAGGGGGTTAAAGTTTCCTCAGAGGGCTACTTTGGAGATAAAGATGACCATGTGTATGAAGTGCCTAAAAGTCTGGCATCAGGCTTTATTTAGAAAATACCAGCTCACTTCCTATCCCCTTTCACTTCCCTAGTTAGTGTGCCTTTCCTGAATTAATGCATATTAATGAGACACAGGCACCTTAGGACAAAAGTAATTTAGTATTTACAATCTAAGTTTCTTCTTCCAGAACTTTCTATCATTAACACCATAGTCCTACGTGACTCACCTGTGATGCTGCATAGTAATCTTAAGGTTGGTGCATCTCCCCCAAAACCATTCAACATGACATCGCTTGAAGCTTTGGGGACAGGAATGGTCATGGTGATTGGCTTGTGAAATTTTCTTCTTCTAGGTTCCAAAGTGACTATAGGGCTGAAGGTAGCTTTGTTGCCCAGAATCTTCTTAACCAACTCACTGTGCATAGGTTGAGCCTTTAAAAAAATAGGAAAAATATCAAAATAAACAGTACATCATTATATTCCATGTCAAATTTCTTAATACATTTTTATTTCATAAATCAGTTTTGTATCTTCAAATATGGCAACTGCAATTTCCTACTGTTACCAAACACTCATATACAACTTTATGACACTGATGATTTCTAAGGGCAGCTTTTGCTCACCCAGGAATAATTTGATTCTTTAGCCATTTAATTCTCTTTTGAAAAGCTGATTTTGAATCACGGGAAAAAAATCCACGTTAGGTTAACCTGCATCTTGACGTGGGCGTACCTGTAGGCCAACACGGATCCGCTTGGTTAGTGCCCCCTCGGGGAACACGGCCTGCACCTGCGGCACCACGGTGCTGCTCAGCACGCCTCCCTCCGGGCCAATCAGGTTGCTGTCCTGCTTGATGCGAGACACCACCGCAAAGTACTGTGGGAAGTCACGGGTGATGATGCGGCAGATCCGCTTCTTTTCTAGGTCTTCCGGGCTATCCAGCACTGAGACAAGAAAT
Source organism: Bubalus bubalis (assembly GCF_019923935.1). Classification (NCBI taxonomy): domain Eukaryota; kingdom Metazoa; phylum Chordata; class Mammalia; order Artiodactyla; family Bovidae; genus Bubalus; species Bubalus bubalis. Next base: position 87,567,403 of record NC_059163.1, read on the forward strand.
GACCCATCTTCATAGAGCAAGGATTCGCTTTTGAAAGCATTCTAGCAAACTCACTGGCATAGGTTAACACTGAACAGATGTGGCAGCAAAAACCTTTTTTTAAATAATAGGAAAATTTAAAAAGCAAGGCTATCCTAACAATACCAGAATCTCTCAAGACCTGTCAGCATTTGGCTGGCACATTTTCTCTCTTTGCAAAAACTAGGACTTTCCAGGGCACTGTGAAACAAAAGCATCCAGTTCCAGACGTGGTATTGCAAGGCTGTCTTTGTAAATAAGGGGGTTTGAGGGCAATGAAACGAACCTGTCCTGTTTTTGGCTCAACGTGACAAAGAGGAAATTGACTACGGGCTCGTTTCTTTGCAAATTTCAAAGTTAGTTCAAAACCAGTTATTTGTGGTTTTAAGAAGTAATATGGTCCTTTTGGTTCTCAGGGGACTAGTGCGGGAATAAAATCTGTCTTCAAAGGGTAAGATGTGTATCAGTGTGTTCATTCCAGTGGCATGGTTGTCTCTGAGATAATCACTGTGGATATTTTAAAAAGATCAGTGATTGCAAATTTAGGGTTTCGATATTCCCCTGAAATCATGAACTTACCAAGCAGATCATCTAACATCAGGAGAATGGGATAATGGACTCTTGATAAATTGCATTAGTGTAGATATGTAGGGCAACATAGTAAATCCAACTGGTTTAAAATTTGAAAATTTGAACTAAGTAGATCACTGAATTTTAAGAGATTATGGAAAGCAATTCATTTTTAGAAAGCATTTTACAATTCTTACAGACGCATGAACAGCAACTGTGTTTTTCTTGACTCTTGAATATAACTAGATAGCAAAAGTCTGAAGTCCCAGGATCTGATCCTTCATGACTGAAGACTGATACATTGGCAATTACTAGCATATACTTGTGAAAGAAGAGGTTTTCACAGAACAAACATGACAAACATAAAAATATACAAATTCGATTCTGTTTCAAAATGAGCTTTTTACTTATGTAAGAAGTTATAAGAGTGGGTCCCCATCTAAGGACAACATGGCAGTAGTAATGGCAGGTAAATACGTCAGAGGGAAATGTCCTCAACTCGATGCACGCAAAAGAAATGGTTCCCAGGAGCAGAAGCAGCTACATACAGCACAGAACAAGCTTTATTGGTAAGAATCCAGATCTTTTCATCTTTATTGGAAAATACTGACCCACACGTCTAAAAGGCATAATTTCCTCTTCTGTGGCCTCTCTTCTTACTAACCCTCAGCAGAACAGGAAGAAACATTAAAGCAGCTGCTGTCAGGCTGCACCTTCCCATCCATGAGCCACACACGAAGCTACAGCTAGTGGTCCTGGAAGACTGATCAAGTCTGGCAAACAGCCGCACAGTTGTATGCCCAGGTCGGTGCAAATTTTGGTATGTTCTTGGAACTTGGGCAAAAAAAAAAGTGCCTATTTGTGTAGTCATGTAAAGTGGAACATATCTCTGGTTATCTATCAGGACTGACACCTCATCTCTGTGCAACCTCAGGAGGCCTAAGAGCACCTCCCTCTCGTCAAACTAAAGTATTTCAACCTGAGGTTAAATGGCCTAAACTGGGATTTGAGATTTACAGAGATTAAAGCCCTAATGAAAAATATGTTCCTTAACTATATGTGTAAGTGTGCATATGAAATTCAACCGTAGCTAACTCTCTGTTTAAGTGTAAACTGTGAGTGAATTTAATTTTCCTAACTCCTTAATAGAAAGTTAAAAGTATTATTCCAGTGAGAAGTTGCTATATAGCACAGAGAGCCCAGCATGGTGCTCTGTGATGCTCTACGGGGATGGGATGGGGCAGGGGAGGGAGGCATGAGAGAGAGGGAAAAGGACTTCTCAGGCGGCGCTAGTGGCAAAGAACCTGCCTGCTAATGCAGGAGATGTAAGAGTTGTGGGTTCAATTCCTGGGTTGGGAAGATTCCCTGGAGAATGAAATGGCAACCCACTCCAGTATTCTTGCCTGGAGAATCCCATGGAGAGAATGAGTTTGGTGGGTTACAGTCCACAGAGTTGCAAAGAGTTGGACATGACTAAAGCAACTTAGCACACATAGTATGTGCATAATTATGGCTGATCTGCATTGTTGCATGGCAGAAAACAATGCAACATTGAAAAGCTACTTTCCTCCAACTGAAAAATAAGTTGATGAAAGAAAAAATTATATTGTCCTATAATGTAGTAGTTATGGGTATATGTAAGTTTTCCTAGAGAAAAGTTTAGCACTTTTTATCAGTGTCTTAAATATCTAAATGTTCAGATTAGGTATTTTTGAAAATCATGGATATATTATCCAATATCTATTCATTTTGTTATGAAACAGTATCTGCTGCTGCTAAGTCGCTTCAGTTGTGTCTGACTCTGCGACCCCATAGACGGCAGCCCACCAGGTTCTGCCGTCCCTGGGATTCTCCAGGCAAGAACACTGGAGTGGGTTGCCATTTCCTTCTCCAATGCATGAAAGTGAAAAGCGAAAGTGAAGTCGCTCAGTCGTGTTCGACTCTTCGCGACCCCATGGACTGCAGCCTACCAGGCTCCTCCGTCCATGGGATTTTCCAGGCAAGAGTACTGGAGTGGGGTGCCATTGCCTTCTCTGGAAACAGCATCTATTCTATTTCATATTTTAGAAAAGTTTGCATGAAAGATAGAGATGGGCTGTATTTCTTTATTAACCTAAAATATTTACTATTAAAGAATTTCATTTTCCTGAATGCAACAAAAATAAGACTCGACAAATATACTGTGCACTCCAATGCATCACCATGGTAATATACCAGAACACTCTGTTGTCGTTGTTTAGTCACTAAATCATGTCCAACTCTTTTGTAACCCCATGGACTGTAGCCTGCCAGGCTCCTCTGTCCATGGAGTTTCCCAGGCAAGAATACTGGAGTGGGTTGCCATTTCCCTCTCCAGGGGACCTTCAAAACCCAGGGATCAAACCCACATCTCCTGCATTGGCAGCTGGATTCTTTACCACTGAGTCACTGGTGCTAAACAAGGGGTCTGGGCAGCTAATGCTCAAAAACCCAGACTTCTTGTTTGGCACCTGCAATAACCTGGTATTATTTCCTTCACCACAACCTCCTGTTGTGGTGTAGGCAGGCTTACTGTGTAGCCTGTAGGCAGGCTTTACTGTGCAAGCGCCAGGAGAGAAAATTGGATTAAGTAACACACACACACACCCCCTAGGATATAAACAAATGCATCACTATCATGCCTCCACTTCAGAGTCCTTTTAAAACCCTCAGTATGAAGTACCTTCATCCATGCCATTCAGGATTTCATTCAGCTCCTCCTCCGTGTATTCACAGTAATGCTCTTTCCAGCTGTCCCCGTTCTCACTGCGCAGGACCACCAGTTCCCTCTCTTTTCCTCGCAGGGCAGCGAAATGAGGGATCTCCACGATCACAGGCCTGACACAGCAAGGCAGAACATTCAGTGTGGACAGGAGCTAACCACCAGCAAGACAAGCACCTCGACTCTGTCTGTTGCAAAGTGACCTGGAATTCTTCTCTTTCTGGGGACAGGGACAGAGTGGGGCCATCCTCCGGAGCCCTGCAGCTAGCAGACGGTCCCACAGTAGCTAGCACTCCACCTCGGGGGCGCCAATCCTCGGGGCCATGCTGCTACCTTAAGCCAATGATGTCTCCCTGTGAGTGCATGTGGCATTCTGGAACTTCTCCTTTGATCAACATAAGGATAACACATTTAACCAAAAGAAATGTACATGCATATCTATGAGGTATGCCAATCTCTTAAAACGTTTTCTACAAGGTGCAGAATGACAAAATGGTTTAAGAGGAAAAATGGCTCATACGCTGCGTAATTTCATGTGCCATAAATGAGATGTCAGAAAAGTCAACTGCTTCGGAACTCGAGAGGCATGCACTCAAGGACTCTTTCCGTCTACTTCCTCCATTCAAGGAGACATAGGCATGTGCACACAGGGTGGCCCTACGGGAGCACCTCAGCAGGCGGCCAGGTTGTGTCCAATGCCTATTATATTCAGGATCCAGAACATGCACTGCCCTACTGTGTTTCGGTCACATTCACTCTCGAAATCCAGAGAGGCTTTTGATTTTTTTTTTTCAGTCCAGGTTGCTTTGATACAGACTCCGAATTTATCATAACGACATCGTAACTAGCACATAGTACAACTAGGCAGATCTCATGCTTTAAACGAAAATGAAGGTCACAGCACTTAAGGGAAAAGATATAAAAACATCACTCAAAAATAAAAGTCACATACCACAAGGGTCAGAAATGGTCCACTAAAGATAGGTTGTACAGAATTTAAATCATAGAGAGGGACATGTCATGGGCACAATGACAAAAAGAGAAATCATATTGCAGAAGAAGGAGAAGAATGGGGGCCCGCAGCCATCAATTTGTTTTAAGTCACTCCTACCCAAGGAATTTGGTTCCAGGAGGCCCCAGCTGAAGGATGCGGCTGACCAAACTTTCTCCCTCATTAAGTGGGGGAGGAGCCGTTGGCAGGTGAAGTTTACTGAGTACATCCAAAGCAGCAGTGAAAGAAAGAACATAGGTAAGCTTCAGGTGTTGTGTTCCACAGAACCCCAGCGTCACCAGCTGATGAACAGAGTGAAGTTTGGTTTCACACTGCGTTTGGTTCTGCCCCCTCCATTGGTCACAAAGAGCAAGAACAAGAGACCCAGAGTGTACAATGGAGGTGCGTGGAAGGGGGGCACGTGGGGTCGGATCTATTCCTGCTTAGGTTCACCGCCAGGGCATGAGCCAAAAAAATAAAATAAAATATGCTCCACAGGAAAGACAAAGCTGTTGGGAATACAATAAAAACTCTGACTCTGTAATGAGGCCAGAAGTTTTCATGGGTATTTCTCAACAGATCTGACAATTATTAAAAAGCCTACAACTATCTGTGCATGAGGAAGGGGAAAGGACCTGGCACAGAATATGAAAGGAATCACTGGGGAATTATTCCAACCATAATGGAGTTTTCTGATGCAACCCAGAACTTCACAGGCTCCTTCTAAATCTCTGGTCTGTCTGATAGGAGGACATGGGAGGTAGTTTCCATAACTGGGAAATACATACACACACCTTTTTAGGTGTGAACATAATTTGGAACAACCTGTTAATAGTTTGCTCCAAATTACGAGGCTTTAGAACATTTCCTGAGTTCTAAAGTAAGAAATCCTCTCCCCAGTATGACATTGGCAAAGCAAAAGAGTTCATAATAGGATTTTCTCCCAGCTTTTTAGCACAAAGACTTTATGTAATAAGACTGAAATACAACCTATTTGTTTCAAAATATTTTGAAACTTGTCCCCCTCCAAAACTTCGTTTTGTCAGTTTTCAGCAGGTACTACTCATTTCTTGGCATATTGAGATACCAGGTAATATAACAGCAGCAGTACAAATAGAAGAAAAGCTTATTTCTACTCAAAATTGCTAAAATGAGCATGGTAAAAGTCATTCTGGATTTTTGTCCTCTTAATGAAATCTATGCCAAATAAAAAACTGCCAGGATGATTTTTAAGTCATGGTAGCAATTTTGATAACAGAAAAGACAAATCACATAGATTAAATTTTTTGTATGTTCTATAAAGAACACTGCTCTCCAAAGCGAAGATGATGATTCTGTTTGTTGTAACTATACAAGACGTCAAGTTTATGTTCAGAACAGACTAGTACAGTTGACCCTTGAACAACTAGGCAGGTCCATTTGATTTTTTTCAATGGCAAATAGTTCAGAACCACGTGGTCCATCAGCGGTTGTTGGATCCACAGATGCAGCACCTGGGATGTGGAGGAGCCTCTTACAGGCAGAGCCAACCCTCAGGTGTTTGCAAAGTTTCAACTGTGTGGAGGGCAGTCAGCGCCTCTAACCCCTGTGTCGTTCAAGGGCCAACTGTATTTTTTCTCTACGACTTTCCCACTTAAATCCAGGTTAAAAAATACCTACCATCAACCAAAGTATGATTATTCATAGTGGGAGCCTGGCAGCTACTATCACATCCAAAGAGAAAGAGTAATAGTCAACCTGAATGCTTAACCCATTAATGCCTTAAAATAAGAGGCATTTAAGTGCGGTCAAACATTGAGGCATTACTTTCAATTCTTAAAAAATTTCACAGGGGCCAATCTTCTTTCAAAAGCTTGACGTACCTGTTTCCACTCCATCCTAGTGATTTCATGTAGAGGACACAAGCTCACCAGTGACTACCTGGGAGGTTTAGCAGAAACCCTTACCCAAGGAACTGAGCACCAGAAGGTCCGACTTCAATCAGGCGACTGGCCAGGCCCTCTCCTTCCACCATTGGAGGCATTGTCGCCAGTCTATGGCGTTTGACCAGTCGGCAGGTGACTCGTGTTGGGGCGGTACATTTCCGGGGTGGAATAATGATGCGGAGCCCGTTGTGTCTGCAGCCTCGCATAGCACCACCTCGGGCATCCACCATAAAACTAACCAGGAAACTAAAAGTTAAAATGGAAGGTTAGATGGTGTTTTGAAATATCGAAGGCAGATAAACAAGCTTTGTCAAGTTAGCTTTTTTCCCATAATGCTCTGTTCTTAAAACATTTCTTATTTATATGCATGGTGGCCAAAAACATGCCCTTAAAAAGTAATTTTACTTTATACCAGTGCCTTTATTTCAGTTTGGTTGCTGTTTTAATTTGTGTATTTTTTGATCTGTTACTAAAGAACAGTTCTGCTCCTAATTTGACAACGGTGATATTAAACATGAACTTGTAAATTAAACATACATCCAATTGACTTAGAAAGTGGAATGAAATTACATAAAGAATATGAGTCTCCTTTTGTTATAAATGCAGAGGCATTTGCTTCCTTCTATATGCGTCCTGAAAAATCCATAGTTTGAAATAATATAGAGCAGAGAGGAAAGACTAAATTGTAGCTTTTCTAAGTTAACTCAACTTGACTTTTAAAAATTACATCATGTCCAGATCATTTTAGCATAATTCTACGACTTAAAAAAAATTCAAAGTCTTTCTCTCAAGACCAAACCCATGTACATGCATCCTGCTCCAACACTGTCATACCCAGGATGAAGGTTTTTAACTGATTACATTCTAAAAAAGAGGAAAACCAAAATAATCAAATGCTTTTTTTTTTTTGAATCAAATGCTTTGGAAAGAGCCCATTTACCGATTCAAAGGTTCTTTTTCACTTCTTAAGTAGAACTATCTCTTCTATACCATTTTAATTGATAGGAGAGAAAGAAAACAAGATTATCAATCCCCTCTGCTCTGGGTTTTGAGGGGGAAATCCTGGGCTCATGCTAATGGAAGACATCTGGGCATCGTGATTGTCCCCAAATTATAATAAATTAAACATGGAAAATCACAGCTAGTAATTCAGAAATGTAAAGGCATCTCTTCTTTTGCTTCTTTTTTGCCAACCTAATTGTTCATGAATAAGGGAGTAATGATCCAGGGTGATTTGGCTTGTTTATTTTTTTAACTGTACCAAGAGAAAGGGTTTGTCTCAACTCTGAAGTTGGTTCCTTCAGGATGTTTCTGCAGCTTAGTTTGAGTGTCTCACTAGGTTAGTGTAAAACTCAAAGTCTGGGAGGCACTCACTTTGTCAAGGAGGAAAAATTAAACCAGGCAATCTGATGGTCGTATACATATACACAAAGACACACACAAATAATGTGCACACCCTCTCACACATAACATTACTGTCTTTCCCAATTCTCCTTGCATTTGCAAGAATTTTATACCAAAACAGAAAGAGGAAAGCAACACACAGGTGTCATAAGATCTACTGATAGCTTAACCAACACAGAACTATACCAGATTCATCACACTCAGATATTACATCCATGACAACATGTAAAACATTTGAAAGGTATTTTGTTAAAGTAAGTTATGGGATAGAAACACAATATATTTGTGTTATTTTTAAATAAGTGAAGGAAAAATACCTTAGCATCCTCTTCATAGCAGAACACAGAACTCATTAAGCATGCTATTGAACAGAACCCTGCTGCTAGTAATACAGACATCTGTGAAGGAGCCCAGAGTGCCTATCTGAAGCAGGTCACGCAGAACGAGACCAGGAGAGGAGGTCTCACACTTCTTTCCCCATGCAGGAGCCAGTCTAGACCTATCAGTTCAAACCCCATCCTCTCAGCTTTTAGTACGGGGCACAAACTGGGGAGCATAAGCAACAGGTTAGTTCTGAAGTGTGGATGTTTCTGGTCTTTATCAAAATACAGCGAGAAAATGTTGGCTGCTTTTCTTATTACTAGTGTTTAAGTAGGAATTCTTAAATTATTTTCTATTTGCTTTTTAAAATGCACTATCGCTCAAAAGGATGAAAGAACTGGTAAAATGTCTAGATGACTATAAAGGTTTCTTTGCCATTTTATTATTTTCATTTGACTGATATCCCAGGGACAAGGGAGTCTGGTGCACTGCCGTCTCTAGGATCGCAAAGAGTCGGACACGACTGAAGCGACTTAGCAGCAACAGCAGCATGATATTTATGTTGATTTTTATAAAAACTAGAAAAAAATGAAGTTTCAACCGGTGCTAATTCGAACTCAATGCTGTATTTCTGACTTTCTCTACTTTCTTTGATTTCTTTTTCATCTTTTGATTACTAGCACCATTGCTGAAGAACAGGGACTCAAAAAAGTAAGGAATTATTATAATACATCTGATTAATATTATCAATATCCAATACTATCTGTATTTTTTGAAAGCATCCAGGGTGTTTCCTCATTCATGGTACATGCTATTATATTTTCACTATATTTATTCCAGTAATGGTTTACAGCCTATATATTCCATTTAGAATATCTTCTAGTGGTGCATTCTGTAAGGAGTGAACTGAAGTAGCTATACACTTGGCTGTAACAATGTCTAAGCACCTACATGTTTGATTACTTTCTCTGATTTCTATGTTACTGACTTTCTTTTAAAATTCTCTTTTGTTCTCCTTTACCCCATAATTTCCACGCTGCTTTTCATGTCACTTTTTGTACACTTCTTGTCAGTGGCAGCTGCTCTGCTAGGAACTTGGCAAGGATACAGAAAGTAAAGACATAGCCCAGACGTCTTCCATTGCTGCCGAGATGCTCCCAGTCTAAGCCCCAAATGTCACATGACGATTGCACTTACTCGGAATCGCTTACTCTCCTGGTCAAGGAGGAAGGCACTAGACCACACTCAGGTCCACATCAGTGTCACAAAGGCAGTGACCTTGTGCTCCGTATTTCTTCCTCTGTCCCAAGTGCCTAGTGCCATGTGAATGGGGCACGCAGGAGGCAGTTAATAAGTAACTGCTTAATAGTGAATGAATGGAAGAGTGAAAAGGGTAGGTTGTGAGAAGCTGCATATATTTGTTTCTAATTGAGAAGAAGGCTAAAGTAGAAGGTTGTTTAATTCTTTGATTCCTGGACAACCAATCCAGTCAGACCTCACTCAAATGACTACACTCAGACATTTCAGTTCATAAAATAGCTAAATAGTTGAGAAGGACTGTCTTCAATATTAAATATTCCTCTACAGGCATTTCCCTGCTTGAAAATGAGAGAGTGAATATATTCAATTACCTTGATAGAGGATTAGTCGAAAATGAGAGTAAGCAAAAGACCAAGAGTTTGGATACACCAAAGTAATGATTTTGTTAGAAGTGAAAACTGTATGAAGAAAGACCAAAGACTGGGAAGTAAAAGGACTTAAAGACTGGAGCTGCAGTAGATAAACTTAACTATATATGTCTTGGTGTCATCATAGATCTAGAAAATTATATTTAAGTATCGCACCAGAACAGCAAGCAAATTTGAAAAATTAAAGTGGCAATGTGTCTATTTCAGAGAAAACTTCCAACAAAAACAAGCTTTTGTGTCTTTATGAAATAACTAAAGGAAGTGCACTAGGCTAATAAAAAACAACAAGCTCTGTTGAGGGAATTATTAGACGAGAGAGGGAGAGAGAGATGAAGGAAGAGAGGGGCAGGCAGGCAGAGAAGAAAGTAAATCAGAAGGATATCAAGAAAGAAACAAAAGGATGGGAAGTCATGAAAGAGCTAAATATTGATAGTCAAAATGAATAAAAAGGTTTACAAATTTAGTTAGAAAATACTCTAAGCAAATCAGACTCAAATAGATGCTGCTTAACACTGAATGATGGAAGAGTGAAAAGGGTAAGTTGTGAGAAGCTGTATATATTTATTTCTAATTGAAAAGAAGGCTAAAGTAGAAAGTTATTTAATTCTTTGGTCCCTGGACAACGAGGGACCAAACACCAGTCAGATTTCATTAAAGTAAACAACTAATTAAAAAGCTGACTATGCAGAATTATATATAAAAGTCTTTTCTTCAACTAAAAGAGAATAAGAGAAATAATTATTCAACTTTTTTTTCTAGGTACTGATGAGAAGGCTTTTGATAAAAGTCAACATGCTAATCAGTTAATCCCAATCGTTTATAATATAAAATTGGCTTAGCATTTGAATATTTTCATTAAAAATACCAGGATATCCAAAGGTGTTACTACCTGGATGTGTGTGTGAGTCATTCAGTTATGTCCACCTCTATGTGCCACGCTCCTTTCTGTCCATGGGATTTCCCACTGGAGTGGGTTGCCGCTTCCTTCTCCAGGGGACCTTCCCAACCCAGGGATTGAGCCCACGTCACCTGTACTGGCAGGCGGGTTGTTAACCACTGAGCCACCAGCGAAGCTTAGGTAATAGATTAGTGGATAGTTATTTTGTGATGTATAACAATTTCAAAAAGCAGATTGTAAGAGACCATTATTTTTTTTTGTATCACAGGAAAAAGTGAAAGGTTAGGGTGAATCATGAGAGAAATTAGTTCACATACCAGATTTGATTAAGTAAATTTGATTTTCTCATATTTTCAGGAGATTAAAAATGGGACAAGATAACCCTAACCCTAACATTGGGAGATGAAAAGAACTAAAGTAAAATGTATTGATAAATGGACTGAAGTTCAGTTCCACTGTTTGTGAGCTGTGACTGAAGCCTCATCTGTCAATGAGGGATAATCCTATCACCACTTAAGGGTAGAGCAAGAATTAAATCATTGTGGGTCAAGCAGATAGAATTCAATAAATGCATATAATTTTATATATTTTGAATGTCTTAAAATTAGCGTATAATATAAAAAATTAAACAGAGTAACTAACATTTATTAAATATCTACAGTGAACCCAGAATTTTGCTAAAGTAGTTTAATATGGAGTTTTGATTAGTTTATGAACTGTACTAAAGAAGATGTAAAAACCACTATTATTACAGAGCACAAGATAATTCAACAAGTTCCACATTCTTTCCCGGCTCCAGCTTGGATCTATCACGAGCTCTAACCCTGTGTTGAATTACTGCTGCAACCTCGGGCACGTCATTTAACATCTTTAGGTTTCAGTTTTCTCATCCCCAAAATGAGAGACTTTGATTAAACTCAAACTCTAATGTGGCATTCTGCTATTAAAATTCTAACTAGGTTAGGCGACCTACTGGAATGTTCCATTTCAGAAGTTCTGGAAGCATTTCTATTTGAAAAACAAACTGCTATTCCTCCACGAAATATATACTATTTTTGCTGTATGGCTAAAACAATCAGGAGTAGTTTTGCAGAAAATGTGTACACATACTCCACTGAACATTGACTTCAGACTGTACAGACAAAACAACATCACATAACATACTTGGTTTTAATTGTTTATCTTACTCTTCAAAGGAAATTCAGCAGTCATGCAAAGTAGAAATCCTTATTGAAGTTTTCTAAATTGTGAGATACAGTGTTATCACAATTTAAAAGGAATAAAAGCAAAAGCAATACACCATTATTATGCAGATGACTTGCCTAGAAATATGTAGTTGATTAGCTAGACAGATACATGCTTCAGAGGAGGCAGCAGAAAACAGTGATTCTGGTCTTTTGAGGACTATATCCTCCACCCCAAAAGTTATGAATCCTTAGGTTTACGTTTAATTCATCCAGGACCATGGGGTAAGGATGGGGGGTAGATTGCAGCATTCAAAGTTAGTTACTGAGTGAAAATAGGAAAAAAATCTGTCATCAGGGTGCTTCAGTGATCTACACATACATAGCAAGAGGGCCTTGAATTAAATTTGATTTCTGGGTTACTGTAAGAAAACCATACCGTGAGCTCCCTGTCCTCTATAATTTTCTTAATTTTTTCCCAATCTTCCAAATTCCATCAACTGAAAAACTGATGAAAAACAGCTTTGAAATAAAGTGCCTCAAACCTGTTAACATCACCAAAAATGTATTTATCACTATGTTCATGTATAGACACAAAATATTTAGTGGGTATTGCAGAAAAAGTAAAAATATGGATATAAATTTGTCAAAATTGAAAATTGCCTGATTTGTAGACAATTGTAGACAATCTTCAGTATCCTGATCTTGATGGATGACTGTATAATAAAAATACTATAACCAGTAGTCTGATAAGAACTTTTAAAAACAACTTTATCAAAATAACATAGAATCATAGATATTTTTAGAACACTGGAATCATTCTATAGTACAATTTCCAAAATATCAAAAGTTGCATTTAAAGCAGTACTAGCAAGCAAATGCACTATTAATAAATTTCAGCCTTTGGTTCCCCTAGACTATAGCTTTAAAAAACTCTGCTAAGTGACACCTAAAATCATAACCTTTACTATAACTTGAAAATAGCTTAACCAATTTGCATAATTGCTGGGAATAACATCTTTCAGCTCTATGTAGCCCATTTTCTCTCAAAAGCAGCAGAGATACGGAGACTTATGATGAAGACAGCCATGAGGTCTACATTCATTTTAGCATAACCCCCACTTATTTCCAACAAAATAACAAATACCCACTTTCCCTGTACCATAATGGGGAGTTAGGTAATGGTCATGACGTGGAGACAATAAATCATTCTCCCTCGTGTGCTCCCTCTCTCGCTCTCTCTGGCTAGGTATGGTCACACTAAAGCATCCCGAGGCAAGGTACAGGGAGAAGGACATGGAGAAAGGGGAAGAGGGGAGGCAACATGTTCAGAGAAGGAATTATGCGGACGTTCACCTGCTGTTGTCACGATCAAGACATGGAGAGGTGCGGCTGCAACAGAATAGATACTTTAGCACAGAGAAGGAATGGATAAAGTGAAATATAAAGAAGGAAATCAGAAGTGACTTTCAAATGAAATATTTATATACCAATACCGTATTCACTGAAAAAAAAAAGGATGGAAATACAAATGAGATACAGCTCTATGAAAAGGCTGAGAGAAGACCCAGATATGGGGGCTATGGAGTAACTCCCAGGATAGGGAACTGGGATATAAAATCACTGGAGAGGCATTTGTGGCCTTATTCAACATTGGCGTATGTGGGTACTCAAAGTCTAAATATCCAAGAAGCTACACAACATCAAGGGGCAGTATAATGAAAGATAAAAAGTCTTTCATTTGACAGACATAGTTTTGCCTCCATAGCTTTTCGATCACACTTTTAGTATTTTCAAAATAATGGTAATGCCCTTTGGGCTGCTACATAAGAAATGCAAACAGAAAAGGCGCAATTTAAAAATTGGCTCCAATGACAAACAGCAGCATAAACTATAAGGCAGAGTAGCTAACACTAATTACCTACTAGAGGTAACAAAAACTACGTGAATGAAGTCTTGGTGCTTTTCCAAGACTTCCATCCCCTGTCTTCCTCACTGGTCACTGTTTGACCTCGCTCTAAGTCCTGTCTTTCATCCCTCTTCTACTTGAGGCTGCTCTTCCTCAAAACACTCCGTACCTTTTCAGAGTCCACTTGGGTTTTCGGCACCTGATGATTTACAGATTATGTGTATACTCTGGACCAGAAACCTAACTTGACAAAACAGTTGTTTCACTGCTTATGAAACAATTTTCTTCACCCCAAAGAATTTACCTTCGTGCACCATTAAAAAAAAAAGTGTTTGAAATACATGAACAACTAAATTAACTGCCACAGGTACTTAGATAAATATTGATGTCGTCAAATGAAAAACATCTTTAATTTCTATGAATTTCAAATATCAACTTCCACTATTTGAGCTAACATCTTTACATTTTTTTAAAAATAGACTATATTTTTTAGAGTAGTTTTAGGTTCACAGCAAAACCATCTTCAACGTTTTTATGAAAAAGAAGTCCTATAAAAGATTACTTTCCTATTGACTTCTAGTTACTATGTCTTATATACGACATCATGAACTGACATTTATTTGTTGGCACTTGGCTGACATTAAAAAACTATAACATTAAAGACTTTTGAAATAATACTTAAAATGAGTCACAAAACTAGCTATTGATAGGAATTTGTGGCTTACATCTGTTGATTCATTATGCACTTATGAAATGGGGAAGAAATGTAAAATTTAAGCTCTTGTCAAAGCTTGCATTGGATGTGATCATGGTTAGGATACTGGAAATAATAATCACACTGTGAATCAGTAAGGCAACTTCTTTAATAACAACAACAAAAATATTACAGTCAGCCTATCTTTTGCTAGATACTGGCTATATTTATTGGTCAGAACAGATTTTTTAATCACCGTGACCTATTCTCCTATTGTGATGAACACTAGTCATTGGAAACAGTAGAAATAAAAGAAAATAATGGTGCTTATTGGTAGAAGTTGTGTCTTCCATTAATCTAAAATCTCTTCATCTAATCTAATAGATCATTATCCACAAAATTAATGACATATGCATATAAAAGCTAACTTTATTATCTCCTCTATCAAAAATTATTTTTTTTCTTACAATTTGGGCAGGCTTTGAAGTGGCTTAGAATTCACCTAATTAATTAAAGATAAACTCAGCTCCTTGTAAATTACATAAAAACTATTACTCAGGAACTTGACGTATAATGAATAAAATTATAAGAAGTCATTTTTATATGATATATTATGAATACTATTTATATTAATATCACAGTAGCTTTCAAATACCATCAGGTTCAGAAATACTGAATTTTTAGTGTAACTGTCCATTCCACTGGAGTCATCTTTTGCAGTGTTCATTCAAATACTATGGTAGAAACACAATTTTACGATAGATTACGTGATAAAAAATAAGTCAAACACTGCCATTATGAATTATACCACATTGGTTATTCCCATTTAGAGAATTCAGAATACTTTTGTTTCACTAACTGGAAATTTGCTAAAGATGTGTGTGTGGATTGTATAAATACTAATGGCTAAAAATCTATTGAGTACTTATTATTTCTAGGCAAAATGCTAACTACTTAAGAAGCATCTAATCCTTAAGTCTCCCCTACGGAGTCTATAACATAACATTCATCTTATAGATAAATAAACGGAAGCACTTTACACAACTTGCCCAGTGTCGCATATTGAATGTCAGGGCCAGGATCTGAATTCTGTTTGGTATGATTCCAAAGCACACTCTTAACCATCACGTTATTGCTCTTAAGTAGACTGTCTTCCAAATTCAAATAACAACCCTCAGCAAGCTTCTTAAAGGTACTGGCTATGGCTTACTCATCTGTTTTCCTTAGTGCCTGGCACAAACTTTGGTGCGCTGCAGAATTCAACAGTGTGTGAAGAGAGAATACTGAAGTAAATGGAAAGGATAAAAAGATACTTGAGGTAACTAGTCATATGTTAATTACCTAAGTCAAACTTATAGTCGAAGCTTTATTAGGCAATGGTGTTCCTTTCTAATAGTCTACATAAAACAAATATATTTGACAACTGGTGCTTGTAGAAAATACCAATGGCAAGGCCCCAACAACAGAGACTGTGATAGAACTGGTTTCAGTTGGGGCCTGGGCATCAGTATTTTTAAAGCTCCCAAGTGATTCCCATGTACAGCCACAGTTGAGGATCAGAGTCAGTGATCATGTTTCATAGTAAAAAAAAATAAGGATCTTTAAAATCTTGGTCTGCAATAAGATAATTTTTCTCTGTTACATTTTGCTTAAAGTAATCTTGTCACTTTGTAGGCTGGACATGGACTTCAAATACTAGATTATGGTTTTTAAATTCTGACCTATTATCCATCAACACTCTAGGCCCAAGGTTTTTTTCTTACTATTGTTGAAAAATTTAGTATGTGATGTTATGCTTTTTGAACCACATATAGCTGTCAGATTTTAATTATCTCATTTTATACTTAAAATAAATAAATTTGAATGAGGTATAATTGGTTTTTATTCCCCTGAATAGCACTTGCATCAAGAACTAGCTTTCACTTATTTAACATAGAAGAGTATTATGATTATTTTCAATATCTATGTAACTAATTTTATGAGCCTTTAACAGGAGATCAGATTAAGAAGTCCCAAATTTTAAACTACAGTATCTTAGAATGCTTTCCTGAAAGGAGAATATTTTAGAATAATAAAAACAATAAGGGATCTATCACTCAAAATCATTCTGTGGATTATGGATAAGGAGTTTGAGATAATAATTTAAATCAAAATATTACATTTAGTTAGATAAAATATGAGCAGGGTTTAAAAAGTAATTAAAGAAAAACATTTTTAAAGTTTATTCATAATTATGGAAT
The DNA here is from genome assembly GCF_019923935.1 of Bubalus bubalis. Classification (NCBI taxonomy): domain Eukaryota; kingdom Metazoa; phylum Chordata; class Mammalia; order Artiodactyla; family Bovidae; genus Bubalus; species Bubalus bubalis. The sequence goes on from NC_059163.1 coordinate 87,583,985, forward strand.
TGCTATACAACTTGAAACCATTAAAATGTAAGGAAAAGACCAATTGTAAAGAGTATTACAATTTAAAACCCCTTAAGGAATTTATATTACAAATAATTGAATTCTTCTAACTTAAGAACATCTTTAAGGATATTTAAAATCATTAACTCAAAGTCCTACTTTTTAATAAGCTAATATAAATAGGCAGCATTTCTTAAGTAGTGGCATATATATTACCTGAATGACTTTAAAACGATAATTGAGAACCTAACTGGTTGCACTCAAATCTCCCTTTTTAATATATTCCTACTTCAAGCATCATGTGAACTCCTCTGTATATCTGTATGACTCAGACTCCTGTAAACATTATTTTAAATGCATTAATATGCAAGGAAAGGCATTTATTAAACTAGTCAATCTTAGCAGAACTTTCAAAAGCAAATGATCTTGCCCCTATTTTCAAGGTATCTTAAAGACAAAACTATGAACAATAAGGAGGCCACAGGTATACTCTGGTTAGTTAACAAGCTATTTGACGCAGTTCTATGCGTTATTTTAAAACAATGGTCAGTTCTTCTATGCGGAATTCAACCCTTTTTGCTGGTCTGTTTGTGTGGAGAGACTCCATGGCGGATAAAGCGGATAAAGCATGACCTTTTTAAAAAAGGTCACTTCCCCTGTAAGCTAGCCATCAGCTAAAGCTACTGGACAAAGCTGTTATTTTCACTCATCTCTTTATACCTCTTGATCTGGATACACAATATTGATTTACTCACCCTGAATGAATAGGGCTGGAAGAAAGAGCCACGTTGTCCAAGTTCTCAGCGCCCCAGCTTAGACGATAAGAATTCCTTTCTGCCTCCTTGGCTAGACTTGTCACCTAAACACAAAGAACACTGGATTTAATAAGAAAGACTTTCTTTCAATTAAATTAAAATATAATGAACTTCAATAATTGGAATCACAGGAAAGTGGTATTACATGGAAAAACATTCATTTAAAAATATGATATGAGACTAAGGCATTTAAAAATATATCTTTATAATGCATTCCAATTTAAATTACATTACTGATGTAGGGTTACACTTGAGTAGTTGTCTTTGAAAAACATAGGTTTCATTTACTTCCTTATATATAGTCAAACTGATAAAATCATATCTAAAATTAAGTTCATAACAAATTCTACACCTTTTCCCATAGAAAACAATTTTAAATATTGAGAGACATATTTTAACCTGTACCTTTTATCTTATACTTTAAAATGCATCCAACCTTACATTTTCTTTTAACAGAGATTTCACAAAGAAATTGAGTTTTATATATAATCTTCACAGAAGGACCCAGTATAGCTTAAGACACAAGTAGTATATTATTTTAGAAAAACTCTGTTCATTGAGAAATGCAGCAAACTGTCTTTATGCTTTTGAAAAACTTGTAAATCTCTTATGCTAGGCTTATTGACTGAATTAAGACAGTTTTTTTTTTTTTTTTAGGTTAAAAAATCTTCTTCCAGACCTAGCCAACATCAGATAACGTTAAAAAGACCTCCAGAAAACAGAAACACAAAGGCAAAAAGTCACATACCTGGTGACTGGGGAGCACGACTGTGTCGTCGATCATGGCACTGTCCCTCAGGTAGGAGGCATGGCTCAGGGTGTGAGACCTGTCGGAACTGAAGGACCGAAGGCTGGTAGGTTGGCAGGAGGTCATGGTGATATACCGACAGCAGGAGTAGGGTTGGGAGGATGGAATGATGAGCCGAGCAGGAGAGTGAAAAAAGCGTGCTATTAGCTACCAGTGCAACTTCCAGGGGGACACAAATCGCAACCGTGGAAGAAGGAAACCCAGCTCTCTGTGTTGCCACACCTCTCTGTCCAGCAACTAAACTAACACATCTTTTGACTGGTTCCTACCACTCAATGGCCAGGGCACAAGGGAATCCAGAAGATAAAATTTGATACTCCTAATCTGATTCATTTTCTTCCCAGAAATGTTTTAAACCAGCAACTGTAGCTTACTGCTAGTATAAGAAATTCACACAGAAAGTACTCCCAGGATAGACTGCTTAAATCTGTGTTCAATGTAAATCTCCCTGCAGCTAGGAAAAATATTAGTAGAAGACAGTCCTAGGAGAGAATGAAACAAAAACATAGGTTTCATTTGCACTCCTTTTCCTCTCTCTCCACACCTCTTTCTCCTGCTCTCCAGCTGTGAATGACTGAATGTTGGTGCACACCCCTGGAAGCTACAGAGCGAGATGAATGGTGGCCAGATGCATGCTTCCTGTGGAAGCACTGTTTCTCCTGTTTGTTTCTGGTGTTTCCAATAAAGGGATTTCAAAGGACAGCACTGCTCCCTGTGCATGTCCTGTGTGTGGTGAGTGAAGCACCAAAGAACGCTGGTTGCTGTGGCAATGAGATGCAAGAGCACGAAAAACCGTTTCTAAGACCAACCCACAACACACGCGCACATACACATCTGCCAGCGTGAAAATGAACTGCCAGCGGACACTGACCAAAACTGAGGTTTGGCTTCACAATGGGATTTAGGCTTTGATAAGCAATGCTTTACATTTTTGGCAAATCTGAATTTCAAAGTTCTGAATTACATACTCATATGTAATGGGTGAGACTCGATATTTGCATAGATGCAATTTGGAGCAGGCAATGGCACCGCACTCCAGTACTCTTGCCTGGAAAATCCCATGGATGGAGGAGCCTGGTGGGCTGCAGTCCACGGGGTTGCTAAGAGTCGGACACGACTGAGTGACTTCACTTTCACTCTTCACTTTCATGCATTAGAGAAGGAAATGGCAACCCACTCCAGTGTTCTTGCCTGGAGAATCCCAGGGATGGGGGAGCCTGGTGGGCTACCGTCTATGGGGTTGCACAGAGTCAGACACGACTGAAGCGACTTAGCAGCAATTTCCTTACTTCCTAGTTAATTTGTACAATCAAATGACAAACACATTGGTATCTTAAATAAACTATATTTTATACATGTTAGCCCAAGAATTAAAGATCTGTATTCAGAATACTAGCCCAAAGCCCACAAGGGAAAATAAAGAGATAGGCAAACTTTCAGCTTATTTATGGAAGCAAGATTTCATTTACTTTCAGCTAGTAGGTATTTAGCCAGTGAAGCGCTATAGAATTATGGACTAAACATCAATTTAGCAGATCTATTAGTAGAAACTATTTTCTTTTGCAAATATACCTAAGTTTGTAAGCCATATATTGTCATCTTTCAGAGGTGTCAACATCTCCAACTATCTTTGAGGAAATCATCACTTGGTAGATAATTTATAGTAATTTGGGGCCTTCTCCTATTTTGCTGTAGGATCTATGCCCCCAAAGTAAATGCTGAATATTAGAGGGTAAGTGACATGAATTAAAAAAGTTAAATTATCTGATCCTATGTTTTTACACCTATATAAGTCTGTGTGTTTATAATACAATTAAATCTAAATAGAATTTGTCAATACACTATTTTATGCTCTACAGGCTCTTGGGGAAGATAGAGGCTCCTGACACGGCCATGGCAGGAGGAGCCTGGATGCCAAGCAAACTATTCACAGGGGTTTTCGTTCTGGCACCTGAAAGCAGCTTACACTATAGTTATTTTTACAGCTGTGCAGCTAGATTTTGATGGTGCACTTCATAAATAGGCTACTGTGACGAACCCTGGCCTGACTTTGAAATTGAGGATAGGAAGGGGATTAAACTTTTGGGAACAGGGGTCTTTAATCTCAGCAAAAGCTTGTCTCAACTGGTGGACTGAGTATTTTTTTTTTCCCCTGCTCCAAACTCCAAAGATAGCTAAAGATTCCCTTGTATGTGTTTTGTACCAGGCAGGACTAGGTCAACAGCTCTTCAATTCTATTCTCCTTTATTTTCTTTTGAATTGAACCAAGAAGGGAAAAACAGTAGAGAGGTCAACCTCTTGAAATGATATGTTGTCTATGGGCTCATCCATCTTCCCCCATCAAGATCCACTGGGTTTAGATGTATTAATTACATAGTCTCTATGCTCGGCTTTGAAATGCATAGATCCAGACGGTGACTCGATACATTCAAAAGTGCTAGATTTATATTAATGAACAGCACGAAAGGACCAACAGGCACTGGAGTACAGGAATAATAATGCCTGGTCATAACGGCAAGTAGAGGCTCCATCACTATGTAGACTTTACCCTTAAATGCAGCCATGGAATGGTAGAAACACAGGTCTTAAAGGGAAAATAGATATTTAGCTTGGATGGGAAAAAACTGAATGGATAAAAAAAAAGGTGCCTCAGTTAAGAGCCAGTGACGTGGCTGCCACCACTGTCGAAGTGTAAACTTGTAAAAGGGCAGCCAGGTCTCAACTGCCCCTCTCAGGGAGGCCCCATATCTGAGTGGAGGTGTGTCTGCTTTCGGAACGAGGTATTTAAGGGCTCCTTTGGGTGTGAATGGAAAGAGGTATTAATGAGGTTTTTAAGAGTTTCTTGGAACGTGAATTTAAAGCCACATCCTGCAATCACTGTATCAGTAATAACGGTGGATTACTGATATCTATCGACCTAATACCTGGGTCTACTTTTCAACTGGTTTTGAACCAAGAGGAGAAAAGGGATGTTGGTGCTATTTTTTGTCTTTCCTAGAGTCCAAACACCAAAGAAACACAGAGGGAGAAGACAGGAAAGAAACAGACAATATGATCACAAAAAGGAGATTAGGGTAGGGAGAAAAAGATGTTAGGATCTACAGACAGTGAGGGAAGTTAGAGAGACAGAGTGAAGAGAATGAGTAAGTTAAAACCATATGTCTGAATATCTCTACCCTCTGATTTTATTTTAGCTCTCTCTGTTTACTGCCTTCTAAAATGCTAATTGGTATTTAATCAATGTTTATAGTTCTAATTGCTCTTTTTTCTTTTTTTTTAATGTTTTCTTTTTTTTTATTTTATTTTATTTTTAAACTTTACATAATTGTATTAGTTTTCTATGATATCAAAGAATCTACTTAAATGAAATGAAGTGAGAATACTCCAAGAGTAAGGAAATTCTTCTCTCTAAAGGACTAATGACTATAATTCAAGTCTCTGGATCAGAAACTGTCTACTCTGTTTTAAAACACTGCAAGTAAATTCAAATATTTTGCAACAGAATTGCCACTTTTAAAAAATTAGGTCAGAGGTGGTGCTGTTCAGTTAAATTTGCAATAACATATCTATAGAAGTGTAAATTTTTACATGCTGTTCAGCTAAGGGATGAGCCAAAAGTTTTTTTTATAATCTTAAATTTATACTTTTTCACCATGATACAGCTGCTTTATGGACACATATTAGGTGGTAACAAAGTTTGCAATTTCACTGCAAAGTGTAATAATTACTATCTTAGTAAGCTGCAAGATTTATTAGAAATTCAATTAATGGTGCTTTCAAACCTATTATAACAAGTGAATATCCCAAAATTCAATGTGTTTGCTTTAATACATGGGGAAGCTTCTGTGGTTCACTGTTATTTAGCTCTGTACTGACTCTGAATAGCACTTTTTAATTTGTAAGCAATAATAAAATAAAATGGAAACAAAATCCAGCTAATCACATCTTGGTTGTGTTCCTATTCAATGTAATCAAAGTTTAGCTGTTTTTATTCCTCTGCATCCATATACATTTTAGGCATCAGAGGAATTTTTTCTATCATCTCCAACTATAAATAGGCTAATTACATTTCTTTTGGAGAAGGAAATGGCAACCCACTCCAGCGTTCTTGCCTCGAGAATCCCATGGACAGAAGAGCCTGGTGGGCAGCAGTGTATGGGGTCGCGAAGAGTCGGACATGAGTGAGTGACTTCACACAAACACCTTTCTTTTGGGGAAGCCGTGCTAATGTTTGATCAACCACAAGGTGGCGCTGTGACAATTAAAATAAAATCGGGCGGGGGCGTGTCACGGACTTTCATCTAGTAAAATATTCCCCCTTCTAGCTCAAATATTAATAGATACTCAATTTAATACATAAAAATCCTAATTTGGGAATAAATCCATAATTCTAGAATATAAGCAATCCTTGCCAAAACACACATGCGCGCACACATGCACGCACGCACACAAACACACAATACACATATATTGAGCAGTGAGCAGGAAAATATGGATGTATCCAGGAAGGTCATGTTTTCATGATATGCAATTAATACCTACCTGGGTATGGTACTATTGAAAGCACACCAAATAAAGAAATGAGAAGGAAAAAATGATTACTGAAAAAGATAACATACTCAATTGGCTAAGCAAAACTAAAAAAAAAAAAAAAAAAATTGCAACCATGAAAATGAAATGCTGACTATAATGCCAACTTGGAAAGGATGAATGCATCTGGTGTTTTACAAACGCAAGTGTGGCCCCGCACAACCGATCATGTCTTTTTTGTTTCATATCCCCTGTCTTTACAAGCTGAGAAGTATTCAGTTTAGGTAGAATCCTCAAACCACTGATACTCGTCTTATAGAAAGCAATGTTCTAAATCTTTCTCCATACTAAGTATTTCAAAGTAGGCAAAAGGATCAAGTTAAGCACTTATTCTTAACAAGAGAAATCAAGCTGGAAAAAAAAGGATTTTTGGATAACACTAACATGATTATTCACAGACTACTGTGAATTTTTGCAAGGCCATAAATATTTCATTGCAATTTAAAGGCTTTCAAGAATCTCAGATTGTAAGGCTCAAATCAATCAGTGTATCAAAATTCAGAATCTAGAACACTGACCCCTCACAAGCTCCCTTACCCTCACTCTCTGAGCAGCTCCCTCTATATCCTGATCCCAAGGACCCTCTCCATCTAAGTCACTGAAGCCAACGAGCCAGTTGGGTCTTCTTCCTCTTCCTCACGCACCCCATAAAATCTGTCACCACATCTGGCCAGTTTTGCCTCACTGATATATTCTCAAATTTTTCATTTATAAAATTCTCTCCAGGACTGTGACCACCCAGGTTAAGAGTTCAAGTGTTGTCCTAGCTACTGCAGTGAACATTGCAGCAGTATTTTCTCAGATGGTTACTACTGCCAGAGGTGGGTAGCCCTTTGACAAAGCCGCTGAAATCCACCCTCTGTCTCACTGTCAGAGATCCATCCAAAATGCAGACGAGGCCTCCCCTCCTTCACACGTGCACTCCAGCCGCGCTATACTGTTCCACTACTGTTTCTCTCACACACCACAAGCCTTTGCTCACCTCACCAAAGCTTCAAATGCCCTCCCCGCCTTTCCTCACCACTAGTACTCATCATCCCTTCTCGATCTAAGCTCATCCGCTCCAGGAAGCCTGAGCCTCAGGGGTCCAGGTGCACTGCGGTACCACTGGCCTCATTTTTCATGCCATTAGATTATGAATTCAGCAATTATATCTTAGTCATCTTTGTACCTCCAGCACCTACCACAAAGCCAGTCCAGAAAGGCACTTATGTGCACATTGAATTAAAAAAAAAAAAAGATAGGAGGAAGGCATTAGTACTCAAGGAAAAACCCAAGGTAGGCTTGTTTTTTCCTAATTATCCCTTTAAAATGGACTAGGCTTTAAGGTATTTATTTCTTACACTCCACATATGCTGGATATAGCCAAAAATAGAGCCAATATTAAAATTATAAACCTGAGATTACTGATTGGCAAAAGATATTACATTATATAAACAATCACACACAATCTAAATTGGCAGTCATCGATGAGGCACCATGGAATGTTCTTAGTTTGTCTCAAAAATTAATAAATACCTGATGTGCTAGTTAGTAATTAACCCCAAAATTGATTGTATATTTCAGAATAAAATGTAAACCTCCCTGGATCTGGTGATAAAACCTGGTCTCCGTCAGATTTTGCTCAGATTGCTCTTGGTATCCAGCCTCTTGGGGGATTCTATTCCAATTTTTTTCATAAAACAGTCAGTTCCAGGCAACGTTTCCTTCTCCATTTGTTATTTTTAAATCCTTCTTCACAGTATAGTTTGGTTCACAGAAATGATTCCACTAACAAAAAACCCCAAGGGGGTTTGGGAGTACCTGTAACTGCCACTGAGTAAAGACTGCCCATAAGGCAAAACCGTCCTTTTAATTTGCCTAGAGAAAAAGTTGTAGATGATTGAAAGTATCATACTTTAACGGTTCAGAGCTCTTTATTTGTCATGACTCTGCTTCTTACTAAGTTAAACTTTCACTAAATGACTTAATCTCTCTAGGCCTCGGTTGCCTTTAAAACGGACACAAAGTTGTTAGAGAATGCCTTAAGATAATACACTAACCGCCCAGAGGACAGGACGCCTGTGAAGCGTCAATGATCCTGTCTACAGCGTCATCTCAAAGGGAGCGCTTTCGGTGAATACCTGTCGGAGCGGCCCCCCTCCAAGCTGTAGCGCAGGTAATTCATGCCGTCCAGGAACTGACTGCTGGGGAGGGAGTCGTCACCCAGCTCCTTTAGGTCCTCGGGTCTGAGGTACTCTCCCCCATCACCCGTCATGGTATCATCACCTTGAAACAGAGAGAGGCGGAGACTTACTTGTTGAATGCAGTATCGACTACAAAATATGATTACAATTGTGGAAAAAATCAGCATAATAGCATTTCATCACTGAAATACTGCATACTGGAAAAAAGCAGAACACATGCAATTAAAAAGTGCTGAAACTCGGGGGAACAATATTTGACCCATTTTCCTATTACTTAACAAGAAGAAATAATTACCTGAATTGGAAGTCTTTTAATATCAGTCAACCTTCTTTACTCATTTTTTATCATAATAGCTGATTTTATAGCTTTATATTTAACTTAATAATTAGGACAATATGTTCAACTTAGCTTCTGAATGTGGTTTCAATAATTTTATACACAGTAGCCAGCATTAACAGTCTTCATGTAACCAACAACATGCTAAGAAATATCTACTGCTCTAAAACAAGTAAGAAGTGTACTAAATGGAGTTAATACGGCTTATATACAGATACTAGCAAAATACGCACATTAGGAAAAGAACACTAGAACGAGGTGGGCAGATTGTGACATTTTAATAAACAATCAGGGATTTAGTTTTAAAAACATTACAGAGCTTAGAAAGGATGCTTTGGGATGGCTTCCCAAAGGTGAAGTACCAGGGAAAAAGCGAGCTAAGTAACGAAGCAGTGGCAGAAAGCGATGACTAAGTGTGGTAGTTGTCATTTGGAAGCACAGATGGCGAGAGCACATTCCCTGCCCATGCACTGGAATAGAATGCTTTCAAAAATACAGATTTCAGGAAATTCAATAAATGATACCTCATTCACACAAATGCTCTCTATACCATTAATGTGCTAGAATGGGGGAATAATTTAGCTAAGAGAAACTATTTTTGAAGATCCTTGAAGGGCACTAATCACACAAAGCCTGAAAACCTATGTAAGGGAAAACTTGAAGGAATGTACTTCATTCTTATAAGTTAAACATTATTTTAATTTCTTCTGTTTAACTATTTCAAATCAGCACTAACTTATTTATAAAGACACAGCATCAAAGAACCATAAAAGCATGTCTTCAGCATTTCATCACTTCCCTGTATACATGATCAGAAGAGCCCATAATCAAAAGATTATTAGCTTTCTAAATTACTTAAAGCCAAAGACAGCTTGAACAAAAGATCTTCCAGTGAATACAGATGCAATTTATTCACCACTGGAGGTTTTTCTCAGAATCATTACGCTTAATATTTAGCAGTTACAAGTCTCATCATTAAAATTACTTTTTATTTTTCCTCAGTGAAATAATTATATTTTTATTTAGTTTTCGTTGAGTGAGGCTACCCAGAATAGTAATTAAAAGTTGAGTCTGTAAAATCAGATAGACCTGGTTTAAAATTCTAATTCTGCTACTTACTGGCCAGTTAATCTTCCCATGAGAATTGATACTAACAATCTATCTCACATGCCAGGGATCTGAATTAAATAATACACAAGGACATATTATAGAGTTCTAGGATATAATATTACTAGGTATTATTTTTGTTAATACAAAATGGTCAAAGTGTTGACACTCTGAAATATAAGCTAAACTTCATTTATGCAAAATAATTTTTCAAAATATATAAAGAAAAATATAATTGCACTGCTTAAACAGTTCATAAATCTGATTAATAAAAACATGAGTAAATTTTTAAAATTAATTTTGTTAAACTGGTTCCCCCTCAACTCTTGTATATAATCTCTTCTTCAAAGTGTTCCCTCACAAAACCAGACTCAGCAACAGCAGCGACCCACAGATAAATAACAATACAGATGCGCGTGAAATGCATGATGCTAGTTAACTTCAAGGACCAAAAAGGCCAAAGGATGGAGAGATCTCTTGTAGTGCAGTGGGCTGAGCAGTGTCCCCCCAAAATTTCATTTTGTCAACTTGGAGCCCCAGGATGTGGTCTTATGTGGAGTCAGGGTCCTTTAGTCATTTAGATGAGATCATACGGGATAATTTCAAAAAGAGTGTTTTCACAAGCGACAGAGAAGGACACAAAGAGACTCAAAGGAGAATGCCATGTGAATGCAGATGTTAAAGAGATGTGTCTATAAGCCAAGAAACACCAAGGGCTGCTGACAGGCACTGAGGCTGGAAGAAGTGATCAAGAGTTCTTCCCTACAGCTCTCGGAGGTGAGCATGGTCCCACCATGGACTTCAAGCCTCCAGACCTGTGAGGGAATAAATCTGTGGTCATTTGCTGCAGTAGTCCTAGGAAATTCCAGGGAAGCTGCAAAAGGGAATCGCTGAAGAAGGAATGGGAGTGGGTCAATTGCTTGGGGGCAATTGTGATAGGCAGCAGCTGCTGTTTCTAAGTCGCTTCAGTCGTGTCCGACTCTGTGCGACCCCACAGACGGCAGCCCACCAGGCTCCCCCATCCCTGGGATTCTCCAGGCAAGAACACTGGAGTGGGTTGCCATTTCCTTCTCGAATGCATGAAAGTGAAGTCGCTCAGTTGCTCAGTCGCTCAGTCGTGTCTGACTCTTAACGACCCCATGGACTGCAGCCCACCAGGCTCCTCTGCCCATGGGATTTTCCAGGCAAGAGCACTGGAGTGGGTTGTGTGATTGGCAGAGATGAGTGTATTTTAAGTGAGAGGCTGGTGTGTGAGGGGTCATGGAGGGCAGCAAAAACAGTATGAATATAAGAGTGACATGCATTACTTACTGAGAGAATACTGAGTGGAATGACTTAGCATTAGTCAGTGTTCATGTTGGTGAGCAATGGGAAGAATCTACGAAGAAAGTCGGTCTCTGAACACAGCAATGAGATCAGGAAGCTTGGACATTTTATTACAGGACTTGTGGGACTTTCCACTATTTCTCCCTCTTGTATAACTTGTAAGTCTTTACACAGGAGTATTTTTATGAGTCAAATAAGTTGGGATTCCCCCTTGGTTTTATTTCTGGGAGACAAAAAGTTCTAAGACAATTGTAAGACTTGGCTTATTAAAACACAAGTATTGATTGGATATAAGCCTAAATTATTTCAGAAAGAAAATGCAAGTTTTGTTAATCTTTGAGAAAACTAAGTCTTATTTATGAAAAAGTAGAGGGAATGGCTGAATTCATGGTTACATATAAAACAAGCTGTACTTCATGGATCCCTTGAGCAAAAGGCCTACAGAACTATTTAAAACCCAGAAGTGCTTGAATGTACTCTCTCATTCTTGCTCTATCCCCCACTCTACTACCCCAACCCTCCTCTAAGCTCCAGCAATCAAATAGTTGAGCTTTGCCTTCTAGCATCAAATTCCTAATTTCACCCAGACTGAGGCATCCTACCCATCCCCAGAGTCAACAGGCTTTTGCATTTCATCTTGCTTCTCATAATTTGCCAGCTTTCACCAGTCTCTTAGCAACCAAGATGGTTACAGAGAACAAAGACAAGTCACAATGAGCTTCAATTTCTTCTTGAAATTACTCACAAGTGAAAGCATTAGCCGCTCAGTCAGGTCCTACTCCTTGCGACCCCATGGACTGTAGCCCACCAGGTTCCTCTGTCCATGGAATTATCCAGGCAATAATACTGGAGTGGGTTGCCATTCCCTTCTCCAGAGGATCTTCCTGACCCAGGGATCAAAGCTGGGTCTCCTTGCATTGCAGGCAAATTCCTTATCACCTGAACCACCAAGGAAGCCCCCAAATTACTCACAATTCCTTAATAAAGTAGGGCTTACACTTCAGGTTCTCTGTCTTATTCCTCCCCTTTTTCTTCCCCTCTTGTCATCCCTAAGTGGACAGAAGGTTTACGTGGTGAAGGAAAGAGAAAAGAATGTCACTCAGCCGGACTCACTCCCAGTCTGGAGAAGCAAGGCCCAGTGTCAGCAGTTTTACCTTGTAGAAGATGCAAATGGACTTAGCCTTCCCCTCCTGTGCATGTAGTCATATTAAAAGACAGAAAGAAAGCAACTGGAAGAGGACACTTTTATCAAATACATCAAACTGAGTGACTGTGGTGATAAGTCAATGCACAAGTGAAAAAGCCCTTATTTCACTGAGTTCATGAGAGAGTGGATGTCCTTTACATTCTCCCACATTTCTGCATTTTGATGGTTTTATTACAATGCTATCTGCCTAAGACAGCTGCTACATTAAAAAAAATTGCCTCCTAGGCTTTGTATTACCAAATGTAAAGTTCAAGGGTTCAGAGACCCCTATGGTGGCCTTGTGTCTATCCTGATGCTCGATTATGTTTCAGAGTCGCTCAGTCACGTCCAACTCGACTCTTTGCGACCCCATGTTCTGTAGCCCACCTGGCTCCTCTAGCCACAGAATTCTCCAGGCAAGAATACTGGAGTGGAGGTCCTACAATATAGCACATGGAACTCTGCTCAACATTAGGTGGCAGTCTGGATGGGAGGAGAGTTTGGGAAAGAATGTATATGTATGTGTGTGGCTGGTGGGCTTCCCTGATAGCTCAGTTGGTAAAGGATCTGCCTGCAATGCTGGAGACCTGGGTTTAATTCCTGGGTTGAGAAGATCCCCTGGAGAAGAGAAAGGCTACCCACTCCAGTATTCTGCCTGGAGAATTCCTTGGACCGTTTAGTCCATGGTGTTGCAGAGTCAGACACGACTGAGCAACTGTGACTTTCACTTTCATGTATGGCTGAGTCCCTTTGCTGCCCACCTGCAATTATTACAACATTGCTAACTGGCTATACTCCAATATAAAATAAAAATTTTAAATAAAATAACAAAAAAGAGAATACTCGAGTGGGTTATGATTCCCTTCTCCAGGGAATCTTCCTGACCCAGGGATCAAACCCAGGTCTCCTGCATTGCAGATAGACTCTTTACCGTCTGAGCCACCAGGGAACACTTATGTCTCAGAGAGAAATGGCCAGAGACGCAGAATCCCAACATGCTGGTGTTAGTGGCCTGATGCTAACCTGATGTTGGAATTACCTGGAAAGGTATGTACTTAGGTACTATTCTTGCCATGAAACTCCTCTCCCAGGACATGTGTGCATAAACCATGCTATTTGATAGTGTCTGCAGTGTGGGATGGAAAGCAGAAATGTCTATAGAAATTAATGAAAAATAAGTCTGGGGAAAACATGATACAGTTAATGCTTTAAGTGTTATTACGATGTCCAAAAAAGGTGTCCAAAAAAATAAGACAATCATATTCTTGCCTTTCAACGTGGTAAGTAAGATGACTTCTACAGTCCAAGGCGAGCCTATCCCAGCCTTTAAACTCTTACCTTCTTTCATCTTCCTAAACTCCTTGTCTGCTAGGTCCTTTATCTTCGACCTCTGCTTCTCTGCCAGCCCCTTCTTTCCTCAGAAACATCCATGTTTCTGCCCTCTTTGAAATACAGTAACCTCTTCCTCCAACTCTTAGGCCTTCTTTATTTCATACTCTGAGTCCTTTTCCTTTCACAAACAGAGGCTTTCTGTTTTTACAAATTAATCAGTGGCCAAGAGGTGACTTCTTTGCAAAACTACCCTTCTTAATTTCTCAGATGTAAATCCTCCCTGGTCTTCCCCCTTACATCGGAGTCTTTCTTTCCAGTCTCCACTCTCCTTAAATGTTGATACTTCCCTTTCAAACTTTCTTCTTATTTGATATGCAATCATGTGTTTTTAAAATGTCAAAGATCACCTATATTTTGCTTACACACTTTCTGCATCCATCCCAAACCTCTCTCACAAACTCAACACGCACATTCAAATGTTTCCAGGGCTGCCCCACCTGAACTTGCTATAAGCATCTCAGGTTCAGCATGGTGACCCCCGACTCATCTTCTTCCCCACCTTCCTCTCTATCCATTTGCTTCTCTCTGCAAATTCCCTACGTGAACACACAGTACAACTACTTCCCTACCTGAGCCAAGGTGGGGAAAAGGGATACAGGACTACTTTCAAGTAAGATTCTGAATTTAAATACTTAACCCTTATTTGTTAGTTCTACAGGCTTGGAAAGAGTTTATGACAGGGTGGTTATACACCAGCATTCTTTGTTTTATCAACTTCCTTATTTATTGTAAAACAAATAAACAAAAAGCAACCCCCCCTTTTTTTTTTGCATCATAACAAACCTAAAGTGAACTTCCTTTCTGTTTCTTATATTTGAACAACCCCTTCCCTGACATTACATATTTACTTACTTAACAGAATTCTACTTACTTAACAGAATTCTCGGAGAAGGCAATGGCACCCCACTCCAGTACTCTTGCCTGGAAAATCCCATGGATGGAGGAGCCTGGTGGGCTGCAGTCCATGGGGTCGCTAAGAGTCGGACACGACTGAGCGACTTCACTTTCACTTTTCACTTTCATGCATTGGAGCAGGAAATGGCAACCCACTCCAGTGTTCTTGCCTGGAGAATCCCAGGGACGGAGGAGCCTGGTGGGCTGCCATCTATGGGGTCGCACAGAGTCGGACACGACTGAAGCGACTTAGCAGCAGCAGCGGCAACAGAATTCTGACTTCCAGATTTTAGGAGTTAATTTGTTTTTCATTGTATTCTCCAATTATTCCAAACAACTTCATGAAAACCCTTTCTACTAATTGTATAGCATTAATGTATTGCTTGCTTTCAAAGTTTCCTGTTTTAATATCCGGAAACTAAAGAGTCCTCACCCTTAGGTGAGTCTTTCTCACCTGAAAAAAAAAATGAGGGGAAATGCACAGTTGATCTCATACGGATGCTTTG
Organism: Bubalus bubalis; assembly: GCF_019923935.1. Classification (NCBI taxonomy): domain Eukaryota; kingdom Metazoa; phylum Chordata; class Mammalia; order Artiodactyla; family Bovidae; genus Bubalus; species Bubalus bubalis. Next base: position 87,599,132 of record NC_059163.1, read on the forward strand.
GGGATGCGATAATGCACCTGGCACTGTGATGCTTACTGCTTTCTCTTCCCTCAGATATCTGCTTTCCACAGCGAGATCCGTATGTCTTAACGCAGCAGCCACACTGGCTAGATTATTTGCCTCTCTATGTCCCCCTCTTGTACTTTCCTATCTCAGGACCTTCCGTCCTGTTCCTTTTCCATGCCCTAAAACCTGCGCCACCCTCCTACTCATCTCTCAGCTCTCAGCAAGTCCATGCGACTGTGCTGGGTCCTGCTCGTGATGTTCCCAGGCAGATATGAAAAGTGGATGACATAGTGCCTTCAGTTATGCTTCGTGAGTTCATACATTGCATCTCCATATATGTTCATCTTTGATTCTGCCACGGTACCAGTCATAGAGCTTACACACAATAACATGACTTTCACCATCTGTAGATTGGATTCTTGAATGGAAAATTCTGATTTCTTCACTATTGCAAGTTAGCCTGTTAGGACATCTATACTTGGCTTGAATACTCCTGAGTATTGATACACAGACTATTATTAAAATGGTAGAGTTGTAAAGAAAACAGGGATTAGCTAATACTGTCCAAATACATGCAGCTGTACTTCACCCATATGAATGATGGTAGGTTCCAAGAAAACATTTTAAACTCACAAAAAATTAAAGGACTGGCAATGTCAACTAGTCAAACTCTTTTATACTAATTGTACTAAAACGTTACTTCACAATACTTAGCTACATTCTACACAAGAAAATTATTCAACTTGAATTTCTTAGTAGGGAAAAAAAGCTCCCTGGTGGCACTAATAGTGAAGAATCTGCCTGCGATGCAAGAGATGCAGGAGACTCAGGTTTGATTCCTGGGTCGGGAAGATGCCCTGGAGAATGGACTGGCAACGCACTCCAGCATTCTTGCCTGGAGAATCTCATGGACAGAGGAGCCTGGTGGGATGCCGTCCATGGGGTCACAAAGAGTCAGACACAACTGAAGCGACTTAGCATGCAGGAAGCCACAGAAAGCTTCTTCTCTCACCATGAAAGATATTCTTGATCATTCACCAATATTCCTTCAAGAGTTCTTATCACTAATAACTTTTAACATGTAACAGTTTTAACAAAAGTATATAAGATGCTATAACTAGATCTTATGTTATGCAATGCATAGGTTCAAGAGGTTGTTTCATACAAATGAAATTTCTAAAACCTCAGTAAATACTTTGGAAGCATTAGCTATTGGAATTCTTTATCAAATATTTTGGAAATAAGTAACTATTTTTAAATTAAATAATCACTACCTAGTTTATCTCATTTATAAATTTAGATTTTCATGTAATAGGTTTCCTTAAAGTGGTACCACATGTATTTTGGAGTCTTCTTGATAGAGAGGATATTTTATATTATTCATTTTTCCCTATATGCCAAAGTCTCCCCTAAATTTTTAAAGATTACTTTATTCCCAGGTAATTAAAAAAATTAGATTATAATTACCAACCTAATATATTTTAAACTACATCTAAAACATATCTTTATCCAAGAATGGTATGACTACATATTCAAGCAGTCTAATGAAGTTAATATGTTCATGCTAAATCAATGTCAAGTTATCAAAAATTAATTTTTCTCTAAATTTGTATTCTTAGAAGAAATATTAGTTTCTAAAAATATTTCTATAGTGTCATTAGATAATGTAATTAGTTAATAGGTCTCAATAATAGTTTCAAATCATTAATATTATAGTATAAGCAATTCATGGCATTAAACTTCCAAGTTAATACAATCCACACATTCATATGCATATGTAAACAATTCCACTCATATTACACGTGCTATATAAAACAAAACCAAAAACAGATGAGTATTAGGCACCCAGATGTAAATATGAAGCAAGTTGCTTCTAACCAGTTAAGAAAAATTAAAAGCAAAGACAGGCTTTCACTCCAACAATTTCCTCAAAAGGTACCTGAATCACTAAGGACTTCCCCATCAATAAAGTGGTCACCAAACTGTTTAAAAGCTGTTCAACATGTAAGTGAAGATAAGAAAGATGATCACACAAAGCAAAATATAGTGTGCAAATACGAATGCAGAAAATTGGCAAGTATTAGGATGGAACACAAAATTATCATAATAAATATCTGGAACCATTATTTTTGGCAACATCTTTTAATTTGACCCAACATTTGTTTGTTCTTATCATAAGTTCTTACAAAAGTTGAGACAACTCAATGTCTGTCACTGATAAGTGAATTAATGAATTGGTTTCAAACGAGGGGATCTCAATGGAAAGTCTGACCTTATGATTTTATCGTGAGGAACCTAAAGAAATATCTTTAATATTTCTCCATAAAAGCAATTAGTCCCTAGTGCTCCTCATAGAGCTTCTCAGAATTTTGAAATCCACTGGCTTAGATAATTTTTATCAACTTTAAAACTATAGCAGGCACATTTTCTGACTTAAAGAATCAAATCTCAGGTTTAATTTGTATGACTTACTGCTGTGCTATTTTTAACCTTCTTAAGGCTCTTTTCTTCTGGATTTAAAGTAGATTCTGTGTGATTGAACCAATTAGAAAGCAGAAGTTTCTCAACATACCATCGATAAAACATGCTTTAAGTTCTTTTGCTTTCAGGCATTTTAATAAAAAACGTATTTTAGCATAGTTAAAATATACTAACAACAATTGTATTATCAGGTAGACATTTTAACAGATGGTCAATTTCCAGTTTCTTTCCCTTTTCCCAGTCCTGTTATTTAGTAAGTCATTAAAGATAACATTAAACAGAATCCTCCCTCCCCCCAAATTGAAAAAGTAAATTATTGAAACAAAGGTGAAAAAGTGACTTTAAATGCTAAGATGTTGTCATCTACACCCACTGTACCAGCTTCATCCCTGAAAAAAAGATGATTTCCTTCATGTAAGATCAGTGACATATGTCATAGAAGACTGAAAAAAAGTCTTACCCTCTTCATCAGAAACATCAAGAACCTCAGTCATGGTCTCAGGAACATTTAGCTTGTGTTTTTCAGTGATAGTCTGGAAAGACAAAAATCATTAATGTTCAACTTAAAGGAGAACACAGTCAGTAGCATCAGCAAGTGATCAGGCCCTGAGCACGCCATCTTCTCCATGTGGACATTCTGGAAGCTTAGTCTCTTATTCTCCTTTACGGAAGTTCCTTTGTTCTTTCTAAAGATAAATGACCATTTATTCCAGTGAAGTTGTTAAGAGAAAGTTCATTATTTTGAGTTCCCATTTGCAAAACACATTCTTTAGCAATGGCATTAGAAGCCATGTGGAGAAAGCAGATTCATGTTTTCAGGGCTTCCCTAAGATGGACTAAGTTATGTCTCTAGACAACCTTTAAAAAGCAGCAGTGAACACAGGCAATCTATTACAAACAAAACCATTGGTTAGAAGTTGTAAGCAATGTGACAGACTTGGGCAGAAAATGTGATGCATCTGTTCTGGACCAGAAGATCAACAGTGGACAGTCAATCATCCTTGTAGTCTTTCACTGGGCTACATTCTGACTTGCTGCTTAGCTGCCTTCCATAGTAGCACCCCAGAGCTGACAAATTCTCCGCCTTCCAGCCCTGACGGACCAGGTAGGGTTATGAGACCACGCTCTGGAGTCTGGCTGCCTAAGTTCAGATTCTAACTTCATCACTCATCAGCTATGAGGCCTTAGCAAGTCCTCTATTTTCCATGCCTTAATTCCCTCATTTATAAAATGGGAATAATACTACTTCCTAAAACTGTTATGAAGATTAGATGAAACAATATATAGAAGAGATCTAAGAACAGAGTTTAGAATACAATAGTATTCAATAAATATTAGCTAGCATAACTTATCATAATAATTTGTTATTAAATTAGTCTTAAAAACAAAGGTCCTCTGAACTTTTTAGTCATTCAGGCACTCAAGAAACATTTTGAGTGCCTATTCCATGATAGGCACTGTTGAGACACCAGGGATACCAAGGTGATTAAAAACTAAAGATAAAAAGTCAAATCCCACAACTTTAAATATCACTTAGAGATGGCTGAGTCTTTTTTTTCTGTATCCCTGTCTCTTGTTTCTGTATTGAAAGTGTATTAAGTACATCAATTGGCATAGCCATGAGAACATTCAAATACTAATCTCTCAGAATAAATAGTATAATCTTCAACTAAAGACACCAAAATACAGTCAATAGGTTGTCAAGGTTTTTAAACTTTGCTGCATAGATATTCCAGACTTGTTTGTCTTTAGTATCCCATTACCAGCTTGTTTCTTTCCAAAAGCAGTAAAGAACTTCAAATATATTTATAGGGAAATTCAGTTGATTAATTTGAAAATACATTTATATGTGTGCTGTGCTTAATCTCTTAGTCATGTCTGACTCTTTGCAACCCCAAGGACTGTGGCCCACCAGACTCTTCTGTCCATGGAATTCTCCAGGCAAGAACACTGGTGTGGGTTGCCATGCCCTCCTCTAGGGGATCTTCCCAATCTAGGGATAGAACCCAGGTAGATTGCAGGTAGATTCTTTACCGTCTGAGCCACCAGGGAAGGCCAATATACAGGTATAATTTCTTTGTAGTAAGAGGGATTGATTAAATCATAACGTGATACTGAACAACCTTTCAGTGGCTTCCCATTTTCTTCAGAAAAAACATAATACAGTTGATCCCTAAATAATTCAGGTTTGAACTGGATAGGTCCACTTACATAAGGCTATTTTCCAAAAGTAAATACTACATTACTACATGATCCAAGGTTGGCTAAATCCACGGATGCGGGACAGGGCATGGCTGACTGTAAGTTACACTCAGATGAACTGCCTAGGTTGTCAGGGGGTTAGATGAACTGGCTCTGATAATGCCTGGTGATGTAGCCAAAGGCAGGGAGACCACATTGCTCCCCCAACCCTGCATCCGTGTTGGTAGCCACGTTCTCTTACGCCTCTGTTTTCCTCCCGTATCCTTTTTTTTACAAGAAATGTTCTTTATCTCTTTTCTTGGCTCATGTAAGATGTAACTTCCTTGGAGAAATACTCCTTGACCCTCCCCAATGAATGTATTTGTTTAGCCGTGTTTATCTGCTACTACTCCCTCCTACAACATCATGTGAACCACATCACACACCTGTATATGCCTCATCCGCCTCCTACCTGAGTGAGTCATTAAAGACATGGTTTCCACAGAACCAAAAACATAGTAGGGGCTTCTCAAATACATAGAGGAATAAATCGATGACATAAAATTATGCAGAATACATTTAAAATTCACATAATGACTGCATAGATTTCCTCTGGGGAAGAAAAGTAAAGGAAGAAATGGAGAACGTCTTATGTTATCTAGATGAAGGCACATTGAAATCTAGAGTAATAAGTTCAGCTTTCCAGAATGTTGCATCTGATGTTCAAATAGCTCCATAATGTCTTATTCACTGAAAACAAATTAAGCACTGTAGGAATGACGAAAGCACCTATCCAAAATTATGGAGATGGACAGGGAGGCCTGGCGTGCTGTGTTTCATGGGGTCTCAAAGAGTCGGACACGACTGAGCGAGTGAACTGAACTGAACAGGTAGTAAACAAGTATTTGATGAAAGAACGAATTTTAAAAATATACCATTTAATTACAATATTATTTTATGAATTTAACACAAAAAGATGATAATCTAAGTTCTATATCAATGGTTCTCAACTCTAGCTGCATATTATAATTATTAAAGAAGTTTAAAACATATTATTGCTTGGGTCTCAACACAAGTCAATTAAATCTGTATCACTCAAGAGAGGAACCAATTACAGGTGTTTAAAAAAAGTTCCTCGGGTGGGTCTATTGTGCAACTCAATTTGCAACCTGTTACACTTTCCTGTATTAAGAAAGTGCATAGGTTGCAGAAAAACGACTTTTTTTTTTTTTTGCATTTAATATATAGGATAGAGACAATGAGATCCTATTAAATTATGACTGCTGGGGAAACTTTAAAAATAAGTCTAAATGTAAATTAAATGATTTAAAAAGCTAAGGGATATCTACTGTATTAAACTACACCAGAAAGTCAGTTTTTGCAGAAACGTTCTAGAGTAATTGTCCTTCACTGGAAACAGTTTCACAAGAGGATGCATCTCAATTTAAAAACTGATGGAAATATACTTTAAATAGGTAACTTATATTGCCCAACATTCTCAGTTTCTATTTCAGATGCTGATAATGTGACTGTATTTTCTTTGAACTCGTGACAGTGGAACTAGCTTTGCATTAGTTTGGTTACTGCATGCTATTAAAATTACTATCTGCAAATATATGTGGCAACAGAAAAAGTAACACACTGATCATATTAGTCATGGATATTTTTTGGCACAGATGTTAAAAATGCCTTCTATTTACAAAGTAGTAAATATAGGATGCATTTTTACATGACATAGTGCCTGACCTTTAAAAAATCATCAGTAAATATTTGTTAAATGGATAATAAGTCTTGTACTCATGACTAATGATAAAGAAATGAAAAAAAAAACACAAAACCATCCCTTTAAATGAACTGTCCTTTGAAAACTTGATTAGCCAAACATAAATATAGTTTTGTGCAACTCCATCTGAATAGTCCACAGAAAACAAGGATATAATTAAATGATCATAGGCATCTTCTGCTATAGAATCTCAGATTCTATGGTCAAGACTAGAAACAACTTTAAAATTAAAATGAGTAGTGCACAAAACATAAGTTTAATAGGATGTAGTTAAATCATATATTGTGGCAAAACAAGTTAGTGATACCTGGCAGACTTAACTTACCTCATAATGTAGAAAACAGAACATGAGTCCTTAACATGTTATTTCTATAAATGGGGGCTAATACCTGGTTTGTTTCATGTGGAAGAAAAAGTGTGCCTTACTGCCCTTCATATGGTCCCTCCCCTGGCCAACCATTCCCTTAGTATCACATACTCTGCAAGTCGCAGCATGCAGAGCGACCCTAGCTAGTATACCGCCTTCCGACGCCCACAGTCTCCCATCAGCACTACAAGCTAAACCTTTAGACCAATTATACATGTTAACATAAATTTTGTATATAATTAAGTACTATGTAAGGAATATTTTTCTATTAAAGGTTGGAAAGTCTCAATGAAGGTGAATTACCAAAAATAACTGCTACTCACATGTGGTTGAGACAATTATAGCACATTGGGAAAAAAATATGTCAAAAGTTTATAAAGGTTCTGCATTCAGAACCTTTTGCAGAAGGTTCTGAATCAAAATGTTCTGAGTCAAAAGTTTTAAAAAGTTCTGTACACAGACTATCTCTTTAAGATAACACATCAGATAAATTTATACAGATATTGTAGGATACACACATGCACCCACAATACATTGTGTATTACTGATGTTCTTTGTGCAAGAATAACAACTTTTAGCTTTCTAGTCAGGGACCTGTATTCAAAGAAGAGTTCTTGACTCCACCTTAAAAGGTGTCAAATGATTTACTAGACTGTATTTATTGCATTGCCATTTTTATGATTCCCATTTTATCTGACTCATGGTATCATATAAGATTTAGAACCGATGTTTAAATGCTAATATAATGTCATTTTTACTTTAGTAGGTTATTCAGTATGTATGCCCTACATATCAATGATCATATGCAACATAAAACACAACACTTTAAAACTATGCAAATAACTGATGATTGCTGATCAATCATCTGAGCCACTGCTCCCTAGTGGCTCAGATGGCAAAGAATCTGCCTGCAATGCAGGAGATCCAGGTTTGATTCCTGGGTCGGGAAGATCCCCTGGAGAAGGGCATAGCAACCCACTCTAGCATTTTTGCCTGAAGAATCCCATGGACAGAGGAGTCTGGCGAGTTCCAGTCCATAGAGTCGCACAGAGTTGGACACGACTGAAGCGACCTCGCACGCACAATCAATAACAAAAGGATGAGTCATATCTCACAGTTCTTCCAAACTGCATTAGAAGATTGAGCTTGTTGGCTTCTGTGGCCAGAAATGTGTCCCTCCCACTTTGATGTTCATTCCGGCAAACAGACAATGATTGTAATCCCTGGAGAATGCTCAACTGTCTCATATTCCCTGCTGCGTCTTATGAAGTTAGAAAAGCAAAGGTTAAGGAAACAAACTGCAATCCCAAAATGTCTCACAAATTTCTGAAGTAATGACTTTTCCTTTACAAACTGCTACCTTACTCTCCTCTCCACACAATGACTTTATTCATACTTTGGGGTGAAGAACTCTAGGAGGAGGAATAGCTAAGGAGACTTTCTCTGATGGCAAAGAACTCACATGGCTGCTCAACTGGCACATTGTACTAAGTGAATGATGTGAGGTTTATATGTTAGGTGTGTGGCTGTAGCTCAGCTAATACATTCAAATGGTAATAATATTAAATTTAATTTGGTTTATTTTACATATTATTAAATTGCTTCATGCTATTTGCCTACCACCAGTGAGTAGTTCCAAATAATTTTTAATGAATCTATAGACTTTAGAAAATGATACTGAATATGATCCTTCCATCCAGAGAAGGCAATGGCACCCCACTCCAGTACTCTTGCCTGGAAAATCCCATGGACGGAGGGGCCTGGTGGGCTGCAGTCCATGGGATCGGTAGGAGCCGGACACGACTGAGCGACTTCACTTTATTTTTTCACTTTCATGCATTGGAGAAGGAAACGGCAACCCACTCCAGTGTTCTTGCCTGGAGAATCCCAGGGACGGGGGAGCCTGGTGGGCTGCCGTCTCTGGGGTCGCACAGAGTTGGACATGACTGAAGCGACTTAGCAGCATGATCCTTCCATGAAAATCAATAAAGGGCATTATTTATGTAAGTTTTTAAAAGTTGAAAATTCCTATTAAACTACTTTTAGCAAAGCCGAGGTCAATTATATCAGAAAGATTAAGAATATGGATTTTGTAATCTGACAACCTAAATTTGAATCCTAGATCTACCCTCAATGTTTGGCATATTTGCAACTTACTAAATAATAGTCATAGCTTTAAAAATCATCATTATGTGGAAAAAGAAAGACCAAAAATCTCTTCTGAAAAACAGTATAAAGTCAGAAGACCTACATCACAGGAGGAATAAGTTTGTATTTTCAATCCTTAGACCCAAATTCCATCTCATAAAACAATAAAACTCATAACTCTAAGAATCCAATTCTAAGAGAAGCAGAAAGTAAAGATAGGACAGTAGCAAAACATGTAACCGGTGAAATCATCCATTTAGAGAAAGGGGGTACTCGTGTGGTTAATGTGGGCGATGATTTCTTATTTGCGTACTGAAAGTGGTTAAAATCTAAAACATTTTATTATGTTTTATATTTATTTGCTGGCTTTTCACATAGAAATTCGATTGCTAAGTACGGTGGTTTTTATTGGACCAATGCTTAGCGAGGCAGCATAAAGAATAATAGATACAAGAAAAAAAGCTCACGGAGGAGCTTTGAGTTTTCACATCCCCCTAGAGCTACATGTGGAGATATGACCTATGTCTGATTTGTGACAAGGTATCTGAGAACTTGTGTGGCAACAGTATTTAAAAGCAATTGCTCCTCTTTAAAAATATAGCTCTGAATGGTTAAAGTATCACTCTAAGTAATATCTATGAGCCTGAGATGGCTTTGAAACATGTAAAATTTATAGTTTTGGGGATATTAAAGAAGATTTTCTTTCAAAACTTAAAACCTCATTTTCCACTCCCCCTACACTGTAAGTTATTGGTCGGGAGGAATAATGTTTTACCACTGATGACTCTTCAGCACCCAGCATGGAATCCAACACACCTTTTATATCCAATAAACACTAAATGAAAGAAAAGCAGGTCACGATAGCGAAAAGATGCCATCTAGTGGCCATTTGATAAAAATGTATATACATGACTCCTAGAACATGGAAGAGGTAATAAAGTTGAGAGACGACTAGAACAAATGTGTAGCCAATCTTGCCACCTAAAGTTTCACTTATCTGTGATGTGCACACTGTTTCAAAGGTTCCAAATAAAGACATATGTAAAGGTCCCTAATATGAAGATTCTCCTGGTATAAGAAACCATACAGTAAGAAAAAGCCATCACGATTCTTCCATATACAGTGACTCAGGACGGTGCTAGATGGTGACAAGACTTGTTTTTCTCCTATATAATTTATGAATGCTATGCTTTAAATCTTTAAAAATATTGTGGTACACTGGCCAAAGATTTTGCTTGGGGAAACAAGCCGTGCCATTTTCTTATCTAGATCCTGTCTGTGTCTTGCAGTTCATTAATATATCATCCTTCCACTCTATTTAAAACTTCATGTCAAACTACTTCAAGGTCTGTCAGCAGGGACTTGCTGTCAGCCTGAAGAACAAAATTCACTCCTTCTTCACATCTATCAAAAGAATCAAGAGTTCTCAAACTATATGCATCACTCCCAGCTTGAAGCATGTATTAGAACCTCATTCAGAATTTTTTACTTGTTGATTCATGATCTCATTGGATCTCATCTCAACTCTAAGGAACTAGTGATCTGCTGTCACTCTACTTTTCTACTTTACAAAGAGAAATTACAGAGCTGTTGTTCTCGCTCAAAGAGGAACGTTAATAAATAAAAGCAAAGAGAAGAGCACTTTTAGCTGTGAGTCTCCCTCTCAGGAGGCCTCCTTTAAGCTCTGCTCCAACTGAATAGCACAAGAGCATTAGGAACGATTCCATCACGGTCTTCACTATTCCCGAGTTTCTCTGGCAAAAGCCAGTGATAATCACTGGCCTAAAGAATCAGCACTTATATTCCATATAGTGAAAAAAAAAATTAAATATATACTCTGTCATCATGCAGACACAGTTTCTCTCCTAAGCACGCTCACTTTTCTTTTTGACTAAAAAAATACTCAGAAATAGGAAGAAAATCAGGATGAACTGTTCTCACTGCTAATGCATCTGAGCTAGTCCTGAGCTAAGAAGGGGTCAAGGTCTTCCCAGCGTCTGGAGTGACCTTCAGGCTGAGATAAAAAGTGGAGTGTCCTACCACTTTGCCAGCAGTAGGTGTCACACCCAACTCCAGCAACAGGGCAGATGAGCCAGAGGAAAAGAACAGTCACAGAAAAAGGGCTAAGTGTTATAAAATTACATTCACACATTTTATATGGATTTACGTTGACAAAAGGAAGCTGAAATCCCTGTATGAGCTGTGTAAATGCGTTTACATCTGCATACTTCAAGGTACACAGGCTCTACAATATGTTCGCCCAAAGTCTCTACAACCTGTTCACACAAAGAAGTTCAAACGCTCAAAACATCTTGTAAATCAAAATGCCTGTGGCTTAAAAACCACAACAACGGAGCCAAAGTCGATGGGTTCCCTTTACTTACCGTGGTGGTGGTGGTGACCTCCTCCGTTACAACCTTCAGGGTGTCCACCACCGAGATGTAGCCCAGACGCTTAGCAATCGCCAAGGCAGTGTTGCCATTCTGAAGAGCGAGCGAAAGAGAGAGAAAGGCAAGTGAGAGCGGGGTGGGGGGATGGCGGGGTGAGCCAATGAGCTCACCCGCGGCTCCACATGAGCCAGCATTTTCTTCCAAAACAAGGCACAGCTTAGGAAAATCACTAGTTTTTACCATTACATCTGAATCTTCTTTGTAACTTCTTCAAACTAGAGCCCAGGTCACCATGGTAACACAACAAGCTGCATCTGCCTGCTCTAATAAGAAGCACTCGATTGCTTTAACCCTGAGGTTGTCAAGCAAGCGCTCCGAATTCTGTACTGTGCTTAGGAGAGTCACCTTTGAATCCAGAAGGAGGCCTCCGAAGAAAACTATTCAAGAATCAAGTACACTCAGTCCTCATCAGAAGTCAGGCCATCTGCTGCAGGTAAGATGTTACCACAGGGAACGCGGCAACATATTTAGCTACAGCTGTGCAGAAGTTCTCCGTGCAGCAAAAGAACACAAGCAAGCAACTGAGGCCCCAGGCCAGGCCACTGGGGATCTCTGTTGGTTTAATTGCACCGCTTAGTTTACATTTCAATGGCTCCACATCCCAAAGAGCTTCGTTGGAGCCAGCGGGCTCGGAAAGCCTACTCCCTTAAGAAGATCTGGCGGGAGGGGTGGACTCTGCTCCCAGCGGAGAGCCAGCTGGAAGCCGAGCCAGCTTCCGCAGCCCGAGCCCAGGACCCCTCCCGGGAGGGAAGACTGAGTCAGGCCGCTGCGCTCCCTCCCGGGACCAGCGCTCTCAGAAATCACATGCTGATTTCTGGAAATCCCGGGCTTTCCCCCCGAGTGCGGAGGTTTAAAAAGGATGTGGGGGGTTGGGGGACTCAGCTCCGCCAAGCGGCTCCCGGGAAGGGGGATTCTAAGTCAATCAAAGGCAAAGAGGGGCAGCCGGCGCCCCCTTACCGCGGTGGTGGCGTTGGGCTTGGCCCCGTGCTGCAGCAAAACGTTGATGATGTGCGTGTGGCCCTGCTGGGCGGCCTGGTGCAAAGGCGTGTAGCCATTCTGTAGACGACGGCAGCGGCGGCGGACGCAGCAGGGGTGTGCGGGAGAAGGAAGAAAACTAGTTAGCCTTCATTTTGAATTTCTTAGTCTTATTTACACCCAAGTCGGCGCGGAGTCCTGTTTCTCTGGAGCAAGATATCACCAGCAACCCATTTTCTCAGCAGCAAAACTCCCTCACACCTTATGGTCCGCTAAACAAAGAGGCTGGCTTCTGAAATGAGCAAGATCAACAGACTCCAAATGGTAACTATTATTATGTTTTCACCAATTAGCATTCTAATTAGCATTCACAATGGATATGCTGAGCGAGGAGATATTATAATGAGGAAGAGTATTATCACAGTGACTCCTTCCCTAGGAAAAATGGGAGCATCAACTGTTAACTCAAACTTAGGATCATACAAACCAGTTTGTTCATTGTAACTTCCTGCGTCACTAACCTCTGGGCTAGCTTTAGCAATTCTAAACCAGTGACAGTAAATCGAAATCTTCTATTCCTTTCAGAAAATCTTCAAAGATGTACACACTTAACAGAAGACTTCATTGGAAGCTGAGTGACCCACTTTCAAATAAAAACTCCTTTAAAAGTAGGTTCTTTTAAACATTCTGGTCTAAACTTTCACTTAGATGAAAGTTCTGCAACTGTGATTTGTAAAAAATTGAGGTTAGTGAGAAGCCAATCTTGCTCAGAACTCTAGTGAGTTCTAGGTGTGGTACAGATTGGTTGCATGCGGACATCAATTCAAGCAAACAGCACAGTGAACCGGTAATAGCTGTCGTGTCCTAAGCACCCATTTTATGCCAGATATTGGACCTTATATTTATTCTCGTAATCTTTACTACCATTCTGAAAATGAGGGTGCTTGGTACATAGCAGGTGTCTTACAAATGAGTTCATGAACAAATGAGTGAATGCATGAATATTGTCTCCCTATTTCAGAGATGATGAAACTGAAAATAACGGGGCTAAGTAATTTGTTCACAATCATTCTAAGTTCAGATCCGAGGTAGAAGATCATGAAGACAATGACCATCAGATTACTTTTTTATTGTCTCCCTGCCTCACCCCTGATAAAATTTTATCTGTATATGTCAGACCCCAGGGTCCTGGGCTCTAAGTTCTGAGTAGCCCATTCATACCTTAAACGTGTAAGAGTATACATCCCCTATTTCCAGTGTCACTACCTCTTCATGACCAACATTTGCTTCTCCTGTCTACATCAAGTGACTATCCCTATGCTGTTAAAAAGAAAACTACGGGCCCAAAATAGAGTCATTTATGCCAGGCAACCCCACCACATTGGGGCTTAATACCTAACCTAATAGAAGCTTCAACCTCCCCAGAAATGTCGTCTTAATTGGTCAGTCAGGAATTTTCTGGTCAGCACCAAGGAGATAATCTGCCACGTGGGCCCCCTGCATACAAGGAAGATGAGGTAATCTGCCACTGAGACCCCTTTTGTCTGCCATACATAGGTTACCTTTTTTTTTTTTTTTCTTTACGACTTCCTTGTTCAGCATTTAAAAACCCTTCCCTTTCTGTCTTCCTTGGGAACTCCTCCCTACTTGCTAGATGGATGCCACCAATTCATGAATCATTCAGTAAAGCCAACTAGAGCTTTAAAATTTACTTGACTTAAAAGACTTTTAAAAAAGCACCGCACAGGGTGCCACTTGATCCTGTCTGTGCTCTCACTTGGGCCTTTCCATCCATGGGGATGTACTGTATGTGTGAGTCTGTCTGAGGATCTCTCAGACTGGAATGTCATCAGCTCAGCCTTGTCTGCTATATATCCTTGTAATGGGATGACTCCAGGAAACCTGGAACTATAAATCAACTTCAGGGACTCTGAAAACATAGCTGTTGCAGGCACTCTGCTCTCAAATCAGGCAATCCATGGATATTTCAGGAGCATAAAATAAGTAATATTTCTTTTCTTAAAAAATTTTTTCCTTTCCATTGTGTTTATAAATACTACACTAAAGTTTTACAAATTTTTCCAAATTTTTATACCAAGTGATGAACGTTTGAAGAGTAAAGGAAACACACATATTTTCATAGCAACAAAACAATTTGTAGTAACTATGGTTACATATGAGATGTGAGGAAGAAAACTAAATTTCTCCTCCAAAAGTGTCATTCTATGTGAAAACATTCTGAAGTGTTTATTAAAAGACTGTCCTTTGAGGTATGGATCAATCCACTCCTCTGAAGATATATGAAAAGCTACTTCCAACTGCAAGTAAAATCTACATAGTTCACTTTTTAAAAACCTTGAAAGTTAAACTGAGATTTTTCTCCAGATGTCCATTTGAATGCAGATCAAACCCGAGGGAGACAAATGATGCTATCCAGACCACATGTTTGGCTTCTCAATATTATAACTCTTTCAACAAACACCTAAGATAAAAATATAGTAAATATTTTCAAGTTCTGCCAAAATCTCATTGCATAGCTGCATTAGGCCTTACAAGAGAATACCTGGATTCCAAAAGTCTTTCGTGTAGTACTTGTATGTGAACTGACTCAGCCAAAATGGTATTACACATTAATGCCTGAGGGAGACCTCATGTTGGAGCTTTCAAATATGTCTCCAAGTACAGTTTCATGAGAACTCAAGAATTGCTCAGAAAGTAGGCAGTCACCATTCTTGCTCGAGTCAGATTAGAAGTTTTGTATCTCAAATGTTAATAGTACAATTTTAAAAATAACTTTAATTCACTTATAAATATGCTTATGTATAGACATGCTTTTGTTTATGCTGCAAAGAGGATATGAAAAAGCTAACTTCTGAAATTTGTTGTTTCTAGTTAGTATCATCTTGAATGATGACTGAAAAATCCTGAATGTGCTCACAGTAATTTACTTGCGCCTACTCACGTAGCTGAAAATTAGGGATTTGTGATACATAAATGATGCAATTACATACATTTTTGGACTAAAAACATTGGAGCTCCTAGGTTACACTATGCATAGTACCAATATTTTACCCATTTCTCTTCCCTTGAAATAATCTGAATGTGCTGAAGTGTGGTGTTATGTTCCCATCATGCTTTGCAGGATAGAGCCCTTCAGATTATACTGTGAAACATACTCAGCTCTACATTGTCCTTGAAAACTCCCAGCCCAGGCTTACATATTACTGCCTCACTGAGCATGACCACGTGGTATCCCAAATGTGACAGAGTTCATTCAGATGACAGGCAGGCAGTCCAGGCAGCCTAATTGTATTTTCTCACTACAGGATGAAGGCTGGGGGAAGGGGGTCAAGGCTCTGAAACAAGGTAAAGGAAATTGGCCTGAACATCAAGATGTTCTTGCTGGCATCTATTGCATCCTGCAGCGAATTGTTAAATCGATGTCAGCTACTTGAACTTCCTAACAGAAGTAGTTCTGAAGCTGACCTACATGGCTGTCAAAGGTTATTAAAAAGAAAAGTCTCAAACAATTGCACAAAGCTTCGTGGCTTATTCAAAATCACTAGAAGCACTAAAAGGAAAATATGTAACTATGGTGAGCTAGTGAAGTGTCCCTATGGCTGAACCAATGGCTTACAGAAAACAGAAATGAGTACAAGTATTTTACCTTGGTTTTTGCATTGACATTTGCTCCCTGCTTCAGAAGGAAGTTGACCATTTTCACGTTTCCATAGTGACAGGCCACAATTAAAGGAGTGTAACCAAGCTATAAAGAATAATAAATAAATTACTACTCCAGTGGTTAAAACTGAAGGGGAGAGGGATTAGGGAGAACTTCAGTTCTGGTAGGATTGGTAGAAATTCTATTTGCTTGTACAGATATTACTTAGCAGATGATATATACATCCTATGGATATAGAGATGGACAGGAGCAGACCCCTGAGCACAGGAACTTAATGCAGCACAAGAGATCCATCACTGGGCAACTTAATCTGACAAAGAGCTAAGAGAAAGACACAAATAATAGGCTCTGAAAACACGGAAGAGAGACTGAGTCTAATAGGATCCAGAGGAGATGCACAGAAAACATAGAATTTTTTGTTTTTGCTCACCTATGAGAATAAGATGAGCGCGTAGAATTTAATGACATAGAGAAAAGCTGTTTAGAAATCAAGGACATGGAGGCAAGCAGGCACAGGAAGAAGAAAGGAAGTCATATTGCCTAACACATGTGATGAGGCTGCTGCTGCTTCTGCTAAGTTGCTTCAGTTGTGTCCGACTCTATGCGACCCCACAGATGGCAGCCCACCAGGCTCCCCCGTCCCTGGGATTCTCCAGGCAAGAACACTGGAGCGGGTTGCCATTTCTTCTCCAATGCATGAAAGTGAAAAGTGAAAGTGAAGTCACTCAGTCATGTCCGACTCTTGGCGACCCCATGGACTGCAGCCCACCAGGCTCCTCCATCCATGGGATTTTCCAGGCAACAGTACTGGAGTAGGGTGCCATTGCCTTCTCTGATGTGATGAGGGGGAGAGGGTAAACTTAAGCCTGCAAAGTTGGAATCCTTTGGTATCTTTTGCTATCCATTTTGACTTGATTCCAGCAAAAATGGAGAACCATTAAATATTTGTGAGCAGAGAACGCCACAGTTGAATCAGAATGGCCATCTGAAGAGGCAGGGACTTGGACTTCGGGTGACATGATTGCGGGCTACTGGGAATCATCCAGGTTAGAACCTGTCCCGATATCAACAGTGATTGGCTTTACCTTTGTGTGAGCATCCTGGTCAGCCCCATGCTTGGTGAGAATATCAGCAACATTCACTTTATCTTCCTGTGCTGCAAGGTGTAAAGATGTGAGTCCACTCTATGGAGAGAATGAAAGCAAAGGGGTACATTTGAAGAAGAAAATACACAGTAGCATCTATAATAGCATGTAGTGAAAAAAATCCTGGAAAATTCAGAACTGCTCCCTAGAAACTGCATCTTTTGATATCTAAAACAAACCCTTCAAGTGAATATAACTTTCCATCAAAGACATGCTCTCTAAGCTAATCAACACTGCCCTCAAATTACATTTTCTGTATTGGATACTTATATTATGATGTGAGATTTTAAAATAACCCAGCTAATAAGCTTCCAAACAACATTCATTTCAAACCGGTTCTGATTCTCCTGCTGAATCTATTTATTCACATGAATAATTGATCAACCAATTACTGCTGCTGCTGTTGCTGCTAAGTTGTTTCAGTTGTATCCGACTCTGTGCGACCCCATAGACAGCAGCCCACCAGGCTCTCCGTCCCTGGGATTCTCCAGGCAAGAACACTGGAGTGGGTTGCCATTTCCTTCTCCAATGCATGAAAGGGAAAAGTGAAAGAGAAGTTGCTCAGTCGTGTCTGACTCCTAGCGACCCCATGGACTGCAGCCTACCAGGCCCCTCCGTCCATGGGATTTTCCAGGCAAGAGTACTGGAGTGGGGTGCCACTGCCTTCTCTGCAACCAATTACTACTTCTACTTTACAACTGCAGCAATAATGTATATTTTCATCAGTAAAACATCACATCAATGTAAAAAACATCCAGAGTTACGGGAAATGAGTTCAGAATAAATTTCTCCAGCACCCAAAGACAGAATACTATTTTAGGGATTTACTTAAGTGTTAAATAGTGACCTGATCACTCATATATCACAGCATATATTTGGCCAGTTATATGTACATTTCCTGGCATATGTACATCAAGTAATTAAGTAATTAGGCATGCAAATAAAGTACAGTTAAGAATTAATGAAAAAATAGAGAAAGGAGGGAAAAGTGATTTATTCAGTCAGTGCCACAATCTGACAGCCTCACTACATATGCAAGTATCTCCCATCAAGCAAAACTGAAATTTAAAGGGTATCTTTAAAACCTAAATCACTTGTACGTTTAAAACGTGTTTTTTGAGTACCTCTCATATGCCAGGAAGTGTCCTAGACACTTGAATACATCAGTGAACAAAAGCCTCTGCCCTTTTAGAACTTACATTCCAGCTAACAGGATATTCATACCACATGTTCATCTCCTGCTGTTATTGTTCAAACACCTAGTGTATTTCTCCTCTCCCGGTGCATCTTGCATCTGCATGCTGCGGTATCATATTTGTCCTCTGAGTTGGCACGCCCACTCCCCGAGTTCATAGCCAATCAAAGCGTCTCAACCATGGCCTGCAGGCCGGCTCTCCTACAGTCTGCTTGGGTTGATAAATCTAAAGCATGATCTTCAAAATTCATGCTCTCTAGCCATGGTGTTACTTCTATAAACTGACAAGTTCTCTGACCTTTAAAAAATCGAAGTAATATTTACAGAGGAAAAAAAAAAGAAAAAGATTCTCCAACTAGAGAAAGGGCTTTATATTTAAGAGTCTGAGGCCTTTTAATTTTTAGAATCCTGGCTGAGCTCAGCTTTGAGTTTCATAAACCATAAGAATGAGATGGAAGATACACCCTTCTGCATTAAAATGTTATCATTCCTAAACAAATAGTATATAGTCCTAAAGTATAAACATTATGAATATGAGGACAAAGCAGATTTTTCTTCATACTGTTATTCTCTATATTAAAATAGAAAACATAAAATTATTTCTCCTTAGAAATAATCAGTCTTTTAAAAATGTTACTGAAGTGATCATTAAATGAAGTAATCATCAGATGTCTCAAAGGCATCTTTAATGGCATTTCAAATGTACGTGCTGATTTCTACATTATTTGCAGAATGGATTTTTTACAATATAAGATGGCAAACTAACAACCAGTGTTAAAATCCTCTACAGTTTATTATGGTAAATTTTCATGCCTAAATTATGTAAACCTTCCTAATAAATTAAGAAAACAGAAAATGTTGAAAGTTCTTTTCAAAAAAAAGTAATCTATTTCCTAAGATGCACTGGCAAACTCTACAATTGGTTCTATTATTAGATGGGTGATTGGATAAGGAATGAAATATCTATTTCTGTATTATAGTTCTTACTGAGGAATAGTCACTTAGAGCATATTAGTTGATTTTAGTTGACCTTTCTTCGTGGCCACACTGAGTGGCATGAGAGATCTTAGTTCTCAAACCAGGGATTGAACCCATGCGCCCTTCAGTGGAAGCATGGATTCTTAACCACCAGACCACCAGGGAAGTCCCTGACTTTAGTTGGTCTATTTAAGATAAAGAATATATGTAGTTTTAAAAAGCAATGGGAAATTTATTATCAGCTTTGCTTATTATCTAAGATACCTTCACAGTTGCATTTTCCTATATTTATTTCATATAAATTTATTATTATAATTTAGAAAATAAATAACACCAACCAAAAGGCAAGATTATATTTTTCAATATCATATTGTTATTCAGATATATCTTAACATATTTACTGAAGTTTTACTCCAGTAACAAATACATCATCATTGACCTTTAGGAAATCACCCAATATTGAAATCATGTTATACAGATAACATAAACACTTTGTGGTTCAAATGGAATATTTTTCTCCATTGCTGAGTGGAGAAAATATTCAAAAATACTCACTACGTATTTGTTGACTGCTAAAATTGTCTCAAAAGAAGTAATATGTTTAAAAGAATACCATCAGAGAGGACAGAGCAAACTGATTCTAGATATATGTGTGCCATTTTTATGAATTAAAAATTACACCATCAGAAGCACAGCGTGATCAGTTTCATGAAATGTCAATTCTACTCAAATTTTTGCATGATTCGTTTATGGGTTTCTTGTGTTTATTTTCGAATGAAGATTTGTTTTTAATGGACAATAAACATATGACTCATTTGTGTACTGATGTAAAATGAAATATTCTACCACTGGTTTCATGATGAAACTGTCCCCAGGGAGCTAAGAGACCACCTGAGCCCCATGATTTTAATAATCACAAGGAAATCCATGCCCCAGACTTTAAGGATTGTCTGGCTGACACACTGAATTTCACCATAAAGTGTCATCATGTTCATTCTTGTTAAAAATGCAAATATCTTTTGGAGGGTTAAGCCTATAATTAGTCTCACCATACTTTAAAAAAGGATCTCTGAGGCCTTTTGATAGAGAAGAGAGAAATGCATAAGGGCAAGGAATGTACTGGAACACTTCTGAGTGATTAAGGCACAGAACAGGACTCTGGAGGCAGTCGAGACAACCTGTCTTTTTCACAGCTCTTTCTAAAGGATATAAGCTACATAACCTATTTACAAATGTTATTACGACCAACTTACAATTGAGTCTCCAAAAGTAATAATTAACTCAACAGTGAGATGTGGAAAGTATCTTATTTGTTTATTTGTGGGAAATTCTAAGAAACTTAACTTTCACTAAACCCACACCATGTGTTTAAAAAAAAGCATCAGAAGATGTAAACAATGAGCTAACTTATAAACAGGCTCCAATATTTTTGTTTCTCAGCAGCTGGTTCCAATGGAGTACAAAGAAGTGTTAAAAAAAAAAGATAAGATACATAAATAGACAGGGTTATGGATATATATGGAGAAAGACTGGCATGTACTTGCAAAAATTTTAATATATTTTTCTGACATGTCCCTGACTTGTTCTATTATAGTTAATACACTTGTCCACAAAGGCTATTCTCTGGAGAGATGCTTTATTAAAAACACTGATTCTCTGACCACCACCATAGCCACCCAAGCTAAGCAGAAATCATTATTTTACTGAGTTCCCCGCTACTGATCAACAGGTGCCTCTGATGCTCAGTCCCGCTGAGAATGACTTGGGTCGCAGGCACAGAACAACAGCTTAAAAGCAAGTGTTTGGACTGGGCCCCAGATGAAACAGCCAACTCTCCTCTCTCTCTGGAATCTGGAAGTAGGGCCAGCAGGTTCTATAGCAATCTGGACAGCTGCTTGAGCTGCAGTGATACTAAGTCTTGGAGGCAACAAGATAGCCTCTCTGGTCACAGACATAGAGAAGCAAAGGGAGCAGGCGCACAGAGAGAGGAAAATGACACCAACTTGCCGGAAATGTCAAGACACAACCAGAAAGCCTTCCAGGCAGAGTCTGTGAGCCTCGCCCCTCACTTCCTTCTGATTTTCCAGCCCCTCATAAGGCTTGACTCCGTTGCTACCCTTGAATTCTATAAGATATTCCTGTTTCTCTCCAATACACGCCCCCTTTTTGTTTCAAATTGTCTTAGATTGGTTTCTATTTACGTTCACTCAAAAGACTCTTCGCGAAAGCAAGAGGCCAAACTGGAATACCTTGGTTGACATGTGGATATTGGCTCCCTTATCCAGAAGCAAGGTGACCATATCTGTGTGTCCCTCCTGCGAGGCCAGATGGAGTGGAGTGACTCCTTGCTTCGTCACGATGTTCGTCTCTGCTCCGTAGCTCAGGAGTGTGGAAGCTATCTGCATTTGATTCTTCTTGGCAGCGATATGTAAAGGAGTGTAGCCATTCTAAAAAAAATAAAAACAAAAAAACACACCTATGTTGTAAGCTTAGCAATCCCCCTGATGTATGCCTAATGGAAATAAGATTCTCTAATCAATAGAAAAGTTAAAAAGTAAGGTTATAAGAAATCCAAATTCTTGCTCATCATAAGTTTCAGTCCAATAACACCCAAATCTTTGCAAACCATTCTACTATATTTATAAGACAGATATAGACACAAATGCCCCAAAGCTTAAAATCTCCACATCATAATGCTGCTCCTGAAGAACAACAAGCCAGATTCCTCATCTACATCACCGTCCTTTAAATACCTGGAGATGGTTTTCATATCTCCCTTTAGTCTTCTCTTTTTCAGTTTAAATTTCCCATTCCTTCAACTACTCCTGACAGAAGCCCCATTTCTAGAGTTCTCCATTGAGGAGGATCTGCTTTGAACTGACTCTACTTTGTTAATATACTTTAGATATGATTTTAATAACAGAATAAAACAACATTATTCCCATGATCTTGTTATAACACCCCTACTAATGTGCTTCTAGTTGGAGTGTACTTTTTAATCATTTAACAACTATTTAGTATGTGCCTACCATAGCCAGGCAGTGTGTGTGGTGTGGTGAAAAAGATTTCTGTTGTTATTGTTCAGTTGCTAAGTCATATCCAACTCTTTGCGACCCCATGGACTGTAGCACACCAGGCCTCCCTGTCCTTCACCATCTCCAGGAGTTTGCTCAAATTCATGTCCATTGAGTCAGTGATGCTATCTAACCATCTCATCCTCTGCCACCCTCTTCTCCTTTTGCCTTCAATCTTTCCCAGCCTCGGGGTCTTTTCCAGTGAGTTGGCTCTTGGCCTCAAGTGGGCAAAGTATTGCTGCTTCAGCTTCAGCATCAGTCCTTCCAATGAATATTCAGGGTTGATTTTCTTTAGGATTGACTGGTTTGATATCCTTGCTATCCAAGAGACTCAGGAGTCTGAGAGTCTTCCACAGTTCCACAATTCAAAAGCATCAATTCTTTAGTGCTCAGCCTTCTTTATGGTCCAACTCTCACATCTGTACATGATTACTGGAAAAACCATAACTTTGACTATACGGACTTTTGTCAGCAAAGTGATGTCTCTGCTTTATAATACTCTGTCTAGGTTTGTCAAAGTTTTCCTTCTAAGAAGCAAGAGTCTTTTAACTTTATGGCCGC
This sequence comes from Bubalus bubalis, assembly GCF_019923935.1. NCBI lineage: Eukaryota > Metazoa > Chordata > Mammalia > Artiodactyla > Bovidae > Bubalus > Bubalus bubalis. The sequence continues at coordinate 87,622,158 of NC_059163.1, forward strand.
AGTCACTGTGGGAAGTGATTTTGGAGCCCAGGAAAACAAAGTCTGTCTCTGTTTTCACTTTTCTTTCTTTTCTCTATTGGCCATGAAGTGATGGGACCAGATGCCATGATCTTTTAAATGTTGAGTTTCAAGCCAGCTTTTTCACTCTCCTCTTTCACCTTTTCATCAAGAGGCTCTTTAGCTCCTATTCACTTTCTACCATTAGAGTAGTATCATCTGCATTTCTGAGATTGTTATTTCTCCCAGAAATCTTGATTCCAGCTTGTGATTTATGCAGTCTGGCATTTCACATGATGTACTCTGCATATAAGTTAAATAAGCAGGGTGATAATATACAGCCTTGTCATACTCCTTTCATAATTTTGAACCCGTCTGTTGTTCCATGTCCAGTTCTAACTGTTGCTTCTTGACCCAAATACAGATTTCTCAGGAGACAGGCAAAGTGATCTGATATTCCCATCTCTTTAAGAACGTCCAGTTTGTTGTGATCCACACAGTCAAAAGCTTCCACATAGTCAATGAAGCAGAAGTAGATGTTTTTTTCTGGAATTCCCATGCTTTCTCCATGATCCAATGGATGTTGGCAATTTGATCTCTGGTTCTTCTGCTTTTCTAAATCCAACCTGTATATCTGGAAGCTCTCAGTTCACATACTCAAAGCCCAGCTTAAGGGATTTTGAGCATTATCTTGCTAGTATGTGAAATGAGGACAACTGTATGGTAGTTTGAACATTTTTTGGCATTGCCCTTCTTTGGAATTGGAATAAAAACTGACCTTTTCCAGTCCTGTGGCTGTGCTGAGTTTTCCAAATTTGCTAACATATTGAGTGCAGCACTTTCACAGCATCATCTTTTAGGATTTGAAATAGCTCAGCTGGAATTCCATCAAAGCTAGAACATATTCTAGCTTTGTTCATAGTGATACTTCCTAAGGCCCACTAGACTTCACACTCCAAGATGTCTAGCTCTAGGTGAGTGATCACACCATTGTGGTTATCTGGGTCATTGAGACCTATCTTATATGTAGTTCTTCTGTATATTCTTGCCACCTCTTCTTAATCTCTTCTGCTTCCTTTAGGTCCTTACCGCTTCTGTCCTTTATCATGACCATTCATGCATGGAATGTTTCCATGATATCTCCAGCTTTCTTAAAGAGAAGTCTGATCTTCCTCACCTCATTCTATTGTTTTCCTCTATTTCATTGCATTGTTCATTTAAGAAGGCCTTCTTATCTCTCCTTGCTCTTCTCAGAAACTCTCCATTCAGTTTGGTATATTTTCCCCATTTTCCCTTGCCTTTCACTTCTCTTCTTTCCTCAGCAATTTGTAAAGCCCTCTCAGACAACTATTTTGCTTTCTTGCGTTTCCTTTTCTTTGGAATGGTTATGGTCATGGCCTCCTGTACAATATTATGGGCCTCAGTCCATAGTTCTTCAGGCACTCTGTCTACTAGATCGAATCTCTTGAATTTATTCATCATCTCCATTGTATATTAAATAAGGGGTTTGATTTAGGTTAGATCTGAACGGCCTAGTGGCTTTCCCTACTTTCTTCAATTTAAACAATAAAATCAGCTTATATTAATCTTGTGGTCAATTAAAATCCTCAACCTCCTATTTGTCTCTAAAAGCTACTCAAAGGTAGAAACATGAGGCTACTAGTTTTACATGGGAGCTTGTGGAGAGAACCAGAAACCAGAGGAAGTCAGACTTTGCTTATAACAGCCTAAGTTTAAACCTCATACGTGGTTAAAAGGACAAACAGATTAACAAAACTCTGGAACAAGTGTGTCTGGAACCTACACAGTCTCCTTTCCTTTTCTTTGTCAATTCTGGTAGAATTTTTCATGAAAAACATGTGGTGGAAACTAAAAGCAGTGACTTGCCATTAATTGTGAGACACTGAAGGGAAGCACAGCATACTGATGAAGCGCTTCTTATGAGACTCCTGAAGTCTAACTGCAAAGTGTACCGAAAAATGAAAAGGGGCTTTGAGAATTTAAAAGGCCTTCTGTGTGGTCATGAAATCTGGATCCTCACACGGCCCTACGTTATCCCACTGTCTCCTTCTCTCCAAGTCAACAGAAGCATCTTTCAGTTCCAATGGACGTTTCCCTCTGAGCTGCTTGGGAAATTCAGCAGCTCTTCCTGGAAGCCTTTTCACAGGTCCCTTACGTTCCACGTGATCTAGGACACTGCACTCGAACCGTGGGCTCCACTGGATAAAAGAGCACAGAGATTATCGTGGACCCTATCAGTTTACACATTTCTTTTTTTTTTTTTTTTTGCAGTGGGCTTTCTTTCTTCAGCCCCAACTCTCCCCAGTCCTGTAGCACAGACTACCAAAGCTAAGCAAAGTATCAGTAAACCTACCAAGGTTAGGTAAAATCCGGGACTCATGTAGAGAAGGACAGAGAGGTTTTAAAAAAAAAAAAAAAAAAAAAAAACCAACATAAGAGATCAAAGAGAATGCTAAGTTGTAGCAATATAAGAGGTCTGACTGTCCAGCAGATACTTAAACTGGTAGTCTGAAGAACCCTCCTAACTCCATATAGAGTCAAATTTGGGGGAACCAAATAAAGACAACAAACCCAATGAAGACTAAGAAATGATTCTGGAGTTTGCTAGAAAGAAGTAAAGAGGTTCCAGGATTCCAGGGACTGTGTGTGTGTATGGCAGGCGGGTGGGGTGGGGGATGGATGGGGTGGGGTTGGGGATGGATGGGGTTTGGGGGCAGTTAGGGCGCTGTAGTGAGCAGAGTGTTGAGAGTGGAAGCAGGGCTGGGGTCCGCCCACTGGCAGCCTCTTGGAGCAGCCTCAGAGCTACAGGAGTCATGCTCCCTGACAAGCTGGGGCAGGCGAGCAGAAGACACTAGAGGAGCCTCCGAAACCCGCCCGCTGCAAACCCTGGAGCAGACGCTGCTCTCCCTAGTCTTAGGGACTCTGTATGTTTGCTCCTGAGTAAGGATCACATTTTGTCCAGGTGAGAGATCAAGGCTATATTTGTCTCTTTAGAAAAACCATACACAGTATAAGTTAGGTCTTCTCTCCCTGGTAGATTGAGAGTCTCTTGTCGGGGGAGAACATCCATTTTATAGTTTTACAACAACCCTTTCTTTATACATATGAAGAGTTCAGATAAAGAGTTGTGTTGGGTATTGACAAAGTCTTTCATATCTTTGTTTAAAATGTTCAGCCTAGAAAGTTAATGGAAAAAACACTGGGATGTTAAATGAGCAGGTATTTTTTATTCCATTGGGATAGTTGCTCAGTCTTCATTCTTTCATTAAAATTTACTGAGAACCTACATAATAGTGTATGAGACACCTCAGAGACATACAAATATGAATACAACATGATTACTGTGCTCAAATAGTTTATAGTCTAGTAAGAAGAAAGACATTTTATGACAAATGCAGAATTGATGACATTATAGAGAAAAGGGGTTATAAATAAGAATAGTATGTGCAATAATAAAATATGTCCTGCTCTTTTGATAAACATCACAAGCTATATATTTGTAACAATAAAATATGTATATACATATTTACACATACACATATAGGCACATATGTAGGTATGGGTACAAAGTTTAAGTATTTGTAATAGTTTATCATATATAACATTTTTATATACAAAATATTATACAAAATATACTTCTAAATAGAGTATTCCATTTTATTACATATGTATAATGTATATAATTTAAATAGACATGTGAGTATATATGTACATATTGCTATACTAGAAGAGGGATAATTCTCTCTCTAATGCTTTGGGATACAATAGACCTAGTAGTTAAGAGCTGGCTCTAAAGTCTGACTGTCTGAGATCAAATCCTAGCTCTGTCAATTCTTAGTCATGTGACTTTGGACTTACAAACTAACCTATTTAAATCTCACTTCCTCATCTGTAAAATCAAAGTTATTACCCTCATCTCACAGGATCATTATGAAAGTAAACGAGACATTGCATGTAAAGTCTTTGGCATATAGGTGGTAACAGCTGTTGCTCTATTATGTCATCTAATATACATGAATATTTTTCTACCACAATAAATAGTTTCTTTTTAAATAAACAAATAAACTCTGACATGTTTTCAATATATGTCTGCTTAATGAATAAATGCAGCAGACAATAATGACGTTAGAAGTTATGTGACATTCATGTGTATTTTCAGTGTAATAAAGAGGCAGCTCAAATGATAGAAACATCATCCAAAGGTTCAAATCTTAGTTGGAGCTCTTTTATGAGTTGCTGCTACACATACTTCCAAAATGCATTCCTAGACTAGAAATTTAAAAAGATGTATGCTATAGTTAACAAGAATGTAACATTTAAAAACCAAAGAGCATTTCATAGAGCACAGTGAAAATTCTGAGTCAGAAAAAATGAGCAAATAAAAGGGTGGGTGTATCACATTTGGTTTATACAAGAAAAGGAAAAACATGAACTTATGTCAAAACTCATACTTCTGAGTCTAAAACACGGAGTCCTGGCAGTAAGAGTCATCTTTCCTGGCTCCTGGGCACATCTCCTTAATATTTGCTGACTTGTAAAAAATTTTAAAAGGTTTTGTGGAATCAAATGGAAGGGAAAAAATGTTAATACCAAAAGCTACTATCAGTACTAGTTGCAGTTATAACAATTCCGTATGTTTAAAAACCAGTTCCCACGTGCTGTCAGATCAGTTACATCCTACACCTGTAAGCCCTTTCTGTGGTCCTCACCTTGGCCATGGCGTGAGGGGAAGCACCCTTCTCCAGTAACAGCAGTGCCACCTTCTGGTTGTCATAGTGAGCAGCAACATGGAGCGGGGTAAGGCCATTCTGTAAAGGGTGTGTTTAAGTTTCAGTATTAATAAATTAGCATTAGCTGCTGTAAAGCTGCCAGGATGCATGGAAAATGATACCGATTAAGTTCATGTTAATGCATTAATATAGTCAATAGGAAAAAATCAAAGTAAATATCTCATGATTTTCATGTTAGAAATGTAACTAAAACTGAAAATGAGCAGTTGAGCTTACAATTAACACAGAACATCTGGATTTCACCATAAAAAAACGTCTAAAATGCCATGTAAGAATTATTACATTAACATTGCAAGGATTCTTTCTAATATAGAGAAGTTCTGGACCCTGTTGTTAAATCAACACACGTTTGAGACACAACTTTTTTAAACACCTTCAGAATCGGTATGTATGTGGACAGGTCACAGATAGACACCTGCATCATGTCTATTTGGCATAGATTCAACAATTACATTGATATTTCTTTCAGAAGACTGAGAAAAATATCTTGAAACAGCGATCCCCCAAGTTTTGAAATTAACCGAGTTATAGGCTAAGAACAAACATGCATTACTGAAAGCTTTTACCTTCCCCGCAGAATCTGCAGCAGCACGGCGTTGCAAGAGAAGTTTTGCCACATCCAGGCTCCCATACTTGGCAGCTACGTGCAAGGGGGTAAAACCCTTCTGAAAATGGGAAGAACAAAAGTAAAATGTAGCCCCTTCTGAAAATGGGAAGAACAAAAGTAAAATGTAGCATTTGTCTTTGTGACTGCTAACAAAATCATTTTAACAAAACCTATTAAGCAAACTATGTTGATTCTCCACTTGGGAAAAATAATGGAAACATTAAATCTGTTAGTCATAAATGAGGACTAGAATAAGGAATAAAATTTAACAAGCAAGAGTTTGGCTTGACAGACTGGACAAAAGAAATCTTATTTTGAGGGCTTCGAGACTGAAATTGGACCTTATAGGCTTGGAATGTGCAAGGGTCAGTAAAATGGCTCTGATCTGTGAGTGGAAAAAAAAAAAATCCTGTCTTTTTCTTACCTCTAAAATTAACAGGATTAAAACAATAGTGCCTTCTGTCCAGACTCTTTTTTCCTATTCTTTTTATAATACCTGAATTCCAAATTTCTTCATTTAAGGTTTAGGGTATTTTAGCAGTCATGATAAAAAAACAAATGATTTGTGATTCAGCTGATTGCATTTTCTGCAGAAATAGCAAGATAAATGGTGGACAGAGCAAAAAGTGTTCACCTTAAAAACCACCTCTCCTCCTGAATGTTATCCCTTTTCTCAGAAGACCCACACTTTATCTAATACCTTTTGGAAAATACGCTTTATTCTGGCATTCTATTGAGCTGATTAACACCAGACTAACTGTTGCTTTCCTACACGTTTGCATGTACAGATTCAATGTCTTGTGTGCCTAATCCACACCACTCTGTAATTAGCAGTGTGTTACAAATATAGCCAAGTTCCTGGACTCAGATCTCTAGGATGGCACAGCTCCTACACCATGATCTCAAATCCATCCTATTGGCCAGACAGTCTAACCACATGCTCTTCTGGCACTGGGGTGGGCGTGGGAGGATTCTAAAGCTGACCAGGGCTTGCAAAACACACACAACAAACATGCCTGGGTTAAGCGGTCTAAGATATGCTCTATCCTCCAGAGCACTTAGGCCCTCAGAATACAGAATACAGAACATCCCTCAAGAAACAACACTGCTTTCTCACGGTATCACTATACAAATTATTTTTAGCTAAGATGTCTTTTTTCCTTTTTGCTTTTTTTGAACCTTAGGTACTAGTCAGTCTTTGGAGGAAAGTAAATCTGCTTTTTCCAAGTGTGGGAAGAATATAAGAAGTCCATTTAAGCCAACATATGTTACTAATACTCTCCTCCCTACACACAATGACCGGGGTGACCCCCAGGGCGAAGTAGAGTTCTTTGAGATAAACCACGTGGTAAAGAAGAAAAAAAAATAAACTTTTATCCTTAAAGTCTTGTTGGAATAGTGATCCAGCCCCTTTATAAATTTGGAAACTATTATTAGACAAGACTACATAGAATCTTTACTGTAGAATCACAAAATAGAGGGTGGAAAATCTTTCCTGAGTCACACATTTTCCTTCTTTCCCTACGTTAATCGCATCAGGATTTCACTTGCCCGCTGATATTTATAAACACTCACATAGCTTTAATAACGGAGAAGGCAATGGCACCCTACTCCAGTACTCTTGCCTGGGAAATCCCATGGACGGAGGAGCCTGGTAGGTTGCAGTTCATGGGGTCGCTGAGGGTCGGACACGACTGAGCGACTTCACTTTCACTTTTCACTTTCATGCACTGGAGAAGGAAATGGCAACCCACTCCAGTGTTCTTGCCTGGAGAATCCCAGGGACTGGGGAGCCTGGTGGGCTGCCGTCTATGGGGTCTCACAGAGTCGGACACGACTGAAGTGACTTAGCAGTAGCAGCAGCTTTAATAATGATGAGTCAACTACTCTTCAGAACCCCAGTCACTTCCACTGTTGAAGTGTTTTGTTTAATAGTTTCTTCTATTTAACTGTCGTAATTTAATATTGCTTTAGATATATCTTCGGAGAAGGCAATGGCACCCCACTCCAGTACTCTTGCCTGGAAAATCCCATGGATGGAGGAGCCTGGTAGGCTGCAGTCCATGGGGTCGCTAAGAGTCGGATACAACTGAGCGACTTCACTTTCACTTTTCTCTTTCATGCATTGGAGAAGGAAATGGCAACCCACTCCAGTGTTCTTGCCTGGAGAATCCCAGGGATGGGGGAGCCTGGTGGGCTGCCATCTACGGGGTTGCACAGAGTCGGACACTACTGAAGTGACTTTAATTCTAAAATCTTTGAAAGACAAGGGACTATATTTTGTTCCCTATTTCTGTATTTTGCATATCTGAATTTCATTTATTTATCACCTTCGTCTGAGGAGACAATCACCCAACCTTTCTTGGGTTGCTATTGCTGCTATTCTTATTATTATTATGGAGTTGACCCTTGAATAAAATGGGTTTGCACTGTGGGAGTTCACTTATATGCAGATTTTTTTCAATGGCAAATACTATGGTACTGCACAGTCTGCATTTGCCTGAATCAATGGCACCCCACTCCAGTGCTCTTGCCTGGAAAATCCATGGACGGAGGAGCCTGGTGGGCTGCAGTCCATGGGGTCGCAAAGAGTCGGACACGACTGAGTGACTTCACTTTCACTTTTCACTTTGATGCAATGGAGAAGGAAATGGCAACCCACTCCAGTGTTCTTGCCTGGAGAATCCCAGGGACAGAGGAGCCTAATGGGCTGCTGTCTGTGGGGTTGCACAGAGTCGGACACGACTGAGCGACTTAGCAAGGCTGCACAATGGATATGGAAGAAACCAGGATACAGAGGAAGTGCGGATGTGAAGACAGACTACAAGTTACATGAATATTTTCAACTGCATGAAGCGTGGGTGCCCCTAACCTCCTCAGTGTTCAAGAATCAAACACACTTTTTCTTGTTTATGATTTTAAAAAAATTAAAAATACTTTCAACCCTTTAGATTTCAGCATTTGAATAACTACCAGTTTCTTACATCAAAACATGTTTTGCAGTCATAGGCAACCAGGTAGGTCACAATGGATAGTGGACTGCTTCTACCGCTAAGAGGACAGAAGCCACCGCAATACTTCAGTTTATACTTGAAAACTTCCTTCTCTCTCAGATGTAGTATTTATGTCTATTTATTATGAGCAAATTGAAGGTGTCTGTTTACAATTTGAATCACTGTTGGACTTGTCGGAATTATTTTGCCCTGCAAACAATTCAGTTGTTGTAGGCTGTAACACGGCTCATTCTCCTCTTCTGGACTAGTTCATTTCTTTTGCTCCAGTAAATTGTGTTCATGTTTCATTCTAAGTCACATTCAAATAGTGGATCTCAAACAGAATGCGTCAAGTGGAAAAAAATTTGTCTGCCCTAGCATTAAACTTGCAACACAAGTAAAATTCTGTGATATGGATTTTCTTTAGAAAATCTAATTTTCTACTTAGATTAGAATTAGATTAAAATTGTCTAATTTTCTATTAGACAATAGTGACTAATAAAGTGTGATTCTGCAGTCCACTTCTGTTTAACCACTGTGAGCTGGTTAAGCAGAAACCAGAAAAGGCGTGATCACTGACACCAAGGTTGGGAAAATGCAAGATTAAGTAAAGTGAACTTCTAGGTGATACTCTTGACAAACTCTTAACTCGTAACAAATACAGTACTGCTAGTCTAATCCAATGTTCTTTTCCTCACTAGGAATACTAGCTCAACGTTATTTGGGAATAGTATTTTTTTTTTCCTCGTGGCAATATATTACAGATTTTACCATGGAAAGTGAAGAGAATGTAGCCCCTGCTTTATGGAAATCATCTTAATTAAAGTTCTAGGGGGAATTCCCTGGCAGTCCAGTGGTTAGGACTCCACATTCCCACGGCAGGGAGCCCAGGTTTGATCCATGGTCAGGGAACTAAGATCCCACATCCAGACAGCCTGGCCAAAATAATAATAATAAAGTTCTAGAAATAACACTGGCATTAAATTAGGAGAAGAAAATCCAGCCCTCTTTATTGAAGATACTATACATAATCTCACAATCCCCTTTGGTCATCTAGAAAATGAATCTCAAACATTCTAAGAGAAAGAAGTAAGCGGGAGGCTGATAGGAGCTCCGCCCTCCCTGCCTCTGTGACTCAGGGTTGCTCCTGGTCCTGAAGCCACTCCTCTTACCTTGGTAGCCAAGGAGTGGGCTGCCCCCGCTTCCAGGAGGACCGAGGCCACGTCTACCTGTCCTTCCCTGGCAGAGATGTGCAGTGGCGTGTACCCATTTGTAGTGGCTGCATCTGGATGAGCCATATGTTGCAGAAGCAGCTGAACAATTTCTGTCTTACCCAGGCGGGAGGCAATATGCAAAGGCGTCTGTTCCTCCTACAACTCAAGTCAAGTAAAAAGTTAGTGCCAGGATACACCGAACTTTACCAATAGCGCATTTTACCCAGATGTTTCATGATGTCTCCTCGGAATCTCTAGGAATCTCTACCCCAAAGGAAATTATTTCAACTCTGACCACAGTTTATATCTTGTTACAGAATGACCTGTTTGGTCACAAACTCTTCCTCAGATTTTTTAAAAGTAGATTATTTCCATGAACTTGGTCATTGTTTTCTGTACATGCCAAAATGCTTCTCAATTCATTAAGGCTTCAGCCCTCACTGATGTTTAAATATAAACCAGCTTATGGTTCTGAATAAGAAAGAAATGTAGTCCAGAAGTCCTAAGACCTAGATTCTCATCCAAAAGCTTTCACCAAGAGACAGTATTCTGGGAACTGAATCAAGAGAAAAAGAACAAAGGATGCTGGGAAAACGTTATTATTCCACTTAGCAAGCCCAGGATACACATGCTGGTTATTTTCTTCAAGGAGAGACTGTGGATAAAGATGATATTGTAATCTGATTTAAAAAGATGTCATTCCAGGAAACGTGGCAGATGGGTCTGGGACTTGCATCCAGGGCTTCAAAGATCAAATGGAAGTCTGGCGAGAAGATAATGGGGTTAAGAATTTACCAAGTGCTTTTCATTTAAAAAAGGGAGAGGATATAGCTGGTATAAGAGACAGGAAGGACACATTCAAGGAGGCTCAAGAAAACACCTGACTCGAATGTGTGGTCAGGAAAACATTTTCAGTGTTCAGAAAACCAGGCCAAACTATTCTCTTATAAAAAGAAAATTGTGGGTAACCTTAGTGATGAAAAGAGGTATATCTCTAATCTGCCCAAGGGCATGTCCTAACAAAGGCGAAGGAGGAAAAGCTGGGCCAGCTTCCAGGGCTAAGAATGAATAGAGAAGATCGAGTGGGGAAGAACTGTTCAAAAAACGCAGTATCTTAAAGTTATAAGAAAAGAAGTATTAAGAGGGAGTGACAAGAAGAGATGAAATAGCACTATATGCATTCCAGGATGGTAAGAACAAAATAATAAATAGGAATTATATAGAACTGGGATTTTAGAAAAATTTGCACTTTCTAAACTTCTTTCACATACTCAACAAGTCCTATGCTTACAACAGACCTCAAAGGAAGGTGTAGGATGTATTAGTCGGTCTTTTCCAGAGGAATTAAATGAGTTCTCCAGGACTGTCCGAGGTCACTCAGTTATTAAAACAGAACGTGAATTCAGGCAATGGATTCTAAAGACATTTCTTTGTCTATTCATTCTACAGAGACAATATGATGGCCACTAAGAAAACTAATGGGCTTCCCAGGTGGCACCAGTGGTAAAGAACCTGCTTGCCAATACTGCAGACATAAGAGACATGGGTTCGATCCCTGGGCGGAGAAGATCTCCTGGAGGTGGGCATGGCAACCCACTCCAGTATTCTTGCCTGGAAAATCCCACAGAGAGAGAATCCTGGTGGGTTACAGTCCAAAGGGTCGCAAAGAGTCGGACAAGACTGAGCGACTTAGCACACACATAAGAAAACTAAGAGGGCAATGGGGGATTCTCAATAGGAAAGGAAACTGACAACACTTTAAAAGATACAACTTTCTCTGAAATACAGAGGAGATAAGAGAGGAGTGAAGAGAATGAACAACTACCAAAATAAATGGATAGCAAAAACAGTAGCAACAATCAAAAGACCAAAGAACTTGAGGATAGCAATCATGAACATCTGTTGTTTCTGGGTGTCCTTTCTTGGACTTCCGCCCAGCAGATTTTGACAGAGGTGGGTGTTGCAAGTGACACACTCTAACGTGTTTTCAGTGAGCAAGGGAGAGAGCTGGGGCAATAATAAGCCCTCAATCCATAGCTGGGAAGTGACAAACCTTGACTAGTGGTGACTGAGTAACTGGCTAAATTATCAGTGTCTCGGTTCTTAGACCATAGAGCATTAAGGTAATTGTTTTTTGTTTGTTAAAGTTAAGAAATAAGCTTTCTTGCCTAATTTCTTTAATTTTTGGTACAATCCTATTTGAAAATTGAAAAGGAAAGAACATACAAATTCAATAAGAAATTTTTTCCACCTGAAATCAGAGATTCTAAGACTTCTGAATGTTCAGGTTGTTGTTTTCCTGTTGAATAACAAAAGTTTAATTTGCCACCCACAGTTAAAGCTAATTCAATCCAAAGCAAAGAACTGGGAAAGCACAGAGGATAATATTAAAGAAAAACTGTATGTATCTTGACCTTCTTGGTCTCCTCCAACTGTCAGTTCAGTGCTCAGTCATGTCCAACTCTTTGCGACCCCATGGACTGCAGCACGCCAGACTTCCCTGTCCATCACCAACTCCTAGAGCTTGCTCAAACTCACGTCCATCAAGTCAGTGATGCCATCAAACCATCTCATCCTCTGTTGTCCCCTTCTCCTCCTGCCTTCAATCCTTCCCAGCATCAGGGTTTTTTCCAATGAGTCAGCTCTTCGCATCAGATGGCCAAAGTATTGGAGTTTCAGCTTCAACATCAGTCCTTCCAATGAATATTCAGGTCTGATCTCCTTTAGAATGGACTGGTTGGATCTCCTTGCAGTCCAAGGGACTCTCAAGAGTCTTTTCCAACACCACAGTTCAAAACATCAATTCTTCGGCACTCAGCTTTCTTTATAGTCCAACTCTCACATCTATACATGACTACTGGAAAAACCATAGCCTTGACTAGACAGACCTTTGTTGGCAAAGTAATGTCTCTGCTTTTTAATATGCTGTCTAGGTTGGTCAAAGCTTTTCTTCCAAGGAGCAAGCCTCTTTTAATTTCATGGCTGCGGTCACCATCGACCATATGAGGGGCAATAATTCTCTCATCATAAAGCATCACTGACTGTAATACAGCCTGATCCAGGCAGACATGAGCTCAGCCTTACCACCACTACTAGCTTGAAAAATCAGGGAGACTTTCTGAGCCCCAACCCCTTTAACCAAAATGACAAAAAAGCAATGGCTGGGACAGGGTTTAAATGTTTGATAAAATTTCCGCTACTAGTTTCTAGCTAACAAGATCCCCAGGAACCATATCTGCTGGCAGGTAACTAAAGTCTCAGTTAAGTTTCAAGTGAGGTTAAATCAGGAGTCCTATGATTGCTCAATCCCTAGAGAAAATGCCAGACCCCCATATTGTGCCAACAGAACGTGGGCGCTTAAAAGCAAGAGAGCTCTCAGAAGCGCAGGTCGTCACAGCGCCCCCAGTTACGTCCACGGCTGACGCTGGCTGAGAAAGGATCTGGATCTGGGGGTGGGGCAAGCACACAGTGTGAGCAGGAACCTGGCCACGGCGGCCCCTGCTCTCCAGTCTGTCGAGCAAAATGTGACACATGCTCTTGACTAGTGAATTGAGTATTCGTGCACTTCTTAAGTGAAAGATATTATTGTGACGACATGACATTTCTTTCATTATATGTCACTCATAAATATGACTTAGCCCTATGATTATATAACCATGAGGTAATATTTCTAAAACCCGATAGAGAAGAATACATGCAACCCAGAGGTCTTGACCTTAGAGATCTGTGTGGTAACCAGGTAAAATTTTTACTGTCTCCCCTTTGTAAGAAAGTGAATTTTAGCACAATGGTATTAGGTTAAGAGAGGGAGTTTTCAGAAGTGCATGCATGTGGGAATTCGACTCAAACTATTAGGTAGTTTCATATTAAAAGAGAGGGCTTCCCTGATAGCTCAGTTGGTAAAGAATGCACCTGCAATGCAGGAGACCCTGGTTTGATTCCTGGGTCAGGAAGATCCACTGGAGAAGGGACAGGCTACCCACTCCAGTATTCTGGCCTGGAGAATTCCATGGACTGGACTGTCCATGGGGTCGCAAAGAGTCGGACACAACTGAGTGACTTTCACTTTCATTTCATATTAAGAGAGATAAATGTGAAGGCTACTTTTATGATTGAGCATGGATTGTAACATATTTACCAGAACACTACCATAATTTCTGGTAAACTTAGTGAAGTTCATAGTACTCAGAGGGCATTGACTGACCATAATTTTTTTCTAATAGCTAAATTGCCAGGCAAACTTGAAAGGAAGTGAGAATAGGCAGAGCACAGAGGATTTTTAGGGCAGTGAAACTACTCTGTTTGATGCCTTAAGGATGGATACATGTCATTATACATTTGTCCAAACCCAGAGAATGTACAACACCTAGGGTGAACCCTTGTGTAAACTATGGGCTTGGGGGTATCATGATGTATCAATGTAGCTTCATCATTCATAATCAATGTACCACTCTGGCGGGGAATGCTAATAATCGGGAGATTATGGGGTCAGGTGCCTTTTGGAAATCTATGAACCTTCCTCTCAATTTTGCTGTGAAACTAACACTGCTTTTAAAAAATAGTCTTTAAGGGTGGGGGAGGGGGAGAGGGAACCAAGAAAAATGCCAAGGCAGGGAAGAATAGAGATTGAATAACAAAACACTTAACACATAAGAGCATAAAACAACAATAATGATTACCAAAGAACATAAGTTACACTACTTGTACAGTGTATAGAAAGGTGGATAAAATCTAAACGCACAACAGTAATGTCAAGGCTGCCCATGTATCACTGCATTCTGCATGAAGGTCTGCAGGAAAAAATGCTGCAACATTCAGAGTCAGAGAATGTTAAGGAAGTCTACAGGAGTTTCAAGGTTTCTAAGGCCAAGCTTACATTTGAATCATAAAGACCCAGAAGTGAAATGACTTGCCTAAAATGATAATTTGTATGACTCCGGTAGAATGCTTTCATTCCAGTACACTAATGTTTCTGAAATGGACTCACAAGGGTGGGATTCATGCTGAAGTGAGCTCTAGCTTAGATATTGAACAAAGAGAGAAAAAGTATTTAAATATTCTCTGAGAATCCCAAAGATGCTAGCGCAAAAGTTAACAAAATACCGTGGAAAAGGAAACAGAAGATATTGATAAAATATTCAGTGTAAAGGAAGAAGGTGAAAAAAGAAACAGGGAAGCAAAACTTTTTTTAAAAGAAGAGGGAAAAAAATTCAAGTTGTGGGGGAATTAGAAATGGAAGAACCCAATCACACAATCTCCCATATTTTGGAAGAGTGGAAGGGCAGAATGTCTAAATATGGAAAATCAGAAAAGAAGAAAAGTAGAACTCATTACAAAAAGGAGGAAAATAAAGCAGACGAAGGGGAAACATGAAAACTTTGAACATGATTTGTTTCTCAGTAACTAGTAAGAAATGTCTATGGAAATTTGATCAGCTTTGGTGGTAAGAAATAAATATTATGTAAGTATCTTTATAATATAGATAAAAATATTAAAGCTCATGAAAATGAAGATATTTGTGGAAGTGCTTTCATAGGTTAAAAAAAAATCATTAAAATGTAACTCAATGCCCAATTTCTTATATACTGTATATTCTTTCAAACGTTAATGTTTCTAAAATTGGAGTGTATTTTCCAGTGTGTATATTCACTGTATCGTTTCATTTCTGCCTGAAAAACTGTTACTGAATTGATGCGTTCACCTATAGTCCTTGGCATTTCCACATCAGATGAAGGACAGCAGCATCCCTTGGAGATGGAAGGCATGCACGTAACAGCAGCAAGCCCCAAGCACCAGCACCTACCCTGGCTCTGGCATCGACGAGGGCACCGTTCCTCAGGAGGCATCGGACCACTTCCACCTGCCCTGCACGGGCCGCCATGTGCAGGGCCGTCTCCCCACGCTGCCAGGAAACAGAGATTGCTGAATCTTAAGCAAACCCACTGCTCTGGAGAGCACACAATAAAAATGTGCCTTTTTGTGAAAGATAGCATTATTTCCAAAGGTGTAAGAAATCTAGGTAAAGGCACAATTACTTCATAATTCTTCAGTCTGAAAACACACAGTTTGGTATCTTGTCCATCTTCATAAGGATAGAACAAATGTTTATATATTTTTTTTTCTGGCTCAGATGGCAAAGTGTCTGCCTACAACACGGGAGACCCAGGTTCGATCCCTGGATCAGGAAGATCCCCTGGCGAAGAAAATGGCAATCCACTCCAGTACTCTTGCCTGGAAAATGCCATGGACGGAGGAGCCCGGTAGGCTACAGTCCATGGGGTCGCAAAGAGTCGGACACAACTGAGCGACTTCACAAAAAAACTAGCGAACTTACTCAAACATCCAGGATACCCTGAGGTTTGACTTTGTAACCAACATAAACTAAATTGTCTTTGGTGACATGAAGTCATCTTTTATCCGGCAAACCTAAAATCTGCGACACTTGCCTATGTGATTACGACTTCATCCTGTTATTACTAATGAGAAACTCTAGATGCTGAAGATCAAGTCAACACAAAAAACTGCAGCGCCTGCACCATACAGAAGCCATTCCTTTCCAGAATTCAGCATTTACTTCTGAAATAAGCTATTATTTCACATTTGTCTTGGTCTTATGAGACTAAAGACAGTTCATGTGAGAAATCTGATTTGCCCAGGAGGTCCCTGCTTATCACTGATGAGCATGTTTAATCACAGACAGTTATTTGATAGAACCACTCAGAAGTGAGTGCAGCAGTGTTAACAATGCCATAGGTTGAGGTGGGCAGCACTGAGCTTCGGGTCTCTCCTTAAGCATCTCCGTGCTGCATCAAGGCAGACACACCTATCAGGGAAAGGCAGCTTACCCTGCAGCATGAAGGATGATGGTTAGACATAAGAGAATTTTCTCATTAGGAAGCCTGTTAATTACTGCCTCGAAGAGAGAGATTTTTTTCAATCAGCATACTAAAACCACAGTAGTTCTAAAGAAAGCAGGGGTTCATTCTGTTAAACAACTTTACAACTACAAAAGAATAAGATTCTAGAATAAAAGTTATTTTTGTCACCACAACCATACTAGAAAAGAAGGTTGACTTCAACCTGGTAAACCGTTCCAAATAGACTAAATTGATTTCAAAGTTGGTTGAGGTAATTGGGTAACACCTGACAAATCCCGGTGAATAATTTCTTCTGATTCCTTGCACAACAAACACTTAGACTAAGAAGATTTAAGACAAACTTTTTACCAAAGTACAAAGTTTTTACCAAACTTTTGTTTGGTACTTAGCTCACAGTTCATTTTTTGCTAGTGTTCAGCGTTCCACTCCTTATGAAATTAAAAGGAATTCATTTCCAGTGATCTGAATTTAAAAGCACTGAATTGGATGTCTAACTCTAATGTTCTTTTTGTTGGTGATTCATTTATCCTCTAATGGCCTTATTTTCTGATGCTATCTTTTGACTTCTGTAAATGTATCGGAGTATGTTATCACATCAAATAACATGATCAGAATAGCTGTATTTGTTTTCATCCTTTGGATGTATGGGAAGATTTTTCCTCTTCAGACAACCACAATTTATAACTTTTCTGTATCCCTTAAAACCTGTCGTATACCTGTGGCGGATTATGTAAAGTTTAAAAATAAAATAAAATTTAAAATCTTCAAAAAAAAAAAAAAAAAAACCTGTCCCTAAATAGATGAAGCTAGATCTTCTGATTTAGAGAAAAAAAAAAAAAAAAACTCAAATTTTTTATTCAGAGTCCTATAATAATATGGCAATTTTACTAATTTTGGAAGAAATGAAGACAAAAATAAGTTTTCTTATAAGAAGTTAAATCAAAGTGGTCTCAGGAGTACCTACTCAATGATGAATTTTATGTTTCCTTTACAAGCCAAACTTTTATCAATAAGGGGTTTTCAAAATGTAGTATTTCCAGTATTAGTCTTAGTATTTTCAATATCCTTATTTGCACTTAAAATAAGTTATTTTTTATAGTGTTTACACATTTGAAACTGATAAGTAAGATAAAAACCCTAAAATGTTAAACATTATACTCAAAGAAAAGTTACACATATATACATGCAAATCGTCTGTCCACTTTAAAACAATGGCCGTGTTCAATTCTTATTTAATGACTTTTGGATAACTTACTTTTATGGTCAATTGTCCTTATTCTTTTAGCTTTATGTTATCCTTGTTTATATATAAGTATAAATAAGAAAATGAAAGATGTTATATATTATTTTAATCAGTAACTTCCATTTCTTAGTTACTGGGTACCTCATCTTATTCAATGATCTTGTTTTCCTTATCTTAAGCTAATTAACTTTAAGGATTAGGGGACATTCTTAAATATGCAGTGTGAACTTAAGCCATGAATCCATTGATTAACTATAAGAAGAGAAAAACTCTGTGTCCCCCACGTTGCAGTCTGGCGAGCCCTCAAAGTGCTGGGGCTCTTACTCCACGCTTGTCAATGCTTTGGATTATGGATGTATCACAACTCTCAGCTCAGCTTTCTAGGTTTTAAAGTACATTTGTGAGCATTCTTGAAAGGGAACTTTGCAGTAATAATATTTGCACATGATTGAGTTGTTGGTACACTTCAAGCTTGGAGTGAATTTTGAGACAAAAACAAGACTGGCAGGAGAATGAGTATGCTCATGTCCAAAGCAGGTACTAAATTTCATGCCCCTCCTCCCAGTCATTAAGACCGACTCTGCTGACAGTTACATTGCTTCCACTTTGGCTGCATCAGTTGGAAAGCATCAAAGCACAACAGACAGCATTGCATTCAAAAATGCAACATGATTTCAGGCAACACACAAAGGCTCCAAGGGTGGGGTACTTTGGGGTCAGGAAATGCCCAACTCTGACACAGCAAGCAGGCAGCCAGTGTTCAATGGTTTCTTAAACAACCCGCAGCGAGTTTTGGATCCAGTAACTATAGCCTCACGTTCTGAGAAGACATCAGTTCACAGGCATCCCACTGCTAGAGAAAGTTAGATTCCTCTAAATGTTGGGTTGCCAAAATTACCAAATCAAAATACAGGATGGCCGGTTAAATCTGAATTCCAGACAAAGAATATTAATTTAGCATGTCTTGACTATTGCCTGGGGAATGCATATACTAAAAACTATTACGTGTTGTTTATCTGAAATTCAAATTTAACTGGGAGTACTGTATTTTTTCTGGCAGTCCTATCTCTATGGTATCTGTTCCCTGAAGGACACATCATACGAAACTTAAAATGAACAAACAAAAAGCAACTAGGAAACACGTTGAAGGAGAGGATTATGTTGGCAGGTGCCCCTCAAATATTTACTCTGAAGGATCTGAAGGAAGAGTATGGACGGACAAATGAGAAGATGAAGAATGAAGAACTTTATAATGACCGACAGGTGGAAGTTAAAGTTTAATACAGCAATTGCCAAATTTGGGAGTATTTAAGAACCTAAAGATGTCAATATTTTTATTGCTTTAATTGCTATTTGTTTTTACTTGAAAATCTATATGTAGCCTACACAGGTTTTTGTGGTTTGTTTTTTTGTGTGTGGAATGGAGCATATCAATATGGAGTAAATCCATAAGCATCAAATAATTTAGAATTGGTCAGTTAAGAAGCAAATTAAGAGTGCCACAGAACCATACAACTATTTCTTGTGGCTTTTCTTTGATTAAGAAAATATTTAGCAAAAATCTCCCCTCAAAAAGATTTTCCAAAAAGTCTCCCCTCAGAAAGATTAACATAGGGAGTGTCAATCAAGCATTATATAGACTACACTTATCTATATTATTATAGCATTATAGCATGATAACGCAATTAACATAGTGTCACCGTTGCTCCTGAGATACTGTAGGCATTTTAATGCAGAGAAGGAAAGTACAGTACAGTGAGAAAGTACTTAGAGAACTTCTTTTAAAGGTACTGGATTGTACAGGCCTCAATTTAAAAAAAGAGAGGCAGTCATTTCTGAACACAAAAAAAGATGCTGTTGATGTCTTTTAAAGTCCTAAGAAGTGACCATAAATTAAACCCAAGTTGGCATGTTGTGAAATTTATCTTTAATGGAGAAATTAAAATTTGCATACAGTATTACTTTAGGATCAATAAGGTATAAGTAGGGGAATTATAAATATAGACTATATTTCAATTCTTTAGTGGTTTTATACTCCAATTGTGAATACTATGGAGAGGTATTAAATCATAATTAAAATCTAATGAATTTATTTCATATGGATTTGTCCATGCATCAGAATCTTCAGCACGGAAACAGTGTGCCAAACACAAGGAAATGAGAAAGTGAGAGGGAATATGAATAAAAAGCGAAACTGAACATTCTGTTTTACAACCTAAAAGGAATAGGATACCCAAAATTAATAGCCATAGTAAACCAACTGCTTTTGAAAGCATGATTCACTTTAATACTAAACACTAACATGTATTGGGGGAGTTATTTCTGTTGAATACTTTTTAAAGCCTCTCAGTGGTTCAGTGGGTCCTGGTGAGCTTCAAATACTTGACATCACCTTGTACAGAGCAAGTTCTCTTGTTCAAAAGAAAATCTGCATTCAATGATCAAAGTTTAACTGGGCAGACTCCAAGAAAATGAGAGAAATAAGAAATGGGAAATAAAAATCATAACTGAGATTATGTAGAAGAATTCTGAAATATCCAGCATTTATGGGCAGAACAAAAGTTGCCTGGAGACCAACATGGACTTTAGGATACGTGAAAAAGTTGCAAAATATAACTATTTTAGCAAACAAAATCAAATCAAAAGGAAAAATCAGACAGAGTAAGGTTAGAAAATGGAAAATCCATGTGATTTAAAGAGGGATAATTTGATGTTAAGTAAAAAAAAAACTCTTGGTCTACCTCTGGTTAATCATTTGATATAACCAATTATGGTACTCAATATTTTAACCAAAATTACCTGGAATATGATTCACTCAAAACAAGTAGATTGAGCCATAAAGTTTTTATTCCAACCAATAATTCATTCACATTCAGAGGACCTCTTAAAATGCATTTTGTTTTAATAACTGTATTTAAGACGTGTGGGCAATTCATCTGCACCAGGAAGCTGACATAGTCTTGCTCCACAGCTTCCAATGTACTGTGTAAAATATTTCTTACCCTATGGAGGTTGTCCTCACCGACATTCTAGCAATTATTTCAATGAAGTTATCACAGGGGTGCTTCCCAAAGCTCGGCCGGCCATTGAGCTTTGATCACACACACACATCTCTACACACACCTACACACGTCCTCTCGCTCTCTCTCCTGTGGTTATTCTGACCCAAGCCATACTCACAATGTTAGTGACATCTGGAGAGGCTCCGTTCTGCAGCAGAAGGAGGACAATGTTCAAGTGGCCCATGAAGGCAGCCACATGTATTGGTGTGAGGCCAGACTGCGAAACAAAGCGACAGCAGTTTTACTCCTCTGCACCGGTGGGGGCCTTGGGGCTTCTTCAGATAAATAAAACTCGGAGAGGACAGAAGATGGGTGGAAGGAAGGGGAAGAAGGAGTAAGACAAGGAATGTTTCGTGACAAGCTGAAACAGTTTTCTACCTCTGTTATAGCTTGGATTGAAGCCCCATATTTCACCAGCAGTTCCATGACTTTGATGCGGTTTTTCTTGCAGGCAATGTGCAGTGGAGTAAAACCATTCTGTGCAAAAGACAATCAAGTTAGTTGGAAACATGCAGAAACGAGTCTCACACAACTCCATGCTGGCACATTGCAGGCAGTAATGCTACATCGTCACATAATGTTACCATTTCTTCAAATGCTGTAGCTGTTGGAGTTAGACAGTGATGGTGTATTCCTGAGGCTTGTGTCATGTGTGGGGGGGCAGGTATTGCATTGTTGTGTGGTTACAGAGAAAACAAAAGGGACATGGGCCTATTCTTCTAAGACGGAAAAAACACACATTATAGTTTAGTTCTAAAATGGTTTAAAGTATACTAATAGGACAGATTATGAAATGGCTTAAAGATGCTCCAAAGATAAGAATATATTTTTTTTTATGATGGGCTATTTCTTAGAGTGAAAAATCATTACCTGTTTTATTTTGAAAATCTAAGATTAATGACTACCTCTATAATAAATGTTTCAGGTTAGCTAATTTTTTTTAGGGAACAGGTGTTACAAATTAACAGAAATCATTATTTGTGTTGATCATTTTTTATAGCCAGAAGTTATACTGTTTATATTAAAAATGTTTTATGAGGAGTTGTTGCATGTTAGCAGAAATCATTATTTATGTTGATAATATCTTTATAGCCATGTTATATTTCTTATATTTTTAATATAAAATTTTTATAACATGCCAATCAAGATACATTTTGTTTTAGAAAGAAATTAATAAATGCAGAAATATTTTCAAAAATAGTATGAAGAATTTTTGAAATAACTGTAAGAAGATATCTCTTAAAAGCAAAGAAATGTGGAGAAGTCTTTAAGGTACTTTTTATCCTTCCATACTAGGATAATGTGCAGGAATTGGGGGAAATTACATAAAAATTTGTTAACCCCATGCTTAATCCTTATGTGTTATATTTAAGTATTATATTTTTATTTGAACAATGATGACTCTATATAGAATAGCTGTGTCCATTCTGCTAGTTAACAATTTTGCATGTCCCAATAGGGACTTTTTATCAGAAACTATCTACACTACAGTAATAATTTTCTTTAACCTATGACATTATTATTCATAATATTTTTAAAGTAACTTCCCATCTATTAGCTATGTAATAAGCCAGATAGAAATAACCACATATATATGTAGCACTTAAAAGATGTGCAATGATTAGAGTGTGATATCTTACAAGCTTATTGGCCACTATCCAATTGAAAATGAGTACTTTTTCTTTATAAGAAAACAAATATTCTCATGTAATTGCACATAACCCAAAAAGTATAGTTGTTTCCCAAGCAACAATAAATAAGTTGATTTCAAGGAAAATTTCTCATAAAAGTAAGATCCAATATTTTCTAATTCTAATACATTCTCTTAAATATTGATTGCCTGAAGACTAATTTAACTGACATAAACAAATAGAAAAAAGGATTTGCCTTTAGTTAGAGAATTAGGAAACAAGAGGCATAAATTAATACATGCCTAATACTTCCAATGATTATGGTTAAAATATAAGTGAAGCAAGGAGACTTATTCAATATTAGACCGTGAGGGAAACGGAAGGTGCTCTAGGGACAACCATTTGCAGATTTCTCTTGAGCAATTGCTGAAATAGTTCATATAAAATGCTTCCTGAAGTAAAAAGATGACCAGCATCACTTTTCTATTAGTCTATGGTTGAGTAATCGGGTCAATAAGGAACATCTCCAAGTGAATTCTTTACAGCTTACATTTTACATTACCTTACGCAGTCAAATCTGTTCACTTTAAAACATTTTTCGCCCAGAGATTATAAAGTTTAGCCTTTTTTACAATTTTATTCTGACTCTATATAGAGGTGTATAGAACTTATTTTTATAACTGCCTATTTTGCAACTCCGATTTTCCATTTAAAAATGCTTATCACTCCAGAGGTTTCATATTATCTATGACTTGCTAATTATGGCAATGTTACCTTGGTGTTCTCTTAAATCTATCCCTGCCGTTATTTAATAGCAAACTGTGACGGCATGAAGTAGGCAGGCAACTTGTGGGAGGTGACAAATTTAGAATTAACTGTGTATCTGTAACCGTGCACTGCTGGTGTCTGCAACCACTGATCAATCAGTGTGGGTTCGCTGGTGTCAATCTGTATTCACTTAACGTGGACTGGGCCAGGTTTACCAGGGCTCTGGCGTTCGGGTTGGCTCTCTTGTCCAGAAGAAGTTTGGTTACACGGTAGTGGCCGCAGTGTGCGGCAACGTGGAGGGCCGTCAAGTAGTCCAAAGTGACGTCATCAACAGGCGCCTTGTGCTGGAGCAGGTGCTTCACACATTCCACGTGGTCCCCCTGTGCAGCCATGTGAAGTGGAGACAGCCCGTTCTGCACATCAAAACCAAACCAGGCCCACATTTTAGTCATACTGAGTAATGTAAGAGAGAGAAAGACATATCATATGGTATCACTTATATGTGGAATCCAGAAAAAGGGCACAGATGAACTTAATTATAAAACAGAAGCAGAATCACAGATGCAGACAACAAACTTAAGGTTATGGCGGGATAATGGTGAAAGAGGGATAAATTGGGGGATTGAAGTTGATATATACATACTACTAAAAATAAATAGATAATTAATAAGGACCTATTGTGTAGCATAGGTACTCTACTCAATACTCTGCAATGGCCTATATGGGAAAATAATCTAAAAAAACAGTGGATGTATGTATAACTGACTCACTTTGCTGAAATTAACACTCACACCTGAAATTAACACAATATTGTGAATCAACTATACTCCAATAAAATTTTTTTAAAAAAGAAGTTCAAAGGAAAAAGAAAATGTATAGAATAATCAGATGGCAGGGAGTCAGAGTGAACAGACCTGGAAAATACAGTGTGCAATCAGGCAGCATCAGGCTGACTTAAGGATCACAGTGATCATTAGGGATTACAAAGTTAAAGAGAGCCCCAGTCAGCCTCAAAAATGGGAGTTGGACTTAATCAGGGTGAAATGTAGCAGGTGTGTATGAGTATGTCAGGGAGTTGTACAAGTAACCAGGGAATTTCTGGTGCATAGAGGTGAGGGCATAAAGTGAATGAGGAACAGTTCAACACCTGGCTAATGGCACCAGCACAATAAACACTTTTCTGGAGCTGGGCTTCTGGAGAGTATTCACTGAAACAGAGAAGGAGGTGGTGGGACAAAGGGGAGGTTAAACACAGAAATTACAGAGGCTTTACAGTGACCAAACTGAGAGGCCAAGTGAGACGATCATCTACTGCTCTCACCAAGATTGCTAAAATCACCAATTAGAACAGGGGTTGTGGGGACTTCCCTGGTGGTCCAGTGGCTAAGACCCGACACCCCTTCAATGCAAGGGGTCCAGGTTTGATCCCTGGTCATGGACTAGATCTTGTATCACAACTAAGACCCAGTGCATCCAAATAAATAATAGATACATCTTTTTTTTTTTTTTAAAGGATGAATAGTGGAGAAGAGTCACAGTTTACTGAGAATTTGAATTTTCAAAGAAAGAGGGAGAATGACAACTAGATAGATGAATATTTGCTTGAAGGAGGAATAAAAGATGATACAAAGCTGGGAGATTTTATGGAGAGGGAGGGAAGCTAGTCTGGTATTAGTTGCCTTGGCCCTTTCCAGGCTAATGGTGTCACCTCACTCCAAGATGGTTAATTCACTTTCTTCTGTTCTTTACCATAAACATAGTTCTACTTTTTGTAACTAACTCCTTGTCTATCTTACCCACGTGAATTCCTAGCTTCTTGAAACTACAGATGGCATATTATTTTTCTTGATATTCCCTTGGTGTCCAGAACACTGCTTGGCACATTGTTGCTACTCACTATGACAGATTGATGATGCATGCATGCATGCTCAGTCATTTCAGTCATGTTTGACTCTTTGCAACAGTAAGGATTGTAATCCACCAGGATCCTTTCTCCATGGGATTCTCCAGGCAAGCATACTGGAGTGGGTTGCCAAGCCCTTCTCCAGGGGATCTTCCCGACACAGGGGTCAAACCTGCGTCTCCTGGATCTCGTGTACTGCAAGCAGATACTTTACCCACTGAGTCTCCTGGGAAGACCAGTTTGATGATATATGAATGATATCTGATTTTTATAAGCAGGCCATTAAAAAATTCCATCAAGGTAATCCATAGTCTTCATTAGTGATTACAATTACAGGAGAATTCTGCAGATGAGATTATTTTATAGTTTGTGGAATGGCCTATCTGCCTACCCTCAATTAGATTCAAGTCTTTTATTAGTTATAACATGACCAATGTGAAATTTTGTTCCTTCCATTTAAATTTCAATCTATTTCCTCAACAAAATTTTCCTTAATTATGTATGCATTACCCAGCCCAAAATGTTGCATTTTAAAGACAGATCTCTACAACATTCATAGTATAGATATGAGAATGAAAAAGATGCAGATTTATTCTTTGTCTTCATATACTTCTGATTTGAAGCCACCCTTTCAGGACCTATGAGGCACATCTCTAAAGACTGAGTTCATTCTATACAAATTTTGAACCTGTGGGCTGGTTTTTGCTCCAATGATTTCAATTAAATATTTAATTATAACATAAGGGTTCAGGATGCGGAACACATGTATACCTGTGGCGGATTCATTTTGATATTTGGCAAAACTAATACAATTATGTAAAGTTTAAAAATAAAATAAAATTAAAAAAATAAATAAATAAAATCAAAGGCAAAATGAAAAAAAAAAAACATAAGTTGAAAAATATGTACTTGTGTTGGCTGCCTTATTTTTCTCAGCTTACCCTAGTTACAGCATTGGTTGATATGAATCATGTTCAGGGGATGGGAGAAATGCAATAGGGAGAAAATAAAAGAAATGTCCCCTGTCTAAATTTCTGCTGTGTTTAAGGATCCAAGTGTTGTTACATTTCCCATTAAATAACTCTGTGTGATTATTTTCAAACTGTGTCTCACGATATCTTCTGGTAACCCAAGGAAAATATCCAATAAATCAGCTCATCACTCTGTTTCTATTTGTATGGATAAAAGTTTTCCTCATGGCTGTGAACATTGATGAAATGAGACCAAAATATACTAGATGTACTGTGCCACAGAGAACAATATGCTTGTTTAATGGTTCTCTGTAGCTAGACTATCCTAACTTTTGCTTTTCACATCACCTATTAATCCCAATTATAATCAACCAACACCACTGGTGAGTAATTCTTTTTAATAGTACTGTCTAAGAAATAAAGATTGGACAGCTTATCTCATACAATCTTATCTTGTATTGCTACTTGTACGTCTTTAAAACATAATTTTATATGCATTTTACAGCCATCTCAGAGTATCATAAAAATGTAGATTAACAATGTTTAGACACATTATCACATATATAATATCCACATTTACATATAATACAGTAATATTCACATTTCTATCTACAGAGAGAACAGCAGGTAAAAATATAGAAATAATTGGAAGTTATACATTTAATATAAAATAAAGTTGGCTTAAAACTCAACACTCAGAAAACTAAGATCACAGCATCCAGTCCCATCACTTTATGGCAAATAGATGGGGAAACAGTGGAAAAAGTGACAGACTTTATTTTGGGGGGTTCCAAAATCATTGCAGATGGTGACTGCATCCATGAAATTAAAAGATGCTTATTCCTTGGAAGAAAAGTTATGACCAACATAGACAGCATACTAAAAAGCAGAGACATTACTTTGCCAACAAAGGTCCGTCTAGTCAAGGCTATGGTTTATCCAACAGTCATGTATGGATGTGAGAGTTCGACTATAAAGAAAGCTGAGTGCCAAAGAACTGATGCTTTTGAGCTGTGGTGTTGGAGAAGACTCTTGAGAGTCCCTTGGACTGAAGGAGATATAACCAGTCCATCCTAAAGGAAATCAGTCCTGAATATTCATTGGAAGGACTGATGTTGAATGAAACTCCAATACTTTGGCCACCTGATGCGAAGAAGTAACTCATTGGAAAAGACCCTGATGCTGGGAAAGATTGAAGGCAGGAGGAGAAGGGGAGGACAGAGGATGAGATAGTTGGATGGCATCACCAACTCAATGGACATGAGTTTGAGTAAACTCCGAGAGTTGGTGATAGACAGGGAGGCCTGGCAGGCTGCAGTCCATGGCATCACACAGAGTTGGACATGACTGAGCGACTGAACTGAACTGAACCAACACATTTAATACACCTCAATGTATGTATTTTTAAAATAATTTTTAAAGTTTGATATCTACGACTCATTCCTCAAACACAACTATTGAGGAACTAGAATATGCTCAGCTGATGCTTTGATTTTAAGAATAGATACTATCAAAAAATGTCTTAAAGAGTTTGCTGGACACCGTCTTCCTCATAACAACTCACCTTCGTCCTTGCCAGCAAGGGAGCGCCCCGCTCCAGCAGAAGCTCCACCACTTGGTCATGACCGCTTCTTGCAGCACAATGAAGGGGTGTCAACCCATCCTGCCAAAAGAATGAAAGATAGGCCTGAGTTCATTTTAAACAAACAAACCAAGATTGTATCTGTTGCCATCTTGAAGAGAGGGTTTCCTAAATTCAGTCCCAGTGACTCAGATCAGTGAAAGAATTGCTATCAGTTAAGTGATAGAGAAGAAAACTTAAGAGAGAAAACAACATAGAGAGATATTGATAGAAAAAGAAAGGCAAAGACAAAACAGAAAGAGGGAGAGAATAAGAGAAATCCCATGTGTGGAGGTTCAACGTAAAAAAAACCCCAAAACTGTGGCTGGTCATGAATTTGCATATTGAGGAAGCTGGAGAAGCAAAGTGTGCTGCATTTGTTGAACTTCAAAGTCCTACTTGCCTGGAGCCACCCCCAGAGATGATATTTGATGACTCTATTTTCATTCTGGTTATCCTAACACAGCTTCTAAAAATTCTTGTTAATCTAACTTGTCCATCTATCTTCTCTCTTGAATTGTCACTTTTGATAAATTCTTCTGAAATGTTCCATGAGGCTTATAAAAAAAGAAGGGTCATTTTTTTTCACCTTCTTCTAAAGGTTTCTGCTCATATTTTCATCATTTTACAAAATACATAATTATTTTTCAAAGATTAAATTTATTATCAGTAAATAGTGTTAAAATAGTGTCAAAATTATGGCACAACTGCATGTTATGCTA
Organism: Bubalus bubalis; assembly: GCF_019923935.1. Classification (NCBI taxonomy): domain Eukaryota; kingdom Metazoa; phylum Chordata; class Mammalia; order Artiodactyla; family Bovidae; genus Bubalus; species Bubalus bubalis. The sequence goes on from NC_059163.1 coordinate 87,650,579, forward strand.
TTTATAAAACTTTCTGACCTTGATAACGTCACGGGTAGTTTTTAACTCTAGGGCAATCTCCAATACTTTGGCCACCTGATGTGAAGAACTGACTCACTGGAAAAAAGACCCTGATGCTGGGAAAGATTGAAGGCAGGAGGAGAAGGGAACGACAGAGAATGAGATGGTTGGATGTCCATGATGGACATGAGTTTGAGCATGCTTCAGGAGTTGGTGATGGACAGGGAAGCCTGGCGTGCTGCAGTCCATGGGGTTGCAAAGAGTCGGACACAACTGAGCAACTGAACTGAACTGAATCTCCAAGTACCCTCTGTCTTTTGGGTTTTATTTCTCTTTAGGGTAACATGGCCCAAGAGCAGAATAGATGGAAAATATGACATAAGATATATAACATATATAAAACAAGATATAAGAACAATGGGTAAGAAGCAAAACAGAAAATAAAACCCTGAGTACATAAATTTACTAGTGACTTCAGATTTAAAGGGGAAAAAAAAGGATTGTCTCAGGAAAAGAGGTTGAGAAGGTATGTAGTAGTTGAGAAAATGAGGGATGACAAGCAGTTAAGAGGACTTTAGAAGCTTCTGATTTATCCAGAATTTTAATGGCCTATCTTTTGTGTTTCTGCTTCAGCGACCGCTATCTCTGGGTTATGTTTTCCTCCTGATGAATATCACTCATCTGGATTGCAACACTCTTCCTGATCCAACATTCTGTGATGTCTAAGCTAGCTATCTTCCATTTGCCCTTGCAGATCTGTGCTCTACCCTTCTCCATTGTGGGCTACCCTGCCCCCTGGCTTCAGGCTGGGGTTGGCCAATGGGATACACAGCAAGACATGGAAGCAACTTCCTGAAGGATCTTCTGGGTCTGGCAGTGACTCTTTAACCAAGTTTGCACTCCTACCAAAGCAGCCTTCTGTGTACAGCTCTCTCCTTTGAAGGGCAGGTGACCTCTTCTCACCTTTCAGACCTAGGGTTGGTAATGAGCCCTGCTGGCAACTAGTCCCAGGGATATGTCACCTTCCCTGTTGCCTCCCATTCAGTCCAGCTACAATGGTGTAAATAAGCCCTTGAATAATCTCTATTCAAATTATCACATTTGAGTCATTTGATCTTGGCTAGGACCTTAATGATAACTGATCCTTGCTTTGTTAAATCTATTTGGCCAGTCATCTGATTTTGGCTAGGACCTTAATGATAACTATTCCTTGCTTTGTTAAATCTATTTAGCCAGTATTGAGATACTAATAACCAAAACAGACCCTGCAGTTTCGGGGTAGCTGAGAATTAGCATGAAAAGACTGTCTTCTCAGCAAAAATATATATATAAACTACTGCAGTTGGGATGCCAATTTAAAGTTTGCCAAAAGGAACTTAAACGAAAAGCTGTGTGGGCAAGGTGATTACCATGCTGATGCATTTGTATACTGGTACCAGTGACTGGTGGTGGACATACTGAGCACTGGTTGCTGTATTATTAGTGAAACAGCAATTAGATGCAACTTTATATCTCAAACGTATTCTTGGTGGGGGCTTCATGGAGATCTAGAGTTTGCAAAATCCAACACAGTGAATGAAGACATGACGTGCACAGTCCAGCACGTGGTCTCTGGAACCACTGAGCTCTGGGTGTGAGTGTGTCTTGCATCCACCCACCATGGGTGAATCTGCCTGAGGCTCTGCTTCACGATATGTTGAATGAGGATGGTTTTTCTTACCCAGTTTAACTTACAGCCTTGTTTGAAAGATGAAGGGATGCTATTTTATCACTTTTAGAAAAGGCAGAGTATTGCTTTCTAAAGATTATATGAAATATTCATTGCATAATCATTTTGAAACCTCCAAAATGCTCTCAGAGTAATAGGACAATATGGAGAACACTTAAATAACCCACCAGAATATCAAGGAACACTAAGGGTTAAATAATTGGTTCTACAAATAAATATTACAATTTAGTGATGGAATTTATCTGTCTGTATAAATGATATGTAAATTGTATCAAATTCAAGTTGCCCAACATTATCAATCTGGGAAGATTTTGGATATATTCTAAACAGTACAGCATCTCATTCCGTCCCAAATCTTTATTGAGATGTTTTGTATTCAAGAATGTTTTAAACTCTTTTTACTCTTAGGAGCTATTACCTGTTCATTACCTTTTTTTTTTTTAACTTACATTCTTAAGACTGTATTTGAAGATTACCTTTTCCCCCTGCTTCCCTGTGTTCTCTTCCCCCCACCACACTGGAATCATTTCAAATCACACTGCAATGTCTGTAATCCTTAAAGGAACACCATTTATCTGGCTAGTAACCCACAGCATTAGCTTCTTACAACCATTTCTCTTCTTATCTTTTCCTCTCCTCCCTGTCAGCTTAGATTATTCTTCCAGCAACATATCCTGAAGTCTGTGTGTTAATATAAGCTCTGCTAACTACTAAGCTGTGTGTCCTTGGTTACGTTATTTAACTCCTCTGAAACTCATTTTTCACATTGGTAGTCTCATTTCTCAATTGAAACCACCATATTTTCTCAACAAGTAAACAATAATATTTGGTAAGTTGTTAGGAAGATGAATTAAGACGATATTAGCATAGTACTTAACAGGGTGCCTAGAACAGCATGTGCATATGACAACTTATAGCCACCGCTACCACTTTAATTATTACTTCTAATAATGAGTAGCAAGGGTGATCTCTTTCTCTGATGCACTGTTTTTCATTAATCATCCTCCAATGTTTTTTGTATACTTTTATTGCTTGCATTGAAATAGATATTTCAATATTTTAACCATAATCCTTATAGGAAGTATTTCCACATTAGATAAAAATAAGTTTAAAAATAAAAAAGAATAATGCCTTTAATAAAAGTTGAATTAATAATATCATGCTTAACTAGTTATAACATTTTGTGTTAACATGAAAATGAGGTTTTTCAGACACCAGAAAACCAAGGCTCTGGTGAAAATGTCTTAAAGTTTCACATGAGATTCTAGTCAATGATGAGAATGCCTCTGAGATGCAAAATGTCTCAGTGATTGATATAATGCTGGTGAAAGTGGTGAGAAATTGTGGGCATGATTTTTTAAATTGCCCCAAAGCCTTTACATATAATATTACAGAATAATATTTATATTATTTAAAATTCCATCAATAGACACATTATTATAGTACCTAAAAAGATAGTCAAAAACAAATACAACATTTTTTAATTTTAAAACATCTTTTTAAAGGACAAAAGAAAAAACAAACCATGAATTGGCCTCCTGATTCCAGACATAGTCCTGGATTTTCAGCATATACCTCTACGTGATTTGACTTTTGGTAAGAAGGATATGGGTCTAATGATTATAGCCCAAACCTAAAGAACATAACAGCTTTTAAAATTCTACTTTGGAAATGAGGAAATATTTTCACTTACAGGAAAAGCTCAGTGCCACCCTCAGCATTGTGACTGATCCCAGGGTACACTGGAATCAGTTCGTGCAAAGCGCTGAGAGTCAATTTTTTGCCTAGCTTTTCTCAATTCTGCGTCAGTGATATGACATGGGTAGCTCTAGCTGGCCATGCTAGAAGTTTGGAAGTAGTTAACCATGCGAATCACCAGAGGAAAGGCTGCAAATCAGAGTCTATAGTTTATTTTTTAAAAGAGCTTAATATTAAGCTTTTACCAGTTCGCTGCTAACCTGCTCCCTTGGGTATTGTTGATATGCATCTCTGAGTACAGGGATCTAGTCTGTCTTTGTTAACAGCTGTATCACTAGGGTTCATAACACCAAATAGGAAATCAATAATTATTTGTTTAAGGAAGGAATGAACAGAAGATCTGCACAATGTGTACAATTAGAAAATCTATTTTCACTTTATAAATACCTGAGTGACATTCTATTTATTTGCTATATCTAAAAGCTACATGGGATGAAATACAGTCCAAATATTCCCTTTAAGAAGAAGAAAGCAATGCTTACACTGACAGAACTAGCCTAAAAATCCATTTCTCAGTACCCTTTTTATGAAAAAGCAACGCTCATTTGCAGTTACACTTTTAAATCATATATGCAAATGTATGAAGGGCAAGCAAATTAGAGCATATTGTAAAGGACAAAGCAAATATTGTGATGGTCAATAAAAACAAAATCAATTGCCTCAATAATGAATGAATACACCAGAAAAGCATTAATAAGAGTAACACGCATCCTTAAAACACTGATGAAGATAATTTTTTTTGCATTTACAAAGTGCTATCTTTACACTGGTCCTCTCAATTACTAGAGAGTCTCAATAGAGACAGACAGGTGAGTGTAAAGGGACTCATTATGTAAGTAATGGACTTAAAGAAGGAGGTACAGAAACTCTTTTTTTCAAATATAGAGAACAAGTAAGCAAATCATGTGACATTATATGTCATTATTCCAAATTCTGCATACCTACAGCATAGCAAGAGAAAAAGCATGCCCTCAAAGCAAAGGGTAGAAAGCACATAAAACCCTGGTGAAAGACACTAGACACCACAGCAAAGATCTTGACAATCAAAGCAAACCATTTCAGAGTTCCCACATGATAATATGACCCAGGTGCTCTGGACCAAATGTCGTAGAGAAATGAGATTTAAAAAGCAACATAGTATAAAGTCATTAAAAACCAAAATGTATAGTCTGGGACTGGTGTAGTTTCTAAAAGCTCCAAGATGATAAGATTTATTAAAATGTTTTTTAGTCTTAAGATTTGCAAGGGAATTAGGTTAGATCTTTATTCCTTCGACTATGAGCATGCAAAGTCCCAGGATTAAACAAAGTGACAATAAAATATCACAAGGGAAATATTCTATCTACTAACTTACATAGACTTCTTCTACCATACATTTCAGAATTTGACATAATAGGGATGTTTAAAGTTTTGCTTAAGTCTATGATTAATCAAATGTACTCGAGAATTAATACTAAAGTACTAGTTTAATGTTTAAGCAAGTAATTGTACATCATTTCCATAACATGATAAAAATTATGAGTAGCTAAGTAATTTATTGGTGGTTCAGCTGGTAAAGAATCCACAATGCAGGAGACCCTGGTTTGATTTCTGTGCCAGGAAGATCCTCTGGAGAAGGGATAGGCTACCCACTCCAGTATTCTTGGGTTTCCCTGGTGGCTCAGATGGTAAAGAATCCACCTGCAATGTAGGAGACCTGGGTTCGATCCTTGGACTGGGAAGATCCCCTAGAGGAGGGCATGGTAACCCACTCCAGTATTCCTGCTTGCAGAATCCTCATGGACAGAGGAGCCTGGTGGGCTACAGTCCATGGGCTGCAAAGAGTCAGACACAACTGAGCGACTAACCACAAAGCACTTAAAAAAATACCTAAGAGTTGATTCTCACACAACCCTATGAGGTAGGTAGTATTATTAGCCTAACTAAGTTTAGAGAAGACAAGTAAAAAGTTAATACCACTCAGCTAGTAAGCAGAAGTAGCATTTGAAATCAGGTAGTCTGCATTCAGAGTCTGCACTTTAAACAGTTGTGTTTTCTTGATATCTTATTATCTAGTTTTTGGGAGTGCATAAAAACTCAGAGCTATATTTTACTCAAAAAATTTGAAATCAATGAAGGGCACTGCCTCTCAGCGTGTTGACATGAATAAACATGCAACATAGTAATAACTGTATGCTTTTTTTTCCATAAGCATACCAGAGATCTCCTGCTCAGATCCCTATAGCACAGCTAGTTAAGAAAAACAACTTAGGAATTGAAAAGTTCAAACCAAAAGATTTTCAACATGTTTTAAAATATTTTTATGTAAAAACCACACTCCCATAGCTTAATGTGTCCTAATGAGTTTGGGCTCTTGATGTTTATGACTAGCCAAATCACAGATGAGCAAGTTCAATCTTTGATCTTTGTGCCCAGAAAATCAGTAAGCAAGAACTTGAAAAACTGTCTCCTTGAGGAGCTAGCATTCTGCTTTTCTGGGTACTTATGAGCAAATATTAATGCCACTTTATCATGTAAAACCTTTATATAATGTATGAAGTTTAAATCAAATCCAAGAAGGTAATTTCCTTGAAAATGCGTTGCTTGTGTTTAGGGACTGTTATTTTAAAGAGCCTGCTAAAAGAATACAAAAAATAATACGGTAGGAAATTGAAAGAACAGAGACACTCACCCTAGTTTTGGCATCAATCTGACCGCCACGATCCAGTAAGAGCTTCACCATATTTGTGTTTCCCCTTTTGGAGGCCACATGCAGAGGAGTGATTCCATTCTACATTGTGGAGAGACCAAACAAGAGCATGTTGGGTGTGACAGGGCATGGTGGTGATGGTTTTGTGACGAAGAGCACAAAGGAGATTGTGACCTATTTTGCAACTTTATCCAAGGTTTCTATGCCTTCAGTGCTTTTGATTTTTAAGGAACAAAAAAAGTACACAAACCACATAGCACTATAGAGAATGGAAAACATTATAAAACTGCATAACTAAGTTAATCAATAACTATGACATATGTACTAAATCTACACATCACAGTCAAGAGACAAAGGAAGCAATTTTGCATAATAGAAGCAAAATTTCAGGTCCTACCTAGGATAGAGCCCTAGTCCAAAGTCTTAAAACATTCATGCACTTAGAGATTCTGGGATCCTAAAGTTTGCTATGCTTAAAAATGGAATACACATATGCCAATAAATACCCAATGGAAAAATGATTCTTAAAAACATCTTCTTCAGAATAATTCAGTATGAAAAACTTGAAAATAAAGCAATATAGTTTCAGGGCAGAAGACTTCTAAGGACAAAAGCACTGTAAGCATGAATTATATGTATTTCTTTTCATGGCTATTCTATAATCATCATGATGTCAAGGATATGTACCTGATTTTTGGTATGCTATGATTTTGCAAAATCAAGTATTACATTTACAGTATATTAAGTATACTGAATTTGATATCTGTCATGTAAGTGAATTCTTTCCAAGGAAAGTATACCATTAAATGTATAACACATCGTAATATCTTTAGCTAATAAGACTCCTCATATGACCAAATTCTCAATTTATTTTGAAAAATCCGTGTCAAATTATGTGCCCTATAATCACTGTTAGGACATAGTATAAATGTACTTATATATTTTATACTGAACATTTTAACAGTTTTTTGTTCACTTGAAGCTTTTCATTCATGATTCACGGTGTGACCTTTAAATGTAACTGCTCATATTGATGTCAGAATCAGCATCTTCCTTATAAAAAATGATCCACATGCATGTGAATTTACACACTATTTTTCACTTGCTGGGTCATAATGACTTCCTACGATTTGAAGAGGAAAAAAAAATGGAAAATCTAATTTCTCCAGCACAGATGAATCCATTAAGAAAAAATAAATAAAATCTTTATCACTGTTTATTTTTACTTTAGCAAAATGCCAAATTCCCTGGCAGTCCAGTGGTTAGGATTCTATGCTCTCACTGCTGAGGGCTCAGTTTAATCCCTGCTCAGGGAACCAAGATGCTGCAAGCCACACAATGTGGCCAATCAATCATAAACTAAATGAAAAGAGAAACACTTTAATCCATACCCTGGCTGTGAAGTCCACAGCAGCTCCCCGGTTTAGAAGGAGAGTTGCCACGTTGACGTTTCCATAGTGGGCAGCAATGTGCAAAGGGGTGAATCCACTCTATGGAAAGCAAAGAAAACAGCAGTCAGTAAAGCATTTTACCTCCATGCGTTGTAGTCCCTGGATTAGTGAAGAAAATCACATGGTAACTGTCTACCTAACACGTGAGCAAAGTACATCAGGTCATAAATGCTTTAATAAGATTTTTAAGTTTGAGTGGTGTCATTTAAATTTAGTGGTAAATAAGTCAACATAAAAAGGTAAACGAATATCCTCTATTTCTTGGCAACATTATTTCTAATTGCTATAACAATTTATTTATTTATGAGATTGGTTGTTTATATAAAACCATGTTTCCTGAGTTGATTTAGCTTTAAAGCAAAACAAAATATGATTAAACAACAGTATTTTTTCAGCCATAGAATATAACTATGAATAAAGAATGTTTTCTCCAGAGAAAATTTCACATCTTCTATTTTTAAAATTTGTGTTTTGGTTTGGGTGTTTTTCAAAATGAAAAATAGCATTGGCTGACAATTGTATCTTTGGAACTATGAATATACTGTGAAAAATTCTTACAGAAGATATACAATTTCATCCCACATCATTTATACTATCCTGATATTTCTATCCTCTTTAACAACTGAGTTTTATCACTCTACATTGTTATGAAAAAAAGTTTAAAAGCAATAGTTAAACAATACAGTAGAATAAATATGAATATAAAATAAAGAAAAATTAAGTGGAATCCAAATTTGAATATTAATTAAACTAAATTTTATCAGTAAGACTAATATAAAAATACATTAAATAAATCATATGAGCATTAGAAAACAGTTTACTCTCAGTGTTTTAAAAATGAGTCTGAAAATCTTAAATAGAGAAAAGCATATTTCCTTTCATTTTTGCTAATGAAAGCGTAGTTAGAAATTTCTGTCATTTTCATAGCAGAAGCATACTGATTCTTTTCTTTTTTACCATATTAAAAAAAGCATTGTTCCTGCTCTCCATAATTTCCATTGCTTAATAAAAGATAATAGGAGCAATAAAGACTGTTCCAGTAAAACTGGATATCAAATCCTGCAGTTTTGAGGCCATTTTGCATTGCCCTCTTTTGTTTGAAATGAATTTTGATATACACAATATTGTTTTTAAGAAATGTTACTCACATCACAACCATTATTTTCCTATTCACTTGGTGACTTTGCTTTTAAAATGGCCTAAATAAGTATTCAGATACCTTAGGTAACAGAAATTCCTCTGTGCTAGTAGCCAAATTAGCTGCAAATAATTTCCGACTCTAGTGATGCAAGATACAAAATAAGAATAGCAACTATCAATCCAAAGCCTACGCTTATAGTCATGATATTTTTATTTTGTGTCTACATGATGCCAAATATTCATGTCAATATACAAGAAAAAAAAATCAGCCTACAATCTGGGGGCTATTTTACAAAATGTCAAACTTTAATATTTTAGGAAATAATTGACTAATGTTTTTCATTTTTATCTTGATATTTCCTGTCACCCAGTCATATCCTGAACATGTGTCTATTATTTGAGTTACAATTTAATTTCAGAAAAACACAGAGATCGCTGATGAATCATTTTCAAATTATTCAAGTATAATAATATTATTTTTCCCATTTTCAGAAATAAACTAATTTATTGGTTGACACAGCCTCATTGAAAATCCACAGTGATGCCTCATGCTGTGACTCTTGGATTAGCATGAGGCTGGTGTAAGCCCCTCAGGAATCCTTCCCTGATTAACAGGGAGATGGAAGGCTCAGGTCACGATTCTACTGTGGTTTGATGGGTTTCTCTTCTTTGTTATTCTACTGTCCTTGAAGAAATACTTCCAACTCAGTATGTATCTACTCAAATTGCTGCATAATGATTGGATCCAACACTGCTTTCAAAAATGTAAACAATTACCAAAAATCACTTAAAAGTAAAAAATATTAAAATCAGTAATTAAGATATATCAATTTGTATTATTTCAGTCTTGAGCAATTTCACCAAGCAGTTGCACATTTTTTAAAAGTCTCTGACCTAAGATTTGGAACAGAAGAAATGATATGAATAATTTAAGTCTATTCACATCTCAATGAATAAACTAGTTAATAAACAGGTATTAGTTTTAGAAATACACTACTAATACTAAGCACAAATGCCAGGTCCACAACCCAGTGATCATATGAAATGTTAATCTAGAGAATTTCCTCAGCAAAGTGAAAATCAATGTACAGAAACAGTCACTTGCCTTTGAAGGTTAAATTTTATAATACAGGTTAATTTTTATAATACACTTTCAATGGTTTTTGTATTAGTGCCTCTTGATAGCAACAAAGAGAAACCACTACACACACACACACTCACACATACTCTCTCTCTCTCTCTCCCACACACACACACACACACACACACACTCTAAACCAAATGCTCTTATTGATTTTGTTGGTGGATGGGACTTATTTAGGCATGTGGAAAACACATGATTTCATGACAACTATTACCAGATAGCAAGATGATGAAAATATTTTGCTCATGATATGCTCAACATCATTACTGATTATATACAACGTGGTAAAAAATGACAAAAAAGGGCAATTGCAAAGAGATAAGAGGATGAAACACTGGCAGAGCAACCTCCTTAAATTACACTTCACTAGATTCTAAATGGAGAATTCTCATTAAGAGAAGGAGGTCACATCTCTTATTGGCAAAAAGTTAATAATAAAGCTCACTTAGTAAAATACATATTATGGAACAATATTGTTTCATGCTCTACTCTAATGAGCTATTTAAATAGTTATACTGATTAATAATGTTTCAAAAATATGTTATATTAAAATTTTTGAATTACCTATTTGCCCTAATTATGGGCAAAGTTTCCAAATTAATTTCCTTATAATGAAAGTTCTAATCATTAGTATGAATTAGTGAGCATTTATTCTAATTGGACAAAAAACACAATAAAATTTTTAAAAAGATATATTTTGGTATAACCACAATACTGTACCTCGGTTGTCCTATTCACCATCATCTGAAGCAGTGTTGTGTGGGGAAAAGAGGGAAGATATTACACAGTGCAAAATTAAGGAAACAATCAACCTGCTTTCTGCAATTGGCTACACCATTCCAACATGCCAAAATGCATTCTATTTAGCAAAGGCAACCATAACACTATACCATACAATTGTATCTTTCTATTTCTGTTCCTGTTATTTTTTATCATAAATAGAATAAATAAGAAGATTTCTAAAAAGCTTCACCTTTTGGAGAAAATTATCTTATAGGGTTCTTTTTTGTTTTCTTACTGTACCCAGTAGACAGTCCCCTTTATTCTGAAATACCTCTGAAAGTAACATCTCTTTTGATGACCAGAAGTAATTTTGCATTATCACCATGGCCTACTTCTTTATCATCCCCCAGGAGGAAGCCGGCAGCTGAAGAGTTCCTGCCCACAAGTACGTGCAGCTTTTACCTTGGACTGTACGTCAGCGTTGTGATCGTTCTGAAGCAGGAGGGCGGCAGATTTGGTGTCATCTTTCCTGGCTGCAATATGCAGAGCTGGCAGCCTCACCTTCCCTTTGGTGTCGTTCTCCAGGAGGATGGCCACTGCCTGGTTGTGTCCCTGCTGGAGCGCCACCGCCAGGGGCGTAAAGCCATCCTGGGGAGACAGAAGGAAAAAATTTCCATCAACTTTGGGAAGCCTGGTATTCAACTCCAAGAGACAGTGCATCTCATTTTCAAATTAAAGATTAAGATTGACAAAAACATTGGAAGGAATAAATATTACTGTGAAGACTGAAGCAAATTATAGTCATTTATTATTCTATACACTGGCTTCATCAGATATTTTAAAATATCTATTCTATACATACTTTTAAAAACATCTGCCTTTCCTAATGAAGCATACTGCACACAGGATATGCTCAATTATGTCTTGAATCTGAAAATATAAATTAGAAGCAACCCGAAGTGATGCCTGCTTATACAAAGAAAACTGTGGGAAGGGGAGAAATAATGAAAACCAAGTCTGACTGATATGGTAGCCAACACAGGGGAAAAAATGACATGATTAACTTTGCAAGCTGCTAAATATCTCTGTATTGATTAGGGAAAACAACAGCTGTTAATGGAAGGGTCTATTACCAATTAATTTGGGAAAACTGGGACATAATATGATCTAAAATTCTTTGGCAAATAAGGCTAATTCATTAATTTTGCACTTAGTTGAATTATATATTGTCTTTTGAATATAAAATTGTGCTAAATAATGTAGAAAATCAGCCTTTCACTTTGGCAAACTTCAAAAACAATTAAAGAAATACCACAGATCATCAAAGCTAGAGGAGTCTTAGCCGTAGATGGATAACCATGCTAGAAAACTGGGAAGCTATATTTTCTCTCTAGAAACATGTATTCAAAAATGGAAAGGGGACAAGTAGGAAAAAATATACTCTAGGCTCTGTTAATGTGAAAACCTCCCTTAATTCACAAAAGCTAGAAAACAAGTCTCAGAGTTAAACGTTTCCATTCACAGAGGAGACAAGAGGAATTGAATGGCACATATAACAAATGCATACCAGACACAATGGCTGTTTAACCACATCTAACTGCTCCATTTGTTTCCAAAGATGATTTTTAAAAAGGTAACTGTAGGACTCCCCTGGTGGCTCAGTGGTAAAGAATCCTACCTGCCACTGCAGGAGACACGGGTTTGATCCCTGGTCCAGGAAGATCCCACATGCTGTCAGCAACCAAGCCCATGTACCACAACTATTGAGCCTGTGCTCTAGAGCCCAAGAACTGCAATTATTGAGCCCACAGGCCACAACTACCGAAGCCCATGTGCCCTAGAGCCCGGGTTCCGCAATGAGAGAAGCCGCCACCGTGAGAAGCTCACGCAGTGCAATGAAGGCAGGCTCCGCTTGCCACAGCTAGAGAAAAAGCTTGCACAGCAACAAAGGCCCAGCACAACCAAAAATACGTTAATTAATTAGCTAATTTTTAAAAAAGGTAACTGTAGACTTTGGAGGGAAAATCATTTTCCTCAAATGTCCATATCATATATGCACTACCACAATAAGGACTGAACTTTTAAAATTAGAATTGAATTTCAAATCAACACATTACTTAATGAAATGGAAGAGTAAAGCATGTAGTGTTGTAAGATGAAAGAGAGTAGCCTAAATTTGGAACTTTGGCACAACTTAAGTCCTCTGTGAAGGAGGAAAGAACAGGCTCATTATCATTTACATATTTAATTTGATTTCCCCCGCAACAGGGGGATAGTTTATATTAAAAGAGTGTGAAGTTTATTTTTTTCTTAGAGACGAGTCATTTGCTGACAGTACAGGGCCTGATTTAAAAATTCCTAGCTTTCAATTTTGGTAACATTCAGGAAGAAGGAAGAAAGTACAAAATTATAAAAATGATACTGGATGGACAGATAACTCCCTGCAGAGAATTTAACTTTGAATCTCCACCACATGATTTCATTCTAATCTACACTTCATGGAAGAAGAGTAAATATTTGAAATTATTTTTTTTCAAGTATCTCCACTATCTCTATGAAAAGGAAACCAATATTAAAATTCAATACGCTTCATTTTTCACCATCTATTTACCAATGCCAAGTGCTATAATTATGGGAAATTTCAGAACTTTAAATATTTCATTTCAAATATGAGTTTCACTGCCATACTGAATGATCTCAAAGTATCTGATAAACTGGTCGTAATGTCTTGCTTAGTAATTTTTGCAAATTAGGGCTATTAATGGGTTCAGGGTGTCTTCTTTAGGTATTTTCATACATGCACACATGATCGTTGAAGGTATTTAGCAATACAGCCTAAAATATCACATAGTAATCAACAATCAATAAAGCCCTGTGAAGATGTCATTTATTCACAGAATGATAACTAAAGCATGCACTCATGCATGTTCAGTTGGGTCTGACTCTTTGCGACCCCATGGACTGTAGTCTGCCAGGCTCCTCTGTCCACGGAATGTTCCAGGCAAGAATACCAGAGTGGGGTGCCATCTTTTCCTCCAGGGGATTCCCGAGCTAGGGATCAAACTCCCATCTGCTGCATTGGCAGGTGGATTTTTTACCACTGTGTCACCTGGGAAGCCCAACAGACTAAAGTGAAACATGCAAAGAGTTTTCCATTAGTGCATTTTCTGATAACCATTAAGGCCAGTGGTGTGGAATAACCAATTAAGTTTCTATATGTCCACTCAGAAAAAATTATAGTTATTTAAATGATTAAGGGGCTTCCCCGGTCGTTCAGCAGTAAAGAATCCGCCTGTAATGCAGGAGACTCAAGAGATATGGGATGGATCCCCTGGTCAGGGAGATCCCCTGAAGGACGAAATGGCAACCCCCTCCAATATTCTCTCTTGGAAAATTCCATGGGCAGAGCAGCCTGGAGAGCTACAGTCCATGACATTGCAAAAGTCGGACACAACTGAGGATTCCTAATGCAAATGATTAAAAAATGAAACAACAGGCGTAAATGAGTTTAAACCAAGATTCAAAACCCCATGCGATTGACTTGCAAAAGCCACACTTCTGTGTGGAAATCAAAGACCATTTTCATTTTCTGAGAACCACAGTGTGACATGGACTCAACCAATGCAACATACATAAAAAGGTGTTAATATTTCTGGAAACAGACTGAGATGGCACAGAGGTCTAGTCTGGAGGAGCCATGAGACAGCTAAGAGTGCTGGCAGGCTGCGTTTCTCTAAACCATACGCTAGAAATAGTAAGTCTGTATGATCAGCAGAATTCTGTAGTGTAAAGATTTCTCTAGGTAAATGATTCTGTTTTCAAGGAAATAAAACACATGCAGATAAGCATATTTAGCTACAATTCTCAGAGGATGTGATGTAGAGATATAGTCTCCTATTATTACCCAAGCTGTGCCTGAGGATGTTCACATGCCACTCATTGACAGAATTAGTGTCTCAGAAAGTCATAAAATCAATCATAAAATCATAATTATAAAAATCACACTGTACTCATGTGGTAAGAGGGTAAAATCTGTGTGTGCTGAGTAGAGAACATGAAATCGTTTCACACTGGGTAGTTGTATTTTCCATGGTACCCCACTCCAGTACTCCTGCCTGGAAAATCCCATGGATGGAGGAGCCTGGAAGGCTGCAGTCCATGGGGTCGCTGAGGGTCGGATATGACTGATCGACTTCACTTTCACTTTTCACTTTCCTGCATTGGAGAAGGAAATGGCAACCCACTCCAGTGTTCTTGCCTGGAGAATCCCAGGGACGGGAGAGCCTGGTGGGCTGCCGTCTATGGGGTCGCACAGAGTCGGACACGACTGAAGCGACTTAGCAGCAGCAGCAGTTGTATTTTCCAGTCATAAGCAGGAAACGTGGTCTCATTAATAGTGATGTCTCGGGATTGTTTTTAGCTAATGAGAATAAGCTGTCAGAAAGTTACTATGAGGCTCCATAAAAAGCTTTCTATCAAAGGGCCTGGACATGAATTCAATGGATTATAATGACCTCTCCGCACAATGCACGGCAGAATGCAGGTTGTGTTTATTTCATCTGGAGATTTAATTGCCCATAAAGGAGGTCATTTAGACATTAAAAATTAACGAGGCAGTTTCTATTAGTCATCTTTCACTCCAGGCCGGGAGTTTTAAAGTTTTGTCAGTGGAGCCACAGAACAAGAACCAGGGAAGTTACAGCTGATTGAAATGGGTGAGGAGAGGCATGTCCCAATGGAGGTCTCCTCCCTTCCTCTCCTGTGTCACCTGCTCCCAACCTTCCGGGGCCCCTGAGCATTTCCCCCAGGCTTGAAAACATCCTGACCATCAGGTACAAATCACTATTCCAAACAGTCACTAAATTCACTCCTTAATCTGCCTAGGGCAAAAATCAGAAGGAAAATACAAAGCAGGTTCTGCTTATCGGAGGACACACACAGGGAAAGGAAAGTGATACACTACGTTGGCTCATTCCAAAACCATTTTTATGTCTGGATGCCCTGAATATTTGGAGACTGGATTGATTTTGAACATTCTACTCAGTGGCTGCCATAACCACAGTCATACAACCACGTCATAATTTGAACTTCAGAAATACGAACAGCTTTCTGATGTCCTATTCCTGATGAAACTGTACAAATACAAAGAACTATGAATCAGTGCTTATCACTAAAAAAAAAGCCCCTTTAAGGAATTGTATTAGATCCTAACAAAGATAAAATATTGATGAAAAGAGATGGGTAGAATTTACTATAATTTGATTTTAGAATGGTATAAAGCTCCAAAAAAGCTACAGAATGGCAAAATGGATGGAAGCATGATTTCACATAAGAATACACTGATATGAATCCCAAATTATAAACTCATTGAACTGTGCACTGGATTGCTCGTTCATGGCCACTGTTGTACAATAGTGATATAAACATTCCTAAAATAAAGATAATGGAGACCTTTTACAGCTAGATACAAAGAAAATGGACATTAAGTCAAAAAAATTCAAGTCTTTAGAGTTGACAGTCTTACCTCAGTAGCGGTGCTCTGATTAGCTCCATTTTCCAGCAAATATTTTACAACATCAATGTGATTCTCTTGGGCAGCCATGTATAAAGGAGTGAAGCCATTCTGAGGACAGACAGTGAAACAGGTATCTTCAATCATTTGACAAGTTTAAACCAGGGAAGAATACAAGACAAGGAAAGAATGAATACTATGAAGAAAAATTTTGAAATGTTGAAACAAATAACATACCTTCACACTGAAGAAGTCATACCTGCATTTACCATCATAAAATTAGACAAAATCAAAGTTAACCAATTCCCACCTAAGATATTTCAAAGGAGGAGGAGAAATGGAAGAAATATCCCCCTCATTTCCTGCCTTCATTTCAGTATCAGAGATTCACATTTCTTATCACCCAACACTGTTAAAACTAAAGATATTTAGTATCTAAATATCTATATAATTCTATAATATATAGAATTCTCATTATATATACTATCTATATAAAGTAATGTTAATGTAATATTTCCTGTATTTATCAATTCATAAGCCATTTAAACAGATGAGCATTATCTTGAATATACA
Source organism: Bubalus bubalis (assembly GCF_019923935.1). Lineage (NCBI taxonomy): Eukaryota > Metazoa > Chordata > Mammalia > Artiodactyla > Bovidae > Bubalus > Bubalus bubalis. Next base: position 87,667,298 of record NC_059163.1, read on the forward strand.
CATTTTAACACTCTTAAAGGTATAAAATATTACTCATATCAAAATAGGCTGGGAGAAATTATAGATCTGATTGAAAATTTAAAAATCTGTATTTCAATGTTCTGAGTGAGGTAGCATGATTTATACTGAACCCTCTTTACTTTTTAAAATCCATTCTGAAATTCTATTATTTGTTAATTCTCATATTCATTTACTCAATTATTTACAAAAATCCAAGCACTGGATGGCCCAAAAGCTGGGCCATTGCTGGGAAATGATGGCAAACAAGACAGACATCTGCCCTCCTGGAGAACATTCCACAGCAATATGACAATATCATGTAGTCACAGTTTTTCAAAGCATTTACATTTTATAAATGAGTTTGAAACTAAGTTTAAACTGGCAGATTTTCTTTTCATTAGAACCTTTGCAATATGTAATATTTTATTAAGGTAAAAACTCATAAAGCCTTATTTTTAAAAACACATGAAATAATTCATAAAATATCAAAACTCAACATTCTCTCAAAATTATATTAGAATCTTAAACACAGTTGGTTCCCTGAAAACTTGAATGCATTAATGAGAATAAGTAAAAATACAGCTGAAACTTCAGGGAGTTTCAAAAACTTACAAGGAAAGAAAAATAGCTTTTTTGAAAAATTCTTCCGTATACATTGTATAAGTGTGGAAGCGTTATTGCAAATGGTCAAGACACAGCAAAACACAAACACACAAGGGTATAAGTAAAATGGGCTTCCCAGGTGGCTCAGTGGTAAAGACCCACCTGCCAATGCAGGAGATGTGGGTTTGATCCCTGGGTGGAAAGATCCCTTGGAGGAGGGCATGGCAACCCACTCTAGTATTTTTGCCTGGGAAATCCCATGGACAGAGGAGCCTGGCAGGCCCCACACACTCCCAAAGAGTCAGACATGACTGAGCAACTGAGCATGCACGCACAAATACAAGTGGAATAAGAAAAGTTATTTAAAATTTGATTACAAAAAAATTTTTGTAGGTTTCAAATGGTGGTGAAAATTTTAAAACAAAGAAATATTATAAGAGGAATGAACTGACAGTTTTGTAGGATTCAGGAATAACTTGCTAGCTGGAGAGCATATTTTTAAAAAAACACAGAAAACAGGTGAAATCTTGTGTATTTTAAGAACTGAAGAGGTGGCGGAAGGATGGAATTAGAGATTCAAAGGAAGGGAAAGCCAGTGAGGATGGTAACAAACAATGAGTGGGTGTGGACTGGGGCTCTTTCACGACAAGTAAAAGGCAGAGATGCAAAAAGAAAAAAAGAACTTGGAACAGAATAAAATAATTTGCTCACATGTTTCCCTCAGAACCTTGTATGTGGATCAGGAGAAAGGTAAATAGACTGTGGCTGCCAGATGGCAGGGGAAGGAGCAACGGGCCATCCTTAAGCTTCTGTTTTGGGTCGTGGACTTTAAAGGGACCTCCTCTAGCTGAGCAGGGTAGGGGATCCAGAGGGCTAAGGGGACATGCCCTCTCTGATCCTGCAGCTCCCCTGCCCTAAGATCACACATCAGACATGCCGCCATGCAGAGTGCCCTCCCATGCAGCCCCAAGCGTGCCTCAGCGCTGGCTCAGACTGCTTCCTTGGGATCATCCTCTCCAGGGGCAACTGGCACCCACACCCTGCAGGGGTTGAATAATGGTCCTCAATAAGTCCACATCCTAATCCCCAGAACTTGGAAATGCTACCTATAATGGTAAAAGGAATCTTGCAGATGTGATTAAGTTAAACATTTTGAGATGAGGAGAGTAACCTGAATTACCCAGGTGGGCTTGATGTAATCACAGAAGGTTTTTACAAGCGGGAGGCAGCAGGTCAGAAAGGAGAGATTTACTCAGAGCACTCAGCAGGAATCAGCAGTGCCAGCACCTGGGCATTAACCCTGTAGGACTGATTTTGGACTTCAGACTTCTAAAATTATAAAAGACTAATAAAATAATAAATTGTGGGGTTTTTTTTTACTACACTTTGACATTTTTCATTGAAGGATGCTTTATAATATTGTGTTGCTTTCCGCCATACATCAACATGAATCAGCCTTAGGTATACATATGTCCCATCCCTCTTGAACCTCCCTCCCTCTTTCCACCCCATCCCACCCCTTTAGGTTGTCGCAGAGCATTGGTTTTGGCTCACTGAGACATACAGCAAATCCCACTGGTCATCTATTTTACATATGGTAATGTATATGTTTTCATGCTATTCTCTCCATTCATCCCACCCTCTCCTTCCTTCCTACTGTGTCCACAAGTTTATTCTCTATGTCTGCAACTCCATTCAGTTCAGTCAGTTCACTTCAGTCACTCAGTCGTGTCTGACTCTTTGCGACCCCATAAATCTCAGCACGTCAGGCCTCCCTGTCCATCACCAACTCCCGGAGTTCACCCAAACTCATGTCCATCGAGTCAGTGATGCCATCCAGCCATCTCATCCTCTGTCGTCCCCTTCTCCTCCTGCCCCCAATCCCCCCCAGCATCAGGGTCTTTTCCAATGAGTCAACTCTTCACATGAGGTGGCCAAAGTACTGGAGTTTCAGCCTCAGCATCAGTCCTTCCAATGAACACCCAGGACTGATCTCCTCTAGAATGGACTGATTGGATCTCCTTGCAGTCCAAGGGACTCTCAAGAGTCTTCTCCAACACCACAGTTCAAAAGCATCAATTCTTTGGCACTCAGCTTTCTTCACAGTCCAACTCTCACATCCATACATGACCACTGGAAAAACCATAGCCTTGACTTGACCTTTGTTGGCAAAGTAATGTCTCTGCTTTTCAATATGCTATCTTGTTTGGTCATAACTTTCCTTCCAAGGAGTAAGCGTCTTTTAATTTCATGGCTGCAGTCACCATCTGCAGTGGTTTTGGAGCCCCCCCAAAAAAAGTCTGACATTGTTTCCACTATTTCCCCATCTATTTCCCATGAAGTGATAGGACCAGATGCCATGATCTTAGTTTTTTGAATGTTGAGCTTTAAGCCAACTTTTGCATGCTCCTCTTTCACTTTCATCAAGAGGCTTTTTAGTTCCTCTTCACTTTCTGCCATAAGGGTGGTGTCATCTGCATATCTGAGGTTATTGATATTGCTCCCGGCAATCTTGATTCCGGCTTGTGCTTCTTCCAGCCCAGCATTTCTCATGATGTACTCTGTGTATAAGTTAAATAAGCAGGGTGACAATATACAGCCTGACATACTCCTTTTCCTATTTGGAACCAGTCTGCTGTTTCATGTCCAGTTCTGTTGCTTCCTGCCCTGCATATAGGTTTCTCAAGAGGCAGGTCAGGTGGTCTGGTATTCCCATCTCTTTCAGAATTTTCCACAGTTTATTGTGATCCACACAGTCAAAGGCTTTGGCACAGTCAATAAAGTAGAAATAGATGTTCTTCTGGAACTCTCTTGCTTTTTTGATGATCCAATGGATGTTGGCAATTTGATCACTGGTTCCTCTGCCTTTTCTAAAAGCAACTCCATTACTGCCCTGCAAATAGGTTCATTAGCACCATCTTTCTAGATTGCATACACGTGTGTTAACATATGAAGACTGAATTGTGTTAAGTCACTAGTTTGTGATAACTGTTACAGCAGCAACAGGAGTCTAACACACACTACTAGATGTTTTTGTGAGGAAAAGTGCAAGTAACAGATGAACAGAGCCTGAATGTACAGGCTGAGGTGTCTACACCTTTACACATGATGTTCCTGTGGTATGGATGGAGCCTAGGGTGAGGAAGGGGAAGGGGCCAGAGTCCAGAATCAGTCCCAATCCTGCAGAAAATGAACTCCAGGGTTTTTAAGAAGTCTAAATTCAGACTTATCATATTGCTAGAAAGACATGTTTATTAATGTAGGAGGATGTGTGCATGTTCAGTTGCTTCAGTCGTCTCCAACTCTTTGTGACCCTATGGGCTGTAGCCTGCCAGGCTCCTCTGGCCATGGGATTCTCCAGGCAAGAATACTGGAGTGGGTTGCCATGCCCTCCTCTGGGGGATCTTCTTGACCCAGGGATTGAACCCATGTCTCCTGCATCTTCCGCATCACAGGCTGATTCTTTACTGCTGAGCCCCTGGGGAAACCCAATGTAGGAGGATTTGATAATGTATTAGCTTGATACATAACTTTTAATTTAAAAATATGCTATGAGTGGACTTCTTTTGCACTCTTGTCCTGGGCCCTGTAAGCATTAATGGTAGACTAGAATAATAAACAAGAAAAGGGAAAATCTAAAAACAGAGAAATATCAAGGGTGACAGTGTATAGTGTCTAGGGGGGAAAGGCAGTGTCAAATGTCCAGGATCTTGGTTAGGGGGCACCCTGATGACCATTTGCTCTTTGTGCCCCAACCTCAGCATGCAAGGGCTTCCAGCAGAGTGTGCGATGCCGATGTGAAGAACAATGAAAATAAAAATGATTTACTGAACACACGCTATATATCATTTACTGTGAGAAATGCTTTGAATATATGGCTTCAAATTACTATGACCACATGTCTCAGTTGCCTGGGATGGTCTAAGTTATGAATAGTATCTTGGAGTAATTATTAATACAATCTCAGTTCAGGTGATAAAAGGCCCAATACTATCTCAAATATTTAAAATTGTGCTGTAACACTGGTATTATTATCCCCATTTGCAAAAAGGCAGCTGGGGCTCAACTATTAGGTAACCTTGCCAAAATCTCACAGGTATTAAGCGAGCTGGAAGCAATAGGCAGGAGGCAGTCCATGGAGAGCCTTCTTCCCTACAAAGGACCTGATCCTGTGGATGTGTGATTCTCAGCCTGGCTGTGTGATAGAATCTCCCGTGAAACTTGTAAGAAAGCCTAGGGACTACCCTGCCTCCCCTGAAGTGGAGTATCCAGATATGAAATCAACACACATGCATTAAAGAAAAAACATTGTTTTTAAACTACCTTTAGGCAATGCAGAAAACGACATGGCTTTTGGCAGGATCACACCTGCATTTTGGACAGGTCACTCTGGTGACCACAGATGCCTTGGTTTGGGATGGCAGGGGACAGAAATTGCAATATGGGATTAATCAGCTTTTGCAATATTTGAGACAGTGTATGGAAAAGATGAAGGACACATGAGCTAAGACATCATCTTTGCTAAGAAGGAAGGGGAGCTATTTACTGTTACTAAATGTGTGACGTAAGAAGGCAGTAAAGATCTACTACAGGTGCTAAAGATGTTGGGAATTATCCTTCCTTCACTTCCTGATGCTATTTAGTAAGAATTAGTCTACCAGACAATATGAAACACATCTCTGGGTAACTGGGAAGGGGGCATGGCAACACTTTAACACCATTGTCAGTCTCATAGGGAAGCTTTTATCTTCCTCCATTGATAGGTCCTCAACACAGGATTAACGGCTCCTGTGTCCATGTATACAAGTACTTTCCAATAAATTATGTCTCCATGTTTTTCTGTAATAGTCTGACTGCATGTAGGCATCAAAATATACATTTGATATTTCCTCCTTAATGGTATCAAAAAGTCAGAGGGACTTCCCTGGTGGTCCAGTGGTTAAAACTGCACGTTCCCAATACAGGCGGGCCTGGGTTCAATCCCTGGTCAGGGAACTAGATCCCACATGCCACAACTAAAGATCCTGCATGCAGCAACTAATTTTAAAATAAATAAATACAATAAATTAAATATTTGTTGTCAGAGTAGATCCAAGGTGACCAACAGAAGCCTCTACCAAGTGGTTATTACATATTTTGAATGCTGTTCCTCGCCATAGCAATTATTAATTATTTGCCATTCATTTATAATTTATTCACTAAACAAAACTGTGTTTGGTGACTTCACTGCCAGGCATTGTGCTCAGCTCCAGTGATTCAGAAATGAAAGCGCCCTGTTTATGAGGAGCTCATGGTCCAGAGGCTGAGATGGACAAGTAAGCAAACAACAGTATTACAATTCAGTGAGCACATATCTAGTTAAGTTTCTTTAAAAAAAAAAAAATTTATGTGTTGGATACAAGGAGAACATAAAGGGACATAGAACTCAACTGAATAAAAAAAATTATATCTGAAGGAAACCCTGGGAGTGACACTTGGAAGACATTGGGAGTGATTTGGCTTGTGGCTCAGAGGTTAAAGCGTCTGCCCAGAATGCGGGAGACCTGGGTTCAATCCCTCAGTCGGGAAAATCCCCTGGAGAAGGAAATGGCAACCCACTTCAGTACTCTTGCCTGGAGAATCCCATGGAGGGAAGAGCCTGGTAGGCTACAGCCCATGGGGTCGCAAAGAGTCGGATATGACTGAGCAAGTTCACTTTCAGTGACTTTTCAAGCTAAAAAACACCGAATTTAGGCACAGAAGTAGGGAAGGTTTTCCAAACAGAGGAAAGCCCATGAGAAGAGAAAATCCTGACCGTATAGGGATTTCCAGAAAATTCACTGTGACAAGTGAGGAGAACAGGCTGAGAAGGGCAGGGATCAGCACCCATCCATCACACAAAGGCATCTGAATTTTATTCTCAAGTCTTGGGAGTCACTGAAGGGTTTTAGGGCTTCCTAGGTGGCACTAGTAGTAAAGAATCTGCTTGCCAGTGCAGGAGACATTAAGAGGCGCATGTTCGATCCCTGGGTTGGGAAAATCCCCTGGAGGAGAGCATGGCACACCATTCTAGTAATCTTCCCTGGAGAATCTCACAGACATAGGAACCCAGTGGGCTATAGTCCATAATGTCACACAGATTCGAACATGAATGAAGTGACTTCACGTGCACACACAAAGGGTTTTAAGCGGGGGCTTGACATATTCATATTTGCATTTTAAAGAGATTAAGTTGCCAGAATGGGGACGACGAATTAGAAAATGGTCAGAGAATAGTCTGGAAGAGTAGAAAGAAGATTTTTGTAATAATTCAGATGAGAAATGAGGATTAGAAATATTTAATATGATTTGGGGATTTTGAACTGTCATTAACTATTTATATGTATTTATACGCCACTTAAAGATTGGAAGTGGTTTCAGTCTGCATGATTTATTAGTCATTATAACATTTCTCAGATTTATTGAAAAGTTAAAAGACTTTTCTTCAAATCCAGAAATTACATTGTGGAGAATTCAAACACTTGCAATATTACCAAAAATATTTTTCCTACTTTCGTTAGTGATATAACTATGAACCAGTAATGAGGTTTTAGTCATTGGATAGAAACTTTTTGGTAAATGGATTATTTTGGAACACTGAATGAAAATGAGCTAATAATTTTCCTATCAAATGTAGATTTATTGCAGTTTTGGGAACATTTTAATGCAATTAATCTATTGCTATCTCTATGTCATTTCAAAGAAATTATACAGCAACAGATAATGTGAGTATGAAAAGTAATGAATGGATTAGAATCAAAGTTTTAGATAAGGACCAAAACTCTAAGAGCTATCATTATCACCAATTTTTAACAAATCTTAACTTCTCAGACTTAATTGTGCCAGAACATATAACCTTATTCTTCTATTACACAAATTAAGATTTATCCATTGGATGATTTGAAATGGTTGATCATACAAAATCACTTTTATCTTAACATAAGAGTCAATGTTACCATTCAATTCAATAGGTATTTTTTAAAAAATTAGATATAATTGACATATTGTATTAGTTTCAGGTGCATAACATAATGATTTAAAGGTTATACATATTGAGAAGTGATTAACAAAGTAAGTCCAGTTATTTTCTCAGATCAAAATAATTTTTACAATAATGAAAACTTCAAAAACAGGTCTTTTTTAACAGCACCAGATTTGTTCTAAAGTTTTTCACTTTAGCACTGGACTAGGTACTTTGAGAGTAACAATTATGAATATAATATTGTTCCTGCCCTCAAGAGCAGAAAATGCAACAGAATTCATTGATTACTACACATATACAGAATCATAGTACAAGACACATTATAATTACCAAAAGAGAAACATGAATAAAATGCTCTCAGAGCACTAAAGAGTGAGCAATTAACACTGAAAAATGGTATCATTGGCCTAAGCACACAGATCTGAGAGGAAATCAGGAACTAATGAAATCAAGAGGGTAGATCCAGAGAAAATGAAACATACTTTGCAGCTTTTTTTTTTTCTTGTTTCATTTTCTCTATCTCTCAAGAGATGTGGTTTTTCTGTGAAAAGTCAAGATTCTTACAGGTCTAAAAATTAAAAGGAAAAATTCAAAGATCTCTTAGGCTTCTAACAGAAAATGGCAATTCACATTTAGCATATTACTACCCAGCTAAAGATATGCTTCAGGTAATTTTATAAATCAAGAGTGAGCTAAAAGAGTAGAAAATGATTGTGGAAACTTCAGATGGTGTATAAATTAATTTCTTTATAACTGCTCGTTATCATTTTATTTGTTCTTAATTTCAGCTATGCTGCTAAAATTAAGTATATTTCAATGATTAAAAAAAGATCCTATTTTTCTAGACGAAAATGTTATATCTAAAAGGAGACTCATCATTTTACAATTGAGGAAATTTTAACCCGGAGACTGAGTGAACTTTCAAGTGGACGGGGCAGCGAAAGAGATTAAGCAGAGACCAGAAGGTTTGCTGTTGTTTAGTTGATAAGTCATATCCAACTCTTTGTGATCCCAAGGACTGTAGCCCACCAGGCTCCTCTGTGCATGAGACTTCTCAGACAAGAAAACTGGAGTGGGTTGCCGTTCCCTTCTCCAGAGGATCTTCCCAACCCAGGGATCGAACCCACATCTCCTGCGTTGCAGGCAGATTCTTTACCTCTGAGCCACCTGGGAAGCCTGGAACAGGAGGTCAGTTGGAAGTAAATGGCACAGCAGAGGCAAAGATGCTCAGGATCTCTAACCCTTTCCTTCTCATCTTCCAAGCCCTGACACAAGTGTCCCCCTCCCTGGGAGGCCTCATCTGTACCCATAACAATGCTTAACAACGGATGAATCAGTAAAGTGCAATAGGACCCAAGATTTTTTTATGTCTGTCCTGGTTTTAAAATGTCTGCCTATTCTTTTCCCATAAAGTTTATTACAGAATATTGAGCAGAGCTTCCTATGCTGTAAAGTAGGTTCTTATTATCTATTTTATATATAGTGGTATGCATATGAAAATCCTCAAAAAGAATAGACATAGGTATATGTATAACGGAATCACTTTGCTGTACAACTGAAACTAACACAGCATTATAAATCAATCAAGTATTCTCCAATATAAAATAAAAATTTACCAAAAAAGAGCACTGCATATGTCTAAAAGCTCAAATCTTATGTATATATCACGACAGAATTCTGGAAAAGAACTGTGTTATTGGCAATAGTATCTTGAAAAATAAAAATATAAGTAAAAATTTTAAATTCATACACAAAACTAAAACAAAATGTGTCTGCAAATTCTTTGACACTCCTCCCTTCAAAAGGTGGAGCATAATTCTCTTTCCCTCAAGTGTGGGCCAACTTAGTACTTCGTTTCCAATGCACTGATTATGGTGGAACTGATGAAGTGTGAGTCCTGGGGCTTAAAGTCCCTGTCCTATTACTAGGTCTCTCTCGGGTTGTCTGCTCAGAAGGAAATGAGCTGCCATGTCATGTTAACATTCAGACAGCCTGTGGAGAGACTCACAAGAGAAAGAACTGAAACTTCTCACCAACAATTAGCACCGGCTTGTCAACCATGTGATAGAAAGCTATCTTGGGAGTGAATCCTCCAGCCTCAGGAAAGCCCTGGTCAGCCTCTTCACTACAGCCTCGTAAGAGACTCTGAGCCATAATTTCACAGTTAAGCTACTAATGAATTCCTAATGAATAACATGTGTTTATTACTGTTTTAGGCCACCACGTTTTGGGATAATTTGTTGCATAGCAATAACTAACTGACGCAACGTCCAACAAAGCCATACACGATCGGGCCACGGCCCACCTTGCCGACCACGTCTCTTACCACTCTTACGCTAAACTACTCCCTTTCTGTTTACAAAAGAAATTCAGATCCTAATTTTGTTTTGTTTTTTTCAAATTTTCTAATCATATAACTTTCTTCAAATGCTATCTAACCTAAAAACTTTGAAAATAAAATATTAAATAAACAGGGGTCCTCTGTTTGATGTTGAGAGAGTTACAACTCTTCAACAATGTCTTCCTTATTTGCAGACTACCAGGACAATCGTTGATAAACTGTTGTGTTCCAAGGAGGTATATCAGGGTTCCTCCTAGTAGAACAGTGAGTTTTATGAGTTATCACTGTTTGAAAACACAAAAGACAGAGCAGCATAATTTCATAGTCATGTGTTACTTTTCCTTTAGCATTTTGCAATTAAAAATGATACAGTCTTTGCAATAATAAGAAGAAATGAGTGAGTAGGCAGCTTGCATATATTTGCTTAGATGGAGCAATCTATATTTCAGAGTTTGAAAACTGCAGCTTTAAATATTTATAATACTCTTAATTCCCTGTGTCTTTTGCCAGTGGATAAAAACATTACATATACTCTCCATATCTACTGGAAAGCTCATCAACAAGTTACACAATCAGTCCTAAAAGTAGAAAATGGTAATGGCTATAAACAGCTCTGGGCTTCCCAAGTGCGCTAGTGGTAAAGAATCCACCTGCCAATGCAGGAGTCGTCAGAGTCGGCAGACCTGGGTTCTATCCCCGGGTAGGGAAGATTCCCTGGAGAAGGAAATGACAACCCTGCTGTATTCTTGCTTGGAAAACTCCACAGACAGAAGAGCCTGGCGGGCTCCAGTCCATGGGGCCACAAAGAGTCAGATACGACTGAGCACATAAATAACTCTGGGTTTGAACGCAGCAAAAGTAGAATTTCCTTTTTGATGAAACCTTCAGTCTTTTGCAGGAAGGTCACTATCAAGATTTAGCTTTTTCACAGAGCAGAATTCCTCAGCAGCCTCAGCTATGACGTGCTCAGAGGCTCTTTGTCATATACCAGTTAGCACTGGTTAGAAATTACTCCTCTAGTTTCTATTCCAAATACTATGCATCATCTTCTTTTGAATTAGCATTATGAGGGATAAGGTTAGAAAGCATCCCCAAATTATCACATAGTTTAAAGTCAGGATGATTCAAATTATTTGCCTAAATATACCGTAAATGCACAGCTGCAAAGGATGTAAAAAGCCAATGAGTACCAATTGCAGTCACAAAAATAAAGGCTACTTTGTGTACTTTGGGGGTGTGCTTAGGGCAAAAGGATAAAAGATACAATTATACACTTGCTTAGTAGTTAAGAAGGCATTTTATTAATTAAAATGCCATATAAATTTTCTCAGATAATCTAAACATGACAATTCCTTACAAGGGTTAGGATATTATATGTTATTATAACCATCTTTTCTCCAAAGGTCCTCTTTAAAGGATTATAGCTAAACTATTACATGACACTAAAACAATTAATACTAAATTTTTCTAGGAAGGTTAAACTTTATGAAGTGTTTGCTATGTCGTCGTGTTTCATCCCCACCCTATGTTATTAAGGTCATTTAAGATGATGGCTGGGGCTTCCTGGCTGGTCAAGTGGTTAAGAATCTGCCTTGCACTGAAAGGGACACGGGTTTGATCCCAAACCAGGGAACTAAGATCCCACACGCCTTGGAGCCACTAAGCCTGAGCAGCACAACTAGAGAGTCTATGTACTGCCACAAAAGATCCTACATGATGCAACACAGATAGCACATGCTGCCAAATAAATAAATATTTTAAAAAGATTATAGTTCAGTCATTCACCCAAGGGCACACCACAAGTGGTATGATCAGGGTCTGAACCCTGAATGACTCCAAATACAGTGCCCCTTCCTCTCCCCTCAGCTGTCCCCTTCAACCAGAATTCCATTGCCTCAGAGAACAGACTTTTCTCTAGTAATCGGACAACGAGCCTTCTCTTAGACTCTTCACTAGAGGTGACAGCATTAGAAATGATGCTTGATGAAGAATGTCCAAGTGCACTCTTAGGCATAAGAATTCTTCCAGTCTTTATTTCCAGTGACTAAGAAATTTAGGGTAGGGGTTGTGAGGAGAGAGAAGGCTACATCCTTTACATTTGCTATTTAACCCTAAGAGCCGAGTGAAATAAGTCATATATCTCTATATGACTCAAAGAAATTAATATTCACAGGGATTAAGAAGCATGACTAGGGATTTCCCTGGTGGTCCAGTGGATAAGGCTTCACCTTCCAATACAGGGGTTGTGGGTTCAATCCCTGGTTCAGGAGCTAAGATCCTACATGCCTCATGGCCAAAAAAAAAAAAAAAAAAAAAAGAAAAGAAAAAACAGAAGCAATACTGTAACAAATTGCATACAGACTTTTTAAATAGTCCACATCAAAAAAACTTTAAAAAAAGGAAGGGTGCCTAAATTTTCACACCACTTACAACATGGAGCTGGGATTTGAACCCACGTATAACTAATTCTAGAGCTCATGTTCTTCCTATTACACTAATCTGCCATGTTTTTAGCAGCAAATTTAACAGACAGTATTATATCATGTCTGGATTTTGCCAGTAATCAGAAACACAACTGAAAATACTGTATTCCTACAATCACTCTTGTCACCTTCTCATGGATAAATTACCAAGAAAATATATGACTTATTTTACATATTTCAAGTTACTCACTCCAGTACACCTTATACATCAACCTGAATCAATTTCTTTAAAACTATATTCAACACTTTCTTGCACTGACTGTCATCTTACTGACCATAATCAAAGACCACAGCTAAGGACAAAGACCTTTTCTATCCTCACCCACTGTCATATTAAGAACAAACCTTCAATGCGTAATAGAGTGTCATTCCAGGCCAGCCTCTCATCAGTGTTTCTACACTCACCAAACTCAACTGTACCTTCTGCCATTGTTGTAATTAATCTTCCCATGTGGAAAGTCTTCTGTTTCAATTTCCCCTCTGCAGACCTTAGCTCCTTCTCAATGCTGGGCTCAGTCCTCTGAGAATTTTTCATTAACAGAATTTAGCCAATTTCAACCGTCCTCTCTATGTGATTGTGTTAGTCGCTCAGTTGTGTCTGACTTGTGACCTCATGGGCTGTAGCCCACTAGGCTCCTCTGTCCATGGGATTCTCCAGGCAAGAATATTGGAAGGGGGAGCCATTCCCTTCTCCAGGGGGGTCTTCCCAACCCACGAATCGAACTCAGGTCTCTTGCATTATTGAGAAATTCTTTACCATCTGAGCTATCAGGGAAGCCCCTCTATAATATAGCCAGTTCCGTACAAGTTATACCAAACTGTCTACCATCTTCTGTTATTCACCTTTTCCTGTGTGCTTGCCTGGACTTTGCAGGTAGCCTATACACTTTTTAGGGCAGCTTCCTGCCTCACACTTGTTCAGAATCTTCCACATCAATGAGAACTCTGCTGAGTACACAGTAAGCACCTAATAAAGAGCTTCTGACTAACAGTTTACCCTCAGTTCCTGACAACTACCAAGAGCTTAGATTTGTGCTTTTCTCCTTTCTCATTTAAAATTTAAATTTAACAGGTGACATAGCACCAGTTCATTCTACAAAGGAGCTAAGGTAGCTGGTGATGTTCTATTGATTCTCACAGAATTCCAAAATACTGAAAACATTCATCTCCATGTTATACTTTACAAAAGTAAACAGATACCTCATTACATTGTTAAGCCACTACTGAATAATTACACAGTTTATGTTCTTGAATTTGCAAACAAAAAATGAGAAGTCAAATGAATTTTTAAATAAACATAGAGGAAGTAAATGCATTTTAAAAGAAAGTAAATGACATTTTAAAACTGAAGAAAGCAAATGAATTTTTTTTTTAATGGAATGCCCAGGATATGGCAGTAGGTTGATGCCTACCCAGGATCCTTCCACTTTTTTTTTTTTTCAGTTGATTTAAATACATAGTTTTAATGGATGCTACGGTTGAAATCCTCCACTATTTTAAAAAGCATTCTGGTTTCCTCTTAGACCATCTAAGAGATACTCTAGATATCTGTGTCTTTCGCGACACAGTTCATGTAATTCCAACAAAATTGAACTTCTCTCCTCATCGTCTAGCTCCAGGAAGAGTATCAGATGACTTACGACAATCAACACTTTTCATTCTTTTACATATAATTAGTGTCTCAAGTTTGGGCAAGGGAGTTAAGATGGCCCAATCAGTCAGACTCAGGATTCTCTTATGGAAAGCTGGAGCAGAGTTCCCTTATTTTAACCCTGAGCAGGAAAATGCCTGGCTCTAATCTTAGGTCCACAAGGAAACCAGTCTAGAATAAAGCTGCAGAAATCACAGCAAAGAGAAAGAGTGAATCTGAGCTCTTGGCTATGAATACCCAGCAGGGGGAGGTGGGGGGAAACAACAAAAATAATCTAGTACTGGAGTTTAGCATTTATCTATTTCAGCATTGTGGGCTTCCCAGGTGGCACAGTGGTAAAGAATCTGCCTGCCAATACAGGAGGTACAAGAGATGCTGGTTTGATTCCTGGATCAGGAAGATCCCCGGAGTAGGAAATGGCACCTCATTCTTGCCTGGGAAATTCCATGGACAGAGGAACCTGGCGGGCTACAGTCCATGGGATCCCAAAGAGTTGAACATGAACATGCAGCATGGCATGGCTGCATTTGAACGCTGTACTCATGAAAACTAAGAAAGTCCCTTTTTTATTTACCCAAATATGAAGTAAGTTTTTTCTTGTTTGCAATTGAAGGCATCCTAGTTGATATAGACACCTACACTAAAATAAAGCTTATATTGCCATTAGTTTAAAATAAAGCATATTCCAGGAAATCCGGAGTATTACAAAGTATATCACAGAAATAGAAATATTAATAGGGATGCAATCTACAACAAGATGACTATAGCTAACACTACTGTATGGTATACAGGACGCTGTTAAGAGAGTAAATCCTATGAGTTCTCATCACAAGGAGAAAAATTTTATTTTCTTTCTTATTCTTTTTATCATGTCTATATGAAAAGGTGGATGTCAGCTGAAGCTATGTGGTAACTATTCAAAATATATGTAAATCAAACCATCACACTATACACCTTAAGCTTACGTGATCAATAAAACTAAAACATTTTTTCAATAAAACTGAAAAAAAAATATAATTAGACTTTTAAGAATGAGGTTAAACTACAAAAAGGCAAGTGGATCATTTTCAGTAAATAAATTTTCAGGAAATAAATTTGCTCTTCCAAGCAGTAAGATTTAAAATATTTCTTTGTGAATGGTAAATACAAACTAAGGTATTCAATGGTAGGTTTTCTCCCATTACTGTTTTTGCACATATAAATGCTAACTTTTATTTAAATTATTGATAGAAATGGCAAATTTATGTACCCCTGGATTAAATGCTTTCTCACTAATCACATAAAATTTATAATAATCTATATAAATGCTTTTATGTTGCATGTGTAGTAAATGATTTTAATGATGAAAACTAAAATTTGCAGATGTTTTAGTAGAATTAATCTCTATAAAAGTAATAAAAATGCCTAAACATCAAAGATGAAAATTTAACATAAAGTTAGTTAATATTTGAATACTGAAATTAAGTGGAATTATCTGATACATAGGCTTTAAGTACACTTTTCTAGATGTTCAAATTGCTGAATAACATGGATTATTAGGTTCAGAACTTTAGTTTGTAATACAATTTACTTGGTATATGTAGCAGGTGCTTTAAAAAAATGTGCATTTGGGGGCAGCTTCATAATGACCCAAAACCTTTGAAGCAAGAAGAAATGTGTCAACTCCAAAAGCAAAAATATCAACTATTGTACAGGTCCATGACATTGAGAAAATTAAGCCAGTAACAATCACTGGAGGGTGCTTTTATTTTCCCTCAGCAGAGTAAAATCCCTAAAACTGAAATAATTATTTTGAATTAAGCTATGCATGCATGCTAAGTTGCTTCAGTCACATCTGACTCTTTGCAACCCTACAACCCTATGGACTGTAGCTCAACCAGGCTCCTCTGTCCATGGGTTTCTCCAGCAAAGAATACTAGAGTGGGTTGTTGCCATGCTCTTCTTCAGGGGACCTTCCTGACCCAGGGATCGAATCCACGTCTCTTACTTCTCCTTCATTGGCAGAGGGGGTTATTTACCCCTAGTGCCACCTAGGAAGCTCTGGATTAAGCTGTGAAAAGTTAAAGCGTTAGTCTTAGTCATGTCCAGCTCTTTGCTACCCCATGGACTATAGCTGGCCAGGTTCCTGTGTCCATGGAATTCTCCAGTCAAGGAAAGTAAAGTGGGTAGCCATTCCCTCCACCAGCGTATTCTCCCCACCCAGCGATCAAACCTCGGTCTCCACACAGCAGGCAGATTCTTTACTGTCTGAGCCACCAGGGAAGCCCAAAATTAAGCTATAGTACTAACTTAATTGGTTATTGTTTTATTATTTTGAGGTTGATTAAATCTAATAAGGATCAAAGAATTTTGACTCACCAGATTAAAATACTCAAAATAAGTATAATGGGAGTAATAAGTACTTCTCTTGCACATTATACAAAAATATTAAATTAATGCTTACTAAATAGTTTTCTTATTTCTACTCAGCTGCCTTTGAGAAAATAAAATGCTGCTCTAAGTCTTTTAAAAATACATCTAACATCAGAACAATATATGATTCATTTAGACCAACAAATGTAAAGCCATATTTCTTATAATCTTGTCAACAGCTGCCACTAAGAAACTTAGTTTTGTTAATAAATATAGAATGCAATCAAGTAGCATTTCTTTATCACCTGAGACACGTATCCAGAAAATTTAAATATGTAATCAAATGACATTATTGCTTAGCTCAGTAATGCCAGTCACTTTTTGCCATTTTTATAATTAAAGTACTTGGCAAGCTAATATAAAAATTAAACCATATAGTTGAGTACATGCAGACACCCAACCCCATTGGGTTTCAAACATTTTTTTCTTAATTTTCCCAAGTAAAAGTTTCCTTTTCTTTGTTTCCAAAATATTTGCTATAAGTTTTCTCAGTCACTCAATAGTGGTCAAACTTACATTGCAATTCTTACCTCTTATCCAATGTTAACAATTTATATAAATTGTTATATAAATAACAATTTATACAAATATAAATAACATCTCATAACATCTCATTTTGTTTGATATAAATAACATCTCATTTTGTATCATGTTAGACATATTACACCAACAGAAATTAGAACAAAACTCCACAATATAAACAGGTTCGGTAATATTTGAAAAACAGACTAGAAGGGCGATAAAAGCCTTAATACAGAACTCTTCCCTAAGTATGAGGTTTTATCTGTGTTGATTTACCCTTATCTAAGCTCTCTTAAAAGCTGCCACGGAGTTAGAGCAGACAGTGCTTCCAAGCAGTGTTGAGACGGAGAAAGAAAATAGATCCATTAAAATAACCAGCCCCACATGATATACTCAATATTTAACAGCTGCTTTACACATGTAGTTCACAACTTGCCAAAGATATAACCTCAAAGAATGAATAATGTAGTGATTCAGAAACTCATGTAGACAACAGGCGAAACCATTCAGTCATGTACTCAGACTTGGTGTCCCTTGGAGTATTATTTATAATTTGAAATATATTTATATTCACAAAGGATTTTAGGTTCCATATACACATAGAGTTAACATATATACCTATAGTTAAGATAGGGCTATAAAGGCCTTCCATCAACAAACTTTGGTTGCAGAAATCTAGTGGGGATAAGGAGGGCCCGGAATGAGCTGGGTGTGGTCACTGAACACTTGAATTTTAGTAGCCATAGAAATAAGGAAAATGTGAAAGATGGTTGGAGTTGCCATATTTTTGGGAAAAGGAAGCTTGCTGACTGTCCTCTAGAATCTTGATTTCATACAAGAGACAGAGAAGACACAGAAGCTGGTTGTCTAAGCATGCCTGAGGCTATTCCTTGGGAGAGTGGTCTCAGGAGCAAAAATGTCAGGGCAAGAATTGTCACTGAATGGAGAGCAAGTTCTCCAGGGAAATAAACTCTAATTAGCATCTGAGGTGACAAGACTGATTCATGCTATTCCTGAAAGCTATGAGCATGACATATCCCTCTTGAGTCAGAGGCTGCCTTACTGCAACTTAGAAGTACCAACAGCAACCCTTCTCTTCAAAAACTGTGTTTGATCTGCTTAAAAAGTTTGGGTGCATGGAATTCTTGATCTCAAAATAGAAAAGCTAAAATTTTTACCAAATTATTTTGAGGGAAGATGTACCCTTCAAGTTCACACATAAGTGGATATAAATATGCCCCATTCATTCCTTCAAAGTGAAAGTGTTAGTCATTCAGTCATGTCTTTGCAACTCCATGAACCGTAGCCCACCAGGCTCCTCTATTCTTGCAATTTTCTAGGCAAGAATCCTGGAGTGGGTTTCCATGCCCTCCTCCAGGGGAGCTTCCTGACATGGGGATAGAATCCGTGTCTCCTGAACTGCAAGCAGATTCTTTCCTTCTGAGCCACCAGGGAAGTCCAATTCATTCCTTATTCTGCCATTAAAAATCAGATTTTGAACAAAAACATTCTGATGGTCCTTCCTGAATGCAGTGGCTTCAAAGCATACACAGCAACAACCAACCGCCTTTTGGATGTGTTTCTGAAGCATGCCTTCCCACACTTGTCATGGTCTCTGAGATAATAATAATTATTATGTCTTCAAATGATGATGTCTTAACAGATTTAACTGCAAAAGGGTTTTGCAGTTAGTACTACCAGTTTCTGTTCATAAAGTCATCATCATTGCCATTGAACAGAATTCTTATCTTTCTTTGGCTGTGGCAAGTGAATATTTACTAAATCATGTAAGTACAGACCAGGTTGTTTTAGACCTAAGCACGTTTACAGGTCTAAAAGTAGACTCTGATTTGTCAGTAGACAGTGCTTTTCCTTCCTGGTGTTACAAACGACACTAGTTGAGAAAGCCTGTACTGTGTGAGGTCACTCACAGCATCCTGTAACTTGAGCTCAAACAGTTTCCAGTTACAAAATCAGAAGGTGACAAAAAATTGGTTAAATGGTTCAGGAAAATGTATACTGTTTTAATAATTTCCTCAGGAAACTGAAAGATGATGACAAATATTAGTCATGAAATAATTTTGCCAAAAATAGCTTGCTTTTTACATGAAGTAATATAGTAAGAGGGTGGGACTTGAAATGTACCAAGAAAATGTGGAGAGAGTAGCTTAGTTTAACAGTTGAAAAAGAAAAAATGGGATTTTTCTAAGCAAGCGATTTTCTTATCTTTAGCCTTCAAAATGTGTTTTTCACGTGTAACAGGATAAAAGAACAGCTTTTTCCACTATGAAATCATATTTAAGAAAATTTGTTAAACATTGTGGTTTAAAGTGTAAGATGGTGATTGCATCCATGAAATTAAAAGACGCTTACTCCTTGGAAGGAAAGTTATGACCAACCCAGATAGCATATTCAAAAGCAGAGACATTACTTTGCCAACAAAGGTCCGGCTAGTCAAGGCTATGGTTTTTCCAGTGGTCATATATGGAAGTGAGAGTTGGACGGTGAAGAAAGCTGAGGGCCAAAGAATTGATGGTTTGAACTGTGATGTTGGAATAGACTCTTGAGAGTCCCTTGGACTGCAAGGAGATCCAACCAGTCCATCCTAAAGGAAATCAGTCCCGGGTGTTCTTTGGAAGGACTGATCCTAAAGCTGAAACTCCTTTTTTTTTTTTTTTTTTAAATTTTGTAAATTTTATTTTATTTTTAAACTTTACATAATTGTATTAGTTTTGCCAAACATCAAAATGAATCCGCCACAGGTATACATGTGCTCCCCATCCTGAACCCTCTTCCCTCCTCCCTCCCCATACCATCCCTCTGGGTCGTTCCAGTGCACCAGCCCCAAGCAGCCAGTATCGTGCATTGAACCTGGACTGGCAACTCGTTTCATACATGATATTTTACATGTTTCAGTACTTTGGCCACCTCATGTGAAGAGGTGACTCATTGGAAAAGACTCTGATGCTGGGAGGGATTGGGGGCAGGAGGAGAAGGGGACTACAGAGGATGGGATGGCTGGATGGCATCACTGACTCGATGGACGTGAGTCTAGTGAACTCTGGGAGTTGGTGATGGACAGGGAGGCCTGGCGTGCTGCGATTCATGGGGTTGAAAAGAGTCAGACACGACTGAGTGACTGATCTGAACTAAACTGAACTGAAAGTGTAAGTTATGTTGAAATAATGGAAAAGAGAAAATTAATTATTAGATAAAGATAACACAAGGTACACTATTGTAAAGCAATCATCCTCCAATTAAAAATAAATTTTCAAAAAGATACAAGAGAAAGGTGATACTTTCCAGTTTGGTTGTTTTAACTACGAAAAAGCTGATAAAACAGATTCTTTTTCATGCACTGCCAGCAGCAACAGCAATGCTTGGCATATGGTATGTGTTCAGTGAATATAGCCTTTTCTCTTTCTTGCTGTTTGTAGCAAGTTCCTTTTCTCATCTTTCAACTTCATGCCCTTTGCCTCAACCTACATTATATCAAGGAAAAGTTATATATTGTTAATCACTAAAGATAAAATTTTTGTGAAATCTTTCCTCTGCTTCTCTCCAGATAATATAATGACCTCATAGCTGGAATGGACAATCATCCAAAATAACAGATATTGTCCTAAACTAATCTCCATACCATTTCTCTCTCATTCAATAACTTAAGCAGGTAATACCAATATATCTAATAACTAGGATAATAGCTAACATATAAATTGCATGTGGGCTTCCCAGGTGGCTCAGTGGTAAAGAATCAGCCAGCCAAGGAGGAGACATGGGTTCGGTCCCTGGATTGGGACAATTGCCTGAAGAAGGAAATCGCAACCCACTCCAATATTCTTGTCTGGGAAAACCCATGGACAGAAAGGAGCCTGGTGGACTCAGTCCACAGGGTGGCAAAGAGTTGGACACGACTAGTGACTAAACAAACAACAGCAGAATATTGCATTTATTGTATACCAGGTACTTGTTCTGAGCACTTTACATGCACTAACCCACTTCATCTTTATACTTACCCTGTGCAGTAAATACAATTATCCCAATTTTAAAGTCAAGGATATGGAGTCAATGAGAGTTTCAGTAACAAGCCCAAGGTCATACAAATAGAAAATCACAGAGTAGGGGTTCATAGGCAAAAGACTACAGCGTCTCTCCTGGAGTCTACAGCCCCACATACAGTTTTCCGGGGTTAATTAAACATATTCCATTGCCTTCTATCTCTTACTCAGAAGTAATGTAAAATTTGCCAGGTTCCTGTGCCTGTAGCAACACCCAGGTTCCCCCTCAGTCAGTCTCTCCCATCAGGAAGCTTCCATAAGCCTCTTACCCTCCTCCATCAGACGGCAGACAGACTGAAAACCACAGTCACAGAAAACCAACCAATCTGACCACATGGACCGCAGCCTTGTCTAACTCAATGAAACTATGAGCTGGAAAACCAACCAATCTGATCACATGGACGACAGCCTTGTCTAACTCAATGAAACTAGGAGCCATGCTGTGTAGGGCCACCCAAGACGGACGGGTCATGGTGGAGAGTTCTGGTAAAACATGGTCCACTGGAAAAGGGAATGGCAAGCCACTTCAGTATTCTTGCCTTGAAACCCCATGAACAGTATCAAAAGGCAAAAGATAGGACACTGAAAGATGAACTTCCCAGGTCAGGAGGTGCCCAATATGTTACTGGAGATCAGTGGAGAAATAACTCCAGAAAGAATGAAGGGATGGAGCCAAAGCAAAAACAACACCCAGTTGTGGATGTGACTGGTGATAGAAGTAAAGTTGGATCCTGTAAAGAGCAATATTGCATAGGAACCTGGAATGTTAGGTCCATGAATCAAGGCAAATTGGAAGTGGTCAAACAGGAGATGGCAAGAGTGAACGTCGACATTTTAGTAATTAGTGAACTAAAATGGACTGGAATGGGGGAATTTAACTCAGATGACCATTATATCTACTAGTGTGGGCAGGAATCCCTTAGAAGAAATGGAGTAGCCCTCGTAGTCAACAGAAGAGTCTGAAATGCAGTACTTGGATGGAATCTCAAAAATGACAGAATGATCTCTGTTCATTTCCAAGGCAAACCGTTCAATATCACAGTGTTCCAAGTCTATGCCCCGACCAGTAATGTTGAAGAAACTGAATTTGAATGGTTCTATGAAGACCTACAAGACCTTCTAGAACTAACACCCAAAAAAGACATCCTTTTCATTATAGGGGACTGGAAGGCAAAAGTAGGAAGTCAAGAAATATCTGGAGTTAACGGGCAAGTTTGGCCTTGGAGTACAGAATGAAACAGGGCAAAGGCTAATAGAGTTTTGCCAATAGAACACACTGGTCATAGCAAACACCCTCTTCCAACAACACAAGAGAAGATTCTACACATGGCCATCACCAGATGGTCAATACCAAAATCAGACTGATTATACTCTTTGTAGCCAAAAGATGGAGAAGTTCTCTACAGTCAGCGAAAACAAGACCAGGAGCTGACTGTGGCTCAGATCATGAACTCTTTATTGCCAAATTCAGACTTAAATTGAAGAAAGTAAGAGAAACCACTGGACCATTCAGGTATGACCTAAATCAAATCCCATACAATTATACAGTGGAAGTGAAATATAGATGCAAGACTAGAGATCTCTTCAGGAAAATTAGAGATACCAAGGAACATTTCATGCAAAGATGGGCTCAACAAAGGACGAAAATGGTATGGACCTAACAGAAGCAGAAGATATTAAGAAGAGGTGGCAAGAATATACAGAAAAACTACGCAAAAAATATCTTCACAACCCAGATAATAACCATGGTATGATCACTAACCTAGAGCCAGACATCCTGGAATGTGAAGTCAAGGGGGCTTAGGAAGCCTCACTACGAACAAAGCTAGTCGAGGTGATGGAATCCCAGTTGAGCTCTTTCAAATCCTAAAAGATGATACAGTGAAAGTGCTGCACTCAATATGCCAGCAAATTTGGAAAACTCAGCAGTGGTCACAGGACTAGAAAAGGTCAGTTTCCTTTCATTCCAATACTAAAGAAAGGCAATGCCAAAGAATGTTCAAACTACTGCACAATTACACTCATCTCACACGCTAGCAATGTAAAACTCAAAATTCGCCAAGCCAGGCTTTAACAGTACTTGAACATGAATTTCCAGATGTTCAAGCTGGATTTAGAAGAGGCAGAGGAATGAGAGATCAAATTGCCAACATCCACTGGATCATCGAAAAAGCAAGAGAATTCCTGGAAAAGATCTACTTCTGCATTATTGACTACGTCAAAGCCTTTGACTGTGTGGATCACAATAAACTGTGGAAAATTCTGAAAGAGATGGGAATACCAGACCACCTGACCTGCCTCTTGAGAAACCTGTATGCAGGTCAGGAAGCAACAGTTAGAACTAGACATGGCATAACAGACTAGTTCCAAATAGGAAAAGGAGTACATCAAAGCTGTATATTGTCACCCTGATTATTTAACCTATATGCAGAGTATATCACGAGAAACGCTGGGCTGGAAGAAGCACAAGCTGGAATCAAGGCTGCTGGGAGAAATCTCAATAATCTCAGATATGCAGATGACACCACCCTTATGGCAGAAAGTGAAGAAGAACTAAAGAGCCTCTTGATGAAAGTAAAAGAGGAGAGTAAAAAAGTTGGCTTAAAGCTCAACATTCAAAAAACTAAGATCATAGCATCCGGTCTCATGTCTTCAGGGCAGATAGATGGGGAAACAGTGGAAACAGTGTCAGACTTTATTCTGGGGGGCCTCAAAAATCACTGCAGATGGTGACTGCAGCCATGACATTAAAAGATGCTTGCTCCTTGGAAGAAAAGCTTTGACCAACCTAGATATCATATTAAAAAGCAGAAACATTACTTTGCCAACAAAGGTCCATCTGGTTAAAGCTATAGTTTTTCCAGTAGTCATGTATGAATGTGAGAGTTGGACTATAAAGAAAACTGAGCACTGAAGAGAATTGATGCTTTTGAGCTGTGGTGTTGGAGAAGACTCTTGAGAGTCCCTTAGACAACAAGGAGATCCAACCAGTCCATCCTAAAGGAAATCAGTCCTGAATATTCATTGGAAGGACTGATGTTGAAGCTGAAACTCTAATACTTTGGCTACCTGATGCAAAGAACTGACTCTTTGGAAAAGACCCTGATGCTGGGAAAGATTGAAGGCAGGAGAAGAAGAGGATGACAGAGGATGAGATGGTTGGATGGCATCACTGACTCAGTCACTGACTCATCACTGCTTATGCCGTGACACAATAGGGACTGTGTTACCAGCTAGACAGAAGTTTGACACTATTAGAAGGAAGATTTCTGTGCTTACTTCTCTCTGACATGTCTATGATAGCCAGGCAGATTTTTTTTAATTTAAATTTATTTATTTATTTGGAGGCTAATTACTTTACAATATTGTATTGGTTTTGCCATGCATCAACATGAATCTGCCACGGGTGTACACGTGTTCCCCATCCTGAACCCCCCTCCCACCTCCCTCCCCATCCCATCCCTCTGGGTCATCCCAGTGCACCAGCCCCAAGCATCCTGTATCATGCATTGAACCTGGACTGGCATTTCATTTCACATATGATATTATACATGTTTCAATGCCATTCTCCCAAATCATCCCACCCTCTCCCTCTCCCACAGAGTCCATAAGACTGTTCTACACATCTGTGTCTCTTTTGATGTCTTGCATACAGGGTAATCATTACCATCTTTCTAAATTCCATATATATGCCTTAGTATCATATTCTTATTTCACGGCATTGGCTAGGGCTTGAATGCAATGTTGAATAGTATCACAAACAAGAGTCTTTTGTTTTGTTACAGACTTTAATGAGAATACTTCAAATATTTTAACATTTTGGCTGACATTTCAGTGGTTTTTGGTATATTCCTTCATAAGCAGCCAAATATTACTAGTTGAATATTTTTTACATTATTAAAATTAAATTTTAATTTCTTAATTTAAATACATGCTTGAAACATCATTTAAAATGATACTACAATGTTAGATACAAAATATGAGTAGTTAAGGACTAAAACAACCCTTAAAAGTACCACCAATTAATCCTGAAAAGTGCTATCTGCCCAAATAATAAATGTAGTATGGAACTTTAAAGAAAACCAGTCCATATCAATCAAACATTTTGGATGTTTTTTAAAGAATTTAAACTTTTTCTTCAACCTGGGACTTTAGCAACATTGATACCTTATTCTAACTGAGGTGTACTAGCACTATATTTTAGATATTTTCAAAAAGATTTTTTTTTTATTATACTATAAGCAGAATGTAAACCATCCTTATAAGGTTTATGGTATTCTATTTAGAATTTTCAACATTTGGAATTTGCCCCTGAAAGTGATTTTCAAAAATAATTGCATTTTGTTATAACCACATTTTGCTATTTGTACTTCAATGTTCACTGTCCAGAATATCTAAATTGAGAATTCTCATTCTTTAATCCATTAGTATGAAGCTGCGAGGGTTTCTGGGTAATCGATGTTTATACGCTAAAAGACCTGATCATTCAATTACTTAACCAAGTAAATTACTACTGTATCTATGCTTAGAATAACTATGCAGCCAAATGGCAGTGTTCTGAAGAGCATGTGGAAAAAGCCAGTCATGTGAACTACAGATTTCACTGTTAGCAGCAGCAGCAGCAATCTCTTAATCTATGTCAATGAACTGATTTTGTTACATTCTTCACTGTGCTCTAAACAGGCAGCAGTGAGTATGCCGAGTGGCTGTTACTACACAAATGCACGGTCACTGAATCCAGCAATAAAGACAGCTAACAGTCATTGAGTCTTATGCCAGGCCTCATTCTAAGTGCTGTACATGACTCAACTAGTTTAATTCTCACAACAACTTCTATGAGGGAAGGACTATTATTATTATGCCCCTTTTAGAGAGGAAGACTTCCCTGGTGGCTCAGATGGTAAAGCGTCTGCCTACAACGCAGGAGACACGGGTTCAGTCTCTGGGTTGGGAATGGTGAAGGCAACGGCACCCCACTCTAGTATTCTTGTCTGGAAAATCCCATGGACAGAAGAACCTGGTAGGGTACAGTCCATGGGGTCGCAAAGAGTCGGCCATGACTGAGCGACTTCACTTTCACTTTAGAGAGGGAGACTCTGAAGCATGGTTACATGAGGAGAAAGTAGAAGAGTTTGATAATCTCACTTCAGAATTTGTATTCTCATCCACTTCACTATGCTGCCTACCTATGCAATGTCAAAAGTGGTCATAGGAAATTTCAATATCTTAAAAACATGTATTTGCTTTCATGGATTCAAGAGTGGACATAAAAAGTAGAAATAATCCGAAGATTTCAGTTATAACACATAAGTAGTTAAGCTATAGTTAATGCTGTAATATGTTCCAGTGCTAAGTCGCTTCAGTCGTGTCTGACTCTTTGTGACCCTATGGACTCTAGCCCACCAGGCTTCTCTGTCCATGGGATTCTCCAGGCAAGAACACTGGAGTGGGTTGCCATGCCCTTCTCCAAGAGATCTTCCGGACCCAGGGATCAAACCCACGTCTCTTACGTCTACTTGTATTGGCAAGCAGGTTCTTTACCACTAGCACCACCTGGGAAGCCCCAATGGTGCAATATATTTACATATAAATTTGTAGTATTTTACATGTGCAGTAAATTATTGGGCACTGCTTGTGTGTGTGTGTGTGTGTGTGTGTTAGTCACTCAGTCATATCCAACTCTTTGTGGCCCCATGGACTGTAGCCCGCCAGGCTCCTCTGTCCATGGGATTCTCCAGGCAAGAACACTGAAGTGAGTTGCCATTCCCTTCTCCAGGGGATCATCCCAATCCAGGGACTGAACCCAGGACTCTTGCATATTTGGCACTGCAAATTTTCGCAAATAAGAAAATAAATGAATACTTAAGATATTAGTTAGAGGACTTCCATGGTGGTCCAGTGGTGAAGAATCTGACTGCCAATGCAGGGGATATGGGTTCAATCCCTGGTCCTTGAAGATTCCCCATGCTGCAGGGCAACTAAGCCTGCAAGCTGCAACTACGGAAGCCCGTGTGCCTAGAACCCGAGCTCTGCAACAAGAGAAGCCACCACAGTGAGGAGCCTGCGCTCTGCAAAGAAGAATAACCCTCTGCTCACTAGAGCCAGAGAAAGCTGGTGCGCAGCAATAAAGACCCAGCACAGCCAACAATATGTAAATAAAAAATTTTTAAAGATATTGGTTAGAATAACACTTGAAAAGAATTATGAGGAATTGTACCAAATATGAAAGTTTAAAAAAGTAAGGCATAATGTAGGTGCTAATTTTCATCTTCAATTATGGTTATATAATTAATCAATGTTTGGAATATAAACAAAATCACTTGAGACCATGAGTGTTATCTAAATTCTCAATTTCCTGTCTATAAAATGAAGAAATGGCTGATCTCTGCACAAATAATGCAGCGAGGAATAATACAATATTCTCAATAAATTTCCTTGGGCTTTTCAGAGTTTCAGAAACACATACCTAAAAAGTTCTATTAAGGGACAATAAAAATGCAAATACTTATGAAGTATTATAATGTATAAATAGTATAAAGAGAGTTTAACTGCATAGAAAGAAACCAGAAAAATAATTACTTCTGAGGAAGGGCATGGTAGTTGGGAAACAGGAATCAGTGCTTTTTAAGTATACTTTTGCATTGTTTTGACTGTTTACAATAAGAATAAATTCACATGTTACTTGATAAGATAAATAGCTAGACACTCAAATCACATGGAGTATTTAACCAGATATCAGAAGACAAGTGACACCAATATGACTTTGGGTAAGACACTTGGCTCTGTGGACCTCAGATTCCTATAATTAGTGCTAAAGATAGGCTGTCTCTAATACTACTCTTTCACGTCTAAACTATAATAATTGGTGAGGGACATAAAGAGAGAATGCTAAGAACTCACAGCCCCCAAATAAAGCAAATACTTAATAGTTCATCCACAGGAGACTTACCCTCAAAATAGAATACTGTCCCCATCCTATTACCTCTACTGTTTTTGCTAAAGCACAAAATACAGTGAATACAGAAGGTCAAAAGCTCTTCAAAACAATTTTATAAAGTAGAAAAAACACCAAAGTATCCATGTAAGGTGTAATACACTGAGTGAGGGAGTGAGTGACGGTCGCTCGGTCTTGTCAGACTCTTTGTAACCCTGTGGGCTGGTGCCTGCCAGGCTACTCTGTCTATGGAATTCTCCAGGCAAGAAAACTGGAGTGGGTTGCCATTTCCGTCTCTATAGTATACTGAACCTAGCTCCAAACTGCAAAGCTGTTTAATTGCTAATGAATGACACATTAGAATAAAGGAAAAGATGGGCCATCTCCAAAGTCTTTGCAGTTGGTCCAGTTATCTAATGTCTGAGTTATAAACTGGCACAACTAACAAATTCATGACCGTTAGAATGTCTGTCATTATATACAATACATGGTGTGCACATTGATACAAGAATCACTTGTTAATCAGACCTGAAGTAGGTGTATAAGTTGCAAATCTCTGACCTGTTTAAAAGGCCTGGATATAGTTTCCTATTTTGGGTTTTCTCTTGGCTTCTCTTTTTTTTGATTGGTTTTCAGTGGTTCCCAGGTTTCTTTCAGTGGTCCTTACCCTGCTCTCCTTTCTTTTACACTATGCTTGACTTGTGAATGCAAACTTAGATTGTGCCCTATGCTTTTATTCCTAAGAATCAATAAATTTAATAAAAAGAGGAAAAGTAATTTAGGACCTAATGAATCAATAACAACTGAACCATTGCTTCCCACATAGAGTGATATCCTTCCCATGCCTATGAAGCTAACAACAAAAAGAATAAAAATAACAACAATGTACCATGGATTGTGCTCCATATTTCAGTCCTCACAATAATCCTAGATTTACGTACTATAGTTACTCCTGTTTACAGACAAGTAAACCCAGACACAGATATGATAAGGAACTTGCCCAAAATCACAAGGGTCGTCAGTGAGGCAGGATTCGGAATTCCAGATTATCTGACTCCTGAGTTGACGCTCTTAATTACTCTTAAATTGAAGTCTGTGCAACTTTAAATCAAGTGCTCATTACACTGGTCTTAAATGGTTCTCATTCTAATTCTTCAAAACGTGCTATTTTTCACTCACTTTACATTAAGGACCCAGAATCTTCAAGACAGTTACTGTAACATTTTCCATTTTTTAGCAATATGTCCCAAGTTTTCTTCAACATGAAAAATTTCCTTAAAACCTAGACCCTCCTCCACCTCTCCCTGGCTTCACTGCTGCGGCAGTCTGATTGAAGTCCTCTGCTTCAATAACTCATCTGTCAGATGACCCATAAATGTCTTCATTTCATTCCAGAATTCTCTGAACTCCAGACCTGCAGCTCAAGTTTGCCATTAAAATCTCCTCTTGGATGTCTAACTAGCACCTGAAACTCATGTTCTTTACCCACCCCACCCATGACAACAAAAACAGAAACAAAACCTTGTCCTTATCCAGCGTCCTCTGTATCAATGGACTGCATCACCAGCCAAAGCGGCCGACAGACGAGAAATCCAAAGGTCATCCTTGTCACCATCCTCTTCCTCACCTACTTTACGCCACCGTGACCAAGTGACGAACGAGGTCCTACATCTCCATCAAAGCAGTTCCCTTTCTCCATCACCCAAAGCACCAGCAAGCACTCCACTCTATGCTAACATCACCTATTGGCTAGAGTCGACCTCTGCAATCATCTCCCAAGAGTCCGCTTTGCATCTGTCCTGTCTCTCTCCCAGTTGTTCTCTGAACTGTAGCAGGTGACCTTTCCAAAATCTAAGTCTCATGTTATCTCCCATCTCCACCTCACACTGGGCTTAGGATAAACAGCTTATAACAAAATCCTCAACATGGTTCACAGGGTCCCATAGGCTCTGACTTTCTCTCTCAGGCCTCATATATATCTCATTTTCCCCTTAATGTTTTAACCCTCAGACTTATTTTAGGCTCATGGATGCAGTATTTCATCTTGCCGTAGCACACACTATCTCCTCTTATCCCTAATAGTAATAGTAACTCCTTTCTTTAAGAGAACAGGTCACTGGAGGAAATCATGCTAAATGAAGTAAGTCAGACAGAGAAAGAGAAATATCACACGGTGTTACTTATATGTGCAATCTGGAAAAAAAAAAGCCAAACTCATATAAAGAGGGTAGAAAAGTAGCTGCCAGGAGCTGGGGGATGAGAGAAACAGAGGTTGGTAAAAGGGTATGAAATTTCAATTATAAGGTGAATAAAGTTTGAGGATCTAAAGTATAACACGGTGGCTATAGCTGATAACACTTGTATAATGTAAATTTGCTAAGAGAATAGAATTTAAATGTTCTTATAAAAGAAGGAAGGGAGGGAAGAAAGAAATAAAGAGGAGGAAGGGAGGGCTGAAGGAAGAGAGAAAGAAGGGAAGGGAAGACAGAGAGGAAGGAAGGAAGAACTATTTGAGGTGACAGATTGTTAATTAACTTGACAGCTTGGGGGGGAATCCTTTCACAAAGAATACATATAACCAATTATCATGTGGTACACTTCAACTAACTATCAATTTTATTCATCATTTATACCTTAATAAACATGGGGAAAAAAGAAAATTGGAAAAATTATAAGTTTTAAAAAAAGAGATCAGTTCAGTCATCATTTCCTCCAACTCCACCACCCTCGTCTCTACCAAATCATCATATCTTTAGCAAACATTAGAGAACACACATTAATTCCCAAATACCTTTTGAGTATGTGAGGGAAGGAGTAAAGGATTACTTCCAACAATTTTCTATTGGCAAGTTTTATTTTGTGTCATATTTTCAAAACTACAATTGTAATTGCATATTTTTTTCCAATTGTAATTACATATTTGACAATTACAGTGTCAATTTTTTTTCTGTGATCTTTGCCTTGAAGGATCATTCTTTTGAGGTCTTCCCAATGGCTTCACCTAGCATCTTAGCTGCTGTGGAATGTACACATTGAGCTCTGAGATCTGAGATCTGAAATAAGAGGCAAACTGCTACAATGCTATTACATCTACTTACTGCCAGAGTAGCTTATCCTCCATATTAGCTCAGAATGAGAGAAAAAAAAAAAAGGAATCCTCTATGAAATTCGAACTCCACATTTATTAAGAGAAATTTGGAGCTATCTTTGCCATTTTACTCTTCTCCCTACAAGTACTACCTTACTACAAATTTAGTTCCTTTAAAATGCAGTAATATAGGACTTGGATAGGCTTGTGAAGGAATAAATACATCTACCAAAGAGTTAGATTTGATGATGCTTAACCACTAGACCATTCAGGTATGACCTAAAACAAATCCCTTATGACTATACACTGAAAGTGAGAAATAGATTTAAGGGACTAGATCTGATAGACAGAGTGCCTGATGAACTATGGATGGAGGTTTGTGACATAGTACAGGAGACAGAAATCAAGACCATCCCCAAGAAAAAGAAATGCAAAAAAGCAAAATGGCTGTCTGAGGAGGCCTTAAAAATAGCTGTGAAAAGACTGGAAGCCAAAAGTAAAGGAGAAAAGGGAAGACATACTCATTTGAATGCAGACTTCCAAAGAATAGCAAGGAGAGATAAGAAAGACTTCCTCAGCAATCAATGCAAAGAAATAGAGGAAAACAATAGAATGGGAAGGATCAGAGATCTCTTCAAGAACATTAGAGATAGCAAGGGAACATTTCATGCAAAGATGGGCTCAATAAAGGACAGAAATGGTAGGGACCTAACAGAAGCAGAAGATATTAAGAAGAGTTGGCAAGAATACACAGAAGAACTCTACAAAAAAGATCTTCATGACCAAGATAATAACGATCGTGTGATCACTCACCTAGAGCCAGACATCCTGGAATGTGAAGTCAAGTGGACTTTAGAAAGCATCACTATGAACAAAGCTAGTAGGGATGATGGAATTCCAGTTGAGCTATTTCAAATCCTGGAAGATGATGCTGTGAAAGTGCTGCACTCAATATGACAGCAAACTTGGAAAACTCAGCAGTGGCCACAGGACTGGAAAAGGTCAGTTTTCATTCTAATCCCAAAGAAAGGCAATGCCAAAGAATGCTCAAACTACCGCACAATTGCACTCATCTCACATGCTAGTAAAGTAATACTTAAAATTCTCCAAGCCAAGCTTAAGTAATACGTGAACTGTGAACTTCCAGGTATTCAAGCTGGTTTTAGAAAAGAAAGAAGAACGAGAGCTCAAATTGCCAACATCCGCTGGATCATCGAAAAAGCAAGAGAGTTCCAGAAAAACATCTATTTCTGCTTTATTACCTATGCCAAAGCCTTTGACTGTGTGGATCACAATAAACTGTGGAAAATTCTGAAAGAGATGGGAATACCAGACCACCTGACCTGCCTCTTGAGAAACCTATATGCAGGTCAGGAAGCAACAGTTAGAACTGGACATGGAACAACAGACTGGTTCCAAATAGGAAAAGGAGTACGTCAAGGCTGTATATTGTCACCCCACTTATTTAACTTCTATGCAGAGTACATCATGAGAAACGCTGGGCTGGAGGAAGCACAAGCTGGAATCAAGATTGCCAGGAGAAATATCAATAACCTCAGATACTCAGATGACACCACCCTTATGGCAGAAAGTGAACAAGAATTAAAGGGCCTCTTGATGAAAGTGAAAGAGGAGAGTGAAAAAGTTGGCTTAAAACTCAACATTCAGAAAACGAAGATCATGGAATCTGGTCCCATCACTTCAAGGCAAATAGATGGGGAAACAATGGAAACACAGTCAGACTTTATTTTTGGGGGCTCCAAAATCACTGCAGATGGTGACTGCAGCCATGAAATTAAAAGACGCTTACTCCTTGGAAGGAAAGTTATGACCAACCTAGATAGCATATTCAAAAGCAGAGACATTACTTTGCCAACAAAGGTCCATCTGGTCAAGGCTATGGTTTTTTCAGTAGTCATATATGGATGTGAGAGTTGGACTATAAAGAAAGCTGAGTGCCGAAGAATTGATTTTTTTGAACTGTGGTGTTGGAGAAGACTCTTGAGATCCAAGGAGATCCAACCAGTCCATCCTAAAGGAGATCAGCCCTGGTGTTCATCGGAAGGACTGATGTTGAAGCTGAAATTCCAATACTTTGGCCACCTGATGCGAAGAGCTGACTCATTGGAAAACACCCTGATGCTGGGAAAGATTAAGGGCAGGCAGAGAAAGGGATGACAGAGGATGAGATGGTTGGATGTCATCATCGACTCGATGGACATGGGTTTGGGTGGACTCTGGGAGTTGGTGATGGACAGGGAGGCCTGGTGTGCTGCGGTTCATGGGGTTGTAAAGACTCGGACACGACTGAGTGACTGAACTGAACTGAACTGATGCCTTAATTCATTCAAGTTTCAGGAAAAAATGAAAATTAGCACTCAGTCTTTCTACCTCACCTGTCTTCAGAAAGATGAACAGAAAGACAAAATATGTGTATTAATTTTTATTTTAAAAATTTGAATTTGCTTTATTTTACTACAAATGAAAATATTACCATGTCTTTTCAGATATGTGTGTGTATTTAGCAGACTAATCAATTTAATGTTAGAATTGTACTGGGATCTGAGACAATAATTCCATTCAAGGCAATTTTTAAATATATATGAATCCTCATCATTTCTCCAATCATACTGGAGGGTAGAGACTGGAGAAAGCATATTACTTTCATTTAACTTGGAATAGTAAAGAATGCAGATACTCTTGCAAACCTGTAATCACCCAATAAACTGATTTTCAGAGTCAAAAAGACAAAAAAAAATTCTGACTTCAATCTTACCTTCAGTCAAATGCAAGTATATGTCATCATCTTAACATCAGAGAATTTGTATTA
This sequence comes from Bubalus bubalis, assembly GCF_019923935.1. Taxonomy (NCBI): domain Eukaryota; kingdom Metazoa; phylum Chordata; class Mammalia; order Artiodactyla; family Bovidae; genus Bubalus; species Bubalus bubalis. The sequence goes on from NC_059163.1 coordinate 87,701,220, forward strand.
CTATAGCAATTTTCCTAATTAAAAAACCAACCCTTATTAAGAATCATATGTCTATATTTGGGAAAAAAGCTGAAAATGAAATATTTTTTGAAATGTGTGATCACGGATCCCATTTTATACTGTGTGTGTGTGTGTGTGTGTGAGAGAGAGAGAGAGAGAGAGAGAGAGAGAATGGAATGTCCCATTGTGAGCTTTTGTTTTGAGAGCCAAGGATGGCTCTGTGGTCTTATGGAAGCAATTTGGTGTAGTGGGCACGGTGGCCAACTGTGTAGGCTTTCTTCCTCTTTACAGTCCAACCCAAATTATGAGACAAGGAGTGAGCACCGATGAAGAAAAATCCATTGGAAGCCATACCTGAAAAGATACTCATCTTTGCATATAGTGGTAGTTGTTGTCGTTTGTTACTAAGTCGTGTGCAACTCTTTTGCAATCCCATGCACTATAGCCCCCAGGCTCCTCTGTTCACGGTATTTCCCAGGCAAGAACACTGGAGTGGGTTGCCATTTCCTCCTCTAGGGGGTCTCAACCCAGGGATTGAACCCACATCTCCTGCATTTGCAGGTGGATTTCTTTACCACTGAGCCACCTGGGAAACTTAGCGGGTATATGAACCCTTGTAATTCTGGTGGAATAATTGATGGTTATTTAACCTTGCAACTGGTCATAGTATGTCTGAAAGGTAATAAAATAGTGGTGTAATCATGTTTGTGTTACAAATTGAAAAGTCTTCTTCTAGAATAAAATTTCTAGGATTTAACAAACAAAGAGTAGTGATCATAAAATAGGCAAAAGGATTCAAGGAAAATAGAACTAAATTTAGTAAAATATGGTATCAAGAATATCCAATCAGAATATCTTATTTGGCACCCACCATTAAAATAAAATAAAAACTACAGTGTTCCTGAAGGCCTCATAAAAAAACTTGAACACAAGAAATTCCAAGAAAAAGTAGAACAACGTACACTAGATAAGAAAAGTGAATCAAAAAAATCACAAACTGTATTTCAGAAAGTATAAAATATTCCATTTGTTAAAAATTGTTTGGTAAAAGAACACTGTGAAAAACGGATGGCTGAGGGTCACAGTGCTAATGAACTCCTTTGTGTGCTAGTTGTCTAGCTTTTGCGGAATCCTTTCAGTATTCCTTAGCATCTGTGTGGCCAGACCAGGAGAGAATGGATGGCATTAAGCCATAGACCTGGCTCTGGCGGGAGGTAAGTAGGGTCTTGGACCTCCTTAGAGGAGACGGAAGGTGTAGCGACAGCTCAGTGAGAAACAGTGAAGTGTCCTCAAGATTCGTGGAAGGAAGCGGCCATGCCATACGGCCATGCGTCTGTAGCTCCATCACTAACTGAGGATGAGACCTTGGTTCTACTATTTGTACCTCAGTTTTCCCCATATCCAAAACAAGGATAATCACTGCTGATTCACATAATTATAAAAAAATGAAATTAAATAACACATGAAAAGACTTTTTACAATTAAGCATCTAAATGCAAGGTATTACAATTGGGATGCAGTTCTTTGGCATCTGGAATGTCTTCCAAGCCACACTCAGCTCCCTGGATATTCTTCTAATGAAATCACATTTTCCTTTCTCTATGACTGCCAGGGAACTCAAACACTATGGGCTCCACTGAATGAAGGTAAAAGTTAGACAGCTGCAGCTGACCACGAGTTCTCTCCCCATGCTCCATAATATCCCTAGTGGAGGTGACAGAATTCCAGTTGAGCTATTCCAAACCCTGAAAGATGATGCTGTGAAAGTGCTGCACTCAATATGCCAGCAAATTTGGAAGACTCAGCAGTGGCCACAGGACTGGAAAAGGTCAGTTTTCATTCCGATCCCAAAGAAAGGCAATGCCAAAGAGTGCTCAAACTACCACACAATTGCACTCATCTCACACGCTAGTAAAGTAATGCTCAAAATTCTCCAAGCCAGTCTTCAACAATATGTGAATTGTGAACTTCCTAATGTTCAGCTGGTTTTAGAAAAGGCAGAGGAACCAGAGATCAAATTGCCAACATCTGCTGGATCATGGAAAAAGCAAGAGAGTTCCAGAAAAACATCTATTTCTGCCTTATTGACTATGCCAAAGCCTTTGACTGTGTGGATCACAATAAACTGTGGAAAATTCTGAAAGAGATGGAATACCAGACCACCTGATCTGCCTCTTGAGAAATTTGTATGCAGGTCAGGAAGCAACAGAACTGGACATGGAACAACAGACTGGTTCCAAATAGGAAAAGGAGTACATCAAGGCTGTATATTGTCACCCTGTTTATTTAAGTTTATGCAGAGTACATCATGAGAAACGCTGGACTGGAAGAAACACAAGCTGGAATCAAGATTGCCGTGAGAAGTATCAATAACCTCAGATATGCAGATGACACCACCCTTTTGGCAGAAAGTGAAGAGGAACTAAAAAGCCTCTTGATGAAAGTGAAAGAGGAGAGTGAAAAAGTTGGCTTAAAGCTCAACATTTAGAAAACAAAGATGATGGCATCCGTTCCCATCACTTCATGGAAAATAGATGGGGAAACAGTGGAAACAGTATCAGACTTTATTTTTCTGGGCTCCAAAATCACTACAGATGGTGACTGCAGCCATGAAATTAAAAGACGCTTACTCCTTGGAAGGAAAGTTATGACCAACCTAGACAGCATAATGAAAAGCAGAGACATTACTTTGCCAACAAAGGTTCATCTAGTCAAGGCTATGGTTTTTCCTGTGGTCATGTATGGATGTGAGAGTTGGACTGTGAAGAAGGCTGAGCACCGAAGAATTGATGCTTTTGAACTGTGGTGTTGGAGAAGACTCTTGAGAGTCCCATGGACTGCAAGGAGATCCAACCAGTCCATTCTGAAGGAGATCAGCCCTGGGATTTCTTTGGAAGGAATGATGCTAAAGCTGAAACTCCAGTACTTTGGCCACCTCATGCGACAAGTTGACTCATTGGAAAAGACTCTGATGCTGGGAGGGATTGGGGGCAAGAGGAGAAGGGGACTACAGAGGATGCGATGGCTGGATGGCATCACTGACTCGATGGACGTGAGTCTGAGTGAACTCCGGGAGTTGGTGCTGGACAGGGAGGCCTGGCATGCTGCGATTCATGGGGTCGCAAAGAGTCGGACACGACTGAGTGACTGATCTGATCTAATCACCTATTCTAGAACTCAGTTTGCTTTTTTAAAGCTGTGGTAAAATATAAATAAGATAAGTCAGTTTTCTTTGTAAAATCAAAAACCAAATACATATTTTAAGTCACTTGGTTATATTGTTAGAGCAGCCATTCAGAGAAGGCAATGGCACCCCACTCCAGTACTCTTGCCTGGAAAATCCAATGGACGGAGGAGCCTGGTGGGCTGCAGTCCATGGGGTCGCTAAGAGTCAGACACGACTGAGCGACTTCATTTTCACTTTTCACTTTCATGCATTGGAGAAAGAAATGGCAACCCACTCCAGTGTTCTTGCCTGGGGAATCCCAGGGATGGGTCCAGTGTTCTTGCCTGGAAAATCCCAGGGACAGGGGAGCCTGGTGGGTTGCCCTCTATGGGGTCGCACAGAGTCGGACACGATTGAAGTGACTTAGCAGCAGCAGCAGCAGCATTCTTATTTTAATCATTTTATATACAGAGACTATAACAAAGATCTAAAAACATACACTTATATGAGAAACAAGAGTTGATAGAGAAATGTTTCTCTGTTAACACATGTTGATAGAGAAAATTAAATAGGGGAGATTTCTCAGGCCACATATCTTTGCAGAAATAGCACATGTTCATATTTTGAACATTATACAAATATATATAGCATTTATATATTTTTGTATATTTACACAACAAATACTAGATAAAAATTTTTCACATTAAACCTTTTGCATGGATTCTGCTTCAGGAGAATCAGCTTATTTAGACCTTAATAGGATTTCAGCCAGAAGAAAAAAATTATTCTCTGGGGTCTGTAGTTAAGGTAGACCTGAGGTCTTGATGAGATCTTCACACCACTAAATACAGGAGACCAAAGAACCAAGCCAAGGAACTACGTGGTCAAGGCGAGGCTTAAAATCACACCAAGAACTGACTCAGTAGAGACCACACTGCTACCACTGCTGAACAAAGAATCATTTGTTGACTGTTTTGGTATCCATCACATAGTTCTATTTAAAACACTTAAATTGCTCCTGCTGGAGTTCTGGAATTCTTCTTGAATGAAGGACACCACCTACCAAACGTGGCACGGTGCCATATGAAGGTAAGCCTCCCACGGATCTCACTGTTTATGTAGAGAATACATAAGACTCCATAGAGGCATACATCTCCATAACCTATGAGTCTCTAAATGTTGACTCAGTGATGGTTCCTTGGAGCTTTTCCGAGTTTCCTACTTTCTCAATTCAACAAAAACCTTAGTGCTCCATTTCCAAATAACTCAGAAGTTTGTCAAAGCCAAACTACAGTGCAGTAACCCATGATACTACAGTGACAGATGATTCTGCATTCGCCACGCATGAGGTTCTTACAAAGAAGTAGAAGACATAATTTGAGTACAAAATTCAGGATTTACATTATACATCTGGGATTCCTATGCTCTTTTTATGGTTCTCAAAAGGGAGTGAGTGTCCAACTATCATAAGCACAGTTCCTACTGATTCACCTGACATTCACTGTTCTCGCACAAGAAATCTGTATGTTAACAAGCCACCACCGACAAGAATCATACGTGGAGAAGGGCTCGCATTCCCCTTCAACAATCCTTAAAATGACGCCTTTGGAATTTGCTCACACACATGGCAAAATAACCAATCTGTTTTATATAAATCCCAGCATTTTAAGTTCAATTATAAATTATAAAATATTCTAAGTTATAATAATTTTTGTTAATTGGTAGTGATGGCTACCTAAATTTAATATAGCAAATAGTGTAGTAGATCTTATCAAATGATTTAGGCATTCAGAAGAACTAAATTTTAATTATAAATTTTTCTTACTCTAAAACTTTCTCACAAAAATATATGAAAATATAGAAATTAGTGTGAAGCTATCTGTCAGGATTCCCTACAATATAAACCTAAATTGAGTTAACTGAATACAGACAAATAAAAATTATTTTAATCTCAAAGATAATATAAATTTTCCTTTAAGATCTATTATAATCTGGCATGGTGTGACTATAAAGAACAGCCTCATTGACACTGAAAGCAAATCACTGATTAAGTCGTTTGTTTTCTTTGAAAAGTCTCCAAAGCATATAATATCTAACAGACAGTAAAATAACTGATATAACTTTTAACAAGTTTTTACCTTACAGCATTTGATACCTGTCAGCTTATATGAAATTACTATGCTTAGTTGACCATTTTGAGGAAAGTAGGCAAGTTCTTTTGATAGATATACAGTACCAACATACACATGAACTTTTCATCAAAAGCAACCTCCTATGGGCAAAGGAGGGCTTCTGTTTCCATGCTTTTTTTAAGGTCACAGACTACTGATTTATTATATGCCATTAAATCCGTATATAGACAATCTTACTGCAATATCCTTACACTCAGTTTTCTCTTACATCCTCTCCAAAGCAGAGGTTCTCAAAGTGTGGTCCCTAGATCAGCAACATCAGCATTACCTAAGAATCTGTAAGAAATGAAAATTCTCAGGTCCCTCATATGTACTGAATCAGAAGCTCTGAGGTGTGGCCCAGAAACAGGTGTTTTAACAAGTCATGCAGGCTAAAGTTTGTGAAACTCTGCTCTAAAGCAAAAAGATATTCTCTAGCTAGGAAGAAAAGTTTGCTTGTTTTTTTTTTTTAATTTTTTAATGTATTTATTTTTAAATGAAGGATAATTGCTTGACAGTACTGTATTGGTTTCTACCAAACATCAACATGAATGAAAAGAAGTTTTTATCCCTTACTTGGGAGCAGTCAATTTTGTAGTGTCCTATGTCTCTAAGCCCAAGATGCCATTATACTTTATAGAATATACTAGAGTTCTTTACATTGATACCGATTTTTTAAAGAATTTCATTTAACAAAGATTTCAGAATATGGCATATTCTCAATAAGTGTTAAAATGTTGATGCGTACTTAAAATGTGGATTATAAACGGAAATGTGGTTATTCAAAACAGTATGATAGAGAGATAAAAATTGATAATGTTTTGTCTGTTGTAATTTCAACAGATTCTTCCCTATAATTAAGGTCAAAGAAAATAGGGCTGATTTTAAATTCCACCCACTAGTGTTTTACGGGTCCAGAACTTGTGTCATTTATACAAGTAGAGCCTTGTCTGTGTGATGAATGAATGAACAGTACAGGTAATATATATTCCTGTACAAAGGTCTTCAAAGGCAAGCTGGAGAGATTAACCCAAGGAATGGACAGAGAGGAACTGGTTTATTTTGCCAATAGCACCTCTAGTGTGGTCTGTGTTATTAGAAAGGCTAAAAACTTTAATAACAGAACGAATAGATTTGATTACAAAGATACGCACCTCAATTTCTGCATAAATATATAATAGAAACTAAGAATAAAGCTTTGGGCAAAGCAATATTTTCTCGACCTTTCAACTAGAAAAAACAGGGATCAAGTTTGTAGTATGGTGCATTTTTGATTATTATTTTAAAATTGTATTAGTTTCATTTGAAGATTATCATTCTCTATACCATATAATTATTATTACATGCACCATAAGGCTGTGGGTCTCGAATTTTCCTATTTCCCTAAGGAGATCTGTAAAGCCCGCATTTGACATGAAACTACCCAAAGGAGTATGATTCCCACTGTATAGCAGATTCTGCACTGGACTACCAAATTTTTTGATTTTTTTTTTAATTTAAGGAAAGAAAACACTTTATAGAGTGACATAACTTGCATGAATAATTCATCTTTTACAGATGTTACATTCAAGGAAAAACACTATATCATTTTTTAATGCACTTAAAGACAATGATAGACTGTGAACTTGTCAAATTTTCAGTTATATTAACAGGAAGATGATGTACTAAGTGAAGTAAGTCAGAAAGAGAAAGACAAATACCATATTGATATCACTTATATGTAGGATCTAAAATATGACACAAATGAACATATCTACAAAACAAAAAAAGATTCACAGACAGAGAACAGACTTGTGGTTGCTAAGGAGGAGGGGGAAGGATGGATTGGGAGTCCAGAATTAGCAGATGCAAACTATTATATCTCTAGATGGATAAACAATGAGGTCCCATTATACAGCATAGGGATCTATATTCACATACTATGATAAACCATGGAAAAGAATATAAAAAAGAATGTATACATATATATGTAAAACTGAATCACTTTTCTGTATAGTAGAAATTAACATAACAATGTCAACCAAAATAAAAAGAAAAGAGAAAGAAGCTAGAAAAAAAGAGGAAGACAATGATACATCTTGAAAATCAGAAATGGTATGAGTTAGTAAAATAACTTGGCTGAAATAAATTACACAGTGTTTATAGTAAATTTATGTACCCAATAGCTGGCTAAATATATTAAATCAATTTGACAAGGTTAATTTAAATTTCTTTACATTATAGAAAATCACAATGTAATACCTGAGACTGTGCATTAATATTGGCTCCTTCCTTGACGAGAACTTTGACAACTTCTGCTTGTCCAGCCAAAGATGCAATGTGAAGAGCAGTATTTCCTTTCTGTTTTGAAATGAAATAGAAAATGTTAGAGGCCTCTAAACCTTGTAGAAATCAAAACGTACAGATATTTTCAATTTTGCTGATTATTTCAAGTGGTTGAAACTTGTCATTCTGTTAAGATAGCAGCCCACCTCTGGAAAAAATAATTTTTACCATCAAAACATTGGCCATTCTATACAATGTTTTCCTTCTCTATTTTGTACAATCTTGGTTTACTGTGAAGAACATGGAAAGACTGAGATCCTACTGAAGTAAATAATTTGGGACGTATGTGCATACGTGTGTGTGAGTGACAATATTACCATTCATGTTATTTAATCAACAACGAAAAAAGTCTTACCCTAAGATAAAGTTAACTAAAAAAAAAGAGTTTACCTGAATTCATTTCACTATGTAGAGAAACCTAGGAATTTTAAGTGGTGAAGAAAATGACAATTCACAATTCACAATTCACAATTCACAGTTGTATTTTGAGTCACTAGAGCACATATGTGTTCAAAATATTTGGGGAATAAAATAATAAATTTTACATGTACTACACGATATTACCAACAATTTCAACCATTAGCTACATCAAAAAGTTACCATTAAGAGCATTAAACAAAAATGAAAAATAATTTAAAACCATCATGAAAAGAAAATAAAGGCTAAGATATTAAAAGAGGCCTATGATATGATTAAAACATATATAAAAAATAAAAAACAAACAAATCTGGGGCTTCCCTGGTGGCTCAGTGGTCAAGTATCCACCTGCCAATGCAGGAGACACAGATTTGATTCATGAACCAGGAAGATCCCACATGCATGGAGTAACTACTACGCCCATGGGCCACAACTACTGAACCTGTGCTCTAGAGTCCAGGGGCCACAACTACTAAACCCTGTGCACTCTAGAGCCTGTGCTCCGCATCAAGAGAAGCCACCACAATGAGGAGCCCACACATCGCAACTAGAGAAAAACCCACACAGCAATGAAGGCCCAGCATAGTCAAAAATAAATAAATAAAATTATTAAAAAAAAATCTGTACATTCAAAGTCATAAATTTGGGGGCAAAAGGTCATAAATTTTGGAAACTGGTTCTTTTTTCGCCATTAATTAACTGTGGACCTTTACCACTCACATACTATATTGGAGGCTCAGTTGCCTTCCCTTCAAATATGGAGTTTCAGTGACACTTGTTTCTGGATCTAAAACTCTACAACTGTTATAACCTGTGATTAAAAATGAACCTGTATTTTAAAACATCAACAGAGTTTAAAGAAAAGGAAACAAACAAAAAAAAAAGAAAAGGAAACAAATGATAATAAACAGTTAAGCTAGAAAAAGCAGTTGCTTTAATATAGACAACTCGGGGGAACCAAATAATTTGATATAGGTTAAAATTTACATTCTTTAAATATTTAACATTTATTTGACATTGTCAAGAGAAATGTTAAAAATGTTTCTTCTCTCTTTAGACTTAAAAGTAAGCAATTTCTTGCATATGGCCAACTTATATTTTAACTTCTTTGGAATTGCCAAAGAGTTTTTCACTTGGTTTTGTTTTTTTATTTCCACTGGAACTGCTGTATACTACACTGGGAATAGTGTCGGTCCACATTTTGGCAATTATGTATGAGGTATTGGAAATTCGGGTTAAATGGTCATATTTCTAATTTACTCCAGCACTCTTTTTGTCTATTCCTGACTAGGCTAATGACCCAGCTGGGGGTTGGGGTGCCTGCAACCTCTCTCTGTAACACACACAATCAAATTGTCATACTTCAGCCCTAGTCAACAGGCTTGACTCTGATTGGCTATGGGTGTTTTTTTTTTTTTTCCAAATTAAATTTTCACCTTCTAAAGATAAAGATTTGTTACCACTGATGATACTTTTTTAAATAGTTGTTTCTGAAATGACCCCCCAAAGTTCAAATATATTTTACCAAAAACAGCATCAACAAATAACAGGTACTAGTGTACCGAGCATCTTATAAACTCCTTTAAAAATGAGCCCAATTTCTTTACAAACTCACATTATAGTGACAAAAATCTAGTTTTACCCTAATAATTCAACCTATGATCAAAAATCTCTTTTGCATTAGAGTATAAAGTATCTGTATATGCTCTTATCAAGTTAAATGAATATATTAAAAGTTATAACAACATACTGAAAGCATGAAAATTACTTGTTCATTTCCATCAAGTAGTTTACTACATCAATTTATTTAAAAAAATGAATGAACCTTGGGAAAATAGGTGCTTTTGTCTATAGAGGATTATATTAATCTCGTCTCTATGTGAATCAAACGAGAAAATAAAAGATAAAATATTAAAAACTAAAGATACAGAATTCTTTAGTCTCTGTTAAGTCCCTAAAGGAAACAATTCAAACTGCAAGATTTAATGAACAGGGGTTTCAATTTCAGTTCTGCATTGTGAAGAATCTTGGTGTTCCTGCAAACCTCTGAAATACACAGCCAAGGAAAAGAAGTTTTAAATTTTTTCCTCTTTACCATGGGATAAATATGACCAGCACAAACATTACCTTGGTGGCAGAGTCCACAGCAGACCCTCTTCCCAGCAGCTCCTGAACTAGCCCCACGTGGCCTTCCTTGGCAGCCAGGTGAAGCGCGTTGAGTCCATTCTGAAAGGAGAAAGCAACAAGGCTCAGAAGTGCAGTGATGAGGAGGCACACCGTTGCTGATCTTAAGCAAGTATAAAACCCAGAGGATAGACAGACTCTGATCCTCTCATTTTCTCTCTTTTTGCATTAGCTTGAAGCTGTTAATTTCACAGAGACTAATTTTCAATGGTTTTGATTCAGAGAGGCAAAGAGGTGAATATCATCACTGCCCGTTCCTTCTCTTTCAGGATTAATCCCAAACCAACGTCCACCTCTTGAGGCGCTGCTGGCTCTTCTAAGAGAGGTCTCAGAGCAGCCGTGGAACCCAGAGAAGGGGCCCAGGTTCCAAGCCATTGGAAGCAGTGTTAGAGGCAGTCCAGGGATGGCCCAGGCAGAAAAGGAGGCCCATGTGGGCCTAGTGATGGAGCTGCAAGGCCATGAGGTGAGGACCACCTGCTGCAGAGGAAAGAGTAGATGGTGCTCTCACTGTAGCATGTGGGGGATTAGGGCTGGATGCAGGAGAGGAGCCCTCGAGGGGGCCACAGCTGCTGGTGGCAGAAACAGTGCTTCTCAAGCCACTGGACTGTCCAGGTGACCCCAATAACTGTGGCAAAATGTCCCCGAGTCCACAAAAGGAGGGTCATCTGCCATGGGAGGAACCACCGTGGCTACAACGGCTGCCGGGAACTGGAGCAGGCTGCTAGTATGTGTGGGTTGCGATCATTGGGCGGGTCACTGGAATTGCTGGGACCTGCATTGCTTCTCCTATGGGGACTGTGGGTGAAGCAGGTGTTCTGGTTGCAAGAGCCCCAGAACTGCCTGCTAAAACAGGGCCATCTCTGCCTCCATCTCTTTCAAGCATTCCTTGCTGCCCTCGCCTGGCTGTTGGAACCAGGGCCCACGACCAGGGCTCCTTGTAGACCCAGGAATTGTGAGGCTGACCCACCAGCTGATGTCTTTACTGTGGCGGCATCCTGAGTACAGACCAACCAAAACAGGCTACTGTTGATAACTCTTTGGTATTGGCTTTATGTAAGTTAATTTTGATAAAAGAATATGAACTTGAAAAACAGGAATAAACAAAAAAATATGAACTCAAGTCTTTTGAAACAATCAAAAAGTATTCATTGAGCTGGCTTACTGAGAGCAAAATACTGATTGGGCTTATACACCTGTGAATCCCAAGCAAGGTATCACCTGGATCTACACAACTTTTGGAATAATGCTATTTCTTTTTTTTTTGCTCTCTGCTGCAGTTTTTTTTTTTAATTTTATTTTATTTTTAAACTTTACATAACTGTATTAGTTTTGCCAAATATCAAAATGAATCCGCCACAGGTATACATGTGTTCCCCATCCTGAACCCTCCTCCCTCCTCCCTCCCCATTCCATCCCTCTGGGTCTTCCCAGTGCACCCGCCCCAAGCATCCAGTATCGTGCATTATAGGAATAATGCTATTTCTATAATAATATCATTAAAATGACTAAATATACCACATAGTTAAAAAATAAGATCTTACCACTACTTTGAAACAACCATGTGTACATTAATCGAAGGACAGAGTTACCTCTTTTGATTAGCACTTTTATTGTGTCTATATAAAGTAATATTGTACTATTTTATTTACAATTAAATTTTACAATAAGCTCTATTCCTCATTTCTCTTACTGATTTTATGAGATATTTTGCCCATTGACTGCTTTTCCATGATCATATAAAACTAGTGGATGAAAACCCAGGTAAAACATTCAATAAAAATTTTATAGAGCCACTGACCATTGTTTACATTTCTGACACATACAGAATATGCATAGATTAATCCATTTCTAAAAGTTGAGAACAGATTCAAGAAGAACAGCTAAATATAACTGAATGTTAAAAGCATCGAAATCCATTAAACTGTTTTGCATCTTAGGACATATCTGTAATTAATACAAACTTAACAGTTAATCAACAAGTGTTTGCTAAGTTCCGACCACGTGATCAGCTCTAGGTGCTAGGGGCTAAGGGAGGACCCATGGCATAGTTTCCAGCCCCAAAGAGCCCTGAAATATTTATTATTAAACTACTGAAAATTGCTTCTGCACTAGCATATGCTTGTCCATGACTTTTTCAAATCTTTGTCTATTCTACTTTGCAAATCTTACATGTAGAGTTAAAGGTTCTTCAATCTGTTTGAAAAGTATAACTTATATAACTTCCTTAATAACATTAAAATTTAAATATCTGAAAGGAGGCAACTGCAAATAAATATGAATTCTTGAAAAATATTAAAGAAAAAAGATGGAGGGTAAATGGATACATCAAAAGGCAAATAAAAGGAGAAAGCAAAACTTGGTCCCTAACCTCCATCCCAACCCCACTCTTAATGGGATTCCTGTGTCAGAGACACTAAACCAGGAGCTCTTTTCAAAAGGAACCAAATGCCCACATATAAAGATACAAATAATTGTGAAATGCTATTTACTGTTTCAAGCTTCCCAAGTGGCTCAGTGGTAAAGAATCCACCTGCCAAGCAGGAGATGCTTGGGTCGGGAAGATCCTCTTGAGAAGGTAACAGCAACCCACTCCAGTATTCTTGCCTGGAAAATCCCATGGACAAAGGAATTTGGTGGGTTACAGTCCAAGGGGTCACAAAGAGTCAGACACAACTTAGTAAATAAAACACCACCATTTAGAGTTTTACTCTGCCATTAGCATAAATGACACTGATAAAAGGAATCACCTATAATGGGAAGAAAAAAATCAAACTCAAAATGAAAACGACTGTTTACATATTCCCAATCCACTTCCCACTCGGTAAACTCATCCAGAATCTATCTGCACCTTTCCCATCTCTTTCACGGTGGCTGCTCTAAACTAAAAGTACTCAGCGTGTGACAGAATTAAGAATGTACTCAGTTTTCATGAAAACAGGGAAAAGTAAAGCATGTGTCATCTTTGTCAGTTTAACTGATTTTACTGTGTCAAAGAATTGATGCTTTTGAGCTGTGATGCTGGAGAAGACTCTTGAGACTCCCTTGGACAGCAAAGAGATCAAACCAGTCAATCCTAGAGGAAATCAATCCTGAATATTCATTAGAAGGACTGATGCTCCCATACTTCGGTCACCTGATGTGGAGAGCTGACCATCTGAAAAGACCCTGATGCTGGGAAAGACCAAAGGCAGGAGGAAAAGGGGATGACAGAGAGACAAGATGGCATCACTGACTCAATGGACATGAGTTTGAGCAAGCTCCAAGAGATGGTGAAGGACAGGGAAGCCTGGCGTGCTGCAGTCCATGGGGTCACAAAGAGTTGGACACAACTGAGCGAATGAACAACACTGGGTCTTTGATGTCTAAAGATTTCTGATTTAATAAGTAAATAAACCTATGGATAATCCAAGAGGACTCTTGTTTTGTTAGTGAGTTATTCTCAAATCCTAAAGACTTTCTTTTTAATTCCCACATGATGAGTATTTAAGGAGGATTTACTGAATCTTTAATTTAAAAATATTTATAATGAGGCTTGAAATTTAGTGACCCATTGATAACTTTATAGGGAAAAGTGAGAATACGAGTGCTTTGAAGATACTACTTTATAAAGCCTGTTTCTGGATCTCCATTTCAACCATACTGGAAGGCCTATCTAGCACCCCTAGCTGGTAGCTCCCTTTATGGCCACTGGTCCTTCTCCTCTGTCCAGCCCTATCAAATGTTTCTATTGTAAAATCCCCAAAGATAGAGAAAGACACTAAATATGATAGTGAGTCCCCTGAGAGAAGAAAGAGTTGCAGAAATCCTTCAAAATCTTACCAAGACCAAGTAGAATGAAAATATTATGGGAGCTGAGAAATAAATACTTAAGGAATGAAAGATAAGCTTATGATATAAATATCATTATTATAGTCTACACTTTACAAATATTATATCACATTATAATATTTTACAGATGAAGATACTAAAACCGTAAGACGCCAAGTGACTTTCCTCAAAGATCCTTACCGTTAAGAAGAGGAAGACAAAACACTCAAACTTAGATCTGATTTCCAAACTCATGCTTTTCAAAAAGTTAAAACAATGTAGCTCTACACTAGTGTTTCAAACGGTAGGTTATCATGCACAAGTACATCTAAAATCTATTTAATGGATTGCCAATCGATGTATTTCAAAACATGAAGTAGAACAAAGAAAAACAGAGACCACTGTGGATGGCAAGGGTTGATATGATTTGGGGAGTTTTGGGTGAAACTTTAAATACACATACACATGTACACATGTGGAAAATTCTTAAAGAGATGGGAATACCAGACCACCTTACCAGCCTCCTGAGAAATCTGTACGCAGGTCAGGAAGCAACAGTTAGAACAGGACATGAACAACAGACTGGTTCCAAATTGAGAAAGGAGTACGTCAAGGCCGTATATTGTCACCCTGCTTATTTAACTAATATGCAGAGTACATCATGAGAAACGCTGGGCTGGAAGACGCACAAGCTGGAATCAAGACTGCTGGGAGAAAGATCAATAACCTCAGATATGCAGAAGACACCACCCTTAGGGCAGAAAGTGAAGAAGAACTAAAGAGCCTCTTGATGAAAGCGAAAGAGGAGAGTGAAAAAGTTGGCTTAAAGCTCAACATTCAGAAAACAAAGATCATGTCATCTGGTCCCATCACTTCATGGGAAATAGATGGGGAAACAGTGTCAGACTTTATTTTGGGGCTCCAAAATCACTGCAGATGGTGACTGCAGCCATGAAATTAAAAGATGCTTACTCCTTGGAAGGAAAGTTATGACCAACCTAGATAGCATATTCAAAAGCAGAGACATTACTTTGTCCACAAAGGTCCTTCTAGTCAAAGCTATGGTTTTTCCAGTAGTCATGTATGGACGTGAGAGTTGGACTATAAAGAAAGCTGAGCACCGAGGAATTGATGCTTTTGAAATACGCTGTTGGAGCAGACTCTTGAGAGTCCCTTGGACTGCAAGGAGATCCAACCAGTCCATCCTCAAGGAAATCAGTTCTGAATATTCATTGGAAGGACTGATGCTGAAACTGAAACTCCAATACTTTGGCCACCTGATGTGAAGAACTGACTCATTGGAAAAGACCCTGATGCTGGGAAAGATTGAAGGCGGGAGGAGAAGGGGACGACAGAGGATGAGATGGTTGGATGGCATCACCGACTTGATAGACATGAGTTTGAGTAAGATCTGGGAGCTGGTGATGGACAGGGAAGCCTGGTGTGCTGCAGTCCACAGGGTTGCTCAGACACGACTGAGCAACTGAACTGAACACATGTGCACACATCTGCATTGGGTGTGCATGCGGTGTGCACCTGTGTTTGTGTATGTGTACACGCATACTGCTCTACATTACAAGAAAAGCATGAAGACCCAAAACATGAGAGCATCTTGGGGAAACAAGATGTTGTTTCAGACCAATAAGTATGTTAAAAAGCTGATACAAAGATCATTCTAAAAGAAAAATGGTTTTTATGATATGTCTATTTGAATTTTATGAAATAAAATTTCACAAATTTCATGACATTTCAAAAATAATTTTCATTTTAGATGAGTGTTGTGATGTAAATAAAATGAATGACATTGGCACAAACAAGATTTCTTTATTTTGAAAATACTGGCAGAATCACAGTTAAATGACATCCACGTTTTGAGTTCTAAGAAGGGTTGTGGTACAGTAGACTACACACACATTAGGGACCCAGTCCTGTCTCTCCATTACTGACAATATAATTTAGTTTCTTCACTAGTATGAAATGGGGAAATTTCCACTCTGCTTACTTCAGATAGCTACTTAAAAGAGAATATTAAATAATGTATGTTTCTGTTTGAAATCTATGAAGTAATATGCAAGTGTAGGTTAGATGCAAAAAGTAATAAATTCACACACATTCCTAAGTCTTTCCTTCTGTTTCCTATCACAGAGATTTGGTTGAAGGATGATGAGCTGAACTCAGTATTTTTTCTTTCATGAAATGGACCACAAGCAAATTGCATTCTAGAAGTCAGATGTCCAAATCGAATCTCACTGGGCTAAAATCATGGTGTCGGCAGCACTGTATTCCTTCCACAACTTCTAGGGTAGAACAGTTTCTTTGCCTTTTCTAGCATCTAGAGGCCACCTGCATTCCTTGGCTGGTGGCCCCTTTCTCCATCTTTAAAGCCCACAGCACAGCATGTGCAAACCAGTCTTGAGTGTTTGGGGTCTAACCTATAATGTTTACCTGGGGCTAGGAAAATTATTAATTTAAACAGAAATGATTATTTTTAAAAGTATTTTGAATTCTGTGTGCTTAGACACACACACACACACGTGTTTAATGCCCTGCTGTCTGTGTGTGTGCGAGTGTGTGTGTGCTTAGGCACTCAGACGTGTTTACCTCTTTGCAGCCCCATGGACTGTACCCCACCAGGCTTCTCTGTCCAAGGGATTTCCCAGAGAAGAATACTGGAGGGGGTTGCCATTTTCTGTTTCAGGAGATCTTCCCAATCCAGGAATTGAACCCCCGTCTACAGCATTGGCAGGTGGGTTCTTTACGACTTAGCCACCTGGGAAGCCTCATTTTTATTTTTTAGAGTTCTAATGAAACCAAAAAAAGCAGATAGGAACCTAGTCCATTAGTAGCCATCCTATCAATATTTCAAAGAACTGCTATTTTACTTCTCAGGTTTTTTTTGTTTTTTATTTTTTTTTATTTTTATTTTTAAACTTTACAATATTGTATTAGTTTTGCCAAATATCGAAATGAATCCACCACAGGAACACAGGTATACTTCTCAGTTTTAACTCTCTTAACTTAAATGTCATTTTCACATGGTCTCATTTCTTTGGTTAATTTAATTTTATAAGAAATGATAAATTATTTTAGTATTTGGCTTGTGTTAAAGAAAGACATCTGACTTACCATGACACTCAAAGACAGAAAATTACTTGAGCTGCTTATTCTAATGTCATGCTTTAAAGCAATTTAAACATTAAAAGTCAGCAGCAAATCATTTAAATAATAACTAAAACTTATTCAAATTTATACTCATGTGTTAGGCTTGGCTCTAAGCTTTTAATTGCATTAACTCCTTTAACCCTGAATTGAACATTATGAGTTATGAACTACCTGGTGATTCTAGCTCAGAAACAACACTCCACTTCTACAATCAAGACAAAACAAACTATATGGGCCCTGTATTATAATTTTATTTCACTTTCTTTAGACCTCAGTTTCTCATCAACTGTTACTTGGTATTTTTTAGAATAAAAATATCTCAGCCTTCGATAATAAGTCAGCAGTTAAGGAGAAAAATGGTTTCCTCTAGGCCTCTACACTTACAATGTCTAAATGTGTCAAAGTTAGAAATGAGTTCCATAGTGAGTTCTAGACTGCTGTATCATGTACATGCCAAACTTAGTTGGTTAAGCAAGTTCGGCATAGTTGATCCTTTAAGTTATATATAGTAATAAAATTCTTTGGTTCTGAAATGACAAGTAATGAGAGTATAATTTCCAGATGATTTAAAGAAAGTATCCATGAGATGAAGTCTTCTCTTTGTATATTTATCACTCGTTTAACTTTTCAATCAACTCATCTTGACAGAAAACTAAAAAACATGGCTCTTCTCCTTCTGACATTGAATTTATCAAGATTGGAAGCAGGAGAAGGAGTCCACATCAGAATTAATCAGCAATCTCTTTTTTAAAAAATGAAATGAAAAAACTCCCCTAGTAGGACAGCCTGAATTGGATATGCATTCAGGGGTAAAGGGTAAAATTGAAGTGAGAGAGGGAAAGAGCAGCAGGATCTCCAAGGGAAGGAAGTAAGGCAGGAGAACAGATTCTTAAAAGGTCCCACACGGTTCATTCCAGTTGTGCCGTGTCCTGCTACTGTTAAACCTGGCACAGAGTTCTATATTAATATAGACTAGAGAAGGCTTAAATTCAATAATTAATAACTGAATATCAGTTATTCAACTATTTAAGCTGTTTTGTACATGCACTATATGCCAAGCATCATTCTAGGTACCAAGTCTACATTTCAAGGTACCCATAAAAAAATCTAGTAATGTTATTAGGGAATTAATAATTAATCATGTCTCCCCCCATTTTACAATTTTAATTAAAAATAAGCCAAATTTGGCTTACTGGGCTCTAAAGGACTATGGGAAGAAAGAGGAGGGAACCCTCAGACAACAAAAGTTAGCTTAGAGCAGTCTTCTAAGAACCTCATCATCACTCTGTTTTACATCATAATAAAATGATTTAAGGCTATGGTTTTTCCAGTGGTTATGTATGGACGTGAGAGTTGGACTGTGAAGAAAGCTGAGCACTGAAGAATTGATGCTTTTGAACTGTGGTGTTGGAGAAGACTCGAGAGTCCCTTGGACTGCAAGGAGATCCAACCAGTCCATTCTGAAGGAGATCAGCCCTGGGTGTTCATTGGAAGAACTGATGCTAAAGCTAAAACTCCAGTACTTTGGCCACCTCATGCGAAGAGTTGACTCATTGGAAAAGACTCTGATGCTGGGAGGGATTGGGGGCAGGAGGAGAAGGGGACGACAGAGGATGAGATGGTTGGATGGCATCACCGACTCAATAGAAATGGGTTTGGGTGAACTCCGGGAGTTGGTGACGGACAGGGAGGCCTGGAGTGCTGCGATTCATGGGGTCGCAAAGAGTTGGACATGACTGAGCGACTGAACAGAACTGAACTGAAAATGATTCCTGCAATTTGCATTTGGTATCAGTTTCAGATTTGTCTCAGATGCACTCACTGGCTTAGTCACTTTATCCTTTGCACAATCAAAAAATTTCTTTTCACAATTGATTGTATTTTGTGTTTCCTGTTTATCTTCTATGAAAAACAAGGTTTCTCATGAACAACAGTCAAATCCATCCAACCTTGTAAACTCTACACCTAACATAGTACCTGGAACAAGAGGAAGGCCACTGCAGTAATGTTCTTACAATGGATGAGCTAATAAATAGTATGTGCCATGCAGAGGTAAACAAGAGTTTGCTTAATTCACCCAATAAGTGTGCATTTTGTCAGGGAATGAGGGGCACAGACAAGTCAGGAACAATTACATCCACCTTTAGCCTTTGGAAATACAATCAAGAAAAGTACCCTCTCTGAGGATGAACTTGGTTAACATTAACATGTATAAGAGCAAATTAGACTCTGAGATAAATATTTAAAGTGGTTTTTCTCAACCTGAAATCCTTGGATGTGCTCTTAAGGATCTCTGAATTCTCTGAGAACTTTTTTAATTTAGCATTTTCATGCACGTGCCAATCTTAAAGTTAATAGACATATATGCTGGATCATCTGGATAATCACATTTAATTAAATATCATCAGGCAATTTCTTGTTCTCATATTCTTGATTGATTCCAAAGGATCATTTAAAGGAACATGAATTTTAATGCAGTATTTCTGAACCTGAAGCATACAGATAGATTCTCAAGGTTCTCAAAATAGTCTCCTTCTCTAAGTAGAAGAAATAGGGCCTCAAGAGATGGTTTGTAAACATAACCTAATGAAACTTGGGTTGCTCCATTTAGAAAGTAGAACAGATGCTTGAGGAGGCAAGATAAGAACTACTCAGCCATAAAAAGGAACAAATTTGAGTCAGTTGTGAGGTGAATGAACCTAGAGCCTGTTATAGAAGTCAGAGAAAAACAAATATAATAATCCATATATATATGTGGAATCTAGAAAAAGAGTACTGATGAGCCTGTTTACAGGGAAGAAATGGAGATGTAGACATAGGGAACAGACTTGTGGACAAAGCAGGGGAAGGAGAGAGGTGGGACTGATTGAGAAAGTAGCATAGACATCATACACTATCATGTGTAAAAGGAAGCACGTGGTAGGAAGCTGCTACATAACACAAGGAGCCCAGCCTGATGCTCTGTGATGCCCTAGAGCTGTGGGATGGGAGAGGGGAACGAAGCTCAAGAGGGAGGCCCCTGCATATATAATTATGACTGATAGCGGCTATTGTTCAGCAGAAGCCAACACAACATTGTAATGCAATTATCCTCCAATTGAAATAAAATAACCTTCCTAAGCATTAGAAGCTTTACTATGTCCCAGAGAATTATTAATTACCTGAAACGAATAATGACAATATTGATCATATTGGAAGGAATACACTTGCTAGAATTTATCCAGAATTTGTCCATCCAGCTACTCTAGCTTGAGTGAAATCAGTAACTGTGGCCAGCCCAACTTTTTTGTTAACTTCTATGCAACTGCAACTGACACAGCCATAATTTGGTCCCCTGAATCAGTGTGTGCAACACAGTGGGTTTTCTCTGATATCGTTTTAGCCTAAAGTAGTCTTGCTTTGAGGAAGAGAGCTACACTGTGAAGGTTACATATATAAAGTACATAGACAGTGATGAGCATGTACCTGGCATGCAATAAAGTATTATTTAATACCACAGGCGTTATTTTCCATTTCATGACTGGGTAATATGAGATTCAGAATGATTTAGGAGAATGGCTCAATATCCATATTTATTCAATTATTCACTTAGTGAATATTAATTGGAAACCTATTGTGTGCCAGGTCTTCCAGCAAAGTGCCCTTTTCACTGAACAACACTGAAGCTTAAATTTTAGCTTATAAATCATCCTTTGTGAGCTGGTTCATATAAGTCAGTAACCATATTTAGATCGCTATGCTTCCAGGACTTCTCTTTTTAAACCCCTTAATTTTCCTGTGCTGTTAATGTTCCAAGTTTTCTGTTTGTGGGTTGTGCGTTCATTCCTTTCTGCATTTTGCTAAATTGTTAGCTCCAGATACAAATGGTTAATAAGAATATAGTGTCTTCTTTAGAGACATAAAAATCCCACTAAAAGGACTCATTAAAAAAGGCTATAGAGATCATAGCTAGTTTGTTTTTCAAATTAATAATTTCAAGAGAACTTGAACAGCAAATCTCTTAAGCAACTTCTCTTTGGTTGCTTTGGATGAGAAAATATTTTCTCATCTCCCTGATAAATTGCTTCCTTCCATCCCTACTTCTCTCCCCTGCCTCCCATGGGCACTTTGCTGTCTTCCTTCATTCCTTAAGGGAAATATCACATCACACGTTCTCCAATAAACCTCTTTCCCAAGAGCAGTAGCATCCTTCTCTCACCCCAGCAATAGGTTTGTATACATGATCAGATGCAGGGTTTGGTATCAGATTGTCCCCACCACACCCTCTACCCTGCACAAAGTACTTGTCTTCTTTGTATTGTTGGTAACTTTTTTTTGGTGGTAGTGGTGGTAGTGAAGGGAGTCAGAGGAAGGGAAGAGCCAGGGATTACCTTTTCCAAGGTGTGCCCTTATGAGCCCTTATTCATCTGCATTTTAGACTGTTTTATCCTACCCTGAAGACCTTTCATTTCTGAGGGAAGAGGCTGAAGAAAAAACAGTATGTACTAAAACCAATCACCTATAAAAAGAATACATTTGAATCAGTTCTAATGAGGTGGATGAAACTGGAGCCTATTATACAGAGTGAAGTAAGCCAGAAAGAAAAACACCAATACAGTATACTAACGCATATATATGGAATTTAGAAAGATGTTAACAATAACCCTGTGTATGAGACAGCAAAAGAGACACTGATGTATAGAACGGTCTTATGGACTCTGTGGGAGAGGGAGAGGGTGGGAAGATTTGGGAGAATGGCATTGAAACATGTAAAATATCATGTATGAAACGAGTTGCCAGTCCAGGTTCGATACACGATACTGGATGCTTGGGGCTGGTGCACTGGGACAACCCAGAGGGATGGTATGGGGAGGGAGGAGGGTTCAGGATGGGGAACACATGTATACCTGTGGCGGATTCATTTTGATGTTTGGTAAAACTAATACAATTATGTAAAGTTTAAAAATAAAATAAAATTAAATAAAATAAAATAAAATAAAATCAATCACCTACATCAAGTTATACACCTGTACAGACACAGGTTCATCAACCGACAGGTAGCTCCCGATCATGTCCGTTTCAATGGACAACCACATGGAGCTGCTGAATTCTCTTCTGCATGTCTGTTTTCCTCATTTCTAAGAATCCAAAGAAGTTACCATCTGAAAACAAGGTTTCCTTTTCTTTCCTACTCCTTATCCCTGAGAGAAGACTTTGAAGACTAGAGATCCTAGGATTTGGGGTTGCTCCTTTACAATCATCAAAACACACACACACTGAAGGAGAAAGAGAAAATTACGAGAGTAGACAGGCATGGTAAAGGCCTGGGAAATGTCTATAGAAAAGTGGGAAAAGGCTGGAATTAGTGATTAGCAAAGAAAGAGACTGTTAGACAAGGAGTGGGCAAAAGCTCAGCTACTGCAAAAGGGCTGGCTGATTTTTAATGGCACAAGGAAAGAAACCAAGCAGAAAAATGACTAAGCAAGAATGGCATCTCAATACATCTCACTTCACACACCACCTGTATTTGGTTGCTGTGTGTATCTGAACAGCTCTATTGAATATATGTTTGGATAAAGATCTTCCCTCTCTTGACCCTCCACAGCCAAAATCAAGGCGGGACTCCAGAGCTCTGTGGGCTCCTGGTTAGACCCCCCACTGCCTCACATCTTTTTCAAGACAACTTTCACAATTTCACCATCACTATCTGGTTGGGACTATATAGGCTAAATTTAACAAAACTTAGCATACCCTGTATCTTTGTGTATGCCAGTCACCAGGTCAATCCTCTTCCCTCCAAATGCAACCCCCATACGTGTCCCTTTTTCTGATCATCTCTGATCACCTCCCATATTCTGAAACTCTTACACAAGGTCTTCTAGAACACATGCATGTGGTTATCAGCAGTGTCTCTGTGCCTTAAATCTCTTCTCTGAACATTCCTTTTAACCTTTCTGTTCTAATTGAAACTCAAAACCACTGCTTCCCTGAAGTCCACTCAAGTGATAATATTATATTTATCCCCCATGCCCCAGTTAGCCACTGGACTTGGTGGAGCTGTGCTGATGCTTCTTGCTCCTCACTGCTCTTCAAAACTATTTTTCCTTCTCCTTTTACATAAATCTCCAGATGCCATCAGCCTGTATCTTTTAGATTCCATCCTCATCTCTTGAAGATTTTAGCTTCTAGTTTATTGCCACTTTTCCCAACAAATATGAAGGTGGTTTTTCCAAAACCATAGTCAGGTTCCTGACTTCTCTATCAATAATGTTTCCTTCTCTCTACCTTATCTACTCTCTCCACAGTCATTCCCAGTAACGTAATCTTCCTCCAGGATTTCAACTTCAAGTATTGAATCTGTTCACTACCATTTACTCTCTTGCCAACATCCTGACCCAAATCCAGCAATCCTTCAGTCCCTGACACCTAGAGTTTGTTCACCTCTTCACTGTGTCCATTTCTTTCCTCACTCAGTCTAAATTCCATGCATAATCTTTATAATTTTATTCATTCCATTGCAGGTATCCTCAGTTGGCTTGGCCTTCTCTAGCTATACCATACATGCTTAGCTGAACCACATTCCTGGTGATGGACCTCTCCATCTGACACCACGTCTGAATGCGGCTGCAGAAGAACCCATGCATACAAGCTTGCTCATCAGGCTGCCTGGCAATCATACTCTGTTGCTGTTTCTCCCATTCCCCTAGGTGATTATGTCACATCTTCTCTCTCCTCAATCTCCAATACCACCTCTCTCCCATCTCTCCTCTCTGCTGATGACCTTCATTCAGATTTCACTAAAAAAAAAAATAGAAGCAATGAAAAGAACTTCCATTCTACAACCTGCTCCGAGCACCTCATCCAAAGTGCTTCTTGCTTTTTTATCCATAAACCCTTCCCTTTTCCTGAACTATCCCTGTTCTTAGCAAAGGCCAACTCCCCATGTGTATACCAGGCCCCATCCCCTTTTACCCACCTTAGGACAGCATCCAGCATTTTCCCCTTCTCTCTCATGCCTCATTGACTTTTCCCTCCTCTGCTTATTTTTTCCATTAATGAGACAAAAATGCTATAATTGACCTCATATTTTTCTTTAAAAAAGCCTCTCTTGATTCTACTTCCTCTTCCAGCTCCCTCCTCTGTTTTCTCCTCCCCTTTATAGAGTCCGTGCAGTAGTATCTGGTCTTTCCGTTTTGACTGAATCAACTCCAGTCAGGCGTTCACCCTACCCGGCAACCAGGAAAGCTTTAATCAAGTCATTAGCTATCACCACTTTACTAAGGCTCTTGTTCCCTCCTTCAGCTTATTTGAACAGTGTTTTACAGAGCATTTTTCTCCACCTGAAAATAAACCTTTCACTTGGTTTCCTGGACACCACACTCCAGGTTTTCTCCTACTTTTCGGGGCACTTTCCCCCATTCTCCTTCCCAGCTCCACCTCATCTTCCTGAACTCTAAGAGTTGGAGTGTCCCAAGGCTCAGTCCTTGGACCTCTTCAGTTTTCTCACATAATTTTCACATATTGTTTTGGTGACATGGTCCGGTATCATGGCTTTATATAACATCTGTAACACTGAATGCTCCAAAATATGTATCTCTGGTAAAAAGCTCTCCTCCAAACCCAAGACTCATATGCCCAACTACATGCTCAACATTTTGGATATCAAATAGATGAATTGAACTTATATTCACAGCTGAACTTATGATTATTTCCTTAAACCTGCTCAAATCACAGTCTTTCCCATCTCAGTTAATGAAACTTTTAACTCTCACCATCCTTGTGACCCCAGCGTTCATCCCCAACTCCTGTTGTTTCCACTCATTCTACTTCGCTGCTTGGCAACCATTCACTTCGCAGGTGGTGCAGTGGTAAAGAATCCACCTGCCAGTGCAGGAAACACAGGAGAGTCTCGGGTTTAATCCCTGGGTTGGGAAGATCCCCTGGAGAAGGAAATGGCAACCCCTCCAGTACTCTTGAGTGGAAAATTCCATAGACAGAGGAACCTGTAGGCTACAGTCCATGGAGTCACAAAGAGTCAGACATGACTTAGCAACTGAGCACATACACACACAACCATTCGGTTACCCTTCATCACTCTCTTCCACTCTCTGAGATGATTATTTCACAACTTCTCTCTTCTCTCCAGTAACAAATCTTCAACCCTCATTAGTCTCCTTACAGCCCCAATCTTCATCCCCAACATCTCTCTTTGGCTCTCAGACTACATTAAATCCATCAACAACATTTATCAGCTCTATCTTAAAAATATATCCAGACTCCAACCACTTCTCATCTCTCTCCTGCCTGATGCCTTAGAACAGAACACCTCATCTCTCACCTAAAGTACTACAGAAATGTAACTAAGATCATGGAATCTGGTCCCATCACTTCATGGGAAATAGATGGGGAAACAGTGGAAACAGTGTCAGACTTTATTTTCGGGGGCTCCAAAATCACTGCAGATGGTGATTGCAGCCATGAAATTAAAAGATGCTTACTCCTTGGAAGGAAAGTTATGACCAACCTAGATAGCATATTCAAAAGCAGAGACATTATTTTGCCAACAAAGGTCTATCTAGTCAAGGCTATGGTTTTTCCAGTGCTCATGTATGGATGTGAGAATTGGGCTGTGAAGAAAGCTGAGCACTGAAGAATTGATGCTTTTGAACTGTGGTGTTGGAGAAGACTCCTGAGAGTCCCTTGGACTGCAAGGAGATCCAACCAGTCCAACCTAAAGGAGATCAGTCCTGAGTGTTCACTGGAAGGACTGATGCTAAAGCTGAAACTCCAGTACTTTGGCCACCTCATGTGACGAGTTGACTCATTGGAAAAGACTCTGATTCTGGGAGGGATTGGGGACAGGAGGAGAAGGGGACGACAGAGGATGAGATGGCTGGATGGCATCACCAACTCTGTGCACATGAGTTTGAATAGACTCCGGGAGTTGGTAATGAACAGGGAGGCCTGGCGTGCTGCGATTCATGGGGTCGCCAAGAGTCGGACACAACTGAGCGACTGAACTGAACTGAACTGAATGTATGCTTCTGTGTAAAGAATAACATTCCTTCTTCATAAAGTATTCCAAAGCATTTCCTCCTTCTGCCCTTGCTCCCTTTCAGTTTAAGGGCTACTTTTCAACATAAAGTCAGTTTATGCCCTGTCTTTGCTATTCAGTTCAGTTCAGTTCAGTCGCTCAGTCGTGTCCGACTCTTTGCGACCCCATGAATCGCAGCACGCCAGGCCTCCCTGTCCATCACCAACTCCCGGAGTTCACTCAGACCCACATCCATCAAGTCGGTGATGCCATCCAGCCATCTCATCCTCTGTCATCCCCTTCTCCTCCTGCCCCCAATCCCTCCCAGCATCAGAGTCTTTTCCAATGAGTCAACTCTTCACATGAGGTGGCCAAAGTACTGGAGTTTCAGCTTCAGCATCATTCCCTCCAAAGAAATCCCAGGGCTGATCTCCTTCAGAATGGACTGGTTGGATCTCCTTGCTGTCCAAGGGACTCTCAAGAGTTTTCTCCAACACCACAGTTCAAATCAATCCTCTTCTCTCAAATTAAAGCCAAAGTTCCTGAAATAGCCTATATGCTCTTTGGTGCTGCTCAGGCTCTCCCCTGACCTTCTCTTCCCCTCCCTCATGCTACTCCAGCTACACTGGCCTCGAACATGCCAGGCACACTCCTTCCTCGGGGCTTTCTCTCTGCCAAGGCTTCTTTTAAAATGCACTGCCTGGGATTGACATATATGCACTATTGATACTATGGATAAAGTAGATAACTAACGAGAACCTACTGTAGAGCTCAGGGAAGTTTACTCTGTGCTCTGTGGTGACCTAAAGCAAACCCCCCAAAGAGGGGATATAAGTATTTATAGCTGGTTTCCTTTTCTGTACAGCAGAAACCAACACAACATTGTAAAGCAACTACACTTCAATAAAAAGTAAAAAATAAAATAAAATGTACTCCCTCTGAACAAAGCCGAGTTTCCTTGTTCAACTCTTTCAGGTCTTCTAACCGTCCTGCCTTCAATAACATGCTGCTCTCCATCCCCCTCCCTCTTTTCGTCCTGGCTGTATTTTTCTCTCTGTCATTTGCTGCCATCTCTCTTCCTACATATTTTACTTTTTCCCTTGGTGACCATCTCTGTCCTCTCAGGCAGACTGTAAGCTACATGAGGGCAGGGTTTCGCCTCTCCCTTCATGGCACCTAGAATTCTGCCTGCCACATAGTAAACACACAATATGTGCTTGAACAAACAGATAAACAAATGGTAAGCTTGCATTCAGACTGGCAGAAAGACTGCTATGGGGGTAAAATCTGAGATGACCTAGGGAGGAAGGAGCGACTGCCTGGTTGTTATGTTTAAAAGTCAGCATCTTTTAAGTCATAGAAAGGAAGCACTGAAGAATATCCTTAGAATATAAATTGTTCTGTTCAGTCTAAATCACTTAGCAAAGTACTTAAGAAGACAGTCACAGGAATAAATCTGCAGGAAGCTACCCTTGGGAGTTTTTAAATGAAAAGTGTGAAAGTGTTAGTTGCTCAGTCTTCTCTGACTCTATGCTACTCCATGGACTGTAGCCCACCAGACTCCTCTGTCTATGGGATTCTCCAGGCAGGGAATACTGGAGCAGGTTGCCATTTCCTTCTCCTGGGGATCTTCCTGACCCAGAGATCAAACTCGGTCTCCTGCATTGCAGGCAGACTCTTTGTCATCTGAGCCACCAGGGAAAGCTGTTTTAAAGTAAAAGAAGGGTTACATTTCAAACATTTCGTAAATCTGTGTGGTTATACATACGAAGCTTTTTAGATCTATGGAGAAGTAGCTGAGGAAAAGTCTCTATTGGAATTTCTTTACATTGAATGACTTAACTCTGAAACTAAAAATTCTAAGTGCTCAAATTATTTGGCAGACATCATTCAAATCCAGTTTGAGTCAACACTAGTCAGTATAAGGCAAGAATTAGTATTAATGTATTGAAGAAAATCAGAGAATGATGCAGAATCCAATAACGAAAGAGTGTACATAACCTGAACCAGAAAAATGCACCACCTTTTGCTTCCTCTAAATGAGGTGTCACAATTAACTCATAGATATACACCTAGATTATTTGTACAAATATTTGTACCTCATTTAACTTGTAAGAAAACTGTGTGTAGTTCATTTCATATTCCATTCATTTTATGAATTCAGTTCTCAGCTATTCATTTTTCTTTTTATCTTTATAAAGTCCAAGGCTAACAATTGTTTTTGGCATTTTAAAAAAGAAGTTCTGACCAGATGGAGCCAAATGACATTCATAAAAAAGATTTTCGTTCCAAAAAAGATTTTAGTTTAAAATAACTCATATAAACAGTAACTGTTACCAAATTGCTACTAAATGGGATCTCTCCTATTTGATGACACAGGCTATGATAATACCTTTTATGTTCTGCCTATGAGAACGAGCACTACTTTTACTAAAGCTCAGGTTGAGAATCAATCTAAAAATATTACATTGTAACAAGGATTATAATTTGCTAATACTTTTAGAATGCTTGCATTTGGCAAACATCATATTTAATTATCACAAAAGCCCTATGACTTCAGTGTTGTTATGATCACTATTTTATAGTTGAGAAAACAGTTGAGTCCTGGAGAAGTTGACTGCCCAGGGTCAGGTAGCTGAGAGGTGGGTAAAATGAGAATTTGGATTTCAGCACCCACATTTTTAATGTGGCTTCCAAAAAGGCTGTGTGGTCTCAGTCATAACTATGTGAGCTTGTGATAAAGTCATTGTTGGGGGCACCGACATTGCCCTCTGCTTTTGAGAAATGAAACGTAGGCTGTAACTGCTATTGAGCACTTGATCACTTCAGTGGTAAACATGTCAAGGTCAAAAATCAGAACACTTTAAGAACTGTTAACCTTTAAGGTAATAATTAGAATTATGTCCAATAAATGATATGTGATATCCTTCATTCTGAAGTCATCACTGTGGAACCAATAAATTTTGTACATGGTGAAAGTATCTGAACCTTCAGAGGCTTTCACTGATGTATGTGCTGTGCTTAGTCGCCCAGTCGTGTCCGACTCTTTGTGACCCCATAGACTGCAGCCTGCCAGACTCCTCTGTCCATGGGGATTCTCCAGCCAAGAATACTGGACTGGATTGCCATGCCTGCCTCCAGGGGATCTTCCCAACCAAGGGATCAAATACAGGTCTCCTGCGTTACAGGCGGATTCTTTACCGTCTGAGCCACAAAGTGGCTATAAAATCTTATGAAAAGGTCATAGAGGCTATTTTTAATATCTAGATGTTAACTTTGTAATATTATCTTATGAACAATTACTAAGTAAATATAAAATAAGTACACGAGTTTCAAAAATAGGGAGCCAAAGCTAAGATTTATTCTCTTTTTCTGAACGTACAAGAGATAAAAAATAAATACATTACCAGCTTAATCTTTTAAGAAAAATGAAAGTTAACAAAATTGTGATTGCTTTGAAAAGAGAAAAATGAAAATTCAGTTTTTTTTTTAACAAATCTATCTTATGTCAAATTTTGCATTTTCCTCATATCCTTCAAATGAAAGTAGAAGCCAAATGGCATTTTTCAATTAAATTTCAAAATTTTCATGGTAGTTATGAGACCAATTTTATAAAGAAAAGGACTTTCATCCATATTTTAGTTTAAGGAATCTTAGCACGCCAACACACATGGTATTTTTGGAAAGCTGGTGCAGCCCAGATTGCCTTTCATTGAGAAATACAACAGGGTACAGAAAGTCCTGGTTTCTATGTTACATGTCATAATGCTCCCCAGAAGCTCAGGCTTATGAGCAAGATATGCAATATTAGCTTTGAGATTTTATATATTTAGAAATAGCAATGCTTTGGCTAAAGAGTTGCCTCTTTTGCTCTCCTGGATGTTTGGGAATTATTTCTGTTCTATATTTTATTTGAGTTTTAGTAGTAATCCTGGTGGTGGTGCTCTTTGACTTAAAAGTTCCTTTAACTGCATATTATGCTAATCTGTGGATGAATAAGGTCCCATTTATACCAGCAACATTAGATTTAAAAAGATCTGAGCTTTAAAATAAAGGGCAGCACCATGGCAAATTTGGAAGGGCAGATTCAAACATCTCAGCAAGATTAAAAGTTGAAAGAGAATAGACCTCTGTGACCCTGGGGACATCACTTAACCACTTATGGACTCTTCCTGTATTTGTAAACTCAGAGGAGTGTCTCCCTTACATTTGTCTCTGCTGATTGATGAAGTATCAGGCCACCAACACAAAGCCTGATATGTAGTAACTAATTAGTTAGCATTTGTCACTTCATTTGCCTAATCTCTACTTGATGTACATTCCTGAATGGTAATAAAAAAGAGCCAACACCAGGCAACAATATTTACTTACAGTTCAGTTCAGTCTCTCAGTCGTGTCCGACTCTTTTCGACCCCGTGAATTGCACCCCGCCAGGCCTCCCTGTCCATCACCAACTCCCGGAGTTCACTCAAATTCATGTCCATAGGGTCAGTGATGCCATCCAGCTATCTCATCCTCTGTTGTCCCCTTCTCCTCCTGCCCCCAATCCCTCCCAGCATCAGAGTCTTTTCCAATGAGGCAACTCTTCGCATGAGGTGGCCAAAGTACTGGAGTTTCAGCTTTAGCATCATTCCCTCCAAAGAAATCCCAGGGCTGATCTCCTTCAGAATGGACTGGTTGGATCTCCTTGCAGTCCAAGGGACTCTCAAGAGTCTTCTCCAACACCACAGTTCAAAAGCATCAATTCTTCCACACTCAGCTTTCTTCACAGTCCAACTCTCACATTCATACATGACCACAGGAAAAACCATAGCCTTGACTAGACAGACCTTTGTTGGCAAAGTAATG
The DNA here is from genome assembly GCF_019923935.1 of Bubalus bubalis. Taxonomy (NCBI): domain Eukaryota; kingdom Metazoa; phylum Chordata; class Mammalia; order Artiodactyla; family Bovidae; genus Bubalus; species Bubalus bubalis. Next base: position 87,732,313 of record NC_059163.1, read on the forward strand.
TCTCTGCTTTTGAATATGCTATCTAGGTTGGTCATAACTTTCCTTCCCAGGAGTAAGCATCTTTTAATTTCATGGCTGCAGTCACCATCTGCAGTGATTTTGGAGCCCAAAAAAATAAAGTCTGACACTGTTTCCCCATCTATTTCCCATGAAGTGATGGGACCAGATGCCATGATCTTTGTTTTCTGAATGTTGAGCTTTAAGCCAACTTTTTCACTCTCCACTTTCACTTTCATCAAGACTCTTTTTAGTTCCTCTTCACTTCTGCCATAAGGGTCGTGTCATCTGCATATCTGAGGTTATTGATATTTCTCCTGGCAATCCTGATTCCGGCGTGTGCTTCTTCCAGCCCAGCATTTCTCATGATGTGCTCTGCATATAAGTTAAATAAGCAGGGTGACAATATACAGCCTTGACATACTCCTTTTTCTCTTTGGAACCAGTCTGTTGTTCCACGTCCAGTTCTAACTGTTGCTTCCTGACCTGCATAGAGGTTTCTCAAGAGGCAGGTCAGGTGGTCTGGTATTCCCTTCTCTTTCAGAATTTTCCACAGTTTGTGGTGATCCACACAGTCAAAGGCTTTGGTATAGTCAATAAAGCAGAAGTAGATGTTTTTCTGGAACGCTCTTGCTTTTTCAATGATCCAGTGGATGTTGGCAATTTGATCTCTGGTTCCTCTGCCTTTTCTAAAACCAGCTTGAACATCTGGAAGTTCACGGTTCACATATTGCTGAAGCCTGGCTTGGAGAATTTTGGGCATTACTTTACTAGCATGTGAGATGAGTGCAATTGTGCAGTCGTTTGAGCATTCTTTGGCACTGCCTTTCTTTGGGATTGGAATGAAAACTGACCTTTCCAGTCCTGTGGCCACTGCTGAGTTTTCCAAATGTGCTAGCATATTGAGTGCAGCACTTTCACAGCATCATCTTTCAGGATTTGAAATAGCTCAACTGGAATTCCATTCCACCACTACGAACTAGCTTTGTTCATAGTGATGCTTTCTAAGGCCCAGTTGACTTCACATTCCAGGATTCCTGGCTCTAGGTGAGTGATCACACCATCGTGATTATCTGGGTCATGAAGATATTTTTTGTACAGTTCTTCTGTGTATTTTTGCCACCTCTTCTTAATATCTTCTGCTTCTGTTAGGTCCATACCTTTTCTGTCCTTTATCAAGCCCATCTTTGCATGAAATGTTCCCTTGGTATCTCTGATTTTCTTGAAGAGATCTCTAGTCTTGCCCATTCTGTTGTTTTCCTCTATTTCTTTGCATTGATCGCTGAGGAAGGCTTTCTTATCTCTCCTTGCTATTCTTTGGAACTCTGCGTTACTTTATTACCTGGTAAATTCTGGTGACTGAGGAGAATCAACCTCATACTTTGTAAGGAGGTCAACTTCAATTTTACTGGTTCTCGGTGGATTATACACAGTAATTGCAGTTAGAATATGTACACCTTAGAAAGTCCTTTCATATTTCATATTAATTCACATTGCTGCTCAGTGTGTAAAATTGAACATATTATTATTTTCTTGTCCTAGAGATTAGAAAAATGTCACTTTCTAACTTGAAATGACTTGATGAAAGTGGAGATAGAACTTAAACTTGAGCCTCTGGGATCTAAATTCTGTGTGATTTCATGACATTGTTGCCTTCTCACAAAAACAAATGTTCTTCCCTTTTATAGCAATGTGTTAGTGCACACTGGGCCACAAGAAAAATATTAAGCTACTAAAAACTTTTCTAGGTAACTCAAGAAGTTAGGTTCATAACTCTATAAAGCAGATAAGAAGTGAGCATTTACTGCTGAGAGTTTTTCTTTTAAAAAAACAAAGACCTAAGATCTTTTATATGATTAAGATATTTCTTATATTTTAGGGTAAAGTGGACTTGGTTTGACTGAGGTTAATGTCGTTTTCCTTGGGTTCCTCTTCCGGCATCACTTATGATGATTTTATCTAAATGAACTAATACTTCAAACAGTTTCATGCCTTTTTACTAGCATATAGAATGTTAATGAATTGGTATTAAAATTGGGAGCACGTATTTCATGTACTTGAAAAAACTCTAAAATAGCATGTTAAAATATTCAAACAATTTATATTCATTCTCACAGGCAGTTTTGGAAGAAGTTCCTATGTCTATACAGGAATTTGAATGAAGTTCATACATCTATACAGGAATTTCATATAGTCAAAACTATATTTTTTCAAAAGTCATGTTTGGATATGAGAGTTGGACCATAAACAAGGCTGAGTGCCAGAGAATTGATGCTTTTGAATTCTGGTGCTGGAGAAGACTCTTGAGAATCTCTTAAGCTACAAGGAGATAAAACAAGTCAATCCTAAGGGAAATCAACCTTGAGTATTCATTGGAAGGACTGATGCTGAAGCTGAAGGTCCAATACTTTGGTCACCTGATATGAAGAGCTAACTCATTGGAAAAGACCCTGATGCTGGGAAAGATGGAAGGAAAAAGGAGAAGGGGGCAGGAGAAGATGAGATTGGTAAAGAGCATCACCGACTCAATGCACATGAAATTAAGCAAACTCCAGGAGATGGTAAAGGACAGCAGAGCCTTGCCTGCAGTAGTCCATGGGGTCACATGTTACATGTCCATGGGGTCACAGAGTCGGACGTGACTTGGAGACTGAACAACAACAACAATAGGAATTTGGATGTTCTTTCTCTTTTAATATATGAAAACCCCAAATTATTTGTTCAAAAAGTACTAGAAACATATCAAATGAATTCATAACGAAATATAAAATAGATAAGAAATGGAGGTATAAAATGTGAAGATCTTATATACTAGGATAAAGGCGTTTGGCTTGATTCCATATGTCAGTGCCAAGAACTATGTAAGGTCTGCTGTTTTATCTTACCTATAAGCTACACTGATAAACTGCTACTGCTTCCTGATGCTAGAAGAAGACACGAGTCTCCTAGATGAGAGACAATGCACTTCATGCATGCACGCTAAGTTGCATTAGTTGTGTCCAACTCTTTGCGACCCTATGTACTGTAGCCTGCCAGACTCCTCTATCCATAGGATTTCCCAGGCAAGAATCCTGGAGTAGGTTGCTATGTCCTACTGCAGGGGGTCTTTCCGACCCAGGAATTGAACCTGCATCTCCTGAGGCTCGTGCATTGCAGGTGGATTCTTCACTGTTAAGACACAGGGAAGCTCAATGGACTTGATAGTTCACAGCAAAGAATCGGCTGCCTGTCAACATGTTGCCTACACCAGTTCCCTATGTCCCCTCCCAATCCCAAGGAAGGGACACAGAGGACCATGGGTACCTGTGCATTCTGTGGGTTATGTTAAAGAAGAATTAACCTTCAGGGATTCACAGCTTTTAAACTAAGAATGAACAAGCCTACGTTTTCTCTGAAGGAATGAGCTACCTAATCCCTTAAGGTTGCTCACTACAAACACTACCCTGAGAAATTCCCCAGATAAACAGCATTCAGTGTCTTTCATTCTTGTCATACCCAAAGGAATATATAGGGATGCTCAGGGTTATAGCAGATTGATTCCTAAAAGCAAGCTGCACTCAATATTTTTGATGCCAAGAGATATACTTCCCTAAAGGACAAGAAATATTGCCGTTGGTAATAATACTTCCTATGGCAGAAAGTCTTGGGAGGAGCAAGGAAAATCCTGCACCCTTTGCAAAAGTCTGCAGGTAATTTTTATATAACAACCACACTGATCTAAGCATTGGAAGCCATAAAAGTTTGAGGGTGGAGGAGTACCATAAAAATATTTTTATTTTAGAAAGATGACTCAAGACAGCATAGAGATTGACCAAAGTGACAAGATGAAGACAGAACCTAATTAAGCAGGATCTTACGGCAACTATGGTGAGTGACCATACTGTGGGTTAATGCAAATTTGTGGATATGGAAAATGAACCAGGAAAGGAGTGCTGGACTGGAGTAGGGGAGAAGACAAGGGTGGAAACCTGTTGGAACTAAGTATCAGTAAGGAAATTGACTATTCTTTTCAATGAAAAGTGAAAAGGCCTTTCACTGTGTGGATCACAACAAACTGTGCGATATTCTTAAAGAAATGGGAATATCAGACCACCTGACCTGCCTCCTGAGAAACCTGTATGCAGGACAAGAAGCAACAGTTAGAACCAAACATGGAACAACAGACTTGTTCAAAACTGGGAAAGGAGTATGTCAAGGCTGTATATTATCACCCTGCTTATTTAACTTCTTATATGCAGAGTACATCATGCAAAATGCTGGGCTGGAAGAAGCACAAGCTGGAATCAAGATTTCCGGGAGAAATATCAACAACCTCAGATATGGAGATGATACCACTTTAATGACAGAAAGTGAAGAGGAACTAAAGAACCTCTTGATGAAGGTGAAAGAGGAGAGTGAAAAAGCTGGCTTAAAACTCAACATTCAAAAAATGAAGATCATGGCATCCAGTCCAATCATTTCATAGCAAATAGATGAGGAAAATGTGGAAACAGTGTCAGATTTATTTTTTGGGCTCCAAAATCAGTGCGGACGGTGACTGCAGCACGAAATTAAAAGATGCTCCTTGGAAGAATAGCTATGACAAACTTAGTGTATTAAAAAGCAGAGATATCACTTTGCCGACAAAGGTGCATATAGTCAAAGCTATGGTTTTTCCAGTAGCCATGTATGCTTGCCAGAGTTGGACCATAAAGGCGGATGAATGCCAAAGAATTGATACTTTTGAAATGTAGTGCTAGAGAAAACTCTTGAGAGTCTCTTGGACAACAAGGAGATCAAACCAGTCAATCCTAAAGGCAATCAGCCCTGATTATTCATTGAAAGGACTAACGCTGAAGCTGAAGCTCAAATACTTTGGCCACCTGATGGGAAGAGCGACTCACTTGAAAAGACCCTGACGCTGGGAAAGACTGAAGGCAGAAGGAGAAGAGGGTGACAGAGGATGAGATGGCATCACCGACTCAATGGACGAGTTTAAGCAAACTCAGGGAGACAGTGATGGACAGAGAAGCCTAGCATTCTGCAATTCATGGGGTCACAAAGAATCGGACATGACTTAGCAACTGAACAACAAAAAGAAAATCAGCAGGTAGGAATTTGGGAGGAGAGCAAATTTGAGTATGAAAAGACACCAGATTCAGTTTTTGAGAAGTTGTATTTGAAAGATTTACTAATTTCAGGGGAGTATAAATTGAACGTAATTGGGTTCAATACACATCAGGATATATATATCAGTATATATATGACATTCTATAGATGATTTAGAACTAGACAATGAAATTTATCTCCTGCTAGCTTATAATTTGGAGAAGGCAATGGCAACCCACTCCAGTATTCTTGCCTAGAAAATCCCATTGACGGAGGAGCCTGGTGGGCTGCAGTCCAAGGGGTCGCTAAGAGTCGGACATGACTGAGCGACTTCACTTTCAATTTTCACTTTCATGCATTGGAGAAGGAAATGGCAACCCACTCCAGTGTTCTTGCCTGGAGAATCCCAGGGACGGCGGAGCCTGGTGGGCTGCCGTGTATGGGGTCGCACAGAGTCGGACACGACTGAAGCGACTTAGGGGCAGCAGCAGCAGCTTATAATTAGCCAGGATTATTCATTTCCCAGTTAGCTCTGTCATGCACACACACACACACACACACACACACACACCAGCAACATTTAGCACACTATAGTGAATACTGGAGTTCACAAGACACTTTTATTCATGGTATTAAAATCTTATAGAAAACACAAAAATCTCAACATCCCTGGGATCAAATAATATCCAAAATGTATAATAACATCTAAAGTCCTTAGCAAATGGGTATGATAAATAAATAATCCAAACACCTCATTTAAGCCAACAGTTTCAAACTCTTCTCACTCAAATCCATACTTTAAAAGTAATGGCAGGGTGGGGAGGGGTAAGTGGGTGCATAATTTTGATTTTATCCTTTTATTTCTCTATCCCAAGTTGTAATAATCAGTTACCCCTTGAATAAAAGGCTTACGAAGACAAGAATAGAAGCCAGCATCTGGATAACTAGTTGATAATAAATGAGCAGTATTTCAGCTAAGGGCAGCCCAGATCATTTCATAGGCAAAACTGATGTTCAATCATTTTTGATCTATCTACTTTGCTGGTATTATTAGCCCTAAATACAAATGTCTGAGGCTTCAAAAGTTGGTAAGGAGCCAAAATGAACTTTCATAATTCTGGACTGGTGCTATTTTAGTAAATTTAACAAAAGACAAAAAACCCTGCCGGGCTCTGTGAGTGTACCTCTGGGTAACAGGTGTGCCTTCAGCGTATAATACAGAGGCTGCTGCAGGGCGCTTACCTGGTTGCAGGTATTGATGTCTATGCCCCCCTTCAGATATTCCACGACTTTGTCCAAGTTGCCTGCTCTGGCGGCACGGAGGAAGCTTGCGTTGCTGTCAGACTGTGAGAAACAGAAAAGCGCTTCAGTGAATTACTGATCAAGTGAGAACATATCAAAAACAAAGAAACAAGAAAGTCTGCACCGCACATCAGAAAAGCTTTGGCTGCAAAATAATTCAAACCTGAGTTTAAAACACTCAATAATAATTAACAGGACAAGTGAGCAACCTCACAACATTTCTAGAGAGCTAAGGACATTAAGGTCAATGGGAATACATTCTGCTCTATTAAAGAGTGCAAAAGAATCATTAAAATAATTTTACTGCTTTATTCCAAATCTTTGGCTACATGTGAAGATGAATTTATACTACCCCCAAATCCACTGTTACCCATTCATTTTTGCTTCAGGAAGCTAGTGACTTTATACTGAGCCTAGTATGAAGCCAAAAAGGAATCAAAAACTGAAAAGAAATGAAAGGTGCTGGGTTTCCTCTTTCTTCCTTGACTGGTTTTCAGATGCATCTGAGGGAGAATACTGACTACGGGTCGCCTGGCAGTCATCTGTCCTTATGATACGGGAAAAAGAGAAAGCTGCAAGGATGCTTTGAGGAAAGCAGATAGTGCTAGCTGGCAGGTGCAGACTGGGCCAATGCAAATTTTGTGATCCTGGTGATTTTGGAAAAACAAGATTAAATTTAAACCAGCTGACATAATACCAGATTCAAATCTCTTGGTAAAGATGATCAGTCCGAGTGGAAACTGCCTTCTAAGTCCACATCTTGAGTCCATTCCTCTCAAAACCTGATCCTGGGAAAATCAGCTGAAAACCCCCACCCCCACCAAGAAATATGTCCAAAGGAGGCTTTCAGAGATGTAGCCACAGGCACCTTGCCTCTCTGACTTGCTGACTAAGTCCGATTTTCAAACCTTAACACAAGGATGATGATAACTTCATTAGGTTCCAAGATACTGGCATCACTTTATAGATCTTGTGGTATAACATCTGACTAAAGAGGAAATGGGCTTCCCAAGTGGCACTAGTGGTAAAGAACCCACCTGCCAATGCAGGAGACATAAGAGATGTGGGTTCAATCCCTGGATCAGGAAGATCCCCTGGAGGAGGGCATGGCATCCCAGCCCAGTATTCTTGTCTGGAGAATCCCCATGGACAGAGGAGACTGGCAGGTTATGGTCCATAGGCTTGCAAAGAGTCAGACGCGACTGAAGCAACTTAGCACGCACACACGTGCAAAGAGAAGACAGCAACCTACCTACAATAGGAGATCCCTATGAAAAGGGGCCTACTAGAAAGGGAGATGCAGGTGGGATGGCTCTTAATCCACCATTCTCCCCAGTAGGCTATACTGCCTGCCTCCTTCTCTCTCGAAAGGACTCTGCAAGGGCCCCTGGCATATTCTTGGACCTATTTATTATGACTGGTGATGAAGTACAGATATAGAAATGGAAGTGTTTCCTCTGGGAGTCTGAAATATGGAATTACTTGCAGACTGTTAGAATGATTTACACAGGGGAAGACTGAACACCCTAAGACAAAATTACCTCACATTTAAGCCAAATACCACAATGCCATATATATTTACAAATTCGATAGATACTTTATGAGGAGTCGAAAGGTATGACTGAAATCTGCACATCTGGACTGCACGCTCGGAGCCTTCAGGAACGTATCCCGGTGTGACTAACATAGTGCGGCCTTCCTCCTCCCGGCTCTGCTGTGATGCCTCACACTTCATCCTTCCTGAAAGCTCTGCTCATGGCAGGGTGCCCCCCGCATATCTGCAATGCTGCAGGGACTGAATGGTAACTCACTTTGAAATACCTGTTCTATGGAAGTATTTGCAGCAAATTCTAAATTCCAGGAAGATTTTCCTCCTTCAAGTTTCTTGCCCCAGCACTTAAAAGTGAAACATGATAATTCTTTGCATTATGCTCCATCAATATCCCACAAGAAACATTAGTTATTACAAAACAACAATTAAATAACATTAGGTCACAGAAAGTATGACAACATTATTTCCCACATCTAGGTTTTTAAAAATGAATCCACATGCTATATATTACATGGTCTTCCCAGGTAGTACTAGTAGAATTCACCTCGAGATGCGGGTTCAATCCCTGGGTTGGGAAGATCCCCTGGAGGAGGACATGGCAACCCACTCCAGTATTCTTGCCTGGAGAATCCCCATGGACAGAGGAGCCTGGTGGGCTACAAGAGTCCAACATGACTGAAGTGACTTAGTATGCACAAATATTAATACTATATTAAAGATGATGCCTAGAAAGTACTTCCATCCGGTACACAAGGCTTCATAATTATAAGTAATATTTATGAATGTCAAGCACTTTCCAGGTGGCGCTGGTGGTAAAGAATCAACTTGCCAATGCAGGAGACCCAGGACACAGGTTCAATCCTTGGGTCTGGAAGATCCCCTGGAGTAAGAAGTGGCATCCCCCTCCAGTGTTCTTGCCTGGAAAATTCCATGGACAGAGGAGTCTGGCCGGCTACAGTCCATGGGGCCACAAAGAGTCAGACACGACTGAGCACATGAATATTTACGGTGGGTCAGGCACAGAGCTAAGAAGTCATATGCATTGTATTGTGATTACAATCATACTAGGAGAAAGCAACTATTATTATGCTCATTTAATAGGTGAGGAGAGAGGTTTAGAAAATTTTCAAGGTCACAGAATTTTTCAGTGGAAGATCCAAGGTTTAACTCCTGTTTCTCAGTCTCAAAGCAAGTCTTATCTGCTGTAATGCCTCGTCTGTGCAAGGTATCAAAGCAGATGTTACTGTAGCTACCTAACCTCAGCTACAGGTTTAGTTTGTTTGTGATAACCTCAGTATGCCCTTGGTCTACCTATTTGCTCTGTAAATCCTGGCACTTGCTTGATCGAGTGCCTTAGCTAGAGAGAGAATTCTTGGCTGACAGCTCCAGCCTCAAATTTATCAGCCATCTACGCACCCAGAAAAATGAAGAGTTGGCTTCAGACAAACTACTTAGAAACACATTCACTTCGGAATAAGGAAAGAGACAGTAAAGTACACACTACTTTAAAAAGCCAGTTGATTGTCTCTCTCTAAATGCCTAACATGATCAAACTCACAAACTAAGATCAGGGTTCGCTATCATTCCTGTAAAAAAAAAGAGAATGCCATGAACAGAAGTAGAGCCAGAGGGTGCAGCTGACCCTGCAGGAATGAAGAAACACCCAGAGACACCCTGCAGAAACTTGAGGGGGGTGCTATTGTTGGTCTGAAGGGACTTCAGGTGTCATGGAGGGGTACCTATTAGACCCTCTCAGAATCTTCTGTAGGGGCTGGGCATGACATTGAGGATTGCTTTTGCTGTTACATAATAACAAGCTTTAATAACTAATTTTCTCTTTTCTGAATCAAACTCCTAAAAAGTAAAGACAAGTAAAAGACTTAAGTCCAGTCCTTGGAATTCTAGCCAAAAAAAAAAAAGTTTCCAGGTTTTTAGACAGGCTAGAGCCAATATAAAGGAAACACGTGAGCTATCCTGGCAAGGATCTCTTCAGCAGTTGAGTCACAGTAAATTTTGCTATAAGCTGTATTCTTCTAGAACCCCATTAAGGGATTTAGTTTTTCCAAAGTAAGAAAATGCATTAGAAATGCATTTTGCAAATGCAACTAAGTGTGTTATTATAAAATGCTTTCAGATCATGAGTTTCAAGAACAAACTTAAAATGAAACTTCAAAATGTATATGTAGATACTGACATTATTGAAGGTTAAAAGTATAGACTGTACAGAAGTATATATTTTTCTCCTACTTCCAGATAAACACTTGCAAACCCTGTACTACAAAGAGGTCAATCTGTGATTAAAGCTCTTGACATAAGAGCTTAGGATAAACAGCTTTTAGTCTGGTTACCTTCAATCAACACAGAGATGAAAGAGGATTCCGGGACTCCTGGTGAGAGATGCAGCAATGTTTACCATGCTATATTTCTCTCTGAATATGACAAAAGTAAGAATTTAAAAATTAAAATTAGGCATTAGTGGTGGGAGAGGCATGCTTTCAAAAGAGACTGTTGTCTCTTGGCTTGACCCGGGAGATTTCATGCACAAAAAGCACTAGAAAGAGAGAAGAAGGCAACAGCAATTCCTTTGAGAGCAAAGTCTGACATACAGACTAACTTTTTATGCTTTGTTGCTGTCTGCCCCTAGAACTCTCAATCCTAAAACCAATTGTGCTTATGCCTATATAAAGTCTGACTCTGAACAAGGCATTCAAACGCTGAGCTCCACGTATTTTAATCTGCAACAGATGGATGTCATTAAAACTTGTCCCTTTTACAACCCGAGTGTGGCATCTCAAGCCGAGAAAGAAAAATTTCCTCTTCAATTCTTCTTGACACAGTTCTGTACGTTTTTTGATCCGAATGTTAGAAAAACAATACTTTCTCAGCATCCAGCAGAGTAGACATGAAAGGCAAGGAGGAATGTGCGTTCACAGAGCCACGTTACGGCCTGAAGGAGTGCTTCCCCAAAAGATCCAGGGGCTCACTCACCGGGGTCCTTGAGTTTGCTGCAAGATTTTGCAAAATGTCTATGCTTACAGTTCAATAACAGTCTAACAAGGAGAATATAAGCATGTTCCAGGTCATCTAGATGGCTACCCTTTTACTGAGTACAGCCATCTATCTTTAGAACGTGACTTTGTGTTTATAATTCAATGCATAACAGGTGAAGGAGAGATGGAATACAGACAGATGCACAATATGCAAAATATTTTGCCTTAGAACAGAGACTCGTCCGAGAATCTGGCCATCATATCTGGCAGGATGCACTAAAGAACCTGAGCACAGCACTCAGTAGCACATCAGCGTTGGTTTAGTCACTAAGTTGTGTCTGACTCTTGTGACCTCATGTACTGTATGTAGCCTGCTAGGCTCCTCTGTCCATAGGACTTTCCAGGCAAGAATACTGGAGTGGGTTGCCATTTCCTTCTCTAGGGGATCTTCCTGACCCAGGGATTGATCCTGAGTCTCCTGCATTACAGGAAGATTCTTTACTAACTGAGCTACGGACCCCGCATATTAATAGGGACTTCCTTGGCAGTTCAGTGGCTAAGACTCCAAACTTCCTCTGTGGAGGGAGCAGGTTTGATCCTTGCTCAGGAAACTAAGATCCCATATGTTGCACAGAATGGCCAAAAAAAAAAAAAAAAAAAACTAATAAAAAAAGTTACAAATAATAAGCTCAGATGTTATCTCTGTGTAGTCCAACTTGCCTTGACTATTGGCAGTAAGTATAACAGAAAACCCAGAGTAAAATGTTTTTCGGTTCCTAATTGCAGTGTTATTGGCTTAGGTACATATCTTTAGCACAATACTAATTCCATCACCAAGTAAATGAAGAGAGTTTTAAATGATTATCAAATAGCATGCCTTTAATATTGGCTTCCCAAGTGGCTCGGATGGTAAAGTGTCTGCCTGCAATGTGGGAGACCTAGGTTGGATCCCTGGGTTAGGAAGATACCCTGGAGAAGGAAATGGCAACCCACTCCAGTACTTTTGCCTGGAAATTCCAAAGAGTTGGACATGACTGAGCGACTTCACTTTCACTTTCAATATTGGCATTGGCAAAGTTCTCTGATAGCTTTATGTTTTTATTCTGAAGTAGGAAACAAAAGTTTAAATGTATTAATAATGGTTGTATGAGATGCTTCTAAAAATGTATGCTCTGTATTATTTTTATTTAGGGCAAATTCAGAAATACATTGTAGAAATACAAGGTTAAATCTTTTTACTATTAAACCAACATCTGTGATTTAGTTTTACACAGTCCTGTGTATTCTATTACATTGGTGCTATTTTTTTTTTTAATAATACTAGTTTTGTACTTCTGTTCATGCTTAATTTGTAAAACTTTCATTTTAGTAATGGTCTAAGAGTTTAAGGAGTTTTATGTAGTTTGATTTTTACATTTAAATTACCACTATAGGGAATTCTGTGGCAGTCCAGTGGTTAGGACTCCAAGCTCTCACAGGCCAAGGACCCATGCTTAATCCCTGCTCAGAGTGCTAAAATCCTGCAAGCCACATGGTGAGGCTCCCCAAAAATGTTTTTCATAAAAAAATTAATTATTAGTCTCATAAAAATAACACTAGAGGTTACAAACTATTTTCATACTTCAAAGAGAGGAATATATTATTAATATTTGAGATGCTCACATCCTCTAGCATGAATTAGCCACCAGCCTCAACTAACCTAGCAAGTGACACTGGGTACCTCCCCTCAGTCTGTGGCTTATCCTGTACCCTCCACAAATATTTTCCAACCGATTAACCATAAGAAAGCACATGTTCCTTGTGAAATTTAGGGAATTTGCTTATTTTCTTAGGATACAGTTATTCCTTTTAAAATAAATGGGGTCATTTACCTGCCTACCCAGAGATCTACATTTTTACAGTAATACAAAATAAACAAAATATATTAAAATCACTTGAGGGGAAAAATCTTAATATGAACATAATAAAATAAGGGACATTTCTACAATTCCTTAGGTCTTTTCTTAGGAATGTTGGATAAGTTAAAACTATGTCCAGCAAATCACAAGTTGTATGATCTTGAGTCTTTGTGGGTCTCAATTTCCTTATCAAAAAAATAAATGTACTTTATAGAATTGCTGTAAGAATGAAATATGATTTAAAGTGCTTAGCCCAATGACGGGCACAGTAGACACTGACTGAGCTTTTTTTAATTTTATCTTGTAAATTATAAAAGCAAAACAACAATGGCAAATCAAAGGACAGATGCATACATATTATCTTCTTTAAATAAGAAGGTGCTGCCAGAAGACCAGAGTATTTGAAAATATCCTGCTAACTGTTAAAGTGTCCTAACTGTATAAACACTTTACACTGCAAAACCCCACTTACTTTCAATTCAGCTGGCCACTAATAACAAAAATTGCGATAAAACATGAGTTTGTACACTGCAGCTTGATTAACACTGCATGTTGATTAAGCTACATTTTTAGTGTCATTTTAACAGGTCTTTACACTGCAACTAAATGGAAAATACTGAAGGAGCTCTGATCTTCACAAAGAATTAACACAACCTCTCGAAAGGTTGTTTTTACTTCAGCGACATATGTTTTAAGAATTTTAGTTCAGATATAGGTGTTTCTATTTTTACTTTTAAAATGTTACTTAAGATAAGTAATGATTAACACATAAAATTGAGAACTGTATCAAAACAATATCTACCTTTAATTAAACAAATAAATTGCACCTGAATATTTCAAGCAAATACCTATTTGATATGCAAGATCATTTGAAATTACTTTTACATGAAGACAAAGAGGTTTTTCTCAACGTCATACGACATTTTGACATTGCTTTGCACTAGCACACTAGATACATTTTTTCATTATCAGTGTTTCCCCTGAGATTATTATCCATGAGAAGAACTGCCTATAGGACACCACCTTTAAAAAGACAGTGACACTGAAAGATTAGTTGTTCCTAACTTACTCAATGGTGACAAAATCGCTGAAGAGTAAACAGATGAAAAAATCAGTATTCAAAAGCTATATCTTTTTTTTTACTGTGGAGGCAGTTTTTCTAATGCAGATTACTCATATTATGCAGGGCTTCCCAGGTGGCACTAGAGGTAAAGAATCCAGCAGCAAATGAAGGAGACCAAGAGACCAAGAGATGGATCCCTGAGTTGGGAAAATCCTTTGGAGTAGGAAGTGGCAACCTGCTTCAGAATTCTTGCCTGGAAAAATTCCATGGACAAAGGAGCCTGGAGGGCTACCATCCGTAGGGAGGCAGAGTCAGACACAACTGAATGACTTGCTCTTTTACTTTCAAGGTGCCACGCAGGCAAGAAAGAAACAATGCAGATTACTAAGTACGCATGGCTATGTATTTGAACTCAAAACATTACACTAAGTCAACTTCTGGGGCATCTTTTTATTATACTATTCTAATAGCACTCCTCCGGTCTTCAAAAATATTTAGAAAGATGGTAACAATAACCCTGTGTACGAGACAGCAAAAGAGACACTGATGTATAGAACAGTCTTATGGACTCTGTGGGAGAGGGAGAGGGTGGGAAGATTTGGGAGAATGGCATTGAATCATGTAAAATATCATGTATGAAACGAGTTGCCAGTCCAGGTTCGATGCACGATACTGGATGCTTGGGGCTGGTGCACTGGGACGACCCAGAGGGATGGAATGGGGAGGGAGGAGGGAGGAAGGTTCAGGATGGGGAACACATGTATACCTGTGGCAGATTCATTTTGATATTTGGCAAAACTAATACAGTTATGTAAAGTTTAAAAATAAAATTAAAATTTTCCAGGAAAAAAAAAATATTTAACATGAATCCAGGAAGACCGGATATGGCTCAGAGATCTTGATTGTTAAGTCTTCTATGATAAATAGAAGTAAGTTGTTAGAGATAATTTTATACCTTAAAAAAATTTCTGCATCACGTTTTTGAACACTGAGTCAAAATATTAATAATGTAATAATATCTGTCCTCAATAAATTAAAAATATGGCAAGAACACAAAACTAATAGGAATAAAAACCTTAAATCAAAAAAATCATTCTAGTGTACATTTGATTGATAACTATTTTATACTTCAGACTCCCTGTGATTTATATACAGATATATCCATTTAAAAATAATTATTAAACAGAAGAAATATGAATTCCTCAGTTAGTATATCATCAGACAGTAGAAGTCTGACTTGAAAAGTAACTCTGTTTTGCTGACATGAGTTTAGTTTAATAAAAATTACAAATGAGACATACTGAAACCTTCACTAAAACGGGAACTTTTACAAAGAAAAGGTAGAAACTTTCTTAAGTGGTGATAAGTTTCAGTTTTCTACTGAACATTATCATAAATTGAAAGTTAAAACAACTTCTCCTAAGTCAGGAAAATCAACAGGTTTTGAGTATTTGTATTCTAGCTCTATGTTCTGCCTATGACTCCAAAACGCCTACAGAACTCAGAAATTCTGTCACAAAGTACAACACGTCAATTTTTTTTCTGAATTTAAATGGGAAGATAGTAATGGCCGCACCACAATTCTTACAGATCTAAGGAAATCAGAAAAAGGGAACTATTTTGCCATAGCTATAAGTCAGACATTAGATTAAATAGTTTCAGGTTCATCTTAAAATTTTAAATTTTAGAACACTGCAACTGAATGCTTCAGATTGTTTCAAGGGATAAGATACTCTGTGAAAGTAAAAGTATGAAAGTGATAGTCGCTCAGTCATGTCTGACTCTCTGCGGATCCCATGAACTGTAGCCCACCAGGCTCCTCTGTCCATGGGGATTCTCCAGGCCAGAATACTGGAGTAGGTAGCCATCCCTTCTCCAGGGGATCTTCCCAACCCAGGGAAGGAACCCAGGTCTCCTGCACTGCAGGCGGATTCTTTACTGTCTGAGCCACCAGGGAAGCTCTTTGGGAGGTTTCAATTAGACAAACAGATTAAGGGTAGTACTATAGTCAGTGAGCTAAGCACCTTAATAATTGCTTTAAACTGTTTCTCTAGAGTTAATATTCCTCCCTAAAGAGCATATCATACTTGGGAAAAAATGGCATATGATCAGGAGATTGTGACCCCCACTTTCAAGCATTGCAGCTTCCTCTTGATGTAGAGGTACCCCGTCACATTATGGCTTCATGCCATACACCACCCCCCCCTCACACTACTACCTGAACTGATGGATTTGAAAAGTTCTGCTTTATTTATTTATGTTCAGAATGCTAACAATGCAAAGGCCAGAAAAAATATTCTACAAATCTTATATTACTGAATATTAGTTTCTCCATAATATTCACTAATTTTTTCAATAGCCAACGTATAATGGAAATCTGCATTTCACATGCCAACAACAAAATTAATGAAAACTCAGATTCCATATACATGCATTAATATTTGATATTTGGCTTTCTCTTTCTGATTTCTGGAAAAACAGTACTGGTGAACATATTTACTGAGAAGAAGTAGAGACAAACCTAGAAAACAGTCTGGTGGAAACACTGGAGGAAGGAGAGGGTAGGGCAAATTGAGAAAGTGGCATGGACATGTATACACTATCATGTGTAAAGTAAATGACTAGTGGGGAACTGCTGCACAACACAGAGGGCCCAGCCTGGCACTCTGACAACCTAGAGCGGTTGAATGGGGGGTGGGGGTGGGGGGCGTTGAATGGGGGGCAGGGGGTGTGGCGGGGCAGGCTGAGGCTTACGAGGGAGGAAATGGAAGTCAGAAGTCACTCAGTCCTGTCTGACTCGTTGCGACTCCACAGACTGTAGCCACCTAGCCTCCTCCATCCATGGAATTTTTCAGGCAAGAGTACTGGAGTGGGGTGCTATTTCCTGCTCCAGGGGATCTTCCCAACCCAGGGATTGAACCCGGGTCTCCTGCACTGCAGGCAGACGCTTTACCATATGAGCCACCAGGGAAGCCCCTTATGAGGGAGGGGATATATATAAATATGACTGATATGTGTTGATGTATAGCTGAGACCACTACAACACTGTAAAGCAATTATCCTCCAATTAAAAAAAAAATGAAAAACTAGACTTCCACAATAGAAATTTAATAGCACACACCACATCTGTATAGGACTGAATTCTAAACAGTTCTCTACTATTGCTTTGGGATCTCCAACCAGTATTAATTGAAAGTAAAACATTGAAAACATATTTCTAAAACAATCTGTATCCCAAGCCTAATATCCTTCCTAATTTTCAATGAGCTGGACATCTCCGTAAAAATGTTCTGCCAGCATCTTAAACGAACATGGGCCAAAGCATGGAAGAGATTATCAAGCGTTCTGTCTTATACACAAATCCCCAAAGGAATTTCCCTTTGCCCAGTAATGGCCATGAGAGTAGGTTTCATAAATGAATAATAACCTACCATAATAACACTCCAGTCAGAAGAAAAAAGACAGAGCTTTTGATATAATTTGGTAACAACTGTTTATTTAATTCTTTCTGTAAGAAATATTCTCAAAAAAAAAAAAAAAGAAATATTCTCTACACAAAACTCTTCTCATTCCCTGACTAATCCGTATGTTAAAACATTACAGAGCCTTTGGGAGGAAAGGTATATTAGAGTCTATCCCACTGCTATACTCAAGGATCAGGATAATTGAACCTGAATTAGGTTTCAGTCTCCCTTGAAAGCCTTTAGAACTGTCGTGATATGACAAAAATAAACCCAACCAAGTGAAAATGTCTTTCATCAATTCTTTATTATGCTGGGCATCCGACAGTGTTAATTTACTATTGCCCCCTTGAGGTAGGCACTGAATTTCTATCCCCATTGGTCTGATTATTCATCTTTAGACCATCTGTTCTGAAGCAGACATCACTCAGTCAAAAGCAGCTTCGTGACACAGCACAAATGAGGCAGTGACCGCACCCCGTCATATTGCACACAAAAAGGTTGATTGCTTCTCTAGCACTGAATTATTCAAGGCTGAACAAGAAAATACATTCTTCCAAGGAAAGCTTCACAATGGCTTACTTTCAAATATGACCACTATTTTAAAAGAACTTGCATATATTTTCCAATTCTCACATTGTTAATTTTAGTGTGGCCTCCTAAAACTCACATGGAAATACAGAAGGGTTTTCTGTTTACAATAGTCCAGTGTACATCTGTAATTGTAGATTGATTTTCTAGAAGGGTATCACTTATTTACAGCTTAGCAACCACACACAGTAACAACCTGACTCTACTTGTTTAAAATGTAACTCTGGACTCATTTCCCATTTATAGGAAATCATTGCCCATAAAAGACCAATTTAGAGAAAATGCATCAAAACTGAGTAACTCGATTTTTTAATTTTACTTTTTTGAGTACGTATGTTATATAATAACATATTCTATTCCAGAATAGAATAAGAATTTGAATTCATTACTTTCTAATATCATTTTTGTCCCAAGATGATATTTTAATTTTATAGGAATAACAGACCTAAGAACTCTATTTGTGCCACTCTTGGCATTTCTATTTTTTTAGAAATGTTTCTAATTATTGGGTGTCAGGAATTTCAGCATGGTAATTATGTTGCTTATTGGAAATAATTTGAGTCACTAGTCCCTTTGGTTAAACTGTTCTTAAGTTTATTGTTATCTATAAAATGGCAAAAGTCAATCCTTCTAATGTGCATATAATTTTTGAGAAGTTGTGTATTCAACCCATTCTCCAAAGCATGTGGGTCCCAAAGGAGTATACACAGTTTTCACACTCTTCTGCACATTTGTGATGATCTACATGGAAAGCAAAATTCCAATTCTCAAAAAGTCTACATTATGCTAAATATAACATACAAAATCATTTTTTACACTCATTTCTTGACTCTCTCTATGCTGGCCCAGCGGTGCACAGTTGAAAGTCAACAAAACTTTAAAGTTAAATTAAAAAATACCTAAAGGATACACAATATGTGTACTGTATAAGAAGGAAATCATTTCCCAGTTTGATTCATTTTATTAACTTGATTAAACTACTGAAAAGATATAAATGTGTACATATTAGAAAAATCAAAGCTTCAGTTTAGAAAAAGTGAAAACAAATTAGTCTAAAAACAGATTATTTTGATAATAAAATATACATATAGGATGGATAAACAACAATGTCCAACTGCAGAGCACAGGGAATTATAGTCAGTATCCTTTAATAAATCATAATGGAAAGAAAAGGAAAAATATATATGTATGTGTGTGAATCACTTTTTTTGTACACCAGAGACTAACAAAATCGTCGATCAACTATGCTTCAATAAAAAAAAAATTTAATAGTTACAAGAATTTAACCAGTTCTTTATAAGAAGTTATTTAGTTGAGAATAAGACAATTTTGAAGTCAAGCAGTGTGTTAAATGCAAAGAATTAAATACAGAAAAAATAAACATGATCTATCCCCTCAAAGGCTTCCCAGGTAGCTCAGTGGTAAAGAATCTGCCTGCCAAAGCAGGAGACACAAGAAACTTGGATTCTATCCCTGGGTCAGGAAGATTCCCTGGAGTAGGAAATGGCAACCCACTCCAGTATTCTGTCTGGAAAATTCCATGGGGATAGGAGCCTGACAGGCTACAGTCCATGGGGTAACAATGACTGAGCAACAGAACACACATATATCCCCTCTAAAGATTTTAAGATCTGCATTTAGAAAATATGTTTTAGCTGCAACATAGTCCATGAATTAGATAGAAGTGGGCAAAAATGGATCCATGGATATCCATTTAGAAACAGTAATCCAGGCAATAAATGCTTGTGTGTTTTACAATCTATTTTACATTTGGAACATATAATAGGAATAGCAACACAGTATTTTACAAAGTTCCTGGTGTTAAGTTAGGTGGAAAACACAGCAGGCACAGGACTAGCGAGTGAAATGTCATAGTGGTCGGGAAGAACACAGTATGCACGAAACTATGAGTAATGCAGTGTGCTGAATTATAAACTTGGAAATGACAAAGAAGTTAAAATTCTCAACGTAAGGCAGGGCCCAGCCTGTGAATGTTCTTACATGCTGTAATGAGAAGACTGAATATTACCCTTTAGGTGAAAGGGCACGAACTGCCAAGATCAGAATGCTGTCCTCAAAATCATCACTGGAGTAACATAGGAGGGTGAGGTAGAGGTAGAGAATGAAGTCTGTCAGATAATTTGGATACTACTGCAATGGTCCTAGTGAGCAACACTTCAGGGACAGCAACGTAAAAAAGGAAGCGATGCGTCACACATGCAGGGGAAAGAAGTTACACAACTTGGGGGCATTGAATTTAAGCGTTTATGGAAAAGAGGAAATTAAGGAAACCTTGGAAACATCTAGCTTTGGTACGTAATGAACAATAATACTAATCAAGATCAGAAAATTTGGGAAACAGCATACCTAAAATTGGAGAGAACACAACAGTGTGGTTCTGGTCTAATGAACTCGGATGGGCCATCACAGCATGGTATGTGCTCAAAATGCAAGACTAAGAGGTCTGGGAGAGTGTGTGGACTCTAGACAGAGGCCACGGTGTAACCTCTGGGAGATGGTCTGGGGTTTTTTTGCAGTGATACTGGATTTATCTTCATTCCTTACCATTTCTCTGTCAATAGGACTCCTAAGAATAGGAAAGCACTTCTTGTGTTGCCTGTGGAAGCAAACACTGCTGACCTATCAACATCTTGCATGAACGCCAGGAAGTACTGATAAAATAAAAATTGCAAGGTATATGTATACTTTGGTATACACGTATATACATACACCAGTGAGACTAAAACAGGAATCTGTACAGGAGGTTTTTCATGCGCTCAGAATACTAATAGCATGCAGCTGACATTTGCCCATAAGACCAGGGCACAACTGAAGTACCGCTTTATCCACAATGGATGTGACCTGCTGTAACTTTCTAAATTTATCCTTGTGCTATGTACGAACTATAATTGTCTAGAATGGTTCCAGCTATTCAGTTCTAACTCTATGAAAGGTAAAGAGATTCCTTAACTTTACACTGAAATGTAAAAAAGGTATGGAAAAGTGGCTTTAAAAAGAAATGTGTTTAATTAATTATAGTACCTGACACATGGCAGTGGAAAAGGACTAGCAAATCAAGTATTTGTAGCTTGCACTGCCTTTAAAAAAAAAAAAATTAGCTTATACTACAAATTCTCTGTTGGAAATCAGTCAATAAAAACCCCTCCAGTTATTAACTGCATTTCACAGAATATCTGAACTTCTTCTGAGGCAGCTTTCAAAACAAATTCTTGACTTGTTGGGGTAAGAGTATTGGCATCAACTCCAAAGAGAATTTTGAAAAGTAAGGGATCTCCTAATTTAAACATAACTAAAAACAAAAGTAGGGTTAATTCATCTCATGAAACTAAGCTTTGGTTCAGATGCTCAAGACCAGTTTTTTAAAAATTGAGCTTAAGCCAGGTTTAATGAGAAATGGAGAATTCTCTATTAGTTGTTTTTTATTCTTTGACTTCTACAGTTCAGTTCAGTCACTCAGTCGTGTCCAACTCTTTGTGACCCCATGGACTGCAGCACGCCAGGCCTCCCTGTCCATCACCAACTCCCGGAGTTTACTCAAACTCATGTCCACTGAGTCCATGATGCCCTCCAACTATCTCATCCTCTGTTGTCCCCTTCTCCTCCTGCCTTCAATTTTCTACAAGAATTTGTATAAGTGGATCCTGTGGGTATATTTCCAGAGGCTTGGGAAACCTTCTTCACAACACCCTCCCAACCCACCTTTCTCCCCTCAAGTCTGACCAAGTTCCATTACTCTGGGGTCGCATAACACCCTGAGAACCATTCAGTCATTCATAAACGCTCGTTGACTACTAGTCATAAAAACAGCACTGCACTAAATGTTGTCAATGGCTATAGCAGGATCCCCAAATATATGCTGACATATCTATCTCCCCAACTAGCCTGACCCTCCAGGTTAGATGAGGCCATGACTTCTTTATCTTGGGTGTCTCCACTGCCCAGCACAGGGTTTAACAGAGAGTAGATCAATAAACCTTTGTGGAAGTAAGATAAAATAAAGGAAGAAGTTCAACAAAGTGAAACTGGCCAAATAGACACATGAAGCAGCACTGGTCACTATGAATTAAACTAATGAAAAGTTTGGTGAATCAAGTACATTTTCACAGACTTACTAAATTTTAAAACTTGGTTTAAAATCGACATGTATACACTATCATGTGTAAAATGGATAGCCAGTGGCAAACCGCCATATAACACACACTATATAACAGCCTGGCACTCTGTGAAAGCCGAGAGGGATGGGATGGGGGCAGGGGAGGGAGGCTAAAGAAGGAGAGATTATATATATAATTCTGACGGATTCTCGTACGGCAGAAACCAACACAACATTGTAAAGCAGTTTTCCTCCAATTAAAAAATAAATTCAAAATTAAAATCCTGATTAGCAACATTTACACTTGCTATATTATTTCACCTTTATAATTCTATTAGATAACCATTTATTGTGGTTATCTAATAGAATTATAAATAGAATCTTGCCTAACTCTTCCTAAGGGTATGTGAATATAGAGTAATGGGGTGAGGATGCCCTCCAACTATGGGACTTCCCCAGTGACTCAGCAGTAAAGAAGCTGCCTGATATTCAGAAGATGCAAGTTCGATCCCTGGGTTGGGAAGATCCCCTGGAGGAGGACATGGCAACCCACTCCAGTGTTCTTGCCTGGAGAATCCCATGGACAGAGGAGCCTGGCGGGCTGCAGTCCATAGGGTCGCAAAGAGTCGGACACTACTAAAGCTACTTAGCATGCATGCACACCCTGCATCTGTAACATTATTATCTTACAGTTGAAATCATGGGAAAACTTAACAATGGAATCGGTTAGATAGGCCATGGACTCAACCTTCTCTGAGCTTAATTAGTTTAACAGATAACTGCCAACTATGACATTAGTAAAGAAATTAAACACAGAAAGAAATGGTATTTTACTGATACTGACTACATACAACTATTAGTATCCTGTTTCTGAGAAATAACAAACTATAATTTTATTATTATAAAATTGTTATTATTGCTCAAATTGTTAAACAATTTTTAATAAAATTAGTAAAATTGTTATTGTTTTATTATTATAAAATTGTTCTTTTCTGGAGGGGGAAACTTTACATAAAGCAGTAACATAAGCTTCCATTATTGCAAAAAGTATCCAAAGAAGAAGGGATTATAATGTATAACAACACATAGCAATACACTGCATTATCCCCAGTAGTTACAATAAGACTAACTTCTAAATGAAAGAGATGATTGGCATGTTTAAATTATTTTGACCAAGATACCAATGACAGAGGCTATTTTGTGTTAGAATTATTATGCATATAAAATACACCTCACTTCACTCATAGGGAAACTATGTATTTACTTCTACCTCCACATTCTTGTATCTGTAACAAGATATATAAAAGTAAACTAACATATATGTGCACAGGTGTATGTGTGGTATGTGTTTAAGAATTCGTGTGGAGAGTGAAAAAGACAGCCTACTGAGTGGGAGAAAATATTTGTAAACGTATGATGGATAAGGGGTTAATATTCAGAATATATAAAGAGCTTATGCAACTCAACATCAAAAAAACCAAACAATTCAATTTTTTTAAAAAAAGGGGAAAAGAACAGACATTTTTCCAAAGAAGAAATGCAGATGGCTAACAGGCACATGTAAAGATGCTTAACATCACTAACCATCAGGGAAATGCAAATCAAAACCACAATGAAATATCACCTCATGCCTGTCAGAATGGCTATCATCAAAAAGACAGCAAATAACAAACGGTAAAAATGTGGAGAAAGAGAACCTTTGTATATTGTCAGTGAGAAGATAAATTTGTGCAGCCGTGGTGGAAAACCGTATAGAGGTCAAAAAACTACAGATAGAACTACTATGTGACTCAGCAATTCCATCCTGGGTATACACCTGAAACAAACCAAAAATACTAACTCAAAAAGATACCTGCACCCTGATGTTCATAACAGCATTATTTACAATTGCCAAGATATGGAAGCAACCTAAATGTCCATCAACATATATCTAGATAAAGAAGCTGTGAGACATATACATATATAGAGATACACACCCTATGTAATAATATTCAGCCATAAAAAGTGAAATTTTGCCATTTGCAGCAATATGGGTGGACTCGGGGGGTATGAAATAAGTCAGATAGAGAAAGACAAATACCGTATGATATCACTTCTATGTGGAATCCAAAATACAACGAACAAGTGAATGTAACAAAAAAGAAGCAAACTCACAGATATAGAGGACAAACTAGTAATTATCAATGGGGAGAGGAAAGGAGGAGCATTAAAGGAGCAGAGGAGCACAGGAGTAGAGGAATAAAAGATGCAAGCCATTATGCACAAAATAAGCTAGAACAATATATAATTTACAGCATAGGGAATATAGCCAACATTTTATAAACTTATTTATAAATGGAGTGTACCCTTTAAAAACTGTGAATCACTATACCTCAATAAAAATAAAAAACAAAAGATGTTTAGATTGTGCCACTTCTGACTAGCAATGTTTAATATGGGAACCCAGCACATAATATGAAGCTTGATGAGAATTTGGGTATATATTAAAATCCTGTGGCATCCCAACAAGGTACAGTCCTTTACAATTGGAGAAGCTCCACTTCTATTTGGTTTCCTTTTCCTGGCTTTCCTGGTGGTCAGACAGTAAAGAATCTACTTGCAATGCGGGAGACCTGAGTCAGGAAATGGCCCTGGAAAAGGCAATGGCTATCCACACCAGTACTGTTGCCTGGAGAATTCCATGGACAGAGGAGCCTTGGGGACTACAGTCCAGGGAATCACAAAAAGTCAGACACGATAGCAACTAACACTCCCACATGTAAGAAGTGTGGCATATTTGAGCAGTTTGGTTCCCTCTACTAATGACATCTTTTCATAGATTTAACTATTAATTTAACATGAATTATGTAAAGAAATTATTACAAAGATTACCCTGACCTAAAGCCTTTCTCTTCTGGTTATAATTTCACGTAAGAGAATTAATTACACGTGTTTTGATTAGGGTCACCACACTTTTGTTCACTATGTTCTGTTCAAAGATAATTGTCAAAGCACATTGAATAAGTCAAATGTTCACCATTTTTACAAGATTCGTGCACATTTATGTAGTTTTAGTGATTTTTTCCTAAATTTAAAAAATATTTTCTTATAGAATATGAACTGACATATACCATATTAGAATTCTATGGAACTTCCTTGGCGATCCAGTAGTTAACACTCTGCGCTTCCACTGCCGGGGGTGCAGGTTCAATCCCTGGTCAGAGAACTAAGATTCCACATGCTACGTGGTGCAGCCAAAAAGAAATAAAACAAAAAAAGAATTCTACATGCCCCCTGCTACTGCTACTGCTAAGTCACTTTAGTCGTGTCCGACTCTGTGCGACCCCATAGACGGCAGCCCACCAGGCTCCCCCGTCCCCGGGATTCTCCAGGCAAGAACACTGGAGTGGGTTGCCATTTCCTTCTCCAGTGCAGGAAAGTGAAGAGTGAAAGTGAAGTCACTCAGTCGTCTCCGACTCTTAGCGACCCCATGGACTGCAGCCTACCATGGGACTGCAGGCTCCTCCATCCATGGGATTTTCCAGGCAAGAGTACTGGAGTGGGGTGCCATTGCCTTCTCCACATGCCCCCTAGATTTGCTTTTTTATAAGTTGTTCCTCTACTCATGAGACTGTGTGACGTGCTTTGTGTGGTTACACTCTGGCTATTCAACTCCCTGAAGGAATGAATAATAGTTTGTATTTTTTGTCTTTCTCACACGTACTACTACAATATTAACTGTAGGCTAATCCCACTATATGCAAAAATATTTATGTTCTCAGTTAATAAAACACACAATTGAAGAAACTGAGGTTTAGTTAGATTAAAGCACTCGTCCATGGAGAAGGAAATGGCACCCCACTCTAGTACCCTTGCCTGGAAAATCCCATGGACAGAGGAGCCCAGCATGCTACAGTCCATGGGGTCGCAAAGAGTCGGACATGACTGAGTGACTTCACTCACTTTTTGACTATTCTACCTCCAAACTTAGGTTTGGCCCTGAAGATAAATATTTTAAGTGATTTTCCCCAGTGTTTTACATGAAAGATTTCCTTTTGATTTATTTTTAATATAATAAAGATACTTTACTTAAAAAAAAGAAAAAGCACTTGTCCATGGATATCTTTAATAAGTGTCAGAGCTGTGATTGGTACCCAGTCAGTCTTATTTCAGAGGCCATGATCATATCACCATAAGATACCACCTCCCAGGCTCTGCCCAAAGATGCCATATATCTTTCCACTATTGAATGCCTTGTAGAAGTGTCTGCTGCTTCCTGTTCTGGGGGCAAATTAATGCAGTCACATTGGTGGCCCCAGTGATCATGTTCTGACTCCCCTTGGCACCCAACTCCCTCTCCTGTGCCAGGGGCAGGGCCTGAAGTTTGAGCATATGGCACTGACACCGCTGGAATACCAAGATTTCTTTTCTTTAATGTTGCTAACTCAAGAGTTGTGATTCTCGGGAACTCAATCACCGTACTTCAAAATATTACTGGATATTATATTCAACAAGTGAATCCAGAGCAATGTCTCCATCACCCTTGTTACTACTACAATGCACAGGGAAAAAGTTTCAAGCTCCAGAGCACAGTAGGCTTCAAAGACAACATTTGTTCCTCTGTTTTCAAAGCAGCATGAAGACTTTTACGAGCTTGTACTGACACATTTTCCTGAGTGGGATTTAAACCTGGACTGCTTCCAAAGTGGATAAAACCTCTTTCAGCTGTTCTTAATTAATCACCATACCTGCTATTTAAATGTTGATTACACCTATACACACTTATAATAATAAATCTTGTTTTCCCAGGAAAAATTTAGTAAAGTATACCTATAAAAAGTCCTCTCCTCCAAATGAATTGAAAAGTTAAATGTAGACTAGGAAATAATAATTTCTTATGCAACCTAAAGGATACAGAAAAGCATATTCCATCAGAGTTATTTATCTAAAACTATATAACTTTCTGGGCTTCCAAGGAGGCGCTAGTGGTAAAGAGCCCACCTGCCAATGCAGGAGACCCAAGAAACTTGGGTTTGATCCCTCTGGGTTGGGAAGATCCCCTGAAGGAGGAGGGCATGGCAACCCGCTCCAGTATTCTTGTCTGGAGAATCCTATGGACTGAGGAGCCTGGCGGGCTGTAGCCCATAGGGCTGCACAGAGTCAGACAAGCCTGAAGTGACTTAGCATGCACATACAACTCTCTAGGTTCTTTAAGTCCCTTTTTGTTTTTAAAATCTCCTTTAAAAAAAAAAAAAAAACAAAACCTTGGGGAATCACTATAAAAGCATATACATATTCTCATAGAACATTTTAAAAATGAGTTAAAGGGAACTCCCTGCCAGTCCAGTGGTTAAGACTCTGCGCTTATCCCTGGTCAGGTAATTAAGATCCCATAAACCTCACAGCACAACCAAAAATAAATTAAGAAATAAAACATACATTAAAGAAAAACAGCCAGCAGCTCTAGTTCCATTACTCAAACTTAACACTGCTTATTTCGATGTATTTTCTTTTAGAAGTCTTCTCATATACACTGTATCTATGCATATAAGTAATTATTTTTACAAAGTTGGGATAATAATACCTAGGCTTCTTCATTTAAAAACTAACATTACTTGATGTACACGAGCTGTTCAAGCAAATCTGTTGAGTGGATGGTCTATTTTCAAAAGCCTGTAAATTAAAGTAAACCCAATCAATTTAAATAAATAAATAAAAATAAAAACTAACATTACCAAATTGACAATGCCTACACCACTCCCTGGTGGCTCAGAGGTTAAAGCGTCTGCCTGGAGTGCGGAAGACCTGGGTTCGATCCCTGGGTCGGGAAGATCCCCTGAAGAAGGAAATGGCAACCCACTCCAGTACTCTTGCCTGGAGAATCCCATGGAGGGAGGAGCCTGATAGGCTACAGTCCATAAGGTCGCAAACAGTCTGACACGACTGAGCAACTTCATTTTCACTTTCACACCATTCAAAAGTTGTAAGGGAAATTCAAAATCTCATATAGTAGTTTATAGTTGGATTACAGCTTTTTTTTAGCTTTCCCTAGTTATTTGCAGAATAGTGCCTTTGTTTTCACTGTAGTTACGGACGCTACAATAGGGACTCCCTGGGCAGCCCAGTGGTGAAGGCTCTGTGCTCTCAAGGCAGGGGGCACAGGTTTGGTCCCTGATCAGGGAACTAAGATCCCACATGGAGAAAGAATGCTTGCTATGACAAAAAGTTATATACCTAAGTCTTTGTCCTTGCCTTGATTATGTCCACTGTTTAAATCCCTAAATATGGAATAGTGCTGTCAATGGGTGCAGATTGTTGATACATATTACATACTGCAAAACTATCCTTGAGAGAGGCTGAAGCAGATGCTACCATAACTGTTTGTGGAAGAGCCTTTCTCAACTCAGTCACATGCTCAAATCTGCTTTGCTCAATTAATATGTCTATCATTATGGTCTTGTTTTATCTTTTTTACTTTTGAAGAGTTTAAAAACTCAGTCATACATTTAATGCCTATTGCAATTTTTGTCTTCTTTGACTTGCCCATATTTTTGTCCTTTTAGAGTTTCAAATGTCTTTTTTTTTATTATTTTAAAAACTTCATACAGGCAAGATAATATTTTGCCATATTTGTTGCAAATTTTTCCAAGTTTTCTATTTTCTCTTTAATGGAAATTTTAAATTTAAAAGTATAAACTTCTACTTCTAGATTTTTATTCCATTGTTTTTATGTCTTACAACCCTAAAATCAATGAAATACTTCCTTTCATTCTCTTCTAGCTTTAAAAAATTATTTTTGTTTCCATTTAACTTTTAATTATCTGAAATTTGTTTGGGTATGGAGTATAAGTAATGATCTTACTTGAAATTTCCCAAGTGGGCAATTTTTTCAATTGTTGAAAATCATTGAACCCACTATTAATTTTCTTTAATGTTTCCTTTATACAATTTGCTTTCTTCAAAAAGTCCAATACAATGAGCTTACAACTATCTTTTCAAGGACAGTACAAATGTAGGGTTTTTAATGCATTTAAAATTAAGAAATTAATCACAAATACATATATGCTGCTGCTGCTGCTAAGTTGCTTCAGTCGTGTCTGACTCCGTGCGACCCCACAGACAGCAGCCCACCAGGCTCCCCCATCCCTGGGATTCTCCATGTTATAAATAAAACCTCATGGCAGCCACAAACCAAAAATCTGTTATAGATACACACACAGAAAAGAAAAAGGAATCCAACATAACACTAAAGATAACCATCAAATCACAAGAGAACAAAAGAAGAAGAAATGTGAAGAACTACCTTTTCCATCTAGTTCTACCACTTACTATGAGTTATATGACCTTGAGCAAAGTACTGAACTCAAATAAGCCTCAGTTTACTTGTTCATAAAATGTATAGGACTATACAGACTAATTTAGGAAATACAAGTAAAATCCCTAAGAAGAGTACATTGGGATAGCAGACACTCAATAAAAGTACATTTTAATATTTGATTAACAGAGCTATCATTAGGAGTAAATGAAAATTGTATCTATAAATGGTATGTAGACCACCATTACATAACCCAGCAAACAATAGGAGCTCAATAAATGATAGATGCATTGACATTTCTACACCCTTTTATTTATTTGTTATTCTCCTGCTGTTTTCCACATCTAAGTCAACTGTTTATTATAAGAAAAATAGATCTAGTCCCAATGCCAAATCAAGCAGTTAGCAATAGACCAGAAGGCACCCCAGGATCAATAACTTGGCTGGCGATCTCATGGCTAGGGTCTGACACATGGCTAGAACTGCATGGATCACACTTTAAATGGAAATGGAAGTTGACCTGTCCATCTGGATTACTATTTAATTCTTCAAAGAATTCACTAGTGAGTTTACACAAACCAACACCAAATAAAAGACAGACTCTTTAATCTGTATTTATATATTAATACTATGCTAAAGCTGAAACTACAGTACTTTGGCCACCTCATGCGAAGAGTTGACTCATTGGAAAAGACTCTGATGCTGGGAGGGATTGGGGGCAGGAGGAGAAGGGGACGACAGAGGATGAGATGGCTGGATGGCATCACTGACTCAATGGACGTGAGTCTGAGTGAACTCCGGGAGTTGGTGATGGACAGGGAGGCCTGGCGTGCTGCGATTCATGGGGTCGCAAAGAGTCGGACACGACTGAGCGACTGAAGTGAACTGAACTGAACTATATCACAAAAGAAAGAAAGAAAAGAGTATGTAGACAATGGAGTTCACTCTTTACTTTCTTTGAAAAAAACTGATTTAATACTTAATTTTACAGGTCTTTCAGAAATGCACATATACTTTTTAAAACTGAAAATAAACAGAGTGAATATTGAACACCTCACATTAATTTATTTTACTAAGAAATTTTAATAAGGCCAGAAGAATTGTCAATCATCCCTCACATGCAACATGACTTTTTAGCCACAAGTGTGGAATTAAGCCAGGAAATTATACTCGACTTCAATTCCAAGGAAGGACCAAATCATTCAGAACAATCTTACTGTTCTAGCTCAACATGGAATGAAACTTTGACTTTTACAAAAAATTGGGGGCACATTTTCATAACAACATCTTACGGTACCTCAGTGTCTAGATTTCTGATGGAAGCCTAGGTTTCTGATGGAAGTTTATAAACTTGAGCGATGAAAGGACCCTATATAGATATATAGCAATGATTACTTTTTGGAAGTAGAGTTTAAATTTAAGAGTTGTGGTTTAAAGTTTCATTGCAATACAAATGCAGACACCTTTACTTTTAAGATAATGCATGAGACTATAGGAAACCCCATTCACTGGCAGAGTAGCCTCAGTTCCCAAGTCCTATGTGGTCCTGGTGTCTTTGTCTGGAAATGGAATTTGGCAATTGTTGAATTAACCTGAAATAGAAGAAACTTAATATAATGTGGAGGGTTTTTATACTCCTATGCCCTTATGTGCAGTTGTGACATATTCAGCCCCATCTCTTCGGTAAAGTCAACCACTTAGAACATAAAGCAGTGGTTATCATACATTAATGCACTTAACGGGTTTCTTAGAGATCATGCTTAATCCTGTTAAATAAATATTCTTGGCTCCCACCTCAGAGATTCTAATTCTGAAGGTCTGGAGTAGAGCTCAGCAATCTACATCAGTTTCAAACACTGCAGGTGATTCTTCTGATGACAGCGGCCCAAGGAACACACTTTGAGAGGTGATGACATAAGGGATTAACTAGACCTTTCATTCTATGTATTTATTACACAACCCAAATACACTTTATCCTTTATGTCATGTGCAGTCAGAATGTATGAGGTAAGAGTGCATAAGAAGATGAATGATAAGCCATTTCTAAAGAAATGATTATATACTACAGGTATACGGACAATTTTATGAAACATACACCTTACTAACAGAACTGTTGAAAGAGTTTCACTTCTGAAAAATGAGCTTTTTCTTTTGTAAATCTAAAGAAAAAATTATATGTGACAACCAGTGGTTTTCACAAAGAAAAAGAACCACAAATCTTCCTATTTACTTCTGTTTTACTAGATGTCTCAGTATTGACACCTGCTTTCTAACTTATTTCCCTCAGAAGGCTGACAGTCTAGAAAGATATGATTCTAAAGTAGCAAATCTAAAGAGACTTCAACTCTAGTTTTAATGCATTATTTCTGCCTGACATGATCCTTCCCATGATAAAGTAAGAATTCTTCACTAGACAAATGATTAGTCTTAGAGACTTAATTTTAACTACATGATATGTTTATTTCATAGAGGGGTCACACAGTCGGACACGACTGAAGCGACTTAGCAGCAGCAGCAGCAGTATACTAGATATAGAAATCGCTATGGTATCAGGTAAAACATAAGATTATATTTCAAAGCCCCCTTTCAAACTCGTTGATAACTGAGGTAGGTAAAGAGTAGAAAAATTCAAATTTTAAAATAAACAATATGTCAGCAACATTTATAATTAATCAAAAACACTGTTTCAGCTCACAATCTCTATTCAACACCTGGCTTTCACATAGCTTTTAGACAGAATTCATTAGCTCAAAGATACCATTGAAATGATTATGATTCTGGCGATCATTGTAACATTTTACCTCATATAAGCAAATATTAAGGGAAGTTTTACTCTAAACACATAAGCTCAAATAAATATGACACGAATGTAAGGTTTGAAAAGTCCAACTTAAAATTTATTATTTTATTTTATAAGATACAATATATAATTTTATATATTATAAATATTATAATATATTATAAAATATATTTTATATAATATATAATATATAATTTTAATATAATATATTATATAAATGTAATTATAAATTATAAGTGTTTTATAAATATATTACATTTTAATATAATATAATATATTATATATTTTATAATACACTGTATAGTATAATATATTTAATATTTAATGTATAATTTATTTTATAACATATTATAAAATATTGTATATTTTATTAAATAAAATATAATTTTATTGCCTTAAAATTTTGGCAATAAAAATGTAATATTATATGCCCCAAATTTCCAAGAGAAACCTTTAAATGAAAATGAAGAAACCAGAAAGCCAGTAGCTATGTCTTACAGCAAATAAATTTTAAGTTTCACCCATTAAAAGGGCATTCAATCCAAAACAGCAACTGAGAGTAGGTAAGAAACAGCAGATGCCTGTGTGGGAAGAAAACAAAACACGGTTGAAAAGACAGCTCTCTCTCAACAGAGTCTTCTCAGCTCCACCATACATGTGACCTTAGAAAGGCCACTGTATATCCCGTAGAACCAATCTTATTAAATATAGCAGAGAGAAGAATTAAAAATTATTACATCATTCAAATTTGGTTTGGATGAACATCACTGTAAGAAAAATATAACAGAAATAGTATTATATATTGATTTTTTATATTATGAAAATGATTCCTCTTATCACAGTGTAATCTTTCACTGAAGGCATCTATTCCATTTTTGTATAATTTTATATGGAGAATGCATAATAGTTCAAGAAATTATTATAGTAAATATGCTTTATACAATTAATATTTCACAGCAGTAATGTGTGTGCACTTGAAGTAGAATACATTTTTTTTTTGAGCAGGTTATAATTAAAACTTCTTAGTTTCAATTCTTAGTTTTTCCATGTTCTTTAAATATTTTTAGAAATGCTTTTTGTATCTTTATCACTTTTTCAATCTTCACAGCCTCTGGTTTCATCTAGGGGCTTGTCACCTGTAACTACAAAATGCCCACAACCAGATTTGCCACCCTGGGTGACTTCTTAGATATTCATATTTTCCTAAAACATTTATTGAGCATCTGTTAGGTGCTCAGTGCTTTTTAGGCACTGAGAACAGAGTGAAGCTTCTGATAATGCAAACCACAATCCAACTGGTTCTCCTAAAAAAACCTTTGTCAGGGGTCTTTCAGTAGAACAGAGGCCAAATTCTGAAGCTTGGCTTATGAAGCTCTTGATAGCCTGATGTCATGAATACTAACCACATTTCACAAATTCCACATATGTCCAATAAAAATGAGGTGTTACCTCCAGAGGCACTCATACACTGCTTCTCTATCATTCTAATATACAACTGACTCCAAGATGGAGTTTGTGATCTGCTCATAACGCTTCAACATTGACTTTTCCGTAACCCTCTGAGACTCAGTTACCATTCTAAGGCATTCCATACACCCTGTGCCTTCTCACCACACTGTGACACAGTACTGGGACTCCTGCTTTGTCCATCCCTGGATCACACTCCTTCAAGTCAAGCTTGAAAGTCTTATTCATCTTGGTAGGCCCAGTGCCTGGCACTTAATAGATGTTCAAAAAATGCTTAGGAAATGTGCCTTCTTCCCAACAGGAACGAAGATTGCACTCTGCTTCCAAGATCTACTGCAGGCTAGCATATCTATACAATGTGTGCAATGGAGTACTACCCAGTCATAAAACAGAATGAAAACTTGCCATTTGCAACAACATGGATGGACTTAAAGGGTAATATGCTAAGTGAAATGAGAAAGGCAGGTAATATATGATATCACTTACATGTGGATCTAAAAAATAAAACAAACTAGTGAATATAACAAAAAAGAAATAGACTCACAGATGTAGAGAACAAACTGGTCAACACCAGTTGCGGGGCATGGGGAGGCAAGTTAGGGCTAGGGGTTTAGGAGGTACAAACTATATAAAATAAATAAGCTGCAAGGATATATTGTATAGTATACAATACTATAGGGAATACAGCCAATATCTTATAACACTTATAAATGGAGTATAACCTTTAAAAATTGTGAATCACTATGCTGTACACGTGAAACTTATATAATATTATATACCAACTATACTGCAGTAAAAACATTTAAAAATGAAAAGATCTACTACAGGCTACAACGTATCCATTAACAGACTGGATATTCAGAATACTTAACAACTGGTACAGTTCACACATCAAACAATCACAATGGATGCTGGCTGTAGCACCAGAGGAAAGTGGTCCTGAGGGCCCCTAGCTGGTCCACACATTAATCCTTTGTTTGCTCATGTTAGGGCTGGAAGTAAGCTGAAGAGTACTGGGGTGGGCTCCAGGTAGGCATTATAGAAGGAACAGCTTGGTGAGCTCACAGAAGCAGCTATTTAGTTAGTCTGCATGGAAATGTTTCAAACTGTAAACAGCTGGTGCAGCTGTTCTGCTCCACACTGGCTGAATCTCAACCCTGTCTCTGGCCATCCCCCAGACACTGTGGTCTGTGCTGCTCCTCTCCTTCCTTGGCATCTTTTAGGTACTCATTTCACCACCCACACTGCCACCGACTCTCCTACTGAGGGTTCACTGATTTAAGAGTTCACTGATTTCATGAGAATAAGTCCTGCTTCTAAAACTAGATGGAAAATTCCTAGAGGACAGAAGCCATATCTTTCTTCTTTCAATATTTACCTTTAATAAAGCAACCAAAAATTACATAACCATGCTCTGTATCATTTTATACGTTTAAAAATGCTTTACCAGAAAGATTTTCATTATTCTTGCGGATCTTTTTAGGGTTAATAGCAAAACTATATGAAGAACCTTTCTCATAGCAGTTATAAAAAGACTTCAGAAGGTAATGTTCATAATATCAAAGTCTCTTATTTCTGTCTTCTTAGAACTCAAACTTGAAAAGTTTAACTCTCCTGACATTCTGTGTACTTCGTGGATAAGGAATTATCTCTTTCTCTCACCTACACACCACATTCATTCACATTCTTACACATGCCACTCCATCTTAGTAAACAGCACCATCTGGTACCCAGTTGCTTAAACCAATAACTCCTTGTCTTTCTTTTATAAGCCAATACAACCTTTGATAAAAACAAAAAATACTCTGAGAAACTGATCACTTCGCATTACCACTGATACCACCCTAATTTAATCCTATATCATCATTCGCCTGGCAGGCTACAGTCTATGGGCTTGCAAAAAAGTTGGGCATGACTTAGCAACTAAACGACAACATTGCTCACCTCAGGGGTTTCTGGGCAGCTTAAATTGGCCCCCCTTCTTCCTCCCTTGATAGAATGTACAACCCATTTTCCACCAAGCAAAGACAGACAAAGAGAGAGGCAGAGACAGAGACATAGGGAGGGAGTAAGAGTGGGAGGCAGGGACAGAGAGATCTTTTGAAGCATAAAAGAGGTTCTACTATTTCCCTAAAACCTTTCAGAAATTTCCCACTGTACTTTGAATGAAATCCAAAGTCCTTTACCAAGACCCACTACAATTAGAAAGAAAGCTAAACGTCTGCCAAGGTAGGCTTGTGTCCACCTCTCAGACCTTGTTGCCAGCCCCTCTGTTCACAATGCTGCAGCCAGCCTG
This sequence comes from Bubalus bubalis, assembly GCF_019923935.1. Taxonomy (NCBI): domain Eukaryota; kingdom Metazoa; phylum Chordata; class Mammalia; order Artiodactyla; family Bovidae; genus Bubalus; species Bubalus bubalis. The sequence goes on from NC_059163.1 coordinate 87,768,226, forward strand.
TCTTTCTGCCCCTTGAATTAACCCAACACACTCCTACATCGGGCAGCATGCTCCCCCAACCTCCCTAAGCATGGTTAAAGTCTGTCTCCCCTTACTCTGTCTCATCAACATATTGCCAGCATTCAGATCAATACCTAGCTCAATAAATATTTTCTGACTGACTTACTACCTTTTGATTCAGCACAGAAGTACTGAATTGTTTTCACAATAACACCAGAGTTCATTGATCACGGACTAAAGTCACAGAAAATTTATACAGTAACAAAAAGCCTGAAATAAAGAAGATAAAATTCTTTGCTACAACTGGGGAAATAAATAAATGAAACAAGAAAATAAAAATCTCTGGAAAAAACCTGATAGAACAAGGATATCATAATTCAAAAATCAAGACAGATAATCTAAGTAACATTTGCAATGAAGCATCACATTTATGGTTTTGCTCTTGGGACAAGATAAATTAATAGTAAAGAAACTACAATGAAAAGTACATGATCTTAATGCAAGAAAAATATACAGAACACACAGACCAAAATGCAAATCTATAAGTGATGCCATGACAAAAACACAAGCCAAGAACAAGAAATAAAGATACATTCCTGATGCTGCTCTAGACTGCACTTTACCAAAGCATGGGAAGCTGTCTCTCTGGAAGCCGGCTCAGCCCCTGCATGGCTTTGCAAACTTATGTCCCTGATAGAGCTCCCCTAAGGATCCAGGACAAATTCTGTAAGGCATGTCTTAGAACTTCTTCTTTAATAAGTGAACCTAGAACATACTAGTCATCTGCGTAAAGGAAAAGGTATCTGAGAAATGATGCCGTTTTCCCTTCTGTGATCAACAGAAACATTTAGAACTATTACTAGAACTTACTCTGAATAAGAATTTGAATTTTGTTCTTGACTCTCTCCTGCCCCACATGCTTCCTCTTTCTGGAACTGTCAAGCTGAATGTGATAATAGCAGATTGTGGAGTCCTTTAAGGACTAATGTAAGAGACAATCACATTTCAGAGGAAAACCCTAACATATGTTCAGGAGTCTTACCTCTCCAGACATTTTTTTCTCAGTGGATTTGGAATAAGGTCTCTAAGGGTAGAGTTCTCTGGCGCCCTTAAAGCTTGCATTAAGGGAGGGGTAGGCTTGGGAATACTCACAATAGAGGGGTTGGAGTCCAGTGTAGTTGGGGGTAGGAGTCTGCCCAGAAGGTTTGCCTAGCTCTTTTTCTCCATGCATTGCAAATACCTCCTTGCTACCAGAGTCCTAACTGCACTAGCAAAATGAAGAGAGACACTGTAACTAGCTTGAAATGTATTTCCAGATTGCATTCCAAATATTTAGAAAAAGTTTACAGCATACCCAGGAATGTCTACCAGTCTCAAAGCATTCTTCTGAGACTGAATATCACTATATTCTTTGTTTACAAATAGAATGCTATTTTATTATTTTTTAAAGGATAGTATTACAAAATGCAAAAAGTAAAATTAATATTTTAGTGGCTGAAAAAACCAGCAATCGAAAATTTTATTTTAAAATTTAGTAATTGTTTTAATACAGCCAGCTATTTGTCTCCTGTCTACGACTGCTTTTTCTCTACAACCTAACACAGTTGAGAAGCAGCAACAGAGACCACATGCCCACAACGCCTATAAAATCCACTCGCTGGCCCTTTACAGAGGGATTGTTGAATTTGGCTCTGCAATTTAAGTATTAATTTGTACATGTCATAAAATAACCTATTTTTATCCAGCTGTAGTATTTTTAAATGCTGTGGTGTATGAACTGTTCATCTGTTTTGCTATAATCTTTTAAAGTTGATTTAAAGCTTAGGAAATTATTATATTGCCACAATATTTAGTTTCATTTTCTACTTTTTTGGTATAACTTCTGGGCTTAACTATGTAACAAACTTGGAAATTATCTGATTTTTTTATCTTATAAAAAATGAACAACATAACACTGTAAAGCAATTTTCTTCCAGTTAAAAAATTTTTTAAATGGATAAGTCTATAAGTGAAATTTCAAATATACACACACAAGAAGAAATTCTTTTTGCTTGCTTACTTCCAACACAATTCCTAGTAACATATTTATTCCTCATTACTATACTTACCTATACAAACAAATGTCAGAATATCCAAAATTCTAAATAAAAAAAAACTTAAGGAAAAGGATGAAGTATTAATTTACATAAAGCCCAGCAATTTTAGAATCTTAAATTTATATTTTCCCCATGAGTTTAGTTCTGATTATGAATAAAGTTGGGAGATTTATTTATTTGAAATTTTTGGTCCCCAAACACAACAAACTCTATAAAACATGTATAAGTTAATTTTCAGAAGAAAAAGAAGTGGTAAGGACCTCTGTTTCTGTTTTTCCCATTAAAAAAAAAAGAATATTATAAAAATATAAGATAATAAGACTTGAATCTCCTGTGATAAGCCTGAATGATAGAATAAGAGACTAATTAAGATATGTAGTTATCTAGATGGTCTAAGGAGTGAGTGACTTCAGTCTTATAGTACCCATTTAAAAGCAAAGAAAGATGGTAGATTACTTAAATTTGGGGAACTTAAGCTAGAGAGAACCACATATTTTGCTTGCTATTATTGGTATTAAGAATTAATCTTTTTTGCCCATGATTAAAGTGATAACATCCTGAGCAGAATATCACTGCATAAGGTAGACAACAGGTGCATTTCACTTCTGTCATTTTTTCCATATCACAGCAATCATTATATGCTCCTGCCTGTAAAATCTTTGACAGAAGAGTTTATTTAACTATCAGCAGACTACAAGTATATTATTTAATTCACGGAAATTAGATTGTAATTATTTTTTTTTAAATCAACTCAAAGTTTTTTAGGGCTAATATCTATATTAAAAGAGATATGAGGATTTTTAACAAGGGAATGAGGTTGCTATTGATTATTTCTTCTTGAAAAGCTTTTTTAAATCATTTTCTGAACTCAGAAGTTTTAAATGAATTTATTTTAGCCCTTGAATCTCAAAATCACACTAACTCTTCTTGTTCTTCTTAACTCATTAACTCTAACACTTGCTCTTCTTTACCTAAAAGAAACTATCAGTGCATCAGAATACTGTCTCTTCTCTACATTTTAAAAATAGGCTTTTATATTGGACTTTTAAAGTACTTTTAATTTACTTTCATGCTTTACATTTTCCTTATTGGTTTTTAAGAGGTGAAAACACGGAATAGAGTTGTGTAACTTGAAGGAAGTATTAGTTAATATTTTAAAGAATGGCCTAAATGATAAATTAATGGAAAAAAATCCCTAGAAGCTATTTTTTGAACAAGGTAGTCACTGCTTAGAAAATAAAATATATAATGCAACAAAGCAAGCTTGTAGAGGCTACTGAACAGTTACCCAAAAGTTCACCCTTTCTAGCCCCTTCAGGCAATAACTGCAGTCCAAGTGGCTACTCAGAAATTCTGAATGACACTCCTGGTGGATGTGGGAAATTTAAACCTTAAACCATAACCTGCGACAGCGCCGGGTCACAAACCCAAGCTATTTTTAAGGCAATTTTAAAGGCAGGTACCTTCCCTCCGCAGGGGATCACCTCCCTCCCCACCTTTTTGCTTCATCTCTTGCCTGGGGTGGCGTCTTTCTAATTCCAGAAGCACCATCTTCCTTTGCACTACAGTCCTGACAGACTTCCTTTCTACTGCGAGCTGCAAATGCTGGCCCTGCACGTTATTTTTATTGATAAATTCTTAGTTTCTCTTTCCGTTTCACTGTGGGCTGACAGAATTTCAATGCTACACTATTATGAAATTATCCAGGTCAGAGTAAAAGCCAAGGAGAATAGGGAGTCTCCCTCAAAGTCCTCACTCCTGGAAATATCAGGCAAACACTTCAAAGTATTAATACAAAGTATGCTTCTCTGATTCGGAAATCCTCCTTATCTTAGTTTCATGGTTTCACTCTGAAATAAAAGCCTTGCAATGCAGGTCAAATTCCTGCATCTGACAGATCAAAGATACACTTTATCCTCCAGCAAAAATGAAAATCAAAATATTTCAGAACGATTTCTGGCCCTCTCCCCCACCAAGAAAATTCACAATAAGCCTTTGTAACCAGTTTAGGGAACCTACCACGACTGAATTATTACAGCATGTAAGTCAACTTAAATAAGTGATGGCTCAACTTCTCTAGGACTCTGAGCAAAATATTATTATCATAATCAAAACAGTAGTTAAAGGGCTTTCCACTGAGGTCAATTAAATACTAGAAGAAAAAATGCCTTTATAGGCTGAAACTGAGATTTGAAGTTAGCATGTGCTTTTCAAAAATAATCTGTGATCCTAATGAAAAATCAACTATCAGTATATAAACAGGCAAAATAAATTAACCGGTTGAATGTAAGTGAATCTGTGCAATACTGCTGCGAGTCACTCCATAATAAAATATATATTCAGTTTTGCAAATTTTAAATTAAAGAGATGGCATCCTTGTATACTCCCAAATGTCAGTTCATCGCTAAAGTCAAACATGAACCTTGCAGACCACGAAGAGGAAACAGCAGCAGGCCACAGAACCAGAGGCAGTCAGCTGGTTTGATCACATTGGTTTTATTCTGTCAGCTTCCTTCCAGGAAGTTCAGAGGTTTAACCAATGAGGTCCAATGTTGATTCTTATGCCACCATTCTCCTCTCCTCCGGTCTGTAGCTTAGAACTTACCCGCGGCCCAAGTTCTTTGGTGTCCTCGCCGTTACAGCCATAGTAGTCTGGGGTTCTGTCCAATTCCTGCAAGTGTCCCTGCGCTCTTACGCTCTTATCCGCATGGCAAGCCGGGCAGAGAGCTGCGTTCCCCATCTCAGTTCCAGTCTTCCTGCTGTCAGTAGGCCCGTCCTTGCCCTCTATGCTCTGTCCAGGGCTCCCAGGGGGACACTAACGTGGACGACTCATCCAGGCGATCCTTGGCTCCTCTGCTCAACTCCCCTACACGCCCCTCACCAGTTCTCCCCATCTGCTGGCTGGCTTGCTGGTGTCAGAGAGAACTCAAAACCCCAGCAACTGCAGGCTGCCTTCGGTGACCATTTCCAATTCAGGCGCTGCCAGTCTATTTTTACACCTACCAGGCCAGCTATGCATGTCAATGGAGTGAGGGGGGGCGAGGCCAAGGCGGGGCAGGGGAGGGGGCGGTGTTGTTTTATTTTTCACCATGCGAGCAGCCTGCTTTACACATGGACTTAAGTTCCTGCTGTGTAAAATGTCTCTACATAGAATTCCTGCATTACTCAATGAATGCCTTTGATTTTTCCCCCTCAGTCTTTCTACTCACACAGAACACCAAAGCTGCTAACCTCACTTCACCAACATAACAGGTAAAAATTACTTTTGTAATTGCATAAACCAAGAAGCAGCCCCTTGGCTTAAACAGATTCTTTTTCATAATCATTTACAAAAGACAATTAACCATGCTTGCAGCATTTAAAGTCCACTGGAAAAACATCAATCAAAATGGCTCATTTTACACCAATATGGATGTTTGAAATTTTATAAGTTATCCACAGTTTTTCATTATTTACCAGCATTTCAGGAAGAACAAACATTTTGCTTCATTTATAATTCATTTTGGGTTTCCCTGGCGGTTCAGAAAGTAAAGAATCTGCCTGCAATGCAGGAGACCAGGGCTGGATCCCTGGGTTGGGAAGATCCCCTGTAGCAGGGAATGGCAACCCACTTCTGTATTCTTGCCTGGAGAATTCCATGGACAGAGGAGCACGGGAGGCTACAGTCCATGGGGTCGCAGAGTCAGACTGAGTAAATAACACTTTTTACATAATTTGTTTTAATTTGTACTGTTTTGAAAATGTTTCACTCAGCTTTATAATAGATATTCAAGAATGCTTTTCAACACAATATGTACTATCTTTGAAACCATATTACAGATTTTGAAAGAAATTGTTCTCTACTGAGATGAGCACAGGAAATAAACCATAGGTTTTTAAAGCCAGTTATGATTAAAAAAAAAATCAAGACATTGTTATAGACTATTATGGGTTGATGGAGAAGGAAATGGCAACCCACTCCAGTATTCTTGCTGGAGAGTCCCATAGACAGAGGAGCCTGGCAGGCTCAGTCCATGGGGTCGCAAAGAGTCGGATACGACTGAGCGACTAACACATATTATGGGTTGAACTTTATTCCCCCCATAGAATTTCCTCTAAAATTTACATATTTAGTTATTTTAGTAGTTCATCAAGGCTGTATATTGTCACCCTGTTTATTTAACTTATATGCAGAGTACATCATGAGAAACGCTGGACTGGAAGAAACACAAGCTGGAATCAAGATCGCCGGGAGAAATATCAATAACCTCAGATATGCAGATGACACCACCCTTATGGCAGAAAGTGAAGAAGAACTCAAAAGCCTCTTGATGAAAGTGAAAGTGGAGAGTGAAAAAGTTGGCTTAAAGCTCAACATTCAGAAAACGAAGATCATGGCATCTGGTCCCATCACTTCATGGGAAATGGATGGGGAAACAGTGGAAACAGTGTCAGACTTTATTTTTCTGGGCTCCAAAATCACTACAGATGGTGACTGCAGCCATGAAATTAAAAGACGCTTACTCCTTGGAAGGAAAGCTATGACCAACCTAGATAGCATATTCAAAAGCAGAGACATTACTTTGCCAACAAAGGTCTGTCTAGTCAAGGCTATGGTTTTTCCAGTGGTCATGTATGGATGTGAGAGTTGGACTGTGAAGAAGGCTGAGCACCGAAGAACTGATACTTTTGAACTGTGGTGTTGGAGAAGACTCTTGAGAGTCCCTTGGACTGCAAGGAGATCCAACCAGTCCATTCTGAAGGAGATCAGCCCTGGGATTTCTTTGGAAGGAATGATGCTAAAGCTGAAACTCCAGTACTTTGGCCACCTCATGCGAAGAGTTGACTCATTGGAAAAGACCCTGATGCTGGGAGGGATTGGGGGCAGGAGGAGAAGGGGACGACAGAGGATGAGATGGCTGGATGGCATCACTGACTCGATGGACGTGAGTCTGGGTGAACTCCGGGAGTTGGTGATGGACAGGGAGGCCTGGCGTGCTGCGATTCATGGAGTCGCAAAGAGTCGGACACGACTGAGCGACTGATCTGATCTGATCTGATCCTTCCTCAATTGTTATTTGTTTTGTGTATGCATATTTTCTCTTCCAAATAGGTTTTTAAGCTATTCACCTGTAGGGTCCAGTTTTGATTTTTGTATCATCCATCCATATGTTACATATTAAATAGTAAATGCTTAAATGTTTTCAACTGAATTGAAAATAATCATTTGGGGAAAACAGGAAGTAGAAGATACTTATGAATTAAACACATTACACTTGATAAACAGAGCTCACCTTTCAATTTGTCATTTTTTTAAAAAAACTAAACATGCTTTGCCATTTTTTTCCATTAAAAATGGCATTCCTGAAATAGTCTATCACTCTATATTGCTGCCCAAAACTCTATGAACTTAAATCTGAGAATGACACTTTTGTATTGTTGACTTTTGTAAGAGCCTCACACTGCTTTTCTTTTACCAGTCCTAGTTTTTGTTTTTGTTTTGTTTTAACATTTGATTTCTTTCTTTTTTTTTTAATTGGAGGATAATTGCTTTACAATGCTGTCTTAGTTTCTGCTGAACAACGATGTGAATCAGCTATTTACTTGTGTCGCATGCATGCTCAGTTGTATCGGCCTATTTGCAACCCCATGGGCTGTAGCCCACTAGGCTCCTCTGTCCGTGGGAGTCTCCAGGCAAAAATACTGGAGTGGGTTGCCGTTTCCTCCTCCAAGGGATCTTCCCAACCCAGGGATCAAATCAGCTTTAAGTATACATATATATGGGCTTCCCTGGTAGCTCAGCTGGTAAAGAATCCGCCTGCAATGCAGGAGACCCTGCTTTGATACCTGGGCTGGGAAAATCCCCTGGAGGAGGGCATGGCAACCCACTCCAGTATTCTTGCCTGGAGAATCCCCATGAACAGAGGAACCTGGCGGACTGTGGTCCCTGGGGTCGCAACAAGTGGACACGACTGAGTGACTAAACACAGCACAGTATATATGTGTGTGTGTATACATACACTTTTTTCTTTAATTGACTGAACCAACAATATTAGGATGGAGGGGTGGTCATTTCTTCATTCATGTTAAAGAGGAACATAATGTAAACACTTTAAATGTTAAAGGTTTGGATGAAGATATTAAAAAAGATGGAGCTTCAATATCAGTTATACGATTGGATTGGTAACTGAGATATATCAAGCAACAGCCTTCCATGTTGCCCGAATTATCCTTAAATAAACTATTTCATAGTATGGTAGTTTTTCATCAAATGTTCCATGTACTTGAACCATGTTCTGTAGGAATAAGGTAAGCAAATTCTATCAAAAGGATATGTTTGAAATTTCCCTCTCTTTTCTAGAAGGTACTTAAAAGCCTTACAATGCATTACAAACTCTTACAATGGCTGCTTCTTCCTGGATATATATGAACTATTTTATTCAAAATATAAATCAAGGTTTCACCAGCCATTTATCCCCACCTTTAGAATCAGTTAGTTGACTTTTTTTAAACAAGAAATTTAATATTCAATTTTATGGATATAGAATTATACAACTTAATAACTGGAAGAAAATCCTAAAAATTCTCTCTAGCTTCCTTGAGCCTTCAGTGAGCTGAGATCTGAAAATCAGTACTAAACCATGTTGGAAAAAAAGAAAAAATTAACTACTCCAGATTGGAAAAGATGTTCTTAGGTGCTTGATAAAATACTTTTCCAGTGCTTTACCAGCATGAAGTCTTTCCTGGCATGCTTCTGCCATGTTAATACATTACGCATTCTACCACCATGGAGCCTTAGATTTTGTTTCTCTTTCAGCCAAGCATGCCTTGCCATTCCTCTGCCAGTACAAGTTCTTTTGCAAAACTCTTAAAATTTACTTCCTCCTGAAAGTCTTAATTACATCTGTTAGTCTCTTTTTCTGTTTGTTCTATCTTGAATAAAGTTGAGACTACCATTGGCTCTTGTCTTTTTATATAATATTCTTCATCTTTCTCACTGACCTTCTCAGAGGTAAAACCCACACAAGAGTACTAAATGTTTGTTAAGTAAATGAATAAAAGGTAGCCACAGATAGGAGCACAATTTGTAACATCAATATTTAACTGGACTACACTGACCTAAACTTCTCCTTTCCCACATTAACAGTGACAGATTTAATCATTATAAACATTTTAAACATGACAAATCTTTAATTTTATTTCCAGATCTGCAATAAACACCCTTTTTAGTCTTTGAAAAAAATATTAACATTGTTTGGGTGAATCTTCCTAGAAAAGAATTTGTAGTGTTTTGTAACAAAAGAAACAAAATTCCAACAAAGAAGCTGTTAACAACTCTTAGAAGATACTTTTTCTAAATGACTAGGCAATCAATCTTCAACCCTTTTCTTACATTTTATTCCAGGGACATCTTCTCATTCTTTTCCTAGAAGAGAAATGTCATGTTTGTTGACTATAATATCCACGCTGCTATCATTTGAGCAGCCCAAAATATGTCCCATAGAGGCACTAAAATCCCATTGCCAAAGTTCAGTGGCTGAACAAAAATGGGCAAAGGAAAAGTACACAAGACTGGTGCTCCTATAACTGCTGATATTGTCTATTTTCTGGCTTTTAGATTCAAAGTATTGACTTGGAAGATACAACAGCTACTAAAACAGAACTTCCAACAAACAGCTTTCACACTCCAAACTTTGCCAGTGGTCTCATGCTTTCAGTCTGATCAAAACAAAACAATGGGAAGGGTCCACAGAAAAAGGCATTACTTCAGAAGTTAAGACATTTCCAGTTTCACACCTAGTACTTAAGTAAGAGTGACTGCCAGACAAGTCTGTTCCAAAGTCTTGGGTGATATGACAATGTATATACCTAACATGGTGTCATCTAGAAGGCAAGTGAGTGCATACTGTGCAGCACCCATATCCTGACAGTATGCCCACAGAGTGCTAGGATCTCTGTGGATACAACAAGGAGTATGTTTTCTGCTAGGGGAGAACAATGTCACCACTGTTTCTCAAAAATGTTCCAAAGTCATTAGGGCAAATTACTCAGAAAGCAAATATTTGCATGTTTGGCCACACTTGGAGCAGGATACTTGAACTTGGTATATGATGTAGAAAGCGAAATTAAAGACACCTGTGATGTGACATATTTGCAATATCTTCATAAATTCCCAGGCACTTTTACTGTTATTATTTCACCTATATTGCTGTGTTTCAAATCCATCAAGAGAGAAGTGATTCAGGACTGAGAACAAAGGCAATCTTCTCAGCTCTAATCTTCTGAAAGTAGCTCCTGCAGTCCCTATGGTGGCAAATCTGAAACCCCCCCTGTAGTTTTACATTTCACCCCCAAGTAAGAAGCAATGATTACAGAATCAGCAGAAAACTAACACCTTGGAGAAGAAATACCTGTCAAGGTTCTACAAGTTAACCTATAGAGTTAGATCACAGCTACAGAGGCATGAAAAGACCTCATAGCTAGCAGTAACTAATCCTACATTTTGGTTTTACCACTAATATACCTGTGCAGATGTGTGTAACCAATATCAAATCAGGGCTTTCATTTTCTCTTTTCTAAAATAAGGGGGTTAAACTGAATGATTGCTAGATTCCTTCCAGCTCTGAAGCTCTTCACTTCTATGAAACAAGTTAACATTTGAACATACATCTAATACAAGGTGATGAGTGAAGGTGACATCTATTCAGTTCATTAGCGTTAAAAACAAACAAACAAAAAGAATAAGAACTACTCAGCATCCTGCATCACGGGCCCCTGGCTAGGAGCTGACTATGACGCATAGCATTTCCCTGGGAGGCTAATACAGAAGAAAGGACCATAGTGTGCTAAGTTGCTGCTAAGTTGCTTCAGTCGTGTCCGACTCTGTGCGACCCCATAGACGGCAGCCCACCAGGCTCCCCCATCCCTGGGATTCTCCAGGCAAGGACACTGGAGTGGGTTGCCATTTCCTTCTCCATATAGTGTGAGATATGGCCAACTCTTTGTTGGGATCTAGGATGTAGACTCTTTTGCTTTTGCCCCACCCTTTCTGAATATGAGCCCCACTGAAAACTTTCAAACATTTTGGAAACTGCACCCTGCCAGTATTCTATATTTCACAATTTGCAATAGAACTTTCACTTGGAATGGTCTCATTCACCAATATGGGTGTGGTGGGATAGTTTTATAGGACTCTGTAGGACACGTTTTTGAAAATCAACTGCAAATGCTACGAGGGGTTTCATTTTCCCTCAAATATTTTGATTCATTTGTTCTTAAAGGGCAAGTGCTATCATATTGAAAATGCTGAAAGAAAAATATTTTGCCAAAATTCTTAAAAGTGGCAAATCGGAAAGAAAATTTCACTCAGAATCATGGAAATTAATTTTTTCCCTCTCTTCCAAGTAGTAAGGGTTTTTCAGGAGTATCTATTACACAGATGAAAAACTGAAGGTAGAATCTCTCTTAATCTGAACTATCAAGTACAAAGTATACTGTTCTAACATGATATTTAGTTAACACTTTGATTGTATTTTGAAGGCTACTTAATATGTAAGATTTATTTTACTTCTGCTGAATTTAGAAATCTGCTTAGATTACAAACTATCTCTGTCTTTCTGCTTTTTTCCCCCAATTCAAGACTAATTGTTATGGCCAAATGTATTTTTCTGATTAAAGTAGTATTTTGTTACTCCAATTGTGTGCAAAATTCTCCATGCCCAACCACACGGAACCAAGGACAGGTTCTTCTAACTTTGGAACCACTGACCTGTGGAAATAAAACTGGAACACTGTGCAACAACCGAGGCAGCATGTTATTTTCTCCCTTGTCTGGATACATTCAATGTCATTTCTTTGACTAGAAGTTAAATATATAATGATTTTCACCAGTCAGAACTGTTATATAATTGATCGATCAGAAAAACCGTTGCATAATTTATAGATCTACACTAGATTCCCTGTAGTAACATGTGGCATAACTTTTCTAACTGAGGTCAGTGCAAAGGCGTTTTACTGTTTATGCTGTACATAAATTAATCAAGATGAATATTGCCAAGCTATTTATATGCCCACAAACATCAATTAACCAATTTAATTTTACATTCCTGCCAGTGATTATTTTCATTCCAGACTGCTGGCTTTTCACTTCTAGTACATAAAGGAGGACATTCTTTAATAAACAGTGCTAACAACTTGAGAAGTTTTCTAAAGGCTACTCCACACAATGCCCACCACAAAGTGGGCATTCAATAAATGTCTTTGACTGACATTAAAGAGACCATGAGGCAAGAAGTGTAGGGTGTGCAAACTCAGTCTAAAGGGCCATTTGACCAGCTCTGTGCCCTGTCATATTAAACTGGATTTTGAAACACAACATGAATAAAACAATTTAGCCATTGTGCACTCCTACTTTTTCTGAAGAAAACTATGTGCGAACATAATACTCAGAAAGAGGTTAACAACTAAAGCAGGGGTTCCCGACAAGCATTGTTTATAGAGAGGGTCAAGTGACAAAAATAGAAAAGCAGGCAGAGGGCTCTACTACAATCTGGCTCTAGTTTACTAACACTGCTTGTAAATTTCCACCTGTAAACTAGAAAGACAGCTGACAAAGGGAATCTGGAAAGGACTCTGTTAAGGTGATGTAAAAATCAATGAATGGTGTGGAGCACCACTGTGGATCAGTTAATGGGGACAGTCTAGTGTTCAAAGGAACAGCGTTCTCCAAGGCTGCGGAGAAAGCTGACCAGCTCTGCTCTGTCCACTGTTTGCCACGGTTCTCTAGACCTACCTATCAAAGAGGTCTCTGACCACCACAGTGATTACACACAGGACTTGAACCTTAGGACAAGGTAAACAGGAGAGCTCTACTAGTAAGAATTTATAATCAATCTCTTCAAATAATGTTCTACTATTAAGCATATAGGAAATCCCACTGCTGCTGCTAAGTCGCTTCAGTCGTGTCCAACTCTGTGCGACCCCATAGACGGCAGCTCACCAGGCTCTCCCGTCCCTGGGATTCTCCAGGCAAGAACACTGGAATGGGTTGCCATTTCCTTCTCCAATGCAGGGAAGTGAAAAGTGAAAGTGAAGTCACTCAGTCGTGTCCGACTCCTAGTGACCCCATGGACTGCAGCCCACCAGATTCCTCCATTCATGGGAAATCCCACTAGGAAGCTCAAATTAATTATCCATGACTGAGACAAAAAAATAAAAATGTACTTATCCTTTCCATACTTCTCAATTCTCACTTCACTCAGAATCTAGACAATGTTTTCCTTTGACGGTTCATAGGCATTAAGCTACATGCATTTATACTCTCAGTTTGTACATTCACGTTGGAGAGTCCAGAGAAATTGCAACTTTTCATCAACTTTGGAGGTTATGCCATCCAATATGATGGTTTAAATGTTTTAATCGATTTGTCATTACTGCAAGAAGGTCTTCAGCTGTAAAACAGTCCAGTTCAATGCAATCATATACTCAGATATTTTAATTTGTTGGTCTCAAATATTTTAAAATAATATTTTCCAAACAAAATAAGGGCAGATGTATACACACACATACACACCATTTGTAACAGACTGTCAGGCTATATCCAAGTATTGATCAGTCAAGAACAAATTCAACTTCAAACTAAATATCTAACCAAATTGGAGCAGATATGAGTATTTATCAAAATTACAAATTAAACTGAATTATTATGAGTATGGTAGCTGATATTCTTGTAATATATTAAAACACTGAAACAACTAGTTTCATCCAAGTTTGACTGTAAAATATGGTATCACTAGGCACCCCACTCCAGTACTCTTGCCTGGAAAATCCCATGGACGGAGGAGCCTGGTAGGCGGCAGTCCATGGGGTCACGAAGAGTCAGACATGACTGAGTGACTTCACTTTCACTTTTCACTTTCATGCATTGGATAAGGAAATGGCAACCCACTCCAGGGTTCTTGCCTGGAGAATCCCAGGAATGGGGGAGCCTGGTGGGCTGCCCAGGCTCTGTGGGGTCACACAGAGTCGGATACGACTGAAGTGACTTAGCAGCAGTTTTCTTTTAAAAGTACTTGTTGAGTGTGCATTTAATCAAGAATTAAATGAACTACAACTATAAGATGATAGACTAAATTGAATTTATTTCAAAGGCTGTGATAAATTAGAGCACCAGAAAGCATCTGAATTTCATTGTCCAAATGATAATTTAGAATCTATTTTAAGCTCTCTAGAGAACAAATGTATTCTATGCACCTTAAAGTACAAACAACAAGTACAAACATATATTATTTATACTAGAATATTGTGGTCAGGTGTAGAAAACAATCTTATGGCAACCAATGGGGGGAGGAATAAATTGGGAAATTGGGATTGATATATACACATGTCAATGTGAAAGTTGCTCAGTCGGGTTCAACTCTTTGTGACCCTATGGACTGTAGCCTGTCAGGCTCCACTGTCCATGGGATTCTCCAGGCAAAAATACCAGAGTTGGTTGCCATTTCCTCCTGCAGGGGATATTCCCAATCCAGGGATCGATCCCAGGTCTCCCCTCACTGCAGGCAAATCCTTTACTGTCCAAGCCACCAGGGAAGCACATATACACACTACTACATATAAAATAGATAACTAAAAGAACCTGCTGCATGGCAAAGGGAACTCTACCAGCACTCTATAATGATCTATAGGGGAAAAGAACCTAAAAACAGTGAACACATGTATGCTGCTACTGCTAAGTCACTTCAGTCGTGTCTGACTCTGTGCAACCCCATAGACGTCAGTCCACCAGGCTCCCCAGTCCTTGGGATTCTCCAGGCAAGAACACTGGAGTGGGTATATGTGTAACTGATTCACTTTGCTGTACAGCAGAAAGTAACACAACATTGTAAATCAACTGTACTCCAATAAATTTTTTAAATAAATAAATATCCTGATTAAATGTTAGCCTCCCTGAAAAGTAAAAAGATTTTTAAGTTTTAATAATGTCCTACATCTTTTGAAGGCAGAATAATTTTATAGCCGATCAAAAATCATGAAAATTAAAATATCATAAAATTAATACTGAAAACTCAAGTCTTCATAGTACCAGTGTGGTCTTATGTCCTCTGAGCTACAATGTTATTGGCCACATGTTGATAAAGAATGAATACTGGACAGAGTGCTGCTAGCTGCCATGTTGAAATTTATTCTCACCTGTATAATAACGAGCTACGGGAAACAGACTTTTATGCTAATACTTGTATGTCTTTAATCTTTAGAGTTGTAACCTATAAATCATGCTACAAGCTCAGCAAATGATATCTTCTCTGCAGAAGATAAGAAAGAAGGGAAGGAAGGAAAGAGGGAACGTAAATATGATATGAAAACAGATCTGTTTCGAAATCTTGAGTATTTTTAAGAGAGGTTATTTTTAAAATCTTTTAAAAAAGGTTCTCCTTTCTAATAGATCTTAAAAGTTAGCATTTAAACACGCTCAGGGCTTTCCCAGGTCATTAAAAGTCTCTCCTCTTAGCCACTGTTTCCCCCAAACCCACTCCCGTCCCTGTCTTCTCCAGCTCACTGAGCAGCACCCTAGCACACCTTGTTGCTCCAGCTGGAAACTGCTGATGTACTTAACGTTCCCTTTTCCATACACCCAGGCCTGAAGATGGAGAAGGCAATGGCAACCCACTCCAGTCCTCTTGCCTGGAAAATCCCATGGACAGAGGAGCCTGGTAGGCTACAGTCCATGGGGTCGAAAAGAGTCGGACAGGACTGATCGACTTCCCTTTCACTTTTCACTTTCATGCATTGGAGAAGGAAATGGCAACCCACTCCAGTGTTCTTGCCTGGAGAATCCCAGGGACAGGGGAGCCTGGTGGGCTGCCGTCTATGGGGTCGCACAGAGTAGGACACGACTGAAGCGACTTAGCAGCAGCAGGCCTGAAGAGGCTACTTTTGTACACCCCTTTGCTACTGTGTGGCTCAGACGGTAAAGTGTCTGTCTACAATGCGGGAGACCCAGGTTCGATCCCTGGGTTGGGAAGATCCCCTGGAGAAGGAAATGGCAACCCACTCTAGTACTCTTGCCTGGAAAATCCCAGGGACAGAGGAGCCTGGTAGGCTACAGTCCATGGGGTAGAAAAGAGTCGGACAGGACTGAGCGACTTCATTTCACTTGCTACTGTGTTACGTCAGGAATTTATCACTTCCTGGCTGCTTTACTATAACCACTTCCTAAACAGTTTCCTACTTCTAGCCTTGCTCTATTCCAATCCTTTCTCTACACCATAGCTAGAGTGATCTTTCCAAAGCTTAAACCTGTTCAGGACACTTCTCATAATTTTCGTGATAAAAGGGAGAATCTTTAATGTGGTCTGCAGAGTCCTGTAGGATCTGGTCCCCTCCTCCCTTCACCTTAGCTTTTTCTCTTGTAATTTCTTCCAGAGTTTTATAAACAACTAGTATTCCATCTGGATCCCCTCCCTCCCTCCCTCCCTCTATATTTGCAAGACTTTTCTTGGAAGCCCTGCCTGGCCAACAGGATTAAGGGCCTATTGCAAACATAGAACCATCACAGTGATGGCTACATGGAACTGTAATCATCTTTTTGCATGCCTGTCTCCTTCACAAGAGTATGAGTTCATTATATATTTATTTTTCTGTTTGTCTCCAGTGCTTCTGATAATGCCTCTGATATAGCAGCCACTTGTAATTGATTATTGAATATATAAAAAAATTAAAATCTTCCTTAACACATCTAAAATAAAATTGGTTTTTAAAAACATTTCATTCATCTCATTAATATTTATTCAGCAGTATAAGCCAAGTCCAAATATATCATTTGTATAAAAAGAGGCAAATGTGTAATATTTCTGATGTACATACAGAAATCCTTCAATAAATCTCTGAGAATGGCAATCCACAGCAAACTATTCAATTACCAGTTATCCTTGGTTTTGTTCATATTATTATTCTGTCAGTTCTCATATGATTGTTTTTTCAGATGTTTAATTTTTGTCATGAAATAGTCTAGGCACTGAACCTATTGGTAATCATTTGCATATGAGGAGTGAAAAGAACAAAAATACAAATGACCACAAAAGTAGCCACAAACCAGAATATGGTTTATTAAGAGAAAAACCATTGATTTTTATCATAGATAGTTCATCCATGCCTAAAACCTATGGAGAGTAATCACTGCTAATGCCAGAAAAATGCAATGACTGTTCTCTAGAGGCCCAAATAGATTACTCTTACAATGAATGTTTATACACACACACACTACTCTGTGATTTGGCCACTCTGGGTCTCTAATGTGTTACTTGTGGTAGAAACCTATTTTCATTCCATTCTTTCCACCTGGGGTGCTGCTCTGTGCTCTTTCATTATTGGCTCTTTTATATTGATGATGATAGATTATCAATAAATCCCTGCCTCTACTGTCACATCTAATCCTCTTCATGGCCATCACCTCTATACAGTCAGGACCTCCTCTGACATTGCCTCCAATCTATGAAACCCACTTCCATCTCCTCTCGCCAGTTTTTATTTCTTCACATGTACTCTTACTTCTAACATATCTACCCTTCAGTGAAAAACACTAACATTTGCAGACAACAACCAATAACACAGTAAATCCATAAGTGTGAAAACACCCCACAGTGATCCGTCTACAGTAAGTACTCATAGAAAAGATTTGCATTTTCAACTTTAGTTCACAAAAAATAATCAGTTAAAGTTCTCAAGTGGAACTCTCCAATATTTGCCACTATTAGCTGCCAGTGAATCTGATATATGCTAATTGCAGTAAATATGTGTCCTGAAGAAAGGAGCACCATAAAAATTCAAAGTCTTGCCTTCTTTTTTATGATAATTCTAAAGCTTGAAATTACAATTTACAATTTCTAAATGCCTATGGCAATAACATTTATTCCTAACTTCATATTTTAATAACTCATAGGATTATATTGCAAGATTCTAATCAGATTTTTGTCAAATTTTAATAAATACATAGGTAATGTTTTATTTGACTAAGAAGCATTTTATGACATCGATAAGTGCGAATGTAGCTTTCATTAACCACTGACATTTTAAAATGTCAATTTTGCTGTAATGTGTTCTTTCTATTTTAATAACATTTGATTTTAGCTGCTTTGGGGATCAAATGTTAAAAATCATTTCTTAAAAGTTTGCTTCTCTTTGCTCTGGAACCCAAAATAGTTCAGTTTATTATTAGCACACGCTAAGGTACAGCACGATCGATCTCTCTGTGTTACAAAGATAACATACAGACCCTGGTCCTCGCTGCTCAGCAAAGCCAAAAGGGCACCCGAAGACCTTTACGTGCTATATACCTTTTTGTGTCCAAAGTCAACAATGCCTCAGTGATCTTCATCTTCCTTTTCCAGTTTGTTTTGTATTTTTGTCCTTGGGTTCTCTCTACGGTCCAGTGAAAAAACTAACTTTCAAGAAAATTTAGAACCACCTGCATCCACAGTTTGATAAACTGACTTCAAGCTAATCAGCTATTTGATACTCGCAGCTCTATGAGACCTACCTCATCTGTCTTCCACTCTTACAACATATTCCTCGTAGAGACATCTAGGCCTTAGACATCTGCTTTGAAGTTATTTTGATTGTTAGGAATGCAAGTCATACTTGAGCACTTAATAATTTTAATCACTCTGTCCTTCTTTCTATAACCTTACTATTGAAGAACTTGATATAGTGTAAACCACATCATGACTCTTAAGAGGCTGCTCTATCCTGCTTGCTTTGTTCCTGGAAATGTCAGAAATATTTTTATGTGTCTTGGTGTTATATATCCTACATCACAGCTACTTTTCTCTCCAGCATTATAAGTAGAAGTGCACATACAAGTTGTCAAGAGCTTTCTCTTTCTTCTTCCTTAAACCTCATTTTTCCATTTGACAAAAGGGGGTTATAATCATTTCTATTTCATGGTGTTGTGAGAGTTGAAATAGTTGCTATATAAATATTTAACATAGTGCCTGGCACATTGCATTGTTCAGGAAATGTTAGCTATGATAAATTTTCCTCATCTTTATTTTTGTTTGAATTGCACTTGTACTTATTCATCTGTTCTACAATTTGATGGTACTAGTGGTAAAGAATCGACCTGCCAATGCAGAGATGTAACATAAGCAGGTTTGATCCCTGGGTTGGGAAGATGCCCTGGAGGAGGAAATGGCAACCCACTCCAGTATTCTTGCCTGGAGAATCCCATGGATAGAGGAGCCTGGTGGGCTACAGTCCACGGGGTTGCAAAGAGTCAGACATGACTGAGCATCTGAGCACACACACAATATAATTTAAAAGTACAGAAAAATTAGATATTGTGTCATAGTACACACCAGGATGGTTTAGAGAAAAGGCATGAGCTCTGGAATTGGATATCTGGGATGTATTTGCTCTAAGATTTGGGGGAAGATAAATTAATCTTTCTAAACCTCATTTATGCACCTGAAAAATGAGGCTGAAAATATACTTCATTGTGGGAATCAAATACTATAATGAATAATTGTTTTTTTTAAAAAACTACAGAGACTATATGGTCTTATTTCTCTCTAGATCCCATTTGCTGCCTCCATTCATCCATAATTTCAAAGCAAATGGGTCAAACTCTCTCAGGTTTCCACCTAGTGGTAGCTCACAATGAAGTCATTTTCAGGAAAAGTTTCTCCTGTTCCCCTGTCTCATTCCCTGTCTCATTTACCAGCCATTTGGAAGCAAGTCCTTGAACCTTCACCTGCGTCTAAGGACACCCAGTAATGATGTCATCCCCAAAATATAACTTCATTTTCCTCTCCGTTTTTCTCTCCATGTTGTCACTGAAAAGGAGTAACCCTTCCTTCTAAATCTAGTCTGTGTGCCTGTCTATGGCTGGAGGGTTGTCACAAAGAAGGTTGTAGGTGGTATAGCTTCCAAGGTACACTTACGACACTTTCCTTTCCAAAACCAAAGCTTTGTCCCATAATCTATAACACGGAGTCCTATCATCCTGCCCAAGAAGAGAAGTTTGCTTGATTGCCAAGCAGCTGAAATTCCCCACTGCTATATTCCCCCCGCCCAATAAAAACCCCCGTGTTTGCTGCTTTCTGCATTGCGGATGAGGTAACTATGTGACACCACATCTGGCATGGGCCTCCCAGATGGCTCAGAGATAAAGAATATGCCTGTCAATGCAGGAGGCCCGTGTTCAATCCCTGGGCTAGGGACATCCCCAGAGAAGGAAACGGCAACCCACTTCAGTATCCTTGCCTGGGAAATCCCATGGACACAGGAGTCTGGAGGGCTACAGTCCCTGGGGTCTTAAGAATCAGATGTGACTTAGTGACTAAACAACAGCAAAGCCTGGCATGCCTGTCTGGGCCCAGACTTTGCAACTCCATGGGTCTAAAGCCAGACCCCAAACGTTCCCATCCATCTCATGGGCTGTCTCACTGAGACCGTGTCATCAGGCCTCAAGCCAGAGTTGCAAGATAGAAAGTAGTGCTGTGAAATGATTCTATACTTTAAATGTTGATACTTTTTAACTTACAAAATTCGTTTTTAATTTCACATACTTATGAAGGGGATCCATTCTTTTGTTAAATCTTACTAAAATGATCGTTCCCTTAAGTACACTTGAAGTACATACTACAATAAGACGACAACGCTGTAACTTCAATATATTGAAAACTCAGGGGGAGAAAAAGTAGAGGAGAGAAATAAAATTTTGAGAAATGCAGATGTATAGAATCTAGATCCTATGTGCATACATATACATCATACCTTAGGAACAGAGTTCCAAGGAAAGGTTTTCTCGGAAAAGATACTACTTCAAAATAAGCTAGTTAGAAGAAGGAAAAAAAACAAACCTCTTATCAAGTTGCAATAGAATTTACCATCTTGTGACATCTCAGAACAGTGTTCTATTTTTTCTTTTATATGATAATTTCCTAGTCAACTTTACTTCTCTAGTAGGGCACACTGCTGACCTATGTACTCCAAGGAATTACACAATCATTGAACTCAAAGAAGAAAGGGGGATGGGAAGAGCCTTTGAACCGTTAAAGCTTTTATCTTTACAAAAGCTGTATGAAGCTTTTGTATGAAGTCTATCTTTCATTTTTATATCTTGCCTGTGTGTGTTTTTTCCCCCTGAATCTTCCATGAAAATGAATGTGGTTTCACAAAGAAAAAAACTGCTTCTTCAGAATATGAAGACTCACGACAAATCCCGTTTAATTTACCATGCTTTTGCATACAGGAATGTTAGAAGGTTTTATATTCGGCTACAATATACTGCTTGTTTCAACAGAAGTGTGCCTTTGCTGTTCTGTTCTGCAGGTTGGTCTCCACTTGACAGTCTATAAAATACACTGACATGCCACAGTTTCTTTGCCAGTCTTTAAAGTCTAAATGAGCTTCACAGTTCCTTGCTTTATTTTTGCACTACAATGATGTGTACACTTTCTAGCAGCTTTCCATTGGAGAAACCCACACATGTCAGAGAGCTTCCCAGGTGGCATTGCTAAGTCGCTTCAGTTGTGTCCGACTCTGTGCGACCCCATAGACGACGGCCCACCAGGCTCCCCTGTCCCTGGGATTCTCCAGGCAAGAACACTGGAGTGGGCTGCCATTTCCAGGTGGCACTAGTGGTAAAGAACTTGCCTGCAAACGCAGGAGACAACAGAGATGTGGGTTTGATCCCTGGGTTGGGAAGATCTCCTGGAGAAGGGAATGGCAACCCACTCCAGTATTCTTGCCTGGAGAATCCCAGGGACAGAGGAGTCTGGTGGGCTACAGTCCATAGGGCCACAAACAGTCAGACATGAGTGAAGCGACTTAGCATGCATGCATGTGTGCTAAGTCAGAGGAGAGAATCCTTCAAAAGTTTTAGAAATCACTGGAACCTTGATATATCTCACAAAGGATAAAATCATAATTTCAGTAATGCAGCCTACACCTAAACAAGCTACATGTATGGGTCACTGGCATGCAGACACTTCATCACAGGAGCCTGGGTCGCATTCATCAAAATAGAGCAGGAAGAGAACAGAAATAGTTACTGACTTTGGCCAGCTAAGCGTGCCCTTATTATGTGTGAACAAGGATCAAGGTTGAGAGGAGAAACAGGGCAAACAGGAGTTATGAGAGAGTGTTGCCAGCCTAATGCAGCAGACTTAATGCACCCCAGAGGAAAGTTTCAAACACTATGCGGACAAGGGAATTTGCACTGAAAACTGGAAATTAATAGTTTACAAAATTATTAATTTATAGTTTTAAACATTAGTGTGGTTTTAAAGATGCAAATTCTGTGCATTAACTTTTAAATATACAAAGGAAGATAAAAAATATTCCTCTAGAAAAATTTTTCTCCCATTCTTCATAATATCTTTAATTTCCTTGTTAATAAATGTAATTGAGAATAGCTTTTCACAAAATTTTAAAATTTCTGGTTCTGTTTGATTCTGCGATAACTGTTTATGCTACAATCCACAAGTTGACCAAATAAACTTTTCTTCCTAGGTTTGCTTCAAAAGACTAAGCTATGACAAATTAGAGTTGCTGACACAAAAATACTACTTAGGTGTTTAGAATTGGTAGGGTATCTACTGTGTCTTAGGCAATGGTAAGACACAGTATAGGAAGAAAATCAGCCATTATTATGGACACAGCAAGTTGGTCAAATTCCATGACACCAGGGCATGTGGGACACTATTCTCATCTTATAAATTAAAACTACAAAGTATGTAGGCTTAAAGAAAGAACTTTAGTCCCCGCAGGTAAACACATTTAGTTATCACTGTATCATGCAGTCACTTACACAGAGAAAAATGCATGGAATGTTAACAGAAGTACTTGTGTGTGCTCTGATCAGAGTACAAGTGCTCTCTACAGGAGGTTGCTGAAAACAGCTCAACTTACAAGGTCATCATACCCTTGATCACAGCGATGAATTCAGTGTCAAGAGTGAACCAACATTACACATATAAATATTTTACCAAGCTAGCCTGAGGTAGGTAAGCGGATGACTAATAGCAAAGAAATCAGAAAGGAAAAAATTTACTGAGTTTGGCCATTCAGTAGGAAAGTAAATTGAAACTAGAAACAAAGTGTACTTTTGGGAGGGACCAGGGATTGAGTCACAATTTGTGAGGTTATTATCTGTATGTGGAGAGCAGATGCCTGCTTCTGAAAATAATCAGAGAATTGAGTATGGTAAATCAAAGACAAAGTCAATTCTCATGGCCAAGGCAGAAAAAGGACTACTCAAGACATACCTTGTTACCACTGAAACAGCAGGAGCATACTGTATAGGTTCTGCAGATTCAGTGTGTGTGTCAACTTACAAAAGAGGCAGAGAAGTAGTATAATTATCCCAGGAGTTCAAACTATGTAAAATTATAATTTTGCACACCAATGGGAGGATGAAAAGTGCTCAGCAAATGTTAGTTGCCAATGTAATTTTATCATCAGCAAATAAATATACACATTACCAAAACAAACTCAAGACCTACCTAGAAGAGATGTTGTTTGATATAAATTATTTTTTTACTCAATCAAAAATCTTTACCACTCAAAGTCTAGTTTGTAGTTATTCACTTAATTATTTTATCCAAGGTACTGCAATATGCTGAAGTACATCTGCATGCAATGGAAATAGAGAGGAGGATTAATGGGAAATCAATTGTGATAATATTTTTTAATGTAACACAAGAAAGAAGAGAAATTAATAAGTACAATATAAAAGCTTCTGGGTGGCTCTAAGTGGAAAATGTTCAACTTTCTAGCATAATCATCTCAGTTTCTTGATTGACTTTCATAGAATTTTAAAGATCACTGGAGGGACCAAATTGTTTTGTAAACTCTTATGCAACTTACTATAGAATACATAATCCAGAAGGCTCATGTGTGAAGGCTAATTACAGTGATTAAGGAGACATGCATCTCAGTTATCAAGCTTCCTTTGATGGCAAAAAAAGATTTCTCATATTAGCTTACTATAAATTCTTCTTCCAGTGCTGTTTTCTAGTACAAAAGTCAAAAGTTCTGAAATATCGCCACTTGTGTTAAATGGGTGAGTGTGAGTGTTTTATGTTATATACAAAGTCCTTTCTGTGCTTTGATAAAGTGCTTGTAGTTACAGGGCTGGCATCTGCTCCTGGGTCCTTTGTCATCTGCTTCCTCCCCATTAATGACAACTTGTGCTTTCACAGATGGCTTTTTTCTCCACCACCCACGCCCAGTCTGTGACTCCTGTCCTTTGGAGCCCACATGTTTTGCAGCCACATGCTTTGTAGGTAACTGCCCTGAGCAAAAGCTCCTCATTTCCTAAGTAACCACTTCCTCAAAGGAGTTAGGTTTCCAGGTTACCTGTTCTACTTATACTTTATTGGTTTCAGTCATGTTAGGATGTGACATAGTTTAATTAAGCATCTGGCACAGTTTGAGGCAGAAGCCAAAAATAAGGAGGAAGTTTGTACTACTACCCCTAGAAGAATGCAGGAGATGTCTTATTTTCACTGAGCTATACAGCTGAATTATTTGTAAACTGCTGAGGTTCCTTTAAGTGCTTACTATGGGCTCTTTTCGCCATAGCACCCTCTAGTTCAAAGGCAGCTATCATTACTACCATTGGATCTTTGAAAAATGATTAACACCATGATGATACTTTCTGTGGGTTTATAAGATGTGGCATTATCAGGATACACAGGCTCTAACAGAAAATAATGGAACCACAATAAACTTCTTCCTGCAAAATGACTCAAATCAGTACCTAAAATACAAAACAAAAAACAATCGCACAACTTCATAAGATTACTTCATTTTCTGTATCTTCTGTCTTAACTACTTCCAGAAAATTTCAAGTGTTACCACAACAGGAACTATTTTCTTCCATTATTTTTTCTGCCAAATAAGAGCTTACAAAAATACACAGTCTATTAAATAAAACTTGCGTCATATACACAAAAATAGACAAATCTCCATTCCAACTTAATGGCCCAAATAACATTTTATTCTTATTATTTGGACCTATCACCCCAAGTGGTATGAGAGCTTCTTGGTTGCAGGAACTGTGTCTGGGACATAGTGTCAGGCCAAAGCAATGCCTATTATATGAAGGAAAACTTGGAAATTCAATGGAACTCCTCAATCACTTACAAAAATAAAGAGAAGCAAAAACAATTGAAAACACTGCAGAATCATACAGGAACAAGAACGATCGCTAACAGATTTCAGGGCCACATCATTTCATAGGTGAGAAAACTGGAGTCAGGTTAATAGTCTGCCCAGCGTCACAGTTAGCCGCAATAATACACAGGTCTCCCGAATGTGTCTTTATGGAGCTTTAGGAGCATCTGGAAATTTTATGTAAATATTACTTATTAAATTAGCAAACAGCTTTCTAGTATGTTTTCTGTTCTTTATAACCCTATGTACCATATCCACCTCCAATCATGCTGAATGTCTTACAAGGACTGGCAGCTAAACTTAGTTTCAAATGCAAAAGTAATATTTGATCCCTATAATTAATAAAAACTACAGTAGATTCTTAAGAGTTCATGTTTGTAATGCTAACATAATTTACTTTTCTAAAATGTAATCGATGTTTATTGATTAGATTTTTAAAAATTATATTAGTAACACAAACATGAACTCTAAGATAATCTACTTTAGCATTTTATTAATACATAGGGATCAATATTACTTTAGCACTTGAAACTAAGTTTCTTTGTTGCAAAACTTCTATATAACCTGACTCCTCCCTTTGCCTCCTTGGAGCAATTCTCTCAGGGTCTCTTGAAATGCTGTCTCCTAGGCTTGAAGTCCTAAGAATACTCACCAAATAACATATTACTCTCAAAAAAATTGATGTAGAGATTAAATAAATCCTTTGAAAGAAAATAGAAATTTGGTAAAACCATCATTATTCACATAAAGATACACAGAGGTCAAAATCAGTTTTGATTTCAACCTTTTTTTACAAACTGTGAAAAAATGAGTTAAAATTGGTATTAACAGGTCTCTATTTGGGTCAGTGGTAAAGAATCCACCTACCAATGCAGGAGACACAGGTTTTATCCCTGACTCAGGAAGATCCCCTGGAGGAGAAAATGGCAACCCATTCCAGTATTCCTGCCTGAAGTTCCATGGACAGATGAGCCTGGGGGGCTACAGTCCATGAGATCGCAAAGAGTTGAACATGACTGAGCCACTGAGCATGCATGCATGCAAAATATATAGAGAGCCAAGAAATATACATTAATGTGAAATTATTAATGTGAAATGATACTATTTCTCCTAACCAAATAAAGATTAGGTTGATATGTTTATAATAATTTTTGTATCCTTGATATTTCTCCTTAATAATACATACTTTTTTTATTGAGGTGTTCCTCACGATATGAGCAGTATCAGATCAGATAAGATCAGTAGCTCAGTCGTGTCCGACTCTTTGCGACCCCATGAATTGCAGCACGCCAGGCCTCCCTGTCCATCACCAACTCCTGGAGTTCACTCAGACTCACGTCCATCAAGTCGGTGATGCCATCCAGTCATCTCATCCTCTGTCGTCCCCTTCTCCTCCTGCCCCCAATCCCTCCCAGCATCAGAGTCTTTTCCAATGAGTCAACTCTTCGCATGAGGTGGCCAAAGGACTGGAGTTTCAGCTTCAGCATCAGTCCTTCCAATAAATATTCAGGACTGATCTCCTTTAGGGTGGACTGGTTGGATCTCCTTGCAGTCCAAGGGACTTTCAAGAGTCTTCTCCAACACCACAGTTCAAAAGCATCAATTCTTTGGTGCTCAGCCTTCTTTACAGTCCAACTCTCACATCCATACATGACCACAGGAAAAACCATAGCCTTGACTAGATGGACCTTTTTTGGCAAAGTAATGTCTCTGCTTTTGAATATGCTATCTAGGTTGGTCATAACCTTCCTTCCAAGAACTAAGCGTCTTTTAATTTCATGGCTGCAGTGACCATCTGCAGTGATTTTGGAGCCCAAAAAAATAAAGTCTGACACTGTTTCCACTGTTTCCCCATCTATTTCCCATGAAGTGGTGGGACCGGATGCCATGATCTTCGTTTTTTGAATGTTGAGCTTTAAGCCAACTTTTTCACTCTCCACTTTCACTTTCATCAAGAGGCTTTTGAGTTCCTCTTCACTTTCTGCCATAAGGGTGGTGTCATCTGCATATCTGAGGTTATTGATATTTCTCCCAGAAATCTTGATTCCAGCTTGTGTTTCTTCCAGTCCAGCGTTTCTCATGATGTACTCTACATATAAGTTAAATAAGCAGGGTGACAATATACAGCCTTGACGAACTCCTTTTCCTATTTGGAACCAGTCTGTTGTTCCATGTCCAGTTCTAACTGTTGCTTCCTGACCTGCACACAAATTTCTCAAGAGGCAGGTCAGGTGGTCTGGTATTCCCATCTCTTTCAGAATTTTCCACAGTTTATTGTGATCATATAGTAATGATAAATATACAGTAAAGGGACATCTCTAGAAAAGGGCTAAGTTGGCATCAACGCAGATCTAATGGGAAAACTTTTGGCAAGGTACTAATGAAGTGAAGGAAAATGGAGGGAGTAATTCAGAAAACGAAGATCATGGCATCTGGCCCCATCACTTCATGGGAAATAGATGGGGAAATAGTGGAAACAGTGTCAGACTTTATTTTTTGGGCTCCAAAATCACTGCAGATGGTGACTGCAGCCATGAAATTAAAAGACACTTACTCCTTGGAAGGAAAGTTATGACCAACCTAAATAGTATATTCAAAAGCAGAGACATTACTTTGCCAACAAAGGTCCATCTAGTCAAGGCTATGGTTTTTCCTGTGGTCATGAATGGATGTACGAATTGGACTGTGAAGAAAGCTGAGCGGCGAAGAACTGATGCTTTTGAACTGTGGTGTTGGAGAAGACTCTTGAGAGTCCCTTGGACTGCAAGGAGATCCAACCAGTCCATTCTGAAGGAGATCAGCCCTGGGATTTCTTTGGAAGGAATGGTGCTAAAGCTGAAACTCCAGTCCTTTGGCCACCTCATGCGAAGAGTTGACTCATTGGAAAAGACTCTGATGCTGGGAGGGATTGGGGGCAGGAGGAGAAGGGGACGACAGAGGATGAGATGGCTGGATGGCATCACTGACTTGATGGACGTGAGTCTCAGTGAACTCCGGGAGTTGGTGATGGACAGGGAGGCCTGGCATGCTGCAATTCATGGGGTCGCAAAGAGTCAGACACAACTGAGTGACTGAACTGAACTGAACTGAACTGAATAGTCCAGCTATACATGCTGAAAAGCCCATTTCAGAATTCTGTATAACCTAGTGGGGAATCCCTTTCTGGCTACCCTGGAAGCTCTGGTGAGTAAGGACGAGAGTGAGAGAACATCTGGTAAAATATTCATGCAAGTAACCAAAAATATAACAAAGAAACAAACAAAAAAAACCCTGGCATCATAAAGAGCTTGTTGAGTTAAAACTATTAATAGGAGATATCTGAGGAACTGGGAGAGAGAATTCATCTATGAGCTGCTCATTCCTTCTTTCTTCCCTACACTCATGGATTTTATACTATTTTAAAGATATAGAAAATCTACCAAAGTCAAGGACAAAGAACAAAAAGTAGTGGTTGTCTTGTGTTTAGGAGTTTCAGAACTGCTGACGTCTCTAAAGGTTTGAGGTCTCCAAGGCTGCCAAATTACCAATTAAATCCCCAGGATATTTATTGAAGTTTATTCAAAACAGCACAGTCTATTTAAGGCATAACTTTTAAATCACACTTTAGTGGTCTTTCAAAAATTCAACTTGAGTAATACCTGAGGCCTCTATGAGCTTAGTTATATATGTATGTATCAGAAACACACAGCCTCATTCCTGAAGATCATACCACCAGGACAGAGACAGTCATACTTCATGCAGATCATAAAGCCTTTCAACTTATCTGATAAAACTGTTTCCTCTTTCCCATGCTCAAAGGTAACTGGAGGGCAGGGTGGAAGGAAGGCTCAAAAAGGGAGAAGATATATGTATACTTATGGCTGGTTCACGCTGTTATACAGCAGAAACTAACACCACATTGTGAAGCAATTTTATCCTACAATTTTTAAAAATTCCAAAAAATTAATTGGTTATTAGATAGACCAATTAGTCTCATTAAACATTCAAAAAATCGCCAGGGTGTCTCATATATACACATGGAAAATTTTTTCTCAAATCGCAATGTAGAGTCATACTGATTATTAAAAGCAGATCTGCTATTGTTTCAAATTCAAAGATGGGGTGGGTAGAGTAAGGGATGATGGGGAGATGAAAGTATTTATTGCAGTGGTTTTCAATTCTGGTTGGAATCACCAGGGGAGCTTTAAATGTATATAGATTATGGTCTTCTTTCCTTTTTAGCCTACCCCAGGATCCTGATTTATTATGAATGGATGGAGCTAGATGACTTTAATGAGATTTTCCACAATACGCATTTAAAAATGACAAGTCACCTTTGAAGCAAAGGGTCATACTCAAACAGCTGATGATTCCACTAGCAATTTCTGTAGAACTCCAAAATTTGGGAAGTGCCTTTTTGTACTATTCTTTATTTTAATATACTATATCCTTGTCTCTGATAATAAAGGTAGTCATTCTTTATGAAGAAATTATTTTGAGAAATACAAATGAAAAGAGTGATATAATGGAAAAATACAAACACAAAAAAATCATTATATATGGCATGAGTTGAATTCTTAACTTCCTTGTATTTTCACTGACTCCTATAATACTTCTACAAAATATTTCGGTATTCTTTATGATGTAAAAATGTATGATAAATAGCATTACTTTTATCCAAGTGATGAATACAGTAACTAATAAAAAAATTTTAATAAAGGTCACCAATGAAATGTTTTCATAGAGATTAAAACATTTATATGAATTCAGATTAGCATAAAGAAAAGGGGGTGGCGAATTCCACTGAGGTATGCTTAAAAAATTTAGATTCCAAAAATGAACCCACTCATAGTAGCTGATTTACTTTAAGATTTTTGTCTTTTTAGCCTTCTTAAAAACGTATCTCAAGTCATACACTTGGGACTATTTCTGCCACAATCCCACAAATTTGACAGCTGTAATCCTAAACTAGTAGTTAGTCACCCACTCAAGTTGTTGAAAGAAGTTCTTTATAATTAAAAACCAATAAAAACTTAGATTACAGTGCTATTCAAGAGTACCATTAATAGTGCAAGTCACTTACATACAAATAATTATTCTAGCCAGGAAGGGGTTTCTGAATTGAACTAAGAGAGGAGGATAGAAGGAATGTAAAAGAAAAAATATATAGGTTTTTAAACAATCATGATTCTGGGAGTTCCCTGGTGATCTAGCGGTTAGGATTTAG